>NW_027142354.1:8419563-9619563 GCF_026170545.1 Melanerpes formicivorus
CTCAGAGCCTCTAGGAGATGCTGGCTTTGAATTTTCTCAGTAACTTCAGCTCTGAAGACAGAGATGCAGGGGACTGTGAAAAGAGAGATCTCCTTTTCTCAAGTGTGTGCTTCTCTTCCATCTTTCTGTAGGACAAGTAGGCCAGGATGGGGCCCTGGGTTTTAAGTAAGGTCTCCTTTGAGAGATGGCATGTCATTCCTGACAGCCTGTGAGCAGCAAAGTCAGTTCAGGGGTATTGCATGCTCAGCAAGCTAAACCTAGCAAAGTGTTCACTTCAGGAGCTGGACAGGATGTATCTCCCATCATGTTTACTTGTTTGCAGGTGAAATAAAACACAGCCAATGGGTAAGCAATATAATGCTTTAATGCACGTTATCACTTCCCTTCTGAGTTTACATCACCAACACCAATCCGTCAGTCCCTTATTACATACAGCCAAATGCATGTTCTCTCTTTAAATCTGTTTAATCATAAGACTACCTCCATAAAGTTTAAGATACAAAAGGTATTTGGCCATGCAGACAACAGAAAAGAACATTTGGATCCCAAGGTAGTATTTAAGTGACTACTGTAAAGACATAAAAATCAATCCAGATAGAGGTGTAATAAAACTTGGAGATGAAATGGAAACAAAGAACCCAAAGATTTTTCCACTTGAAAACTGCCAAGGCAGATTCAGGTAATTTAAAATAAATTAATAAAATTGTGCACTGGTTAGGCCACACCTCGAGTACTGTGTCCAGTTCTGGGCCCCTCAGTTTAGGAAGGATGTTGACTTGCTGGAACGAGTCCAGAGAAGAGCAACAAAGTTGGTGAGGGGTTTGGAACACAAGCCCTGTGAGGAGAGGCTGAGGGAGCTGGGGTTGCTTAGCCTGGAGAAGAGGAGACTTAGGGGTGACCTTATCACTCTCTACAACTACCTGAAGGGAGGTTGTAGACAGGCTGATGATGGTCTCTTCTTCCAGGCACCCAGTACCAGAACAAGAGGACACAGTCTCAAGCTGCGCCAGGGGAGGTTCAGGTTGGATGTTAGGAAGAAGTTCTATACAGAAAGAGTGATTGTGCTATGGAATGGGTTGCCCGGGGAGGTGGTGGAGTCGCCGTCATTGAAGGTGTTCAGAAGGAGACTTGATGGGGTGCTTGGTGCCATGGGTTAGCTGTTTGGGTGGGTTGGATTGGTTGATGGGTTGGACACGATGATCTTGAAGGTCTCTTCCAACCTGGTTTGGTTTATTCTAATTCTAATAAAGGTTTAAGACCCAAAAAAAGCAAATTTGGAGGGGTTTTCTACTTTTGTATTTTGAGGAAATTCTCAATGGCTTCAAAAGATGAAATTTCTGATTTATGAAACTTCTTAAAAACAATAGGAAAAGCTGATGAAATTTTTTATGTAATCAGGCATTTATTTTCACACCATTCCTAGTTTTATGATGCAGCAGAGAATTTCCAAATTCTTTTAGAAACAAACCTAAAGTTCATTCTTGAACTACCTGAAGGGAGATTGTAGCCAGGTGGGGGTTGGTCTCTTCTCCCAGGCAACCAGCACCAGAACAAGAGGACACAGTCTCAAGCTGCACCAGGGGAGGTTTAGGCTGGATGTTAGGAAGAAATTCTTCATAGAAACAGTGATTGGCCATTGGAATGGGCTGCCCAGGGAGGTGGTGGAGTCACCATCACTGGAGGTGTTTAGGAAGAGTCTGGATGAGGCATTTGGTGCCATGGTTTAGTTGATTAGGTGATGTTGGATGATAGGTTGGACTCAATGATCTCAAAGGTCTCTTCCAACCCAGTTAATTCTATTCTATTCTATTCTATTCTATTCTATTCTATTCTATTCTATTCTATTCTATTCTACTCTACTCTACTCTACTCTACTCTACTCTACTCTACTCTATTCTTCTTCACACAAAAGCCAACCAAAATAGCAAGTTAATCTATTAACCAATGGCTGTGTGACTTTAAATGGTGCAGTAAAATAATCCATGCATCTGTTTGCATTTTCAGTTTGTGACACTTAGTCCTGGTGTTGCATATTTGCTTATGCAAACAACCCCTCCCCACCCTGACCATTACAGACTAGATTAGTAAAGCCTTGCTCAAAAAATGCACTGAGATGCTCTTCACTTCCCAACAAGAAGGCTTTTTCACATTCTAGGTCACCATTGTAGCATCTTTTGCCTAAGTGATCAGTGACCTTTAAAGACATTTTGAAAGAAGATGGCCCTGTTAGGGAAGTGACTCTGGCCTCATCCTGTCCCCATCCAGATGTATCTATCACTTGGGCAGGCCTGCATGCCTCCTGTTGGCCAAAGCTGTCTGGCAGGGAGATGGGAGGAGCACTGAAAGAGTTTTTCAGGACTGTTTTCAGGTATTTAGGACTGTCATATAAGTAGTGATATGTGAGAAAACATCAAAGCAACAGCAGAAAACAGAGTGCAAGGCAGTTGTTTTATTAAGAGCTTTGAGAACTCTGACCAGGGCTGATGCACAAGGAGGTACTGAAGAGCTATTTTCTCTTATACAACTTTTGATGGCATAAATTATTATTTTTCTAAATATTTCCCAGGACTTTACACAGGCACAAGCTCCTGTTTGTGTCCAGTTAATCCTTAGGTTATAGATATCTGCAGGCATAGCTGTTTCTGGTAGTCTTTTCAGGTTAAGGTATCTAGCAGACTGTTAGCGTCAATGAGCTCTGAGGGTGTGGTCGCATGTTTTGGGCAAGAATATTGGTTTTGAGATAGATTGCATTTGCATGGGGTGCTCCAGAGGTTATTGTCATGAGCAATATTTTAGGCATTATCCTCAAGGGATCAGGTCTACTTGGGGGGCTGTTGATTTTCTTTCTCCTCCATCTGAGACAGCTTCCTCCCTGTTTCTAATTCAGTTTTGCTCTCAGCAGCCTATGTCTGAGTCCTTCAGAAACCCACCTTGCTCTAGATAATTTTTTGGTGAATCTGCAAGAAAAGGTACAGTGTGAAGTTCTCAGCTCTTTCTGGTGGTCAGTCACAGAATACTTCAGAGAAAGAGACTGCTGCCATGGTGAACATCATTGTGTGATTATAACACAGGTACATACAGAGAGAAAGATTCCCTGTAGCAGCTCGTTTGAAGAACAGCTCAAGCTTCACTTGCAAGTTGCCAGCTGCTGGCCAGGACCTCGGAGCTCACGAGTTGTTAGTGAAAACACAGCTGAGAGACTATGTCCTGCTGGGTTGCCTCAGCTGTGTTTTCCAAGTGGCTTGAAGGTGCAGTTCCACGTAGCTGAAATTTGACCTCAGGGTGACAAAGTAAGATCAATAAAAACACTCAGCTCCTTAGCAGGAGACAAGGACAAAACCTGCCTGCCAAACAGAGTACAAAGTGCTTGGCATGTCTCTCAAGTTCATTGTATTTAGTAACTCACTTAATATATTGGATTTGCTGTACATACTGACAACAGGGATTTTGAACTGCTGGCAGTATCTTTCTCAGTGATTCTCTAATGCTTTCAAGAACGTGGTGTTTAGAGATCAAATTAATATACTCCAGGGTTCCCTGGCACACACCATAAAGAAACAATCAGAAAAAGGCAGATAGAATGAACTTGTCTATAGCTTCTTTATGTATAAAATGTTCAGAATGATAATCCTTAGAAAAATACTAGCACATCAGTATTTTTTTTCTAAATCTTTTCAGTTATCTTTCTGTTTAGCATAAGAAAAAGTGGGTTTGTACTATGTAGGGTCCAGAAAAGAGTAATTTATTGGCACATTTGTAGTTCTGCTGCTTAAAAACAGGCAAATGGGTTTATATATATATATATATATATATATATATATATATATTAAACATCCTTCTGTTGTGAGAATATTTGCTATACTTCTGCTAATAGTGATAGTGTATTTTTAAGGCCAAGATGGAAATTCTCTGGCAGACCTGCCTACCCAGCACAGCTGTGATTAGTTTTATTCCAACCTTGGACTGGTGCTCCAGCTACATTGGCAACTCTAAAAACCAAGGGAGTTCGTACTGCCTTTCCAATTACACGACAACAAAAGGGAAAGTGGTTTAGAAGACACTGCTGCCTCATTTAGAAGGAACATCATCGCTTTGCAGCTCGATGCTCTGTAATCATCGACTCATAGAATCAATAAGGTTGGAAAAGACCTCAGACACCATCAAGCCCAACTTATCACACAACACCTCATGACTATCTAAACCATGGCTTCAAGTCCCACATCCAATCCTTTTCTGAACACCTCCAGGGATGGTGAATCCACCACCTCCCTGGGCAGCACATTCCAATAGCAAATTACTCTTTCTGTGAAGAACTTTCTCCTCACCTCGAGCCTAAACTTCCTTGGTGCAGCTTGAGACTGTGTCCTCTTGTTCTGTCACAGGTTGCCTGGGAGAAGAAACCAACCCTCACCTGGCTACAACCTGCTTTCAGGTAGTTGTAGACAGCAATAAGGTCTCTCCTGAGTCTCCTATTCTCCAGGCTAAGCAACCCCAGCTCCCTCAGCCTCTCCTCATAGGGCTTGTGCTCAAGATCTCTCACCAGCCTCGTTGCCCTTCTCTGGACACGTTCAAGTGACTCAATATCCTTAAATTGAGGGGCCCAGAACTGGACATAGTATTCAAGGTGTGGCCTAACCAGTGCTGAGTGCATGGGCAGAATGACCTCCCTGCTCCTGCTGGCCACACTATTTCTGATGCAGGCCAGATGCCATTTGCCTTCTGGCCACCTGGGCACACTGCTGGCTCATGTTCAGCTGGCTGTCAACCAGCACCCCCAGGTCCCATTCTGATGGGCAGCTCTGCTTCTGCTTGACAAAAGGCGTGGCACTGCTGCACTGAGCTGAGCCACACCAGCTGGGCAAAAGTCTGATTTAAACAAGCAGCTGTAATGACTGGTAGCCCCAGCAGCCAGAGGTGAAGGATTATTGGAGTTGGCAAGCTTCGAGGAAAGGGAGGGCACAGAAGTTCAAGGTATGTGCATATCTGAAACTTACGTAAAAGACTGATAATCTTACAGTCGTGCCACATTGAGGTGTTCTGACTTTTCCAAAACCACTTCAGATAGAACAAAGTATTTCTGTCAGGCAATTACATGCAAATTTTGGACACCAATCCATGAGGGGAGGAATGCAGCCCTCTCTGAGGTTTGGGGATGTCTGAGAAGGGTAAGGGGAAGCTTCCTTTTCATGCAAACTCATGACTATTTTTCTGTTAATGCAATTCACCATCCAGCTGTCCATTAAAAGCAAAAGCTCTAACATTCCAAAGCATGGATTACTTTTAAGATGTCTTACAGATAAGTAGCTGCACTTGACAAAGAATGGATGCTTTTGCTTCTTTTGTGATATTAACTCTCTTAGCATTCTTTCACTTAACATGAAACAAATGTTCTTAAGGACACAGAGAGCAAGAGAGAATGCTCTTCAGGTGTCCCATGAATGAAGTAGGGAGTGCAGGAATTCAGATGCAGCATTAATAAATATCTCATTACTTTGTGCAAAATACTTGCAGGTGAAGAGACTGGACTGTATTCCTCCTCCACATTTATGTTTTTCTATGCACATTTTTGATGCATCAGACACCAAAGTGGTTCCAGTAAATAAGTTGCCTCTAATAACATAGCACAGAAATGTATGGTAGACTCATGCAGGCCCCTTGACATGAATTGTATCTTATTCTGTGCCAATATGCCTTTAATAAATGTCTTTCATCCATTGCTTCCACATGAATTCATACTGCTCACAGGAGCAGGAGAGCTTATGCTCAGGAAAATGGTCAGCATGCTGTACTTTCAATATTCCTGCTACATGTCAGGAGTGTAGGGCATGAGATGACATCTGCCCAAAGGCTTAGGTTATCTCTGAGAATATAAAATCAACATTATCCACAATTCAGTAGATTCTTTTTGGGTAATTTACCACCTACACATACATTATTAAAGCTCTTGATGCACTCAACTGCTCATCTCTAAGTTACAGCAGTAATATAAAATCCCACACTGTTATTATTACACAATTTTTCTTGTAGAGATATTTTACTGCTGTAATCACTTCCCTCTAGGAGACTTCAGAAGATTTCATCTCCATTAGTAATGATTTAGAGTGTCAACTTAGTGCACATTACTTGAGCTTTCCTGTGACCTGCTGAAGCACAATTAATGGAAGCTGCAATAAGAAAAGTTGACGTCCCTCTTCCTACTAAAGAGGAACCTTTTCAAATAGGGTATACTTGAAATTTTAATACAAAGTGAAATGCCAGCATGTCCCTGCTCTGTTAGGGAAGGAAACAAAAAGGAGGAAAAATCAATTCAGATATTATGAAAATGGAGAAGAGTGAGAACATACTAAAATAAGAACAGTTACAGGGAACCTGAGACAATAGCTTAGGCAGGTGGAAGGAGAAGAATAGTGATGCAATAACAATGTGTGTGCTACTCTGTAAACTCATTTTGGCAAGTAGATTTTTGGGGTTTTTTGCACAGAAAAATCTATCAGCTTTGTTTGTCAAATCTCATTGCCCCAGAGACCAACCAGGCTAAGATGTTAATGGGAGAAAAAGCTTCAAACTTTGTTCCTGTGGTAGTAGCCACATAAGCCAAAGAGCGGGAACAAAGGCAAAGCCCTTTGCACAGGAGCAGGTATCTGTCTGCACCATTGCTCAGAGGCCTAGGGTCTAAATATGCTTGTGTTGTGGGTTCCTTGGCTGAAGTCTCTCCTGATGAGATTAGGTCTGGAAATAGCACTGTGTTTTTTAAGGACAAGGAATATAGAGTGGAATTCAATAAAAGTTCCACAGTGCAGTACTCTCCTTCATTTCCTTTTCTCCTTCACTTTAGTGCAGTATTGCTCCTCCTGGCTACTGACTACAACAAAAGCTGGTTGGGGAGAATAAGGAATACTTGTTTGCAGTAAAGCTGGCTGAGCTAAAGAAAAAAGTGTCACATCAAGTAGTTCACTTTACTTTTGCTGCTTCACCCCTGTTGCTCAAATTCTGTAAGATGGGAATGCTCCTAAGTTTGTGTGCAACATATGATGAGATCTATAACCTATCATGTGGTGAATCTCTCATTTTCCAGCATTATTGCTCTTTTTAGGTGAAGTCTAGTATTAGAATTATTCCAAATAAGAAGTATATAAACTGACTGCTGTTAAATGCTTCCTGGAGTGGATTTCCTCTATTACAGTAAACTCACCAGTTATGGAAAAGGAATGCTTGCCTCTAAAACTTTCATTGCATCCTTACTTTTCTTTTGATTAACAGAAATAACATTTGAGGAGAATTTTATGACTTGTTTTTGTAGCTGGTCCCAGGAACTGAGGATTTAGTCCTGGTGTAATCGCTGAAAATGTATCTGCATGTTCACACCTTCCAATTGAAGCATAAATATTTGGAGTGCTCTGCTAAAGCCCTGACTCAGATTTCCTGCTGGGATTTTAGAGCCAGAGAAGATGTATCTCTGTTTCTTTTTACTTTTGAAATATTTTGTGTACTTGAGTTGTGCTGTCTTTTGTTTAGAATTTAGCTTTGTGTTGTTTTGTCTTTAAGTAGTTCAAGGACTGAGTAGGGAGGATCAGAGTGTTAGACTTTAAAGATACATGAAGCAAGCTGTTGCAGAAATAAAACCCAAAGGCAAGGCAGCTCAGAGATTGGGAGAGAATGTATGATTGCATTTCATGAGTGTGCTGAATTGTGTTTATGAAAGTAGAGTGCTAATAAGGTGATAAATCTATATTCTGGGAAAACAGGCATCACTTTGGAGTTGAGGTTATGACACTATTTGTAGGTGTGATCCTGCACAGTCTCATTTGTATGTGTGATAATTCTATGTGTGTTTCCCTGTGTAGATTTGTGATGCCACGTAGCAGGCTGTATTCAAATCCCTTGTAAATATGAGATGTGGCATGCATTTGTATGTTCCACCTTTCCTTTATACAGTTGGCATATTTCTTACAGCACTCTTAACTTCCAAACATAATGAAAGGCTATAAACTTTCTTGGGGAGCCATGTACTTTGGACAGCCATGTACTACAATTTCTACTAAGAAATGTTTCACAAGACTTGTCATCTTGTACAATACTACTCTGGTTGCTAATACCTCTTCACCTTCAACATAGATAGACAGACAGATGATAGATTGATTGATAGATAGATAGATAGATAGATAGATAGATAGATAGATAGATGGATAGATCAATCTTGACTGCACTGCAAGAGTTGGATACATGTCTCTGTTTTGACATCAACACTTACACAAATATTTACCTATGTAAACATAGATGACAGAATCACAGAATTTCAGGGGCTGGAAGGGACCTCAAAAGATCATCTAGTCCAACTCCCCTGCCAGAGCAGGATCACCTACAACACATTACACAGGAATGCAACCAGGCAAGTTTTGAATATCTCCAGAGAGGGAGACTCCACAACCTCCCTGGGCAGCCTGTTCCAGTGCTCTGTCACCCTCACAGTGACTTCCTATGCCTCAACTTCCACCCATTGCCCCTTGTCCTGTCATTGGACACCACCGAGAAGAGCCTGGCTCCATCCCCTTGGGACTCACCCCTGACATATTTATAAACACGGATGCATATGTGTTGTTTGTACAATTGTTGCAGAAGCACCAGAGAAAGCTTGAAGCATGAGCATGGACTGTTTGCACAATGAACACTTTAAATAACACACCAATAACAGAATTATAGAATCATTTCAGTTGGAAAAGACTTCTGAGATCATTGAGTCTAGCCATCAGGTTGGTGGCCATTAAACCGTGTCCCGGAGTGCCATGTTTATGTATGTTCTTGTTTCTTAAAAGCTAGTAGCTTGCCCACCAGTAAGCCAAACTACCTGTCATAAAACAGCATAAAACTTACTGAAGGACTATTTAAATGAAAACATTTCTCTTTTTACATGGAGAATTAAGTTCTTCTCCAGATCACAAGTTGAATCTGCTTCTCAAGAGCATCCCTCCCTGCCTATTACACAATTATAGTCGAGCATCCAAACACTAAATGAAAGAGAGAGAGAGAAAGAGAATTCAGGAAGCAAAGACATTTATGAGGGGCTAAAGTAGTTACTGACTAACCATTTCAGCATCTTGATAAGATGTTTATTCTGTGCCAAGACACATTGCTGAGTAGGTGTCAAAAGTCCAAGCAGATTTGATCTAAAGATAACCTCAAAGAACATTCCCTGCCAGAATTGTGTTGATTTTAGCAGTTCAATATGTTTCACAACATGAGATGAATTTTCATTACACAGTGTATCATCCTGCAAGAACCTGCAGTGACCTGACATGAATTTTTCACCCACTCAGGAACAACTTTGCCATTAGTCAGGCTGCATGAGGGATGGGAGTACAAATTTGTCACTGCTCTGAGGCTGAAGAACAATGCAAGTATGTTTGGAAGATGAAAAATCTAAACACAATTCTAGGGAAAGTGGAGCATCAACATTAGCTGAGAGGTAAAGATCTAGGGTCTGGTGAAATCTGACTGGATGCACTTCCTTAGAACACATGACAGGGATAATGGTCTTGCTTACTGTGGTGTGACAACCCTTATTTTCTGTCGCCATGACATAAAGGGGGATACAGATACCTGTGTAAATCATCTTATGACAGAGAGTGGTACATCAATCTCTCTTCTAAAAAATGTCTTGAATGGTATTCCACAAAGTCCTCCAATGAAAGTGGCTTGTGGCTTTGGGAGTTTTTATATTTCCCAGCACTCCAGCACCTGGTAGATCTATGTTTAAAAGGACACACATGTCCAATGGTGGTGCAAGTCCATCTCAGCTGAGGTGGATGGTATGCCCAGGCATGGCTCAATTGTTAGGAGCAAGTTCTGCAGCTTTCTTGTGAACACCAGTTGGTGTCAAGTATAATTCCAGCTGTTCACACCCACATGGACAGATCTGGGAGATCCTCGCAGTTCTCATCAAGATCATTTCAGATGCAAGAGACAAATGTTTTTATGGTACCCATGCAACAGCAAAGGCTTCCTGAACACAAGCTTGAAGTATGCGTATGCCCTAAGCTCCTCAGTCCCCAGGAATTGGCAGAGTAAAAAATATTTCTCTCAGCACAGTGCTAGAACTCTCAGGCAACAAGCACCAGAACAGGAGGACACAGTCTCAAGCTGCGCCAGGGGAGGTTTAGACTCGAGGTGAGGAGAAAGTTCTTCACCGAGCGAGTCATTCGTCATTGGAATGGGCTGCCCAGGGAGGTGGTTGAGTCACCGTCCCTGGAGGCATTCAAGAGGGCACTTGGTGCCATGGGGTCTGTGTTGATAGGTTGGACTCGATGATCCTCGAGGTCCTTTCCAACCTAAGTTATACTGTGATACTGTGATACTGTAACTAACTATGTAAAGGTGCATATGGCTGAAATAATATGTGACAATCTTGTCTAAGGCATTAAGAGGAAGTACACCAAGGGGAAAATGCAATTGACTGAATAAAACTCTTTTACGGAGGAATTGTGACCACAAGTGTTTTATAACTAAGGGAATCTTTTATATACTATTACCATTTGTTACTATATACCATAGAATCATAGAATTGTTAGGGTTGGAAAGAACTTCAAGGATCATCTAGTTCCAATCCCCCCTGCCCCAGGCTGGGACACATCACACTAGATCAGGTTGCTCAGAGCCACATCCAGCCTGGCCTTAAAAACCTCCATGAATGAGGCTTCCACCACCTTCTTGGGCAACCTGTTCCAGTGTCTCACCACCCTCATGGGGAAGAACTTCCTAACATCCAATCTGAATCTACCCATTTCTAGTTTTGCTCCATTCCTCCTAGTCCTCCAGGTAATGACCTGACACCCTAAAAAGTCCCTCCCCACCTTTCTTGTAGGCCCCTTCAGATACTGGAAGGCCACAATTAGGTCTTCTCGGAGCCTTCTCTTCTCCAGACTGAACAGCCCCAACTCTTTCAGTCTGTCTCCATAGGAGAGGAGCTCCAGGCCTCTGATCATCCTCGTGCCCCTTCTCTGGACACGCTTCAGCATGTCCAGATCCTTCCTGTAATAGAGACTCCAGAACTGGACACAGTACTCCAGGTGGGGTCTCACCAGAGTGGAGTAGATGGGGAGAATCAAAAACAATCAAACTAAGAAAATGCAGTGCTTTAGTCTAATTCTTACCCATCTAAGGACTGCCAGTTAAAGAAAGATCAGCCTTTAAAATCATAAAATCATAGAACTGCCTGGTTGGAAAAGACCTCAAGATTATGGAGTCCAATCATAACCTAACTTCTCTCTGTATAAAATCATCTCCCTAAGCACCTCATCCAAACATCTTTGAAACATTCCACCACTTCCCTGGGCAGCCTACTCCAGTGCCTGATGACCCTTTTGATACTTTTGACCCTTTTAGTGTCAACATTTGCTGGATCTTTATTGAAACACTACTTTGGTTTTTTTTTTTTCAAATAACACAAATTGCCTGAAAATGACACAGTAAAATAATTCAAATATTTATATTTTGACTTTACAGCTATCAGCATCTGTTTTAATTCAGACTTACCAACAGGAACACGTCAAAATTACAGATGAGAGCGCACTAACCTCTAGAACACAGGCTTAAAAAAAGTATGAAGAGAGCTGAGGACATATCCTCCTTGAAAAACTCCAAAATGGTGATAGATATTTTTTGTCTATGAAAGTAGAATGTGATTCAGCAGGTTTTATTTATATTATGAAGTCTTCAATGCCCAAAAAGTAGGAAAAATACCCAACCAACCAATCAATCAAAACACACACACACACACACACACCCCCCCTAAAATATCAGTATGCTTTCAATTAGTGCATACATTCAATGTAAGGAATAATACACCAAAGAACTGCTCTATGTGCATACCACAGGCAATCTTTTTGTGTAATTACTAAGGAAATTAATTTCTTTATTGTATAAGAGTATATCTGAAGTGACTGTTGTTCCCCACTTGTTGTATTCTGTTGCTTGTTTGGCTGAGAGCATCTCTTCTGCTACATTTAAATGCTTTTTTCCAAGAGAGCAGAGTCCTCAACCAGACAGGGGGTCTCAGGGCACTGCTGGAATAATATGTAAAAGGATACTCTAACATTGCTCTTTGGAGACCTGGAATTAAGTCTTCTGTTTAGCTGTGATCGTTACATTGACAACGCAGTTCGAGGTTATGAATGTTGGTCTGGTAGTTAATGGGACTCTAGAGATCTGGGTTCAGTTCTTGGCTCAAGCACAGGCTTCAGCTGTTCAATTAATCTCCATGTGCCTCAGTCCCTAACCTGTTAAAGACAGATAATAATGTATTTTTCCCCCTATCCTGTGTCTGTTGCACCTAGTTAGCATATAAACTTTCCAGGGCAGTGATATACTCTTTCTTCAGGACTGTAGTACTTCTAGTACAATTAAGCTCTGATTTTGCTGTGCTTCTGCTAAAGATCTGCTCTATCAGAATAATGAATAATTGTAGAATGTATCTCAATTATGCTAGTTCTAAATTTTTTAGTGATGCTCACAGTCTTTCTTTCCTCTGGCCTCCCTACAGAGCCTTTGAAAAGACTTCTTTTATTCTGTGAAATATGCTGAACTTTCTCCTGGAAATCCCACTGCATAAAAATTCTTCAGGCTCTGCTGTAATGCTGTTATGCTGCTTTCACACAAAAAATACCAAACAAACAAACAAAAATGTTGCAAATTATTGAAGAGTATGACAGATCCTGCTATTTGATGGTCCCTTTAGAATGCTCCATGATCCTTTGATAATAGCAGAGATCATCACTGATTGTTAAGTGTTCAACTAAAAAATGGGAAAAAAAGGGCAAGGTTATCATAGTATCAGCCAGGGTTGGAAGGGACCACAAGGATCATCTAGTTCCAACCCCCCTGCCATGGGCAGGGACACCTCACACTACATCAGGCTGGACAGAGCCTCATCCAGCCTGGGCTTAAACACCTCCAGGGATGGCACCTCAATCACCTCCCTGGACAACCCATTCCAGGGCTTCACCACTCTAATGGTGAAGAACTTCCTCCTCACATCCAGCCTGAATCTCCCCACCTCCAGCTTCATTCCATTCCCCCTGGTCCTATCACTATCTGATAACCTAAGAAGTCCCTCCCCAGCTTTCTTGTAGGCCCCCTTCAGATACTGGAAGGCCACAATTAGGTCATCTCGGAGCCTTCTCTTCTCCAGACTGAACAGCCCCAACTCCTTCAGTCTGTCCTCATAGGAGAGGTGCTCCAGCCCTCTGATCATCCTTGTGGCCCTTCTCTGGACACCTTCCAGCACGTCCATATCCATCTTGTAATAGGGGTTCCAGAACTGGACGCAGTACTCCAGGTGGGGTCTCACCAGAGCAGGGTAGACGGGGAGAATCACCTCCCTTGACTTGCTGGCCACGCTTTTCTTGATGCAGCCCAGAATCTGATTGGCCTTCTGGGCCGCAAGTGCACATTGAGAGCTCATGTTGAGCTTTTTGTCCACCAGCACCCCCAAGTCTCTCCCCTCAAGGCTGCTTTCCAGCCAGCCACTGCCCAGCCTGTATTTGTGCCTGGGATTGCCTCAACCCAGATGCAGGACCCTGCACTTGGTCTTGTTGAACCTCATGAGGTTGGCTTGTGCCCACCTCTCCAGCCTATCAAGGTCCCTTTCCTCCAGCGTGTCTGCTGCACCACACAGCTTGGTGTCATCTGTCTTGCTTCCATTGTTTTTCTGGCAGCAGTTATGCTGTGGAGTGAACATCCACCCTTTCTGCACGTTTTCTTCAGTTAAGTCAGAAACAAAGCCATTTTTTTAAGGACTAACACCATCCTAAGAGAATTGCAGTGTATTGCCAGAGTATCAAAGTTAATTTACTTCAGGCCCAAAAAGGAGACCGTGTGCCATTTTACTGAGTGTGCACGAGCACTCCTTTTAACCATATTTTCTTATATTCATCTGACAAAATTTCTTCCTCATAGCAGTCCAAAATGACAATAAAGTATTACATTCTAAAGATTATAAACACATTAAGGCATAGTGGGGCATGGTGTTTATAGTAAGTCTTGTCTGATTTTTGTTTCATTTCATTCCATTCTTTTTAAATCTGTGTGTGGTAATGGGCAGGTGTTGCACTATGTCAGTAGAGACACAGAATATTCCTGCTATTCATTAAAATTCTCATTCCTTTTTAATTTTCTCCAGGTTCTTGACTACTGTGATGCCACAGTCTGGTTATGCATGGTGAGAATGAAAAAAAAAAAATGGTCCTTTACCAGTTTTGTGTTTACTGCTTCTCCATTCATTGAATGTTCCCCTGTTGGTGCATGAGCCGTGATGTTCCATATGTATCATCTCTAGATCTTTCATTATCCTACAGACTTTTATTAGTTCCTTTCATATTATTCTCCTTTCTAGCATTAATGATTCCAATCTTTTCAATTTCTCTGATATATGAAAGATTTTTTCTGAAGCTTTGCTCAGTCCCATCATCCATCTACAAACTCATTCAGTTCTGCCATATCACCTCAGAGATAGCCAATCACATCCTGGGCTTCATTAAGAGAAGCATAGCCAGAAGGTCAAAGGAGGTGATTCTCCCCTTCTACTCTACTCCACTCTGGTGAGACCCCACCTGGAGAAGCGTGTCCAGTTCTGGAGCCTCTATTACAGGAAGGATCTGGACATGTTGGAGCCTGTCCAGAGAAGGGCCACAAGGATGATTAGAAGGCTGGAGCACCTCTCCTATGAGGGCAGGCTGAGAGAGTTGGGGCTATTCAGTCCAGAAAAGAGAAGGCTCCAAGAAGACCTAATTGTGGCCTTCCAGTATCTGAAGGGGGCCTACAAGAAAGCTGGTGAGGGACTTTTTAGGGTGTCAGGTAATGATAGGACTAGGGGGAATGGAGTAAAACTAGAAATGGGTAGATTCAGAGTGGATGTTAGGAAGTTCTTCCCCATGAGGGTGGTGAGACGCTGGCTGCCCAGGGAAGTGGTAGAAGCCTCATTCCTGGAGGTTTGTAAGGCCAGGTTGAATGTGGCTCTGAGCAACCTGATCTAGTGTGAAGTGTTGGGAGGTTGGAACTCAATGATCCTAGAGGTCCCTTCCAACCCTAACAATTCTATGATTCTGTATGGTTGGTACCACTTACTAGATTCTGGATAGGTCCTCAGCATTTCTTCAGAGACAGACATCTTAAAGGAATCTATATTATTGTCTTGCTCTTAATTTCAGCTGCTTTGGAGGTGTTTTTAGGGCATGAAAGTGCTTCTACTATGATGCATGGGAATTTCCTTAGTGGAAGAATGGGATGCTCACTACTAAATAACTTTTTTCCTGTCTTCTAGACGAATTTGTTAGAGGAGGACAACAGGACTTTCATCTGCATCATGCTTATGTACACCAAGTACAGTGAGAGCTCCTCCCAGAAGGGAAATTCCACATAGAGTCTAAAGTGTTTACAAGCAGCTCACATGTTCCTGCTTCTGTGTCCAAAAATAAATTATTTAACAAATCTAGATTAAACTGAGAAGGTCATGAGTACATGACAAGCAGAAGTCGAATAAGAGAATAAAAGAAAAATTCTGGACTACTTGAAGCTGTGTAATGAACTTGCAGGTTTTTTAGGTGAAGGCCTCTCCTAAGATAATGCTCTTTGCACACAAGAGTCCTCAGATAATATTCTGTCTGCAGAAAGCTTTTTCCTGATTACTTATCAGCTGCTTTTCAAAGCGAACTTAGCGCTGCTGAAAGATGCCAATTCAACAGCTGCAAGGACTGAAGGTCCTTTGGAGGGACACAAGGACATGCATACTGTTGCATACACACATATACTGTTCCAGCTCCAGTGTACTGGCAACATGATTCAGTCCAAAGGGAACTTCCTCAGCTGCAAAGAATTAATCTTCTGTCTAGATGATATTTATATGGTCCTAATTACTGTGGTTATCTAAACTGCCCATAATCATTGCACCACTGTAGAAAAATGGGGCATTTTGCAGGCACCCTTGGAGCCACGTATGCCACACTCTGGAGCCGTGTGGCAACAGCCCTTTCCACAGCCATTGCTGCTACCATGGTACCTGATGAGGATGACTCATGGGAATCTGTATTTGTGCTGTGAAAGATGTGCAGCAGTTGTTGAGCATATGCATGGCAAGTATTTGTCCGTGCTCCTCTTTTTTTCTGCGCAGCTGCAGAGCTTTAGCCAAGCTGCCATTTGGATTGCAGCATACTGGATATCTGCCTGCCTTGGCTGCTGCACTTGCCAAGTAATGCACATTAGTTTGGTCTTTGCTATTTTTTCAGTATGTGAATGCACTTTCTCAAAATAGTGAGAAATCATGATCTCATTTCATGAAACCCATCAGGTTTTTATGCATTAAACTGTATTTTAAGGATACATTGATTCACTCACAGACAGAGACTCCTTATCATACAATCCATGTAATTCTATGCTTCTCCTGAAAGCTTCTAAATATTTGTTTCCTTTCCCATTTGGTTGGATCATAAGACCACAATTACTTACCATGCAGAGAGTAAAACTCCTCCTTCCAGAGGAACAGACTGACAATTACTGAATTTCATGTGGTGCCATGTCATTCATTCCTCTGCAGCAACACAGGTGGCAGGCATTCAAATATTCACTCAAAAGGTGTCTCTGCACCACCCCCAACCCTCCTCAGTCCTCCCACCTGAGCATCCCAGAGAGCTCAGCTTCAGCCAGGCTCTGTCCATGCTGCTTGGTACTGCTGTAAATTTCAGCCTTTGCCTATCACTGTTCACAAAGCAGGGCAGCCAGGAACAGCAAGCCAAGCACTGAACAAGATAAGGGGTGTGCCAAGCAGGGGAAAGGATGACAATGGACTGATGGACTCATCCAGTCAGATGTAGATAAGCTAGTCTGAACAGTGTGGCAAACAAACTGCCGCTCCAGCATTTCAGCCAGCTGCACACACGAGGTAACAGGAAGGGACAGAGCCTGCCCAGGACCAAGGTTCACATGACTGAGTGAATGAGACCAAAAGCACTGGTGAATTGTCATGCAATGGCCTTGCTCTATCCATAGGTAACAACACTGTTGCAAAGACAGCTGGGTTAGTGCTGTCCAAAGGGTCGTTGGTTGGATAAAAGAGGTTCTGTCAGCCATGAGATAAATGACCGTGACATCCTTGGTCCTCTGAGCAGCTCCCTGCCTCCAGGTCACAGTGAGGATCACAGTGGGTGATGTGCATTCACCCTGCAGCTGCTACAGTTCATAGCTCTGGTGACAGTGCATTTGCACTTGCATGACTGACCATGCACTGCAATCAGGTGAAACACAGGTGCACTTTGTTTTCCCTACCTTACTTCATACCACCTTTTGCCACCTCACTGTGGGAACAGACAGAAGGATGAAGCAAACAACCGAGAGGCCAGGAGAACTTGGTTGATTACACATGAACTGTAACACTGCATCCAGCCTGAGCCAGAAGCACAGAAGGGTGAAACAGGTTTATCCTCAAGCACATCGTTTAAATGGTGTTCTGTAAGTCTCCCGACTGCTATGCTGTGAACATCTCTCAAGAAATACAGCCATACATCACATTCACAGTTTCACTCAGTGCCAGCTCTTACATCACCTGCTGTTGGCAAACTCCATCAATGAGGACAGTTTTCTGGCAATTATGTCAGCCAGCCTCTTCTTTATATAGCAGTATTGCTCAGCATGTGATAGCAAGAGTGGAGGTTTCTGAACTGGCTTATTTATTTCTTTATTAAAGCTTTCAATTGACATATTTGCTTATAGCTTCTAGTTTTGATAACCCTTGACTATAGATCTGCTGTGCATGCACTGATAGATTATTCTCTCTCTTTTCTTTTTTTTTTTTTTTTCTTTTGGAAGTGGGTTTTCAAACAATTAAAGGAAAAGCTAACGAGCCTCTTTGGAGAACAACAGCCAGAACTCCTCTAAAATGTTCAGAAAGATACAGGAGGTGGATCTGGCAAACCTAGGAGCTTTCAAAATCCTCAGTGAGGGCTTGGAGGCTGGGGTAGTTGACAGAGGATTAGGTGGAAGCCGTTATCACAGGCTGGCTAGGTTATGCATTTCCTTCAATTCAATCCCTACTGTGCACAGAGCAGCAATGTACCTAACAGCTGCATGTTCTTTGCTTCCCTTTTGAGTACTGTTCTGGCCAAAAAAGCCTTTATCAGAGGACGCATTTGGGTACCTTTGTTCATTAGTGGTAGCTGAGATGCAGTACAATTTCTTCTTCATCTCCATTGCCTCTGCCATAAGTCCCCATGGAATGAAACCTCCTGGAACTTTGCAGCACTACAAGTCAATTGCTAAAGGGAATTTAAATAAACACTGCCTTAGTTTGCTAGCAATAATCAGTTGATTATTAGTTTGATGTCCACAGCCTGCAATTGCAAAACTCTTACTAGCCCAGCTTGAGGGAAAGGGAGCAAGTCCTTGCTGCAATTTTGTGCTTTTTTCTTGACCATTTACCTGCTTGTGTTTCACTTACTCGTTGTAACAAGTGGAGGAAATCACAGCAAGTACAGGAGGGAGTCTGGACGCTGCTCTTGTGGGAAGTCCACATTCCATGCAAGTGTTGCATAATGGAGACTTTTCCTCGGACCCAGTCCAGCATTGCTTCCTGCCAGACACTCTTTTCCTTTAGCATTGGGACCATATGAGGAAAAAAGAAACTTATTCCCTAATAGGGAAAAACACCTCATTCTTCCTCTTCCCCCTCAAACCTAAGATGCATTAAAACTCCTATTGTGCAAACATAAAGCAGCATGCTGATGAAACTGTCACTGTCTTTTTATGACATCTTAATATTCTAGTTAGACAGGTTTATAAAACATGTATACTCTTTTCCAGTCTCCCTAAAATGTAACACCTTCCTTCTGCCACCAGCTAATGACATTACTGAAGTAATTCATGTTATGACACTGAAGGTCAGGACTGTAAATCCTGCTGATCAGTCAAAGCAAATGTCATTGCAAACCCAGTGAATTTTCTTACTTATATTTTATCCTGGAATTGCTGCTGCTGAGCAGTGCACATCTCACTAGCATGGATGCGTCAGCAGGTAGGACCTGCCATGCCATTCATCTTTCAGTGCTGGAAAAAACAGCCATTTACATAATTCTGCATAGCACTTATACTGCCAAAAATCCACACCACAGATGAACCATCAAAATGCAAGCTGAATTCACTGTGTGATCAGATGAGCAGTCAGAAATCAACCGCCTACTTAGACAAAACCAAACACCCAGAGCTCATAGAGGTTAGTTACAACAGAGTTGTACATTGGTTTACCAGAACTGTGTTTTAAGCACAAGTTTAATGACCAGGGCTATATTGAAGAGATTTCACTATCTTTTGGACCATAAACCTTGAGAATGCAAAGAGACAAAAGCTAATCATATGGGGTGAAATACTAGTCCTCTCACTTGTAACTACTTGATCTTGCCTTTTTTCTGCTTGTGAACAACCATGAATAAGACTTTATATTTGCTAGTGGTGTGAAGCAATAGGATGATATGCTGCAACGAGTGCCACACCGTGATGACTACAGGCCCTCAATGTAAGCAGATGCCCTGGTAGCAGACACCTCCCACGTGTCTCTTTTTGCCCCCATTTACCTTCATTCATCCCATGCCATTTTGTCTTGGCCCTGCCAGATACCAGAGGGATAACTAACCTCTGCAGTTTTGCAACTTTTGCCTTTACCATAGGAAAATTCAGTTTTTCCATGCAAAAATAAAGGCAGTACCCTTACTCATAATTCCTGAGATAATACAAAATCCAGGAAACAGAGTGGAAGAAAACATAAAAAGAGAGGAAAGATGACCAGTAACAGCCCCATCATGTGGTACATCTGCAGGAGAGAAGAGAGCTGCTATACATAAGAGATTGTCTGTAATGTACAAGGATGTTGACGCAACAACCAGAGTGGATGGCCACTCCTCCCTAAGGAATGGCCTAGCTCATTCTCACTCTTTGACTATCCTGGAAATAGAAGAAGGATTGCTGGAATGGGTGGGAAAATTACTTTTCCTGTGAAGAAGTGTGACAGCTGAACTCTGTCTCCCCTTCATGTGTTTTTGAACTTAATTTTGAATTTAATTCCTAGTCATGGCTAGGGTTAGCACAGGTGTCCCCTGGAGGCAGTGTAAAGTGAACTGCTAAAGCAAGTCCAACAGCTATGCCATGACCCAGATTTCATCAATGCTGAACTAGAAAATTATTCCTCAGATTCATTAGAAAATTAGAGGCAATCAGAGGCTTGAACTCAGCATCAGAAATCCACTCACATCTTGTTTGTTCCAAGGGCTGTGAAGCAGAGTGCAGGAGACCTTATTAGAAGTTAACCTGATGGGTGTATTAATTTAACATGGGAAAGCACAGTAGGAAATCTTGACTCTGATTTTGACTGAGATGCCTGTTGTAGAACTGATGTTCTTGCAGCTGAAACAGATTCAAGCAACAAGGCTGCACGTTTTTCAGTGTCAACTCACATGTGGCAAAGTAGACAGATTTTAAGAATTGTAGCTGCTTTTCTTTTCATTTCTCTATACACAGGTAAATGTTATGACCAGAAGTGCTAAGCCACAACATAAATGCAGCATGGGAGGAAGTAGCAAAGAAGTGAAATTGCAGTACTAGAACAGCTGCAGTGACAAGTTGACTAAAAGCTCATCTGATCTGAGGTGTGTGTGCTCAAAACCCCACAATGTCCCTGGCTTTAGCTGTTCCTTTTAACAGTCATAATCCTGGACCTGTATATCACTAAGAGAATACCATTAAAAAATAGTGTAGGATAAAAGAGTCAGAGCAGTGGAAAATTTAGAGAGGTGGATAGGGAGAAGTTATTGTAGAGGGAAACTGGTGAACAGGAGCCAGTGTACCTGACTGGTGTTGTAGCTCCCAGCCTTGACCAGCTGATTACCCCAAAGAGCCTTCAGAAACTGGTCAGAGAACCAGCTGGACAGCCCTGTGTGCACTCCTTAGTGGCCTTGCCTGCACTCCTGTGGATGTTATTTTTAACCACTGGAAGATTAGATTGCTCTTTTTTATGGTGAGGTGTTTTATGACAATGTTGTGCTTTGGCCCACTGCTGAAGACAAATTCTCAAGTCCACAGGTCTGCATAATGAAGCAAGCTGGCCAAAGGTCAGGGGTGGTGACAGGAGAGCAATGCCAGTTGTTTGCACTATGAGCATTACCCATCATCACATCCTGATGTAAAAAATACTCAGCTGTTATTAATATGAAACTTTCCATTCCCCACGTGAGAACAGTTGTCTACCTGTCATTATTTAACGTGTTGTCAACAGTATGCTCTGCACTGTGAAAGTACAAATAAAAGAAATAGGAAGATATATTAAGCCTGTCTGCTATGGTGGCCGTGTTTAAAAGATTGAAGAGCATCTCATGATACCTAGAGTTAGATGCTTAGGGTAGGATTTATCTTTCCTAGCTTCATATGTCTGTTAACTGCATCTGAGCTAGGCAAATTCTGCTGCCTGTATACACAATGGAGAACAAGAGCTTCCAGAGGGCAAATTACTATTTTAGACACCCACAGCAGTCAAAAAGAGGACCAAATATCTGCAATTTTTTCACTATACTTTGCCTCTTGGTTGGTCCCAGGGATAGGACATCCACAGGCAGCTAGGGCATGTCTTCAGGAATCCAGCTCATACAGCCCAAGGTAATCTGCAATATAATGGCATGCAGCATGTGGGGGTGACTGGGAGACCCATTTAAAAAGTACACTCTTGATGCAGTCAAAGATGCAAATCTGCACATACAATGTCACCTTCATGGAAGACAAGGGTTTAGATAAGCACAGGGAACAGTTTGTACCAGGCAGGGTATTCTGTCAAGAGTAGGTGATCTACTTGCTTGGAGAGATGTTTATCACTTACTCATTAATGAGTAGACAAGAATGGTCTTTGAGGAAAGAAGATTTCTAACTTTGCATTTGGTAAACTCAATTACTGTGGACATCGAGACAGCCTGATTTAGCACTCATGAACCTTTTGCTCCATATCTTAGTCAGCATTATTGCTGCTGTAAATAAATAGATATTATTGCTTGCAGTAGATGTAGCCAGGACAGGAGAAAGGGAAGCTGGAATTGCAGTGCTCAGATTCACTCCTGATTTATTTTTTGTTTAGTTTCTGTCATAACTAAATCATTTTGACAATGCTCCAGATGTACTAGATTTAGTATAATTGCTAGGATCACTGTCTTTCCTGATCTTACAGCTGCACAGAGAGGCAAACACAGCAGGCAGGGAAAAAGGCAGAGCAACAGCAAACATGGTGGTGGAAAAGTGAATAATTGCATCTCTAAAAACTACTTACACACAGTTTACCCAGGTTGCTTAATACCTGCTAAACACACACAAGGAGATGGCTATTGCTTTGTGACTGATTTAGGGGAACTGTTTTTCCTGTCAGTAGGTATGGCTAATCAGGTTCAAACTGATGCAATCCACAGTACTGGGAGGAAAGGCATAGGCCTCAAGTCAATAAAAGCTCTTCTAGACATGTCCCCCTTCGACAGAAGATAATGCAAGGCTGTTTTTCAGTAGTCCTGCTATCTCTGATCCTCAATTTAGCCCCAAACTTCTAGGAAGTACCTTAGAGTACAGGTCCTGTCTGTGTCAGCAAATCAGGCTCCTACACAGGCCAGGCCAGAATATGAATCAAATATACCAGGTCTCAGAACAGTTCTCTGGATTTGGCATTCAAAACCCGCAATTTATGTTAATGAAACTGAAAGGGAGCTCTGAAGTGTGTCAATATGGATTTCTGTGTTGATATCACAGTTTGAAAACTGCCAGAAGGACATTTACATGCTGCACAGAGTGCGCAGAATTGCTTAGTGTCACATGCTTTGTGTCAGAACAGTTAGGAGCCTCTTGGGAAGTGTTGTGTTCTAACATTATTTAAGATATGGGCTCAATAATGCCCTTAATGAGAATACCTAGAATGTACAAAGGGTCAATGACCCTGTAAAGGAAGGGGAAATAGTTGTAAAATGCATAGGGAGGGGCTACTATTGGAGAAGTCCAAGGAAATGTGTTGCCTTAACTAACTGCTGATGTCTCTCGTGACTAATGTATTATTCTTCATAGAACAACACAAGTTGTACGCTGGGCACACTGCTTAATGAGGTATTGAACCAAACACTTTGGTATCTTAAAGCAAACTCTTTTTTCCTGAACCTTATGCATAAGAATCAGATTCAAGGGGAAACTTATCTCTGAATTCCTGTAAGTGCCTGGAAAACTTATGAAGTGGTGAATCATAGAGAAGATAGTCTTGCATTTCAGCAACAAATACGTATTATCAGTGCAATGAAGTAGAGCAGGCACTGTGCAACTTTGAATTTGAACTGTGCTCTTGCACTCAAAATTGGCTGAAGGCATTTGCAATCAAAGCCAGGCTGATACAAAGAATGGAAAGAAATACAAATGTTGCATGGAGGTGGAGGCAGAATAAAAAGCAAACAAAAAAACCCCCAACCAACCAAAACCCAAACAAAAACCCAAACAAAAACAAAGAAACGACAAAGCAGACAAACAAACAAACCCCAACACTTAAAATAAATGTGTGAACAATAAAATGAAAGAAATTTAGCACATGAGAAAGTGGAGATAGCACTTTCGAGGAGGAAATGAATGATAAAACACCCAGGAGGACAGAGACCCCAAGCAAGCAGTTTGATGCCTTAAGTCTTGTAGCCTGAAGCTTCAAGAAGACAAAAAGTGAAGCAGCTGAAAATGGAGAGAAGAAATATTTAAGTTTGGTGTGGAGAGGAAAAGTATTTGTGCACTGGACAAATGCAGTAAATGTTGGTGTGACAACCAGAGACATGAGACTGGACAGTAGGTGAAAAGTCAGAAGTGAAGGGAGACATTTGTGAGTCACCATTCAGGCAGTACCTCTAAGTACTGAAAAATATGAGGTCATGAAGAATTGTATGTATAGCATAAATCCTTATTCTTCTTCAACACCTATCAGTTGGTTCATTCTAACTCAAAGCCAGGGATTATTTAGGATCCTGAATGTCTTCTACCTACATTCAGCAGTCACTTGGTAGATGTCTTTCAATTTTACACTGTAACCATGCTGACAGAATAGCATGGCCAGCTCTTACACTGCAGAAAATGCCTCAAGCCACCTAATGTTTACACACAGAAATACCAGGTGTAACATCTGAACCATCTCACTCTCCCAGAAAGTAAGATATTGAGGTCAAAGCTCTGATATTCCCATGGTGTTGTGTGGACATAACAGGCTGGGGTCAGAGTGGCTGGAGAGCGGCCAGGCAGAGAGGGACCTGGGGGTACTGGTCGATGGTAGGCTGAACATGAACCTGCAGTGTGCCCAGGCAGCCAAGAGGGCCAATGGCATCCTGGCCTGTATCAGGAACAGTGTTGCCAGCAAGAGCACAGAGGTCATTCTAACCCTGTACACTGCACTGGTTAGGCCACACCTTGACTACTGTGTCCAGTTCTGGGCCCCTCTGTTCAGGAACGATGTTAACTTGCTGGAACATGGCCAGAGAAGGGCAACAAAGTTGGTGAGGGGTTTGGAACACAAGCCCTATGAGGAGAGGCTGAGGGAGCTGGGGTTGTTTAGCCTGGAGAAGAGGAGACTCAGGGGAGACCTTATTGCTCTCTACAACTACCTGAAAGGAGGTTGCAGACAGGCTGGGGCTGGTCTCTTCTCCCAGGCAACCAGCACCAGAACAAGAGGACACAGTCTCAAGCTGCACCAGGGGAGGTTCAGACTAGATATTAGGAAGAAATTCTACACAGAGAGAGTGATTGCCCATTGGAATGTGCTGCCCAGGGAGGTGGTGGAGTCCCCATCATTGGAGGTGTTTAGGTAGAGACCTGATGGGGTGCTCGGTTGCATGGTTTAGTTGATTAGGTGGTGTTGGATGATAGGTTGGACGCGAATTACTTTTCTAAACTCCTCAGGATTTACGAATTTGTAAAAAAAAAAAAAAAAAAATCAAATTACCCATAGAAGACATCCATAGGTTTTGTGTGCCTTTGATGAAACCTGCTGCTTGTTTGCTTTCTTTGCTCATCTATGCAGACTGCCAAACTGCAGCATTATTTTCTCTGTACGTGTAAGTGTTAAGAATCTTGGTGCTATAGTTTCAGATTTCAGTCTACAGGAGAGTAAAAACCTAAGTGAAGCCCATCCCACATTAGTTTACAGAGAATCCCATTAGGCTGTCCTTCATTGAAAAGAGAAGGAAGCTCTCCCAGTCCTTCTCTTTCTTGGAATAGCTTTCCTACGCATACACAGTCTGAAAGAAAACAAACTCTCCATGAGTAAGTTTATGGAAGAAGGTCATGACATTTCCACTGAAAATACATGATGTTGTTCCTGTTGAGATTACTAGTTAAATTCCCATCAACTTCAGTCAGAGAAAAAGCAGAGTATGAACAAAATCCAGAATGGCTCCCTGTGCTGCCTAATAAATTTCATGCAGTGGTTGCTGGTTTTAGGAATTTGGTTTTTAGACAAAAGATAAAGAGAGGGAAAGTGGAGGAGCATGAAGAGAAACAGAGCAAACTGTTTTGTCTGGAGCAAATGAAGGCTGTTACGACATGTTCTTTAAACAATAAATCGACATTGTGAGTTGAAATGAAATGTAAAAGTTTTTCTTTCTCAGTATCACTTACCACTTTGAAACAAACCAATTTTTTTTTTTACCTTTCTTCCCATGAAATAGAAAATTCAAACATTGTTATGCAAAAAATGCAGTGCTTCCATGCAAGCTTTTAATCAAGCAAACTTCTTCACAGAATTGACAAGCTGTGTTTCATAGAATCACAGAGTTATTGAATTGTTTTGATTGGAAAAGGTGTCCAAGATCATCAAGCCAACCATTGTCCTAACACCACCAGGGCCATTAAAGCACATCCCAAAGTGCCATGTCCACAGATTTCTTGAATGCCTCCAGGGACAATGATTCCACCGCCTCCCCGGGCAGCTGTTCAAATGCCTAACCACTCTTTCCATAAAGAAACTTTTCCTAATACCAAACTTCAGCCTCTCCTGGCACAACTTCAGGCCATTTCCTCTCATCCTATCACATGATACTAAAGAGAAGAGACCAACCCCTGTCTCACTACAACTTCCTTTAAGGTAGCTGTACAGAGCAGTGAGGTGTCCCCTCAGCCTTTTCCCGACTAAACAATCCCTGTGCTCTCAGCCACTCCTCACAAGACTCGTTCTACAGACCTTTCATCAACTTCATTGCCCTTCTCTGGACACACTCGAGCAACTCAATGTTGTTCTTGTAGTGAGGGGCCCCAAACTGAACACATTTTTCAGTGCCAAGTACAGGGGCACTTCCCTGCTCCTATTGACTACGCCATTCCTGATACAGGCCAGAATACTGTCAGCCTGCTTTGTCACCTAAGCACACTGCTGGCTCATGTTCAGGTGGCTGTTCACCAGTTGGAATTTCCAAGCATATATCAGGTAGACCATCAAAAACCAGAAACAGCTGTTCCTGCTCTGCTGAGTGTAAAGACCAGGAACAGAGTTTTGTGAGGAGGATAATCTCTTCAGGCTTTGGAACCTACTTCTGGAAGGCAATGAAATTAGGCATATTTAAGAAAGAGTACAGACACAGGACAAAAGTCAGTTTTACCCACATGGGACATTCACTACACAAGCACAGCAGTCCAGGTGCTCTGTTCTGAGGATACCAAGGAGATAAATTCAGCTATGACTCATATCCAACAGCAGACCCTTCTGGAGCAGCAGTGGAAGGTCAAGAGACATGGCCAAAGGTGACCTCAGATGCCTCTGTGTAAGCATTTGAATTGCTCTTGGGGCATTTTGGTTCTCCACTTCCTGCCTCCCAACACTACTCCAGTGACCTCTCAGACCTTGGGAGCAGCACTGGAGCATGAAGCCACAGGCTGCTTTTCTGGGGAATCATCCTCTCCTGGAGAAAAACAGCTTCCCTACCATGCAGGCTGGAGAATCATTCAACTGCCAGGCATGTTCAAGTGCAGTATTTTACTGTTTGTTGCCAGGGAAGTAATTAGAACAAAGCCAAGCAAGCAGGAGTTCATTTTGCTCATTTTTTTATTATTTCATTTTTTGACTGTGGTTCCTTATTGAGGTGTTAGCATGGCTGTGGTCACATCAAAACCAACAGAAAATTTGACACTGGCTCTGCTATGAACCTTGTAGTGTCCAAAGGAAGCCTAAGCACTAAATGGAGAAACCTCTTCTAAGAGAGAAATAACAAGACAAAAGCTCATTATTTTTCAGGTTGGATATACACAGATACTGTATTTTTAGGTATTTTTTTACTCCTGATCTGTTTTACCTGAAACTGAGTTTCTCCAGATAGATGTCCTCAGCTCCCACATCTCCCACTCTCACCAGCTTAGACCCACTGTGGAAACCAGAAAACGGCCTACAACGTTTGGAGACTCTATTGCCATTAATGTAAGTACAGCAAGATCCACAGGGCTATCTAGCTTGACCATTAACTTGTATTATGTGCAGACTACAAAGGGAGAAAATTGGAGGGGAAAAGGAGACTATAAATCTGTTCCTATAGTATTGAATTATATAGCTGCAGATGAAATTAGGCAATCACATAGGCAAATTCAACATCATCTTGTTAAGAGTCTGTTTTCAGTCAAATTTCGAGAGTGCTTTAAGATCCAAGCAAACAGTTGTTAACCATTCATTGTGTTAAACACTGTGATAACTTGACTAGTTATTTCAATTTGTTCTAAATCAGCCCCAGAGCGTAATCATAATCAACCTCAAGAAGTTACAGGAAACATGAAGTAAAATCAAGACATAATGAATCCATTTTAATCTGATAATCGAAATCACCTATGCCTTGAATTTCTTCATCAATGTTCTTTTGCTGTTATTTTTTTCAGTGCTGTGCACATAGGTAACCTATAAAACTGACCAATTATAAGCTGGTTTTGTTTTGGTAGATGATCACATCCTGGGCCTGTGACTACCATCAATGGTAGCTCAATGGTGGGAATTCTTGAGGAAGTTTGGAGTCAAACGCATGGGATGATTTTAACTGGCTGATTAAGCAAGTTATCACTGTGCCTGAGGTAGTTCCTAAGCGTATGTGTAATGTTAAGAGACTTGCAATAGCCTATAAGCACAAAATTACCAAATCAGGAAGCTGTGTCATGCCTCTATTTTGCATAATTTGCTCCTAGAGTGCCAGTGGTTTGTGACACCACCACAGATGAAGGTATTAGAATGCAAACTTCCTTTAATTATGCAAAACAAGGACTGCACTGCATGGTTTCCAGAAGGATTTAACATCTAGCAATTGTGGGCAAGAGGTTCATGCTAGCTGTGTTTATACTGAGATAGGTGTTTAGGCCTTCCACACATCTCTTCTTTTCATTTATTTCCACATCCTTCAACCCCTTGCCTCCTGGGTCCTCTTAGCAATCACAAGCCACTTTGATGATCCTTAAAGCACTACAGAGCTTTTCATGGAGCTATTACAGCAGCATAAATGGATCCAGGATATTTGAGCTGATGTCAAAACCACTGACTGTTGTCAGAGTCTTTTTATTAATCCCTCTTTTAACTACTTGTATTGTCTTCTGATATTTTAAATCCAAGTCTTTCTGCTGACTGGGATGCATTTCCAAAATGGCTGCTACAGACATTTGGTTTAGGCAACTCTTCCTTATCAGTTTTTTTCCCCTTGTCAGCTGATGGGGAAAATCCCACCCATAGCAAATATTTAGAAGATATAGTTATCTGCCTATCTTTTTATTTTCATTGAGCATCCTTTGTTTGGGACTCAGAAGAGCTGTGTGATTCAGGAAGAGGAAGAGCCGAGACAGGCAGACTGGGCTTGTACAGGGAACTGAGGAAACTCTACAGAAGAACAGAGTGTCCTTTGTTGTGTCCTGGTTTGGCATCGGGTTAGTAAGTGCTGATTTATTCTCTGAGGCTTGGACAGGAACTGCATGTATGTCAGCCAAGAGAGTTTGGAGTATCTGGGCAACACCTGTGGATGGATTTGCTTTCTTAATATGTTGGTTTGCTGCCATACAGGTCTGCAAGAGCCGCAGACCCTGTTATATGATTACAGTTAGAGAAGGACTTTTTGGTGTTGCGTGACCAATGCTGTGCTTTCAATCAGAATACTTCTAATCCTATTAAAAGCTTATCTGTATCATGAAAGGGCTATAGTTCTATGAATATTTAGAGTATGCTTTGCATTTCCACTAAGCCAGTTTTGTGTTGGTCCACCGATGTATAAAGGTCTTCAGATGATCCTAAGCTGTGTTTTATATAGATCTGTCATGCCCAGAGCAGTGTGAGAGGGAATCATCTGACTCTGACTCTGTTAAAACCAGGGGATTTTTCTTAAAAACATTTTTAAAAGTGCAGGGAATAAAATTTTTTGAACATCTAAGGAAAGGTTTGAAGATAGTAGTGATGGTTGCTTTGGGGAATTCAACCAGGTAATTGCGTGAGAGTTACTTTCAAGGGGCCAGAGCCTCTTGTGCAGGATCAAGCTGGTAACGGCCTACAGATACTAGTTAATGAAGCAATCTATCAGGCGCTGAAGCTTGATGCTTGAGTGATGTTTATTATGGTAATAGCCATTGAAGTCAGTGTGAATAACTGTGACAACGGCATTGTGTAATTCCAGCCTTATTTCCACATCAAATCACTTTTGGTGACAGGTGAAACAGTGAGGCTCCTGCTCGCAAGGCACACAAAGCCACAATGGGCAATTGAGTTAATGTTGATGTTTTCTCTTTAATATGTCACCTGTGATCAAGATACTGAAAGCCAGATTCTGCCTTCAGATGCAAGTATGGAAACTTGTTGCCTTAAAACTTTGTCATTGTTCCTGAGAATGCAGCGTCACTGTGCTTAGATTGTATCTTCAGTCACAGATCGGGCAATCTTCACAGCATCTTGCACAAGAATAAAGAGACTTTAGTTAGGAGTTGTCTCAGCCAACTATGCATCAGGTGAAGTGAAGGACATCTACATCTTTACCAGCGTGACTATGCGAAATGTAGTTCTTTTGCACCTCTTTCCATTATTCTCCTTAGCAGCATCACAGTCAGCGCTACATAGCTTTTTGGCTATTTTGATAAAAACAAAAGAGATGTGTAGCTGTTCTGGGCTTGGCTTGTTGTTGGGTTTTGATTTGGTGATTTTTTTGGATTGTTTTGTTTAGGTTTGGTTTGGTTTTTTGTTGTTATTGTTTGGGGTGGGGGTTTATTTGTTGCTGTTTTGGCTGCTTTGATTGTTGTTGCTTTGCTTGGGTTTGTTGGTCGGGTTTTGTTTGTTTGTTTTTCTTTTGTTTTGTTTTCCTCCCAAGTAATTTTCCTGACTGGAGCACCCTCAGAACAATGCATTCATAAAGTAAAGATGTTGAGAAACTCGGTGACTGAAAGACTGGTGGTGAAATCATACCCTTAGGAAACAGTCACAGAGAGTTTCCATAGACAGATGGAAATAATAATTGTGAATGGCGAATTTGTGTAAATAATTAACACAAGGCTGGATTGACACCTATCACTTAACATCACCTTCTGCTAGTGCAAATTACCTCAACTCCTATAAATGCACCTGTGTGTTTTGAAGAGAGAGGCTGTCTAATCAACAGTCTGATGAATCAGAACTCGCTGCTTTGAGAGGTTGAAGATCTGCTTGATCAAAACAAGTCTGCATCTGGTAAGACCTGTCTACAGTTTGGCTTTTGAGAATCATTCAAAGGATTGACAAAGAACACCAAGCCACTAGGGTAGTTCAGTGAATTTGGACAACCCTTAGGAGAATCAAGTTTAGAACAAAGTGACATCTAGGATGAGAGCCCATCTGCCAAACCTCAGATTAACAAACATAACATATAGCTGGGTACAGGCTAGCTTGCCTCGCTTTTTAGGTGCCTGTTTTCATTAGCTCCCTTCCTAGCTTGACGCCTCCCTTGGAAAGGGTCTTAAGGCTCTTACATATGCCCTGAGGCCTGATCTGGGAGATGGCTTGTGAATTGTCTGCAAAAGCTGCCTCCCCCTGCCTTCCAAAATTATCATGGTATCTCCTCATCCACCTTTTTCTTCCTAAGAAAATCTGAGGCCTTGGGCTCCACAGTTGAAACTACCTTTCCTACACCCCATGGAAAAATATGCAAGATTTCATATAGATTACAACTTTCCAACTTCCTTCTGAATTTAGGCCATAGAAAAGCTGGGAATGCAGTGTATTAGGGCCCAAGGTACAGTCCATGTCCCTGCCTAATGGTTATTTTCATCTGTAGAAATGGTAGCACTGGATTACAGACCCAGTTCCCTCAGTTCCTCATATACTGGCTTCTTTGTGGCTTAGGAAAAATGCCAACATTATGAAAAATCTTAATATTTCTACCCCCATGAAGCACTGAAAATAAACCCTGCAGTCTCCTTTCTTTGCTTCCTTTTGTTGGAACTTTTGGGCCAGTCCACTATGCACTGAATCAATGAGAGTCCTTCAGTCAGTTTGCATGGTCAGGCACTATCAAGCTCCTGATAACACAGATATTATTAATAGCTTGGCTTTATGCAATGCTTTTTAACTAGGGATAAAAGAGAAAAAGAGTGTAGTTTTAACCTCTGTGTTCAGGATTTGCTTCTGTCAACCACTGAAAAGCAACCACATGTGGGAAGAAATGTGACTGCAATTAAACAGTTCACAGCAGAGTCATATTATGATAGCACATCTCTCCAGTTCATGAAGCTCCAGGCAGCAGATGATATACTAACAACGCAGCAAAATACGTGGCGCAAAGCCCTCTGGAAAGCACGTGCTACATTGTTTCAGAAATGCCCATATTGGCACTTTGGCTAGAAAAGGTCAGTCACAATTCTTTGGATGGTTTTTCCCCTTTTTGTCTCTCCTGTATGAGCTTTCATTTCTGAGCAAGTTGTATGTCAACTGTCCTGTTAATCTGACCAATATTTCTCATTTCCCTGCTTTGTAGAGGAAACGTAAGTGAAATGGATGACCAGCCTACATGCAAATCTACTGCATAGTTAAGACATTTCCCAATAGACTATATATGAAAAATTCTTTATATTTTTTTTTCAGTCAGAGAATGAAGAAACCTTAATACTTTTCAAATTTTGAAACACAGTCTGAATCATTTGCAGATGGGCTTTTGAGTTGTGAAGTTTTTCTGCAAATCAGGCTCAAAATCCAAAAAGAAACCTGTCTTCTCTAACGACTCTGTGTCTGTCCCTTTGGATTATTCTAGTTCTGGAACTTTAAGAAAAATATACCTTCTCTTCCCTTCATTTTTTCAGGCATCCATGTTCCAGCATGCTGGAACCCAACTGCTGGATTACATGCACCAGACTTTTGGATTATGTGCACCTGTCAAGAAATGATTGCTTCCTTGCTTCATTCCCTTAATTGCAAAAATTACTAGTTTCTTTCCCAGAGATCCTATTTTGTGATGGAGAGCTGTTGATTTGCACTTACTCTGATACAAAGATGGAGAAAATGAAGAGTTGTTTCCAAAGAGCTAAAGCGGGACAGATAAAAGCATTGAGCGATTGTAACTGTACAGGTCACCCATGTGTTTGGACAGCTGAGTCAAAACGCATGAGGTCTGTGTTCTGAAGGGGTTGCAGCTGCAGGGTACCTATAAAGGGCACTGAGAGGCTGGAAAGAATTTCTAGGAGGGATTTTCACTTCCAGAATGAAAACAGTGGGGTTTAATTTCAGAGAAAATATTACAGAAGCCTACCCTCCCCTAAGTGCCTATGACGTAAGTTGAATGCTCAAACACTGGATAAAAGCAAAGGCATTTGCAAAGTTAAAACACCAAAAGACAGGAGAGGTTTTGTCAGCAGTAGATTAGTTTGCTGCAGACTTCTTGCCATATGCCTCCCAATGCTGCCTCTGCTGGATTGAAATTTACTTCCATGTGACAATCAATTAATATTATTAATGATGTTATTGTGATTCTGAAGTTGAGGATCAAAATCAAGCAGCTTGGATGTGAGTCAGCTGCAGAAAAGGCACCTGAAAAATGTCTATTCTTAGTCAGTAATGAAAAACAGGAATGGCATTTTCCATCAGACCTGAGTTAAATGTTCTGTGAAAGGTGAATCAGGATGCTATTTCCATTGTCCTCCATCTTTTCCAGGAGATGGACCTCCTAAATCTTGCCTGTTAGATCTTGCACTGGGATTGATTTTTGTTTTAAATAAAATGCTTTCAGCCATAAATAGGAGCTTCTTATATAAGTTTTCAGCTCCAAGTGAATAGGATTTGGTCTTGTTTCATTCTACAGTGTATTTGCCATGTCAAGTCTATGTCAAAGTTTCCTTGACCTCAATGACAGCAGGTTTGAGCTGCTCACCAATATAATTAAAACGTTTGTAACAACAGAAACAGAGGTACACACCACAACAGCTATTTCAATAGAGAGCTCTTTTCCCCTTTTGCTGCCTGTTTCCCATCTGTTTGCCACTAGCATTTTTAAGACAGTGCACCTTAAATGAAAGTTGCAATAGAAATTTATGCCACTAATTAGTTTTATATTAATCCAGATAAATTCCACTTTCTTCTCCATCTAAGTAATCAGCTTTCTGATTTCCATTTCCTTCTAATGCACCCAGACCCACCAAAACACTCTCTTTTTTAACATCTGGTCCACTCACTCTGATGGTGGAGTCACCATCACTAGAAGTGTTTAAGAAGAGACTGGATGGGACACTTAGTGCCATGGTTTAGTTGGTTAGATGGTGTTGCATGATAGGTTGGACTTGATGATCTCAAAGGTATTTTCCAACCTGATCTATTCTATTCTATTCTATTCTATTCTATTCTATTCTATTCTATTCTATTCTATTCTATTCTATTCTATTCTATTCTATTCTATTCTATACCTTCCTTTTGTGCCCTTTCTTGTGGGCTGTGGCAGTGACCTCACAAATCATGTTTCCTTCACAGTCTCTTCTATAGCTCAGTCTTACCAACTCTTTTCTTCTTCCAGCAGTCTAGATGGTACTCCTTGATTTTCTGAGGTATTTCCCAGTCTGTAACAAAACAGTCATAGCAAAATCTGCCTTTCCTTTCTTCACTACAAATTGGAGGTTACTCCTACATTTCCTAAGAGGTCTGATATTAACCAACCATCAGTTGACATTGTACTTGTTCCCTTTCAAGGACTGCTAGGTTAGATCCAGACAAGTGCCAGTCCTAGGCTGCCTTAAAAGACCAGATCACTGGGTAATACTGAAGAAAAAAAGGATGGATTAAGCTAGGCTTTTTATTTTAAAGTGAGAAATACACATTTACAGAATGCTGAAAGAACTGATGTCCTCAGTTTTCATATAAAGTTCATGATATGATATGTTAATATTAATATTTGAAGGAGGTTTGCAAAATTTATGTGTAATTAGCATTTAAGTGATCCCTGCTATAAAAGCTGGAAAAAATCACTATATTTCTGGGAAAAGTTATAACTTTACTTGCTCTCTCTTTTCATTAAGGCAGTTAAAGAGGTGTCACAAGAACTAAAGCTTTCCATCATTAACAGGAACTTTATTAATCTATTTTCTGTTCTTTCAGGAACTACTCTAAGGAAGAAAATACGAGGAAAAATGTCCCTCATTGAATTTTTTACTTTACATTTTTGCTTCTGAAAAAGTTGACCCCCCCCCCCCCCAAATTATTTATTGTATGAGATTTCATAGGACATGACAAACAGTGTGTACTTTTGTGTATGTAGGGTAGGGGTGGAGTATGGTCCAGGATAGCAATTTCCAGCAAAGCCAAACTTCTGACAGAAAGAGGGAGGCACAAAGCTACTCTTTGTTGTATAGTCCACTAGCCTGGCTGTCAGCCCACTACTGGACAATCCACATCTGGGGTGTCTTCACCTTCAAAGGTGAAGTTCTACCCTTCTCTGCTGGGAAACCCATGACATCTCAGTATCACAGTATCACCATGGTTGGAAGAGACCTCAAAGATCATCAAGTCCAACCTGTCACCACAGACCTCATGACTAGACCATGGCACCAAGTGCCATGTCCAATCCCCTCTTGAACACCTCCAGGGATGGTGACTCCACCACCTCCCTGGGCAGCACATTCCAATGACAAATGACTCTCTCTGTGAGGAACTTTCTCATCACCTCCAGCCTAAACTTCCCCTAGCGCAGCTTGAGACTGTGTCCTCTTGTTCTGGTGCTGGTTGCCGGGGAGAAGAGACCAACCCCTTCCTGGCTACAATCACCTTTCAGGTAGTTGTAGACAGCAATGAGGTCACCCCTGAGCCTCCTCTTCTTCAAGCTAAACAATCCCAGCTCCCTCAGCCTCTCCTCATAGGGCTTGTGCTCAAGGCCTCTCACCAGCCTTGTTGCCCTTCTCTGGACACGTTCAAGTGTCTCGATGTCCTTCTTAAACTGAGGGGCCCAGAACTGGACACAGTACTCAAGGTGTGGCCTAACCAATGCAGAGTACAGGGGCACAATGACTTCCCTGCTCCTGCTGGCCACTCTATTCTTGATACAGGCCAGGATGCCATTGGCCCTCTTGGCCACCTGGGCACACTGCTGGCTCATGTTTAGGCAGGTGTCAATCAGCACCCCCAGGTCCCTTTCTGTTTGGCAGCTCTCCAGCCACTCTGACCCCAGCCTGTAGCTCTCATCACTCTTTGCTTCATAATCTGTCACTGTTACATTTGGACTGTTTAGATCAGCAGAGTTCTGTCTGTACCAAAGCATGCTATCTTTTTTTGCCTGTAGTCAGAAAGCAGGACTGGGCTTTTTGGGGGCAGTATTGCAGATTTGCTGGCAGTCACGGAAGTATCTAAACTATTTACTTTCCTATGGGTGTTCAGGACCCCTTTGTCCCTTCCCTTCAAAGTCAATATTTTAAAAATAAATGTTTGGGGAAATTGGACCTTTGGGATGAGTCATGGAGTCACTGTCTGCTCTGCAAATAAAAGCATCAGCTGACATTGTGTGTTCACTTACCAAGTCTTTTCTGATGATACTGTAAGTATCATATGATAGTGTAAGTATCAAATTTAAGTCAGTCAGCCTCCATATAACTGTAACCAAAATTGGGCTAAATGACATGCAAATGCTGCCTTGGGCCACACAGGCAACATTTTAATCTATTGACGGCTATCTAACAGGTTCACAGAATACATCGGGATGAAACAGACCTCAAAGATCATCCAGTCCAACCCTCAACTCAGCACTGAAAAGTCAACACTAAAACACATGCCTAAGCACCAGATCCACACACCTCTCAAACACCCCCAGGATGGTGACTCTACCACCACCCTGGGCAGACCATTCCCGTGTTTGATAACCCTTTCAGTGAAGAAATAAATAATAAAGGATGTAAGCTTGCATTCTTTAACTGATTTATCTTTTCCTCTCCTCATTTGCTTCATATTTGATGTCACTGGTTTCTAGCCTACTTGGAAATGCTAAACACACATAGCCTGGAATGTGGTGGGTTTGAATGAAGGTCCATGAGGTCTATCAGATGAGTAGAGATAGAAACATTGGGGTGCATTGAGAGTCATGATTCACACTTAAAAAATGAAGAGTAGCTTGAATAACAATTATAGATTGTGAATAGCAATCCAAGCAAAATGAACTGTAAAGTTAGGTTGCTTTAAAATCAATCTAGACCACATAAAACCTGCACTGCACAGAATACTGTGTAGGATGCAGTCTCTTGCCTTGCTACAAGAAGGGATTCAAATGACCCCAACACCTGCAAGTTTCTTTCAATCGTTTTTTAGCTTGTTCAGTTAGAATAATTGTTTTGTTAGTCACCAGAAACCCCCTTTTGATGAAGACATTGTTCTTGACTCCAGGTGGGATCCACTTCTAGTGTGACAGAATTATTCCAAGGATTAGTATAGGGAGTGTGTTCACCTGTGCCGTATATTACTGCCCACGTGCTTAATAAATCAAGCCAGCCTGATAAATATATTACCTTGGACCTTTACCTCTAAAAAGAATTCAGCAATAAAGGAAAATAAAAATCAGGAGAAGCTGAGCAAATAAATTTCACAGTCCCCTGTGTTATTAGATGAGCTACATATCACAATTTGTGGGGATTTCCCAGGGGACACCTTTCAGTGCAACATAGCAGAGATTAGTGAAAAATGTTATATATATGCCTGGGGAGGTGGTGGAGTTGCCATCATTGGAGGTGTTTAGGAGGAGGCTTGATGGGGTGCTTGGTGCCATGGTTTAGCTGTTTAGGTGGTGTTGGATGATAGGTTGGACATGATGATCTCGAAGGTCTCTTCCAACCTGGTCTGGTCTATTCTATTCTATTCTATTCTATTCTATTCTATTCTATTCTATTCTAGCCTATTCTACTCTACTCTACTCTACTCTACTCTACTCTACTCTACTCTACTCTACTCTACTCTACTCTACTCTAGTGCTGTTACAAGACCATGACAACAAATGAAGTGAAAAGGCCTAATGACTAGTTGAAACAACTGATGACCTAAGGCAAAGAGCTCAGCCAGCCCATAGCAATGTGGAAATGTCCCTTGCCAAGGCCCATAAAGTTACTGTAGGATTTACTTTGTCAAAGTTAGAATAATGTTTTAGCTTTTTCTGTAGTTGTGTATCTTGGAAGTTTCTAAAAAATCATGGAACCGTAGAATGGTCCAGGCCAGAAGGGACCTCCAAAGGTCATCTAGTCTGGCCTCCCCACAGTCAGCAGGGACATCCCCAACTAGATCAGGTTGCTCAGGGCCTCATCAAGCCTCACCTAGCCTCACACGGTGGCTCAGTTGGTAGCACATAAGACCCTTAATGGGAAGGTCATGAGTTCAAGCCTGCAGTGGGCAGTAATGTCCTCCCTACTCTGGTCATGAGGTCTGTGATGACAGGTTGGACTCGATGATCTTTGAGGTCCCTTCCAACCTTAGGAATACTGAATACTGAATACCTTGAATATCTCCAGGGAAGGACCCTCAACCACCTCCCTGGCCAACCTGTTCCAGTGTTCCACCACCCTCATAGTAAAGAACTTGTTCCTAATATCTGATCTAAATCTCTCCTTCTCTAGTTTGATGCCATTGTCCCTTGTCTTGTCACTGCAGGCCTTCATAAACAGTCTCTCTCCACCCTTCCTGTAGGTACTGGAAGGCTGCTATCAGGTCTCCCTGGAGCCTCCTCTTCTCCAAGCTGAACAACCTCAGCTCCCTCTGCCTGTCCTCATAACAGAGGTGCTTCAACCCCCTGATCATTTTCGTGGGCCCCCCTGGAACTGCTCCAGTGTGTCTAGTACCTTAACTGATCAGAGAACTACACTTTAAACACTCCTTTTAATAAGCCAATTTCAGGTTGGCTATGTTTTTTTTTTTTTAAGGAAAAACAGGTTATAAATTCAGCCTTGACTCCACAATGCCAGTGTCAAACCTCCTGTTCATTGCAGTGGAGCTAGAATGTCATGCAGGTATCCTGAATATTTCTTATTTGTTTATGTCCTGCATCAGCTAAACTGCCAGCTGTTTGTTGGTGGCTTTAAAATGAATTCAAATAATCCTCATTCTGTTACGTGGGTTGGTCCTTCCTTCTTCCTGTGCTGGGTTTGCCCTTGTCATTACAAGCATACAATAAGGAGACTTCTCTGCCACAGATGTTTGCAATACAGTCTGTAAATAATGGATTTCCATTGTTTACTCTAAAAAAAAAAAAATAATCCCCCAAAAAAACAGCAATTTATGCAGAGCTGCAAGGTTTGCAGAGCTGCAAGGTTTGCAGAGCTGGCGTCAGCTTACCCACACACAGAGTCTCATAGTTTCCTGGAAGAAGCCTGTGGCATCCTCCCCTCTTGTAAAATGTTTCTTCCAGAAGCATTTTAAAAACTATCAACAAAGACAAACGTGCAAAATGAAGCATCTCAAAAGAGGAGGAAACTAGAAAAGGGGGGGGGTGGGGGGGGGGTGGGGTGAGAAATGGAACCCTGCAGGAAAAGACTTCAATTTATCTGGCGATACCAGCTCATAAATTGTATGAGGTTCCATCTGTGAATGGTGACTCCCACACATAGAATTTATTTTCAGAAGTAGTAAACATTTATGCAAAGTTAAAACTGCACATTTTAAAGTTCTATCCTAGGGATTCTGTTCTGCTGGCTCTGTATCAAAGTATCAAAGAGATAATTAATCTCAGAGAAAGTTTACAGTCTGGAAGGCATGAAAAGACAAGGGGTGCATTTACCTCTTGGAATTTCTTTCCTTTGTAACTCTGGGAGACAAATTGATACCCAGGAGCAGCTATTCTGGATACGAGGGCTCATGATCGTTTCTTGGGTTATGGTGGGTTTAAAGTGGCTTCTCTTTATCACTGTGCCCAAATGTTGGAGTATTTTTGCCTTAATTGGAACGACAGTTTGAGATACGATAGTCACCAGGGAAAATAATACAAATATTACCACTCCCGCCCTTGTTTTATGACGGCAGTCACTTCTGGAGGTTATTTTTCCACTTCTAAGAACTAAAGTGATAGAGGCATTATGATACCATGCACTGTTACCCTCTAATTCTGGAGGTCCTGGCTACGAGAGTGGAATTCACAGCCTTGTTTGAGCACTTATTTTCCTAGTGCCGCAAACAGTGACTTTAGAGACAGGGAGGTTGGACAGAGTGCCGGAGCCCATGAGACAGCCAAGAGGCAAAGGCTAAAGAGTAGGATTCATCTGAAACCCTGTTGCTCTCAGGAACCGAGATGCTTTCCAGTGGTTCATCTTGAATGTCATGCCAGGATGAAAAATGAAACTGTATTTTGATGCCACTTCCAAAACTTAGGCACATTAAAGCACAGGAAGCCATCTCATTCTTTACTCTCAGGCCAAAACTGCTGCTGCTCCTGGATGAGATATCCCTCTTATTTTTGTTGAATGCTTATGGTTAAAGCAGTTACCTAGGAGGCAAAGACCTCTGTGTGTGTTTGTGTTCAGGTCTGTTGAAGCTCAGGAGAGCAGAGTGTCATCTTCTACATCCTCAGAAGATAGTCCATGGCAGGAAAAGTAATACGGTGAGATGTATTCTCGTCAAGATTAGTCAAGATCAGGCCAAGAAGAAGCTCACAAAGCTGGAGAGTGAATAGAATAGAATAGAATAGAATAGAATAGAATAGAATAGAATAGAATAGACCAAACCAGGTTGGAAGAGACCTTCAAGATCATCGTGTCCAACCCATCAACCAAACCCAAACAGCTAACCCATGGCACCAAGCACCCCATCAAGTCTCCTTCTGAACACTTTCAATGACGGCGACTCCACCACCTCCCCGGGCAACCCATTCCATAGCGCAATCACTCTTTCTGTATAGAACTTCTTCCTAACATCCAACCTGAACCTCCCCTGGCGCAGCCTGAGACTGTGATATCAAGCTGGGGAAGTATAACTGTATCTTAGTGAGATCTCTTGAAAGAGAGAAGCCATTGGCTTCATGGGGTTTATTCATTGAGTTTTAAATGTAAAATACACAAACATATTTTGAGAGACTCTAAGGATCAGACACATGCAAAGAATACCACTTTATTCACAATGCCGAAAGCTCTCCTTGGATTTGAATTGAGCCTATTACTAGTTTTATAACCTACCTTGAATGCAAAATGTAAGATAGCCTCTTTCATATTTAGAATCATAGAATAATAGTATCAGTCAGGGTTGGAAGGGACCACAAGGATCATCTAGTTCCAACCCCCCTGCCATGGGCAGGGACACCCCACACTAGATCAGGCTGGACAGAGCCTCATCCAGCCTGGGCTTAAACACCTCCAGGGATGGGGCCTCAACCACCTCCCTGGACAACCCATTCCAGGGCTTCACCACTCTCATGGTGAAGAACTTCCTCCTCACGTCCAGTCTGAATCTCGCCACCTCCAGCTTCATTCCATTCCCCCTAGTCCTGTCACTACCTGATATCCTAAGAAACACTTCCCCAGCCTTCCTGTAGGCCCCCTTCAGATACTGGAAGGTCACAATAAGGTCACCTTGGAGCCTTCTTTTGTCCAGACTGAACAGCCCCAACTCCTTCAGTCTGTCCTCATAGGAGAGGTGCTCCAGCCCTCTAATCACCCTTGTGGCCCTTCTCTGGACACGTTCCAGCATGTCCATGTCCCTCTTGTAATAGGGACTCCAGAACTGGACACAGTCCTCCAGGTGGGGTCTCACCAGAGCAGGGTAGAAGGGGAGAATCACCTCCCTTGACTTGCTGGCCACGCTTTTCTTGATGCAGCCCAGGATCTGATTGGTCTTCTGGGCTGCAAGTGCACACTGAGAGCTCATGTTGAGCTTCTTGTCCACCAGCACCCCCAAGTCTCTCTCCTCAGGGCTACGTGGATAAGTTTCTCTCTGAGCTCTGTCACAACCCTGAACTAGTCTCACTTTTTTCTTCTTTTAGATGTTGTTGATGTCAATGTGGTGATCTCAAGTAGTCTCCCTACAATACCTTACTTCATAACACCATAATTAATAGCACTTTCATGATTGCCAAAAAAATAATAATAAAACCCCACAAATGTCAAGCATTTTTTCTCTCTTTTTAAAACAACATGGCAAACAAGATGGTACAAACAGCATGAGATTCACCATGAGAGGTCATGCATGGAACACTTCATAAATCTGCTACCCTGCTGCAGAGGGAATGGAAGCTCACACATCTGAGTTGTTTCCTAATCTCCTTTTAACACTAACTTACACAAAATGCACATGATTAGAAGTCTAGGCATTTTCATGAGGTTTACCATTCACACAGTACAGTATGCAGTGCTAATGGCCTAGACTCACTTCCCATAACCACCTTCTTGAACCATGTCTTGCATATTCTTTATCCAAAAGGGAATGGACAAACCTGGGATTTCCAGAAAGACATCCAGTCTGGATGCCATTAGAAAGAAACTTTCATAACATTTCTATTTTATTATTTTGCCACTAGGCCATGTATTTTTTTACCCATAAAAATTATGTCCAAATCCCTCCACTGCAACCAGCTGCTGTCTCCTAAGGAAAGGATAGCAACAGAAGCTCGCAATGTTAAATGCAGTAGAATTAGGAGACCATATTTTAAGCACAGAGCAGAAACTAATTAGGAAACAGTCCAGGCTAGTTCTGAATGACTATGTCTTTTTTTTTTTCCTGAAGCAAAGGTCTGAAGTCAGATGTATTTCTCACTAATTGAAGTGCCTGAATGGTCCCAACATGTCTCTTGCCACAGGACCTACCAAAGTTTCTTTAAAATACCCACATTGACAACAGTGGAAAAAAGAAAAGAAGCAAAACTGCCACTAGGCAAGGCCAGGAGATCAGGACAAGTCCCTTTGCTGTGGGACACTGCTCATGCAGCACTTTGAAAGGGAAAGCTCAAGGGCACCTTAAGAGCCAATTACAGGATCATAGGATCACAGGATGTTAGGGGTTGGAAGGGATCTCCAGAGATCATCGAGTCCAACCCCCCTGCCAGAGCAGTACCATAGAATCCAGTACAGGTCAAACAGGAATGCATCCAGAGGGATCTTGAAAGTCTCCAGAGAAGGAGACTCTACAAGCTCTCTGGGCAGCCTGTGACCCTCACAGTGAAGAAGTTCCTCGTCATGTTGAGGTCAAACCTCCTGTCCGGTGGTTAATATCCATTGCCCCTTGTCCTATCACAGGGTGCAGTGGAGAATAGTATGTCCCCTCTCTCTTGACACCCAGGTCTCAGATATTTCTAAACATTTACTAAATCCCCTCTCAGTCTTCTCTTCTCCAAACTAAAAAGCCCCAGGGCTCTCAGCCTCACCTCATAGGGCACATGCTCCAGTCCCTCAGTCATCCTCATAGACTTCCACTGGATTCTCTCGAGTAGATTCCTGTACCTCTTGAACTGGGGAGCCCAAAACTGGACACAGTATTCCAGGACAGGTCTCACTAGGGCAGAGCAGAGGAGGAGGAGACAGATATTTGGCAGCATCTTGCAGCTTAGGAGCTGCAAAGGTCTGTTAGAGACCTTAACTGAGGTGTCCTGAAGAGGACTGCCAATCACCACTCCACGCCCAGAAACAGTCCTCAGAAGCTACAGGAAAAGGAACAAGTAGCTGAAGGAAAGCTAGGACTGTTGCACTAAGCAAAAGGGTTAGATACTCCATTTAGCTGAATCAGGACATCATCTGATTATTAGAAGCAGCCATAGCTTTTGGACAGAAGACAGAAAAATGTCTCTTGTCAGAAAGATGATGCTGCAAAAATATGGTAAATTCCACTACATTTCAAAAATCAGATTTAAATCTGCTGTCACTGTTTTCCCAGTTATGTTGGATGCACTCACAATATTTTGAGTTCCTAATTTAGCTATATTTTAATGTCCTTCTGTGAAGCCACCACACCTAAACGCATCACTAGCTTCAAAATGTTAATATTTCATAAATTTGATCTGACATTGTGCTGAAAATTTGCAGCATTACTGAAGGCAAATACTGCTACATTAACAAATGCTGCAGCATTACAGAAAAACAGCCAACAAACTTTACTCCTTGACACAACACTAAGAATTTCAGTGACACAGCAAATTGGAATGTGTCAAATTTTCATTCCAGTTCAGAATGAAGACAAATGTCAAATCACTGTGAATTCTTATGGAGTAGAAATGTTATCCCTGACTGCCTGTCTGTCTAATGGTAGATGGCCCTTAAGCTGAGAATATTTGGAAGGTCAGTACAAGTTGCTCTGTAACAGAGCACGCCAGCTAATGACACTCTTGATTTCAACCCCAGCAATGCAACTAGCTACCCAATCAACAAGCAGCAAACAGTTTCTTCCTGAAAAGGGACATGAGATCACCATCTTGAAGCATCTTAAGTCAGCAAGTTAGGTGAGAGAATTTGCTCTGGTCAGCTACATCTGCCTCCAAGAAGTGCTGACTGGGCTCTTGCTGAGGCTTACTCGCTGTTGAGTGGACACACACATGGCTGGGGGACTACAGCTAGATCCCAGCACCTGGGCAGCATATTTTGCCTTTTGTAGTCACACTAAACCCGTAGTGTCCTTGCTGACCCAGGGCTTTATTAGATAAGAGTTGTGAGAAACTGGCAACTGGAAGGCAGTGAGTACAGTATGCAATAGCATGTCCCCAGATGAACTGCTCTGTCACCTGCCTGCTGGCATGGCCAGCAAATCACACTGGTGTCTAGCAGATGTTAGCCAGTCTCAGACTCATGGGGACCTGTCTGACCTGCAGAGAAGACTTTGAAAGTTGAGTCTTGGTGTAACAGCTAATATAAACAGAACTGTGTGGTTAAAATAGTAAGCTAGTGTCTTACCAGGATGTAAATCAGAGTTTTTAATTGTGGGAGGAGTTGCATTTGGATTAACTGTGCATGTAATGTGACCAGACCAAACCAAGACAGGGCTTCTGCTGACAGTCTGGTGAAGAAATATCCTGGTGTGTTGCTTCCGTCAGTGGAAAGTAAAACACCACTGTCACCAGGCCCTGCTTGCTGCTGAGGGCTGGGAACTGGGTGTTCTCTGCTCCCTTGTGAAAGCTCACAGGTGAGAGGAAAGGCTTCTTTCCAGCTCACATGTTTTCAGAAATGATTTGCATGTCAGCATATATACATTTTGACTCCTTAATCCTAAAACCAACATTGCTTTGCTTGGTATTTTCTATCAAAAAGAGTGGCTCACACAAATATTCTTCTGCACACTCTTTTCCTAAACATGAAAAACTTCTGATTTTGAAGGAACAGGAAGAGAATTTTTTTTTTTAATCTTAGAGATACTGCCTTATTTGCTCCACAGGCAAACTAAAATAGCTCCAGAACAGACGCACAGGACACAGTTGCCCTATATCTATCAGAATATCCTATCAATTTTTCCTTGCCCTCCAGCTTATGTTGGTGCTGCAGGTTTAATCGAGTCACCATAATTCTGTCACTCACAAGGTGCAGTTGCATGATGTCTCACAAGGCCTCCTCTCTGAAGCCAGACTACAGACTGTAAGGAAAAACTTTTATTAGTTTTGGCATTACTTGGGTTTTCCGCCTCTTAGAATTTGTGCTGCAATGACTAATTCCTCCTTGTTTTCTCTGTGGTAAACCCTGAGAGAGATATGTTAAGATCTTCTGACCCATATCCTTATGCTGACCCAAATGTCAAATTGTAGGACCCAATTCCTGTGATACAAAAACAACCTCTTTCTTAAGAAGTCCTCACTGCTGTGATAGCAGAAATATTCTAGGAAAGCCTGAGCAGTGGTGTCCCCTCCTCTACTCAATGAACCTACTCTTGTGTCAACTGAGACTTCTGTTCTGCAGTATATATGCAAGGGAAGAATGGTTTTCAGCTTCACGTCTGCAGCATTTCTCACCTGTGTGCATTATGGTCCAGAGATATCACAATCAGCAAATAAATTCATAAAACCCCCAGCCTGATTTGAGGCTGGGAGGCTGAAGTTACGGAAAAGGCCACACTGTGTTTCTGAAGCTCAAGGAGAAGGGGGACAAAACCACAACCACCTGTGATTCTCACTACATCTTGAAATGAATGGAAAGTTCCAGTGTTTGTCTGGGTCAAAGGGATGTGAAAGAAATCAGTAGGTTGTGGTGGGAGGGGAAGAATATGAGACTATTAGTGAAGTGTTTCAGGTGGTGGTCTGTGGCTCTGTTTTTTTCACTGAGTTGCAGTAAAGGCCCATGTAGACACTTTACTGCTGTGTTATTCTGGGAGTTGCCACTGTAGGGTGATACTCAGCATATCTCAAGGACAGCCTTGTTCAGTGGCCACCCAAAGAATTTTCCAAAGAAGGCACAGGATGAATAGATCCCTCAAGATCTTCTACAAGCCTACCAGGGAGAAGCTGAGAGGCACAGAGGTGCAAATAACATCAGATATGTGCCGCTGTAAGCAACTTTCTGGACTTCCTGCCCTATGCTGTACCATGGAGTATAAGACTCCCTCCCTCTCAGTCCTGTAGTCCTAACTCTTTCTTTGTATAATTCTTAAACTCTGATTTTCAGATGCAAAAACACCTGATGCTGTGCTGCAGTCAACTTCAAAGCAAGTCCAGAAGGTCACATTGAAATAAGTGAACCTCTTCCAGAATAGGTAAACTTACCCTGGTACTTCAGATATTCTCTTATCCCTAAGTGATGACTTGGACTAAAATGAGATGGCACCAGCTTGGATGACAGTATTTCCTCAGTATTCAGTTTGCCTGATGCATGACCAGCTGGCTTTGGTGTATGAGTGCATGTATCCTGCAATGCCAAGAGCTTTGGAGCAAGGCTCTAAGCTGCTGCCATCCCTGGTCATGCTCCCTGGCTACAGTTGCTGTCTGGATAGCTCAGAAAAAACACCAATTGCAATGCACCGTCGTGCTTCAAACCCAGCCAAGGAGACGATTGAGGGCACAGGGGAATATCTCTGGACCCTGGCCAGTGTTTCAGGATTTTCACTTGACTGGTAGGAATGCAAAGTAACACTTGCAAAATCCAGTCAGAGTGCCAGGTCAGGACTTTTCTATTCCTTTTATATTTATAACTTGATGTGAATTGTCATGGGGTTCATTTATATGTGATTTTAAGCAAGCAGCTTACAGCTGAGCCCTACCATAGAAGTCCATGTTTTCATAAGACCTTATTTTGAAGATCTGTCTGCTCTCCCTCAACGTAATACAAACAGCACTATAAACCAAGCAATTTCTGTGCAGGGCTGCATGCTTTCCACCAGTCAAGTAATTTGGTCTGGTTTATCTATTAGAACCTTAATAGGAATAATTTTGTTTCACGTTTTTGGGGACAGGAAAACTGAGGAAGGAAAGAACAAAAGGAATTGCCTCTATAATTTGCCTCCCCTGACAAAGCTAAAAGTTCTTGGTTATTCCTTAGAAAACAATTTAAAAAACCCACCAACCAACCACCCACAAATCTACAGGAATAAGGTAAAGACTTTATCACTTTGGCTACCTAATGTGTCCTGTTGCAGCTTTCAGTAAACACAAATGGGAAAATAAGTAAATAAGTTCAGCTGCAGGCTGGGCAGTAAGCCTAGAGGTAGATCAATTTTTGCAGGCTGTTTGAAGTATATATTTGAAGAAGACCTGGGAAAAAGGCTGAAGCTGGCAGCCTCTCTGCAAGGGATTAATACCCAACCCTGTCCTCACCATAGAACAGCAATACTGCAGGCAGAGACCAAGAGCCAGATATTTCACTCTGCATGCTGTAATCATCCTGGTAACAGAGGTATATAAATAAAGGATAGAGTGCGAAGGAAGCAGCTTCGTAGACAGAGATTAAGTTATAACTAGCAGGAGGGAAAATATCAGCAAGCCTTGAGGCAGCCAATGGAAGTCAAAAGGATTCCATCAGTCTTCCAGCTGCATACTTGTGAGTGCTGAATTCCTTCTTCATGGAGTACTAACATAGATGTTAGCTGAGTCAAACATGTCCTCTCCTATATGTTTTCAGAACTGACAACTGACAGCCAGAAATCCTTGGGGCTTCTAAATAATCATTTATAGCTCCACTTATCCTCTAATATCAATTCACCTTCTATGCCTAGACAACTCTTCTGCTACTCATATAAACTTCACTTTGGTGACTGCCCCCCCTGTTCTATCTGACTTGTTCTGGAGATGTTTCTTGGTTAACAAGCAATAGTGTATCAGCTGCAATTCAGATATGATATTTATTATATGATAGATGATCCTATAACATGAGATATATAATATCAGATTATATTATTATAATGGGTGGTGATAATTTTCCTGTGGAAAGAGATAACATCAAACTCATGCTACATAAACTTATCCAACTATAAATCCATTGATAGCAAGAAAATAAAAAGTCAACCTATATATTGAGCTCATTTTGAGTTAAACATACAGCTGGCATTATGTGATTAAGAATAGAAGACACACAGATGTTTCATCTGCTTACTGCATCCTTTGCAAAGAAGCTAGCCGTGATATCTACACATTAATATTGGAAAGGTTACTTCCCACCAGGTCTGGTCTTCCCAAAGAGGATGAAGAGGTATATGGACCTATGACCTACAGCTACTTTTGGTGCAGTCATCAGACTAAGGAGAAAGTTCTTCACAGAGAGAGTTGTTAGCCATTGGAATGAGCTGCCCAGGGAGGTGGTGGAGTCACCATCCCTGGAGGTGTTCAAGAGGAAATTGGACATGGCACTTGGTGCCATGGTCTAGTAGTCATGAGGTCTTGGGTGACAGGTTGGACTTGATGATCTTTGAGGTCTTTTCCAACCTTACTGATTCTATGATTCTATGATTCTATGATTCTATTACATGACAAAAAGAGTAAGGAGAGACGTTTATTTGATTTTGGTTTAGATGCCCAAGTTGTAACCCAGCCCTACAAAGTATGGGAGACACAGAAACATCCATTCATACCCCTTGTGGTAGGCCCAGAAGCAGTAGTCATTTACTACTTGGAGATCAAGCTAAAAAATGTGTCAGCCAAGTGCTGGCACAGAGCATCCTCTGGGTTGCATAAAGTGTGGAACTGACCAGCATGGATCTCTTCAGTACACTTAATTTTCATCCTGAGATGAACACACCCTAAGTAGACTCGTAACAACTATTAGCTTAAAGCTACATTCAAGCTTATGATGTTTGTCTAGGTAACACCATTGGTTAGTATCTCAATCCATTTTAAATTGGAATATAGTCTGGGATTTGTGGATTTTTTTGGGGGGGTTGGGGGGGTTTGTTTTGTGTTAATAGCATTATTTATTCATCTTGGTATAGATTTATTAATGTTTAATTTAATAAAACCAAGCAAACAAATGAACAAACAGACCTGGATCTCATCATTTCAGTGTATATACTGTTCAGGGTTTCTTTTTCTACGCCTTCTACTCCACACTCACACCACCACAGCTTGGAGCTGAACTTGGCTGTAATTTTGACTGGATCTCCAGGGTATGGATGTGTTGTAACTAGTTCTGTTGACTTTAGAGTCAGCCTTACAATCCTTGTATCTAAAGGCTTCCTCAAGGGTTCAATGATTACTGAAACATATCAACTTTCATTGAAACAAAAGCCAAGAGGTTTTGGACACTTCACCAAAAAGTCCAAAATATGCAAATCCTTGATTAATAATAATATTAAAAAAAAGTAAATCTCAGCATGGCTATCACACAACTTAGTGGGTCTTGGGGATGTGGTTTCAGTGCTTGGTTTGGCACTCTACTCTTCCTTGCCCAGCATTAAGTGTGTATTCAAACAGGGTTATGCTCCACAAAAGACAGTTCCCAGAAACCTCTCAAAATCTCCAAATGGCACAAGTTTATAGAGTAGTAAATGTCCCACTAATGCTTGGGAGGTGGGAATTTCTACAAATAACTCCAGGGTTATGTTAGTGTACATCTACTTGTGTCAGTAGAGGTTCAACAAGGCCAACTACAAGGTATCACAGTATCAGAGTATCACTAAGGTTGGAAGAGACTTCAAAGATCATTGAGTCCAACCTTTCACCACAGACCTCATGACTAGACCATGGCACCAAGTGCCACATCCAATCCCCTCTTGAACACCTCCAGGGATGGTGACTCGACCACCTCCCTGGGCAGCTCATTCCAATGATGAGTGACTCTCAGTGAAGAACTTTCTCCTCACCTCGAGCCTAATCTCGTGCTACACCTGGGGCAGGGCAACCGTTGCTATCACTGCAGACTTGGGGGTGATGTGGTTCACAGCAGTCCTACAGGGAAGGACCTAGCAGGTGTGGGTAGAGGTGAATAAAAAGCTGGACACAAGACAGCAATGTGAACTTGCAACCCAAAAGACCAATCACATCCTGGGCTGCATCAAAAGAAATGTGGCCAGCAGGTCAAGGGAAGTGATTCTGCCTCTCTACTTCATGCTGGTGAGAACTCATGTGGAGTACTGCATCCAGCTCCAGAGGCCTCAACACAAGGACACTGACCTGTTGGAGAGGATCAAGAAGAGGACCACAAATGTGATTCAAGAGCTGGAGTACCTCTCCTTTGAGGAGAGGCTGAGAGGTTGGATTGTTCAGGCAGGAGAAGAGAAGGCTGCAGGGGGACCTTATTGTGGCCTTTCAGTACTTGAAGAGGGACTATGAGAAAGATGAGGACAGTCTTTACAGCCAGGCCTGTTGCAACATGACAAGGTGTAATGGGTTTAAACTAAAAGAGGGTATATTTAGACTAGATACAAGGAAGAGTTTTTTTACAGTCAGAGTGGTGAAACAATGGAACAGGTTGCCCAGGAAGCTGGTAGAAGCCCCCTTGCTGGAAACATTCAAGATCAGGTTGGATGGAACTGTGAGCAACCTGATCTCATTAAAGGTGTCCCTACTCACTGCTGTCAGGGGTTGGACTAGATCACCTCTAAAAGTCCCTTCCAACCTAAAGTATTCTGCAATTCTATGATTCCATGATCTCATGCAGTGGAAGGCTGAAGTAGTATAGCAGTGAATCAGGCCCAGTGTTTTGAGTCATATGCAAGTATGAAATACTTAGGAGCTATTGTACAAGTTCCCATTGTGTTTATGAGGAAAAATATTATGCATGCACCATTCAACATGATACCCTTGCACCAAACAAAATGCTGTTACTTTCAATAGGGAGAGTTTCTGAAATACCAAGCACCTAGACAAGCAGCAGAGGCTGGATAAAATTAATGTAATTTCCTTGTTTGAAATATTTGCTCTTAGTTATGCAAATCTTCACACACACAAAATAAATGTCAACATTGTACTAGAGAAGTAAGATGGAAAATACTGAAATTTTATCTAGGTCATTCAAATAAGATACCTATAAATAGAGAAACACAGGAAACTGCTGCTGATGCAGAATGTTCCCTCTATCAGCTTTCTCAGATGTGTCCACTGAAAGATTTCCAGCACGTCCTCCTTCCCTGCCTGCCTGCCATTTTCCTACCTTCGTTACCATATCTCTCTTCACTCCCTTCTTTCCTTTCTCTGCCCTTCTCACTTCCCCGTCAGGATCACATCTCTGAGATTGATTGTCTATTACTCTTTCCACTGCAATCTCTTTCTCTCTCCCATACAGCCAAATGCAAATCTATGCCCCTGCCATCCTGCTTTTACCTGACCTGGCCTCTATTCACCTTGTCATGACCCTCTTCACCTCATATGTCTGCTTAACACCTTCATCATCTCATGCCTGTTGCTCCTTTGCATTGTTTATTGAGATGTATCTTCATTTCTGTCATAACCTTGTACCACTGCACTAAACATAACCTACTCCCTTCAGCTGCTGGTTATACTGAACATCGAGATCCACCTGAAGTCTTTCTGCTGCTCATTTGTTCTCTCACACTCCCCAGCCTATAAGAATGATTTTACCCTCTTTCATTCCTACTCTCTCCAGTTTTCCCCATTCTCCCACCCTCCTTTCTTACTTCTTATCTTCCTTTCTAAACATTTCTGTCATCCACTGACTACCCAGACCCTTCCTCTTTGATTTGCATTTGCTCAGAAACCAGAACGTTGTTCACTTCATGCAACCCTTTGCGCATTAGGCAGTTATCACTAGGAAATTATCTATAAGTAATCACAGGAAAGTGTTCTCCAGATTCTAATTGTTTTTTTATTGGGCTTGTTTGTTTGTTTGTTGTTGTTTTTAGAAAACTTGGCAATGCCTAAGCTGCTGATGTGGTGGGGCAATTATCTAAGATATGTTGGTCAGTACTGTTACTGGACCTATTGCCCTGAGTGTATCCATCTTCTGCCTTCTAATATTCAGTTACCTTATAAGCCCTGTGTAAAAACACACACTCCATCCTTTTTTTCCTCCTGTGTTATTATAGTAATAGAATCATTGAATGCATTGTGCTGGAAGAGACCTTTAAAGGTCATTTAGTCTAACACCCCTGCACTATGTAAGGACATGCCCAACTAGGCGAAGTTGCTCAGAGCCCTGTATATGTCATATTGCCTGACACTAAAGAGACTTGATCTTTTTCTTGGGTTTTCAAATTCCATGGCTGTGAAATTGATGAAAAATATAATTTCAAAATGTGATAGAAGACATATGCAAATACAGAAAATGCAAAGGAAAATGAAACAAAACTAACCTTACACTGCAAATATTCACAACCATAGTTCCTTTCTATCTCGGAAGATAGATCTGAGATGAAGAAAGGTTTTCTGGATACATGAAAAATCACTTTTGAAGGATGACACTGTATCATATTTTGGCAGCTAAACAGTGACTTATCTGTTTCTGCAATACTTATGCAGACTCCCCCCAAATCAGAAATGAGATGGGTTTTAGGAGTCCCTTTGTTCAGCTCTCTAGGTGGTAGCCAGCAGTCCAGGAGACACCCTGCAGCACAGAGAGAGCATGCTGTTTTTCTGCCATAAGGACTTCTATAGGCAGAGTGCAGAGCATGTTAGTCAGGTGGTTTGAAGTGAAACAGCTACTAGGGTGCTGGGAGATATTTCATTGTCATAGTATGCAGCAATCCTTGGTTTAATTTAACGTGAGAATGGGCAGCCTGCCGTGTTGATATAACCTCAGCTGCACTGTGAGAATGAAAAAGGCTCTTCTGTGATGTGATGTAATCTAACCCCAGACTCTTTAATTTTCTATTGCCAGAATAGCTTTAATGAGCCTATGAATGCAACTTCAGCTGCCCCATGTTTAGATAGATAATGGTTTTAGTGTTACAGCCTCAGGCAGACTTTCACAACATTTGGCCACCAGCAGGAGACTGAGGAACAGAAATAGAGTTTCTTCTGAGACAGTTATATCTTTTCTCTGTGCTCTGGACTGGAAAAGTATCCAATGATAAGAAAAGCCCTTTGTACTTACTTCTGTTAGCCTTAACTGTGCTTTCCCTGCTTTATTTCTACCATTTCTATTTCCAATGAAGCACAGATCTAGTGGTGGACCTGAAAGGACTTAAGTGACAACCATTTTAGGGGAGGATGGAGGAATACAAGCTCCTACACCATTTGATTGCGCAAAGTACCATGGTGTCTGTGCTCTGTCATTTGACTCAGGCTTGAATCCAAATCTGTTTGACAACATATGCAAAAAGGTAGCTTTTGCAAATTTAAAAAGCAACTTGCCTTGGAGAAAGCAGAAATATTTCTAAATTTCAGTACAAATATTTCTAAATGAAAATTTCTGAGAGGAAGACAATTCCTGAGAGGAAGGAAGGTCAAGATCCAGCATATCAAGAGTTATAGGCAACAAATGAAGTAAAGCTATCCTTTGAAATTCTGCTTCTGACACTATGTTCACATAGAGAACCTCAGCCTAATGAGACAGCTCCAGAGCAACCTCCTAGAGGATTAGTTACTCAGTGGGGTTTCACCATCAGTCACCATCAGAATAACATGCTAGTGCTAGTAAAACCACCTGTAGAGGGTCTGCAGGGAGAAAGATTTAACTGATGAGATTGGATTCAGTTTCTGTAATGACACCTATCAAAAAAATTAGGCAGCTAGCATAGAGTCCCTAGCTGAGAAGCAATGTGCTTCTCATGAGTGATTCTTAATAGGACATGATAAGGTCATTTTCCCATATTGGTTTGTGATAAGAGGCTACTCTCTCTTCTGTGACTATACACTACAGACTAATCATACAATCATAGAAACATAGAATCAATAAGGTCGGAAAAGACCTCAGACACCATCAAGCCCAGCCTATCATGCAACACCTCATGAGTAACTAAACCATGGCTTCAAGTCCCACATCCAATCCCCTCTTGAACACTTCCAGGGATAGTGAATCAACCACCTCCCTGGGCAGCCCATTCCAATGGGCAATTACTCTTTCTGGGAAGAACTTTCTCCTCACCTCGAGCCTAAACCTCCCCTGGTGTACCTTGGGACTGTGTCCTCTTGTTCTGGTGCTGGTTGCCTGGGAGAAGAGACCAATCCCCACCTGGCTACAACCTCCTTTCAGGTAGTTATAGACAGCAATAAGGTGTCCCCTGAGCCTCTTCTCCAGGCTAGGCAACCCAGTTCCCTCAGCTTCTCCTCATAGGGCTTGTTCTCAAGACCTCTCACCACCCTCATTGCCCTTGTCTGGACACATTCAAGTGTCTCAATATCCTTCTTAAATTGAGGGGCCCAGAACTGGACACAGTAGTCAAGGTGTGGCCTAACCAGTGCTAAAAAGAGCAAGCAGTATGAATGGTTAGAACGGGATCAAATGTCCCTGTCCTCCTCTTCTGCCCCATTTTGCAGCCATGGTATGTTCACTCAAATATTTTCAAAATGCTGATGGAGGACATTAATAGGCAGTAATTAATTTTGGCAGCAGATCCAAGCCAACAGTATTTCAAATTTTCTGAAAGGATTTTGTAAGACTCTAAGAAGTTTGGAAACTAAGGCAAATAGCAAATCCTAATCTTCCTTGCCTTTTTTTTTTTCTCCTGGGAGATATCTACTGCCAGCCAAAATAACTTTTTTGGAGAAGGGGATGCTTCAGCATAAGGTATTTTGGTCTCTCTGGTACCTTTTCTGTGGGAAAACAAAGGACTAACCTTCTAGACCATCTGCCAATGACTTCCTGGAATTGCATTTATTTCATGTGTGAGGCAAATGGAAGTTCCACCGCTCAGATTCAGGACTGAATTCTGAGCACCACACAACATGATGTCTTTCAGTTCAGCTCTCCCTGTTATAAGGATACACAGAATCACAGAATTGTCAGGGTTGGAAGGGACCTCAAAGATCATTGAGTTCCAACCCCCCTGCCACGGGCAGGGACACCTCACACTAGATCAGGTTGCCCAGAGCCACATCCAGCCTGGTCTTAAAAGCCTCCCGGGATGGGGCTTCCACCACCTCCCTGGGCAACCTGTTCCAGTGTCTCACCACCCTCATGGTGAAGAACTTTTTCCTAACATCCAATCTGAATCTATCCACTTCCAGTTTTGTTCCATTTCCCCTAGTCCTATCACTTTCCAACATCCTAAAAAGTCCCTCATCAGCTTTCCTGTAGGCCCCCTTCAGATCCTGGAAGGCCACAATAAGGTCTCCTTGGAGACTTCTTTTCTCCAGACTGAATAGACCCAATTCTCTCAGTCTGTCCTCATAGGAGAGGTGCTCCAGCTCTCTGACCATCCCTGCGTCCCTTCTTTGGACACGCCCCAGCATGTCCAGATCCTTCCTGTAACAGGATCTCCAGAACTGGATGCAGTACTCCAGGTGGGGTCTAACCAGAGTGGAGTAGAGGGGGAGAATCACCTCCCTTGACCTGCTGGCCACACTTCTCTCGATGCAACCCAAGATGTGATTGGCTTTCTGGGGTGCAAGTGCACACTGCTGGCTCATGCTGAGTTTCTCATCTACCAGCACCCTGAAGTCCTTTTCTTCAGGGCTGCTCTCAAGCCAGTCACTGCCCAGCCTATATCAATGCTTGGGATTGCCCTGACCCAGATGCAGGACCTTGCACTTGGTCTTGTTGAACCTCATGAGGTTGTCATGGGCCCATATCTCCAGCCTGTTAAGGTCCCTCTTGATGTCTTGAAGGTCCCTCTAGCATGTCTGTTGCATCACACAGCTTGGTGTCATCAGTGAACCTTCTGAGGGTGCACTCAATGCCACTGTCCATGTCGCCAGCAAAAATATTGGACAAGTTCATTATTGAACCTATCCAAGCTCCTTATTGAACACAGATATGGCTGATCCCTCATGCCATTGGAATTTTGATTCACTACTCTCTTGTGAGGAGTCTCTGGTGCAAAGCAAATGTACACACAGACATGCATGCATATAGATACTGTGCTGCAAACTCAAGTGTTCAAGAAACCCTCAAACACCAGAAATACATTTTTCTATCTTTTCTTCTTTTCAGCCATCCTGGGTTCATGCCTTACAGCAAAGATTTTTTTTGATTGCAATGTCCCTTGCTTCACTCAGGGCCTGAAATATGTGATGCAACTGAATGTAACATTTTTCCTCCTCAGCTAGTGGCTCTCATTCTGGACAAGCCAAATCCCCTTCCAAAGACAATATTATTTATTATGTCACAAGCTAATAATCGAGCTCTGTGAGGCATCATGAAGAGATCCAAGTCCCTCTGCAATCACCAGTGAACTTGTTCCTTTTGGAAGGAAGCAACATGGATTTTCATGTTTCAGTGCCTGGTAACATGTCTAGAATGTGTATTCATAGCATGTTCCATAGGGAAATATTATGATCAGTGACAAATTTTTACTGAAATCAATTTGTCCAGCATCACTGAGCCCACTCTACAAGGAACTGGAAACACCTTTGTTACTTTATGAGATAAAATGACTTATTTACAGTTCCCTCCACACACCAGGAGTTTAGATCAGAAGTCTAACTGGGCCTAAGAGGTTTTTGAGTCACATTTTTTTATTAACATTTATGGAAGGACACTTTTGGATAAAAATGGAGCAAGAAGCTGATGTGTGATTTTTTAACAAAACAAAGTAGCACTCAGACATAGAATAGAATAGAATAGAATAGAATAGAATAGAATAGAATAGAATAGAATAGAATAGAATAGAAGAATAGACCAGGTGGGAATAGACCTTCAAGATCATCACATCCAACCCTTCAACCAATCCAACCCACCTAGTCAATTAAACCATGGCACCAAGCACTCCATCAAGTCTCCTCCTGAACACCTCCAATGATGGCGACTTCACCACCTCCCCGGGCAGCCCATTCCAATGGGCAATCACTCTCTCTGTATAGAACTCCTTCCTAACATCCAGCCTAAACCTCCCCTGGTGCAGCCTGAGACTGTGTCCTCTTGTTCTGGTGCTGGCTGCCTGGGTGAAGAGACCAACATCAGCCTGTCTACAACCACCCTTCAGGTAGTTGTAGAGAGCAATAAGGTCACCCCTTAGCCTCCTCTTCTCCAGGCTAAGCAACCCCAGCTCCCTTAACCTCTTCTCTTAGGGCCTGTGTTCCAAACCCCTCACCAACTTTGTTGCCCTAGTACCCTTACTTTTCATACATATGCATCCTAAGCCCCAACCCTTCCCCACACTCCCTGTAACTACACCTCCAGCTCTCAGTAGGTTCAGACGGAGTTTTAGGTGGCTCTGAGAAGTCAGGCTGAAGCTGGGAAACGCAGACATGTGATACGCTGTGCCCTCAGCTATGAATAGTCAGCACTGTTGTTGTGCAAGCCTCCAGCCAGCACTGCCACCTGTGACGACTGCGTGGCTTGGGACAGAAAGTCCTTGGCAGGAGCTAAACCTTAATGAGCTTAAAAGGCATTGAACAATTTAACAAATACAAACCCAGGCTGCAGAGTAAGTCGTTGCAGAAAGTTTCCAGTGCTAACAGTTTACGAGACAATTATTTACACTATCTGGATGGTTTTAATTACAGGACAGTTCAGACCAGTTGCTTAAGTTTTCCCAAGGGGTAATTAGTCACCCTGTGCATTTGCATATTTTCCACTGCTGTATTGAAGCAAATCAGATATACTTATCAGAAGATTGACCTGGCAACCTCTGCTCTGGTTTGAGTTTCATCATGACAGTATCTAATGTATCAGTAAATGTTCAACTGTAACGCATGCAAACTCGGGGGAGATGATCAAAACCATCACATAAATAGAAAGACACTAAATACTATCAGCAAATAGGAAATGATGGACCACCTATTCTTAACAGATTGCACAGTAGAAAATACACTAGTTTGTAAATACAGTAATTTTTTATGCTTCACTTTGCTAACATTTTTCATTGGGTTTAATTTTAATTTTTGCTACCAGGGCAATGATTGCTTCCCCTGGAAACAGGTGATAATGGGCATAAATCACAGCCAATTTAAATGGTGATAGGTCTTTGAATACATAAATTGCATTCTTCTGAAAGGCCCTAAAATTGGTACTCATTCAAGCAGAAAATTGCAAAATGACAACTGGCATTATTCAAAGTCCATCTAGCCTGATGGGGCGAGTTATCCACTAACCTATGTGTACTTGTGTTATGCAGTGCAGTGCAAACTAGACAAAGTCAAACATTTTTGCCATTTTTAAGTCACTTTTGTTAATACTGAAGGCAGAGAGGGACCTGGGGGTGCTGGTTGATGGTAGGATGAACATGAGCCTGCAGTGTGCCCAGGCAGCCAAGAGGGCCAATGGCATCCTGGCCTGCATTAAGAACAGTGTGGCCAGCAGGAGCAGGGAGGTCATTCTGCCCCTGTACACTGCACTGGTTAGGCCACACCTCGAGTACTGTGTCCAGTTCTGGACCCCTCAGTTTAGGAAGGATGTTGACTTGCTGGAACGAGTCCAGAGAAGGGCAACGAAGTTAGTGAGGGGCTTGGAACACAAGCCCTATGAGGAGAGACTGAGGGAGCTGGGGCTGCTTAGCCTGGAGAGGAGGAGACTCAGGGGTGACCTTATTGCTCTCTACAACTATCTGAAGGGGGGTTGTAAACAGGCAGAGGTTGGTCTCTTCTCCCAGGCAGCCAGCACCAGAACAAGAGGACACAGTCTCAGGCTGTGCCAGGGGAGGTTCAGGCTGGAGGTCAGGAGGAAGTTTTACACAGAGAGAGTGATTGCCCATTGGAATGGACTGCCCAGGGAGGTGGTGGAGTTGCCGCCACTGGAGGTGTTCAGGAGGAGACTTGACAGGGTGCTTGGTTACATGGGTTAGTTGATTAGGTGGTGTTGGGTGATAGGTTGGACGCGATGATCTTGAAGGTCTCTTCCAACCTGGTTTATTCTATTCTATTCTATTCTATTCTATTCTATTCTATTCTATTCTATTCTATTCTATTCTATTCTATTCTATTCTATTCTATTCTATCTCTGAATGCTCAGGATAAGCAAGCCCTAAGTTTATAGAATGAGGACAAGGACAGCTCACAAGTGATAGATGAGTTTTCAGATATCCTATGAAGCAGGTCAGAATTTGATATTATATACTAGCACATGCATGTGTATTTGTATAGACACCTATATAGGCATAAAATACTTTCTATAAAAACTGCATGTGAGGTTTAGGTAGATTAATTTCAGCTCCTTTATGAAAACTAAGTACTAAATCCTCCTTTTCTTGGCCTTCATGCTTTTGCTTTACCATGTAATGAAGCTAACTATTTGGGTCAGTTAGGTTTTGCCCTGCAACTTTTTAGGCCTTTGTTATCTAGAAGGTCAGATGGTCAAATGTCATGATCAGAATTTTCTCTTTGTTCTGACAATAAGGGAAGTGTTATTTCTCAGAGAAAAAATCCCTGCCACCAGATTGTCTTCTGCTGACAGTCCCCACCAGGCAGGGAGGGGTCTTTCGGGAGCTGATGGCTCCTGACATCTTGATGCATTCACCAGCAGCCCATTTATCACATGAAAAGAACAGAACTGAGGAGAGGCTCTTATTGCACATGCCATGTCTGTGATGCAGATATCCTCTTTGTAGAGGACAGTAGTAATGAAGTGCTGCCCTGCAAATGCTTCACATGTTCACGCTCTCTCCTAATGTATGCTTCACACCAAGGAGTAGAATAGAGAGCTGGCCTTGAGCAAGAGGCAGTTTGGAGCAGGATCCATCTATCTTGCAGGAATTTCCTGCTGAGCCTGGTTTCAGCTCCTTCAGACCATCTGCACTCTGCCAAGACCTTGATGACACATTGCCTTCCAGAGTACTTATGAAGTACAGCAGGATGATTCATGTATTCACAGCAACTGATGTAAAGCAGGGGAGCTGCAAAACTTGATGAAGAACAGCAAGAAAGCTGAAGGGGCTCAGCCATTTTCCTCACTCAGAATAGAAACTTCTGGATGCTCACAGCCTGCTGGACAACAACAGGAAATCAGAAAAGCTCAGGAAGTTATGAAAAAGCACACATGCATACATGTAAATTCATTGATACAAGTAGTGATTCTCTGTTTCCCACAATTCTGTCCATATTTAATTTAAATCAGAGCAATAATCATAGAATCATGGAATTGTTTTGGTTGGGAAAGACCTCTAAGAGAATTAAGTCCAATGATCCACCTAACATGGACGCAAAACCATGTCCACATGTTTCTTGAGCACTTCCAGGGGCACTGACTCCACCACCTGCCCAGGAAGCCTATTCCAATGCCTGACCACTCTTTCAGTAAAGAAATTTTTTGTAATATCCATTCTAAAGCTCTTCTGGCACAGTTTCATCCATTTCCTCTTGTCCTGTCATCTGATACTGGGGAGGAGAGACAAAGCTGAGGGAGCCGGGGTTGCTTAACCTGGAGAAGAGGAGGCTCAGGGGAGACTTTATTGCTCTCTACAACTACCTGAAGGGAGGTTGGTCTCTTCTCCCGGGTGTCCAGCACCAGAACAAGAGGACACAGTCTCAAGATGCAGCTGGGGAGGTCTAGGCTGGATGTTAGGAAGAAGTTCTTCACAGAAAGAGTGATTGGCCATTAGAATGGGCTGCCTTGGGAGGTGGTGGAGTTACCATCACTGGAGGTGTTCAGGAAGAGGCTTGATGGGATGCTTAGTGCCATGGTTTAGTTGATTAGATAGTGTTGGATGATAGGTTGGACTCGATGTTCTCAAAGGTCTTTTCCAACCTGGTTAATTCTATTCTATTCTATTCTATTCTATTCTATTCTATTCTATTCTATTCTATTCTATTCTATTCTATTCTATTCTATTCTATTCTATTCTATTCTATTCTATTACAACCTTCTTTCAATAATATGCCACAAGAACAAAAAAATAGACCTTGCAGATCTTTAGGATTAACATGAAAATTAGTGACCCTGAAAAGGTGGTTTTGAGAGGAAGAGAGGAGACAATTCAATAGTAGAACTTTATCTGAATCACATTAATGCAACGTTATAGTGGAAAAGCCTTCATTATAGCAATAGCCTGACACCAGTGGCTGCACACTTAAAGTGGCACTCTAATAATTTAACTTTATTTATTTATTTAAATTATATACCATATTTCCCAAAGGGAGAGAATTTTTTTAATGTGGGTGTCCTTTCATGAATCACCAGGAGTCAATGAAAACACGTTTATGCTGTAATCTTTCAAAATAATAAATTAGTAAGAAGGGAGCACATGCTATAGTGCTATATGTGTCTTAACTTCTATTCTTGTTGTTGAACAGAGATATTTTGCAGCTTGTGCCAAAAAAATAATAAAAAAATGTGTGGCCAGCAGGAGCAGGGAAGTCATTGTGCCCCTGTACTCAGCACTGGTTAAGCCACACTTTGAGTACTGTGTCCAGTTCTGGGCCCCTCAGTTTAAGAAGGACATTGAGATACTTGAACGTGTCCAGAGAAGGGCAATGAGGCTGGTGAGAGGCCTCAAGCACAAGCCCTATGAGGAGAGGCTGAGGGAGCTGGGATTGCTTAGCCTGGAGAAGAGGAGGCTCAGGGAAGACCTTATTGCTGTCTACAACTGCCTGAAGGATGGCTGTAGCCAGGAAGGGTTTGGTCTCTTCTCCCAGGCAACCAGCACCAGAACAAGAGGACACAGTCTCAAGCTGCACCAGGGGAAGTTTAGGCTGGAGGTGCGGAGAAAGTACTTCACAGAGAGAGTTGTTGGCCATTGGAATGTGCTGCCCAGGGAGGTGGTGGAGTCACCATCCCTGGAGGTATGAACACCAGAGGAGCTTGGACGTGGCACTTGGTGCCATGGTTTAGTCATGACGTGACAGGTTGGACTTGATGACCTTTGAGCTCTCTTCCAACCTTGGTGATTCTGTGATTCTGTGAAAGAAATCAAGTTGATGCCTCCTTTACTTCAATGTGCTTAGCAAAGCATGAACATTTACTGAAGGTAGCAAACATGCTTAAGGTTTTCAGTCTTCTACTAAAGGAAGCAAAGTGATCACAGTTTTGTTGACTGCTTTGCTGTTGCCAGAGAGACTGGCTGGCTTCTGCTACAGCTCATGGAGATTTTTGTAGGGTTGAGTAGAAGCTACCTAGAGGGGTACCTACCCTAAAGAGGTAACCTATTGTAGAGTCAACCAGGTCATCCTGGCCCAACACTTGCCATCCCTCATCTCAGATCAGTCATTGGTACCAAGGTCAGGAAACACAACTCACTAGGCATCTTCTCCTCTAGCTTTCTTTGTACACACATTGTAAATTCATTGCCTCTTTATTCTGCTTGTACTGCTGCAAACACTGCAGATATCCAGGTTTGCAAACGTTCAGTAGATTCAATAATGCCAACCTAAATAATGATAATTGCATCCAAATGAAAGTTTAGATGTGCTGCAGGTATGCTAATGAAAGATAAAAAATAAGTGATGGATCACATTAAGCTGAAAAGTTATTTAATTTTCATAAGAAATGATATGAATACTTTTTCCACAAGCCATTCAGCTCTACCCATAAATAAAATTGCTTGTAGTGGCTGTTAAACAGCACATAGTTGCAGCTCACTGTTCTCTAGTGAATGAATGTGATGAGAATGTCTCCATTTGCACAGTACGGAATTCCACTGGCATTTAACTCTGTCCCAAACCAGCTCTTCTACTATATGCTCAATACTGTCTAGGAATATGGACATAAGAATAATGTTTAACAAACACAGGTGAGCTAGAAAGCTTTAGCAAAGATTCCTTTGTATTGGCAAAGCTAAATCTATCTACTACTTGTCTAGGGAAGGGCTTATGAATGTGGTTCTGTGGATTAATCCATGGCAGCAAACTGAAGCATAGTAAAAGCCTGAAGCTAAAGAGCACAGTGTAGTTGTGAATACATTTCTACCAAACATGGTGTAAAGAATTATTCTTCCTGTCTAACATTAACTGAATTAAAGGAAAGTTATTTTGTCCCTTTGTTTACATCATGAATTAAAATAAATTAAAACTAAAACTGTGCATAACCCAAGATCTGAAAAAGACATGTTCAATAACAATTCTAGTAGCTCCTCCTCACTCACCTTCTTGGGTCTGTTTCACCTTCCCCAGGGCTACATCTGGGAAAAGAATAGAATTGCAGTCTCCTGAAAGAGCTTGTTTTGCTGAAGTTGGAATGGGAGCAGCTGAGGATTACATAAGGTCAGTTCTCTTCATTGTTTCTGTGGATCTTTAAGCTGTTAGTATAGAGTCATTGTGACTTGATTCCTTTGAATGGAAAACACCACGAAGGTGCCATGATGAAAATACTTGCGCTGATTAGGAAAGTGGGTTTCCATCATGAAAGCAAATATATGGCCACATTTCCATGCAGGTAGGAGTGTCATGTTCTTGCCTGTCCTTTTTCTTTTTATGCAGGCCCAACAATAGCCTCAACTCATGATTGCTATGGAGGATTTTTAAGTACAGTGTGAACTTGAGGGTGGTTTGCAGACTCTGGCTTTGGGAGAGCCATCAAAAGTTGTCTGTTTCCCCCTGGATTTTGCCTTTCGGATTACTGACCTTTTAACAGAATTCTACAGATTTCTGTCTTCTTACCAACCTATACAAGCAAATCATCCTTTCTTCCTAGTAGCTGAACCAGATTGTCTTGAACTAACCAAATCTAGACAGGGAAGCACAGTAAATGGATGTGTGTCAATACAGAGGAAAGAAGGATCCATCTCAGTTCCTGTTCAGACAGGCATGTTTTCCATCACCTATAAATCACAATAATCCATGGAGCAATATTCACATGTCATGCTGGAGAAAGGAAAGCCCATTATTTGGTTCCTTGTACAAAAAGCAGATGAGGCACTTGTAAAGGATGTGGATAGCATTGACATTGTATGGGATGTCATCTTGCAGTAACAGCAGCATCAACTTATGATTTGTGGATGGTCTTAAAGCTCTCATCCTCACTGCCTTATTAAATCCTCACTGCTGCCTTAGATTGGGTTTCAACTGAGATCTTCATGGTGCTTCTTCCCTTTTTTTGACCTATCTGCTGCTGTAATGAGACTAAGTGTCTTTTCATTTTCCATTGCTTACAAAATACACAGAAAGTTAAGTGTCTTTGCAGCCTATCTGCTGCAAAGGCAGCTTCAAATCAGACAGAGATGACCAAAAAAAACTATTTAGTGATTAGGCAAGACACACATAGTTACACAGAGCACTCCTACATGTTTGTGTTTCCCTGGCAGCCAAAGTAACAGTGAAAAATCCAGTAGTCCAAGCTGCTCACAGCTGAGGTTTTGTGTGTTTGGTTTTGACTTCTAATGAAACAGCTACTAAGTTGAAACACTGTGCTAATTTGTGCTAAAAGTTGTGGAGGAGGCACAATATCCTGAACTAGGTTTATATTACATTCATTCAGGTTGGAAAACTTAGGAAGGGTGATTCTTACATGCCCTCATGAGTGGAACAATGAATGATTTATATGTGAATTGAGACAGGCCTTTCCTCACTGCTTTTGCCACAGTGATATTTAGCCCAGAAATGACTGACACTGAGGAATTCCCATGTGCTTCATTTCTGACAGCAATCATGGAGACTTAAACTTCTGTCTTCTGGTCTTCTGCTGCAGCTGAGGAAGCTCAGTTGTGCCAGCAGAGCATTGGTGGCTTCTCTATGGTTCCTTGGTCCCAAGCAGTCAGTGCAGCAGGACAAAGGGAAGGGTAGGCACTACATGAACTGGAATGGGTTGTCCAGGGAGGTGCTTGAGGCCCCATCCCTGGAGGTGTTTAAGACCAGGCTGGATGAGGCTCTGGCCAGCCTGATCTATGTGAGGTGTCCTTGTCCATGGCAGGGGGGTTGGAACTAGATGATCCTTGTGGTCCCTTCCAACCCTGAATGATTCTATGATTCTATGATTTAAAATGAAATATTTTTCCCCTTTTTTTCCCCTTTTTTCTTTTGGGAGATACTTTACCTGGTAAAATCAGATCTGATTCAAAACCAGAACTTCAAATTATTGGGAAACATTACCATGAACACTTTTTTTCCCTTTTTTTTTTTTCTTTTCAAACACAATCCTCCAAATCCAGCTGATTGATTAAAATGCAAACTGCTTGTTTGCTTGAAACCATTTACTGATTTAGATCCAACTTCACAAATAGTTTCCATTCTCCCAGAGTGTACTTTCTGGCAAAACAATCCCTTGCAGCTCTATTGGCTCCACTTGTTTCAATGTCATCACTCTCGAAAGCAAAGTGTGAGGCTGTATTATAAATGGTAGCTGCACACAAAGAAAGAAGAAAGTTGTGGAGGAGGCAGAGGATCCTGAACTAGGTTTATATTACATTCATTCAGGTTGGAAACCTTTGGAAGGGTGATTCTTACATGCCTTCATGAGTGGAGCAATGAATGATTTATATGTGAATCGAGACAGGCCTTTCCTCACTGCTTTTGCCACAGTGACATTTAGCCCAGAAGTGACTGGCACTGAGAAATTCCCATGTGCTTCATTTGTGACAGCAATCATGGAGACTTAAACTTCTGGTCTTCTGCTGCAGCTGAGGAAGCTCAGTTTTGCCAGCAGAGCATTGACAGCTTCTTTATGGTTCCTCGGTCCCATGCAGTCAGTGCAGCAGGACGCAGGGAAGGCTTGGTACTGTAAGAACTGAGGATGTGCTGGGGGAGATGATGCTCTCCTCCAGCCCTCTCACTACTTCCTAGCATATCCTGTGCTGCACCAGGATATGGTGCTGTTCTGGGGGGACAATGGCCACTTCAGGACTGAAACCTTCAGTCATCTCAGGGGAAGCAAGAGACACATTGTACCTCTATTTTTCAGGGGGAATATTACAGTAGCATAATGTTTAGCTCTCTTAGTCACACTTGCACAGACTGCAGCACCTCTGAGAACCTCTCAAACCCAAAGATCAGCTGAAACATTCAAATCTTCTCCATGTGACCATTGTTTGGCAAGCCTTCCTTCACTTCAATTATAAATTACAGTGCAGGCCCAGGAAACAAACAGAAAAAACCCACAACAACAAAACAAACCCAACCTATTTAGCAAGGAGCCAAGTGTGGGGTTTGCATAACACCTGTGACTTGCTTCTGGAAAATATTTGAAAGCAAACATTGTACACATTGAAGCCCACAGAACAATAGGAGGACATTTTCTTTCGTCCTGTGAACAGCACTACATAACTTTCTGACTAAATATTGCTAGAACTGGCTCTTGTTGGCATCATGATGAGATGAACTTCTGATCCTTAAAAGAAGTAGCACTATTGCCTTGCTTCCAAGCTACGGGCGAGAGAGACTTAGGGAAAGAAAGTACAGTGCCCTCATTAACTAACAGGATTAGAGATTCAAAAGTACAGACTAATCTGAACAACATATTTTTCACATTATTTTACTGATAAGTCATCTCAACCAGAATAACCAAACAATGGAATAAGAAAAAGAAAGAGTTGGGATTTTTTATGTGTAAGAGAAAAATGTCCAATAAAATATAGATGAAGAGTGTTTGGGAACCAGAATTAATGTCTACTGATATATTTCTGTTAGAAAACTAATCTGATAGGAAGCAGCGATCCAGTGAGGTCAGAGCATTTTACAGGACTGCAAATAATTGTTGGATCCTTTTTCTGAAAATTTGTAAACATGAATGCAGAGCATCTGATGGGCTTGTGAGGAAACAAGAATCAAAAATTAAGGACTCTGTAATTTTGTAAAGCCCTTTTCATATTAGAATGAAGTTCTTCACAGAAAGAGTGATTGCCCATTGGAATGGGCTGCCCAGGGAGGTGGTCGACATCCTTGGAGGTGTTTAAGAAAAGACTGTGTGAGGCACTTAGTGCTGTGGTCTAGTTGATTTGTCAGGGTTGGGTGATTGGTTGGACTTGATGATCTTGGAGGTCTCTTCCAACCTAGTTGATTCTGTGATTCTGTGAAATGGCCCATTTTACTCAACTGGGGCTAATAATAAAGTTTTAAATGTTCACATTTTTTGATAGAGTGGAGATAATAATTTGCAAATACCTTTAATAAAAATACAGATGATGAAGCCTGTTAGCAGTAACTGTCACCCCAAGCACTCATGTGAGACTCTGGAAAAAATGGTCTCAGAGAAGGAGTGACGTTGAAGAGAGGTTCAGATTCTCAGAATTAAGCAAGGGCAAATGAGGAGATGTATCTCCTAGTCAATTGTAATAAAACATACTGGGGATTATAGAATAGAATAGAATAGAATAGAATAGAATAGAATAGAATAGAATAGAATAGAATAGAATAGAATAGACCAGACCAGACCAGGTTGGAAGAGACCTTTGAGATCATCAAGTCCAACCCATCATCCAACATCATCTAATCAACTAAACCACGGCACCAAGCACCCCATCAAGTCTCCTCCTAAACACCTCCAGTGATGGTAATATATATAGTCACATAAAATGAAAATATCATTAATTTTATAGCACCACCACAACAGATTATCAGACTACACAGCTATTCCATAAGATAAACTATATAATATTGTTACTATGGTTCCAGAACAATCAAGTAGAGTTATTGAAACTAGCATCACTAATTTCATGTCTTCCTTTGTTTTCACTGTTCCAGGTCATAAGAATGGCTACACGAAATCACTCTGAGACAGTTGTGTCCAAATTTCTGTGTAGTACATACAGATGAGAAATTTCACCTTGAAGGTGTGAAGAGCTATGCTTTACTGATGTATGAAAGCCTTTCTGGAAATTGTGTGCAAAATGTAGAATGGAGATATGTGCAACTGGTTACGCAACTACTTTTCTTTGCCATTTACTCCCCGCCCCCCAACCATCATTCTACCATTTAATTGCATGCAGGTAATTGAATCTTGATCTATTCTTGCAATATCATATCTGCTTACATTTCTTAGCTGTTCCCTCAGAGGTGTTCTCCTCCATTAAGGACCAAAAGCTTTCCTGAATCACACATGGGGATGCACTGACAGCAGAGACAGTGATACAGAGACTTTGGAATGAGCTTTGCATTAACACTCTTTAACCTACAAACCAACTGAAAGCAGTCATGATAGTATACAATTCAGACAGGTTGGTTTACCTAGCCTCTAAGCAGAGTACATCAGTAGCCTGCCTATGTCACTCCTATGTCTGTGTAGCTATAGCTCACTACGTCAGAGAGCTTTCATAAGTACAGGAACAGTAAAAGAGTACAAACAAATACAAACATCAAGTCATGCTTGACAGGTTGCTGCTCTGTTCACACAGTGATAATCTGTGTTACCCACACTCTTTGCAAATAAGCTTTATTTTTTTTTTAAGCAAAGCTTAATCCATTTATAGTGTATCTGGGGTAGATATTTGCTTGCACAGGCAAATGTAACACCAATGAGTGCAGGAGGGTCTTTCCAGAGTGTTACAGAGAGTTTCTGCATTAGCCTGTAAACCTGTGCAATAGGAGGGGAAAAGTAAGTTAAAGCTACTTTTTTGTTCTTAGTCCACCACAACACAAACCCAACCAAAGCACAGTGAGGGAACAATCAAGATATTTGTGAAGAAGCCCTCTGCTACACCAAGCCAAAATATTGGCACAGTCGCACTTGCCTTTCTGGAAGGCCTCAGAAACTCAGCTCTTCAGGGCTTTCACTGTGAAGGACATGGTACAGAAAAGTCACTCTTTCCACTGACAAACCTAAATCTAGTCACAACCTCCTGCTTTTCCACACAGTAGGTAGCTTTGGTTCTCTCCCAGAGCTCACAGTCAGTCAGACTTGGGGTTACTTTTTCAGATTTGTTTTTCAATCATGCCTTATAAACAGTTTTGTGGCAGGTGAGTGATTGTGTATTTAGAGGCATATTTCTAGTCATCTGACAAAATCTGGCCCAAAGCTTCTGTAACAACTCATTCTCTGCTCTAGAGCTCATTGAAAGCAACAGCACGATACCAGAATGTAATGCAGCTCTTAGTGCTACAGCAGTTATAATCAAACTATTGTTCTTCATGCTTCAGTGTAGTTCCTAGAAAAGAAGATTTGAAAAAGAGGGTTAAGACTAGGTTTATAAAACTTAAGTATGTACCTAATCTGTCTGGGAAAATGTTAATTCACTTTGCGCATTTTGGAAGCTGTCTCTGACCTTAATGTCAGAGCAACATGCAGTCTGAAAGTATGTAATTAATAACTCTGATTGCAAAAATAAAGGTTAAAAAAAAAAGAAAGAAAAATAAAAGCTTACATTTTAAATTGTCTGCTTGTATACTAAATGTATATACAAAGGAACTTCCTCCTAACCTCCAGCCTAAACCTCCCCTGTCCTCTTGTTCTGGTACTGGTTGCCTGGGAAAAGAGACCAACATCTGCCTGTCTACAACCCCCCTTAAGGTAGTTGTAGAGAGCAATAAGGTCACCCCTGAGTCTCCTCTTCTCCAGGCTAAGCAACCCCAGCTCCCTCAGTCTCTCCTCATAGGGCTTGTGTTCCAAGCCCCTCACTAACTTTGTTGCCCTTCTCTGGACACACTCCAGCAAGTCAACATCCTTCCTAAACTGAGGAGCCCAGAACTGGACACAATGCAATGTAGAGGTTATGAGGGATTCCCACATAACCTAGTGTTAACTACCAAATCACTGGAGATGTTTTGAATGCTAAGCCCCTTACTTCTGGCTTTCTGTTGGACTTGGCTGTCACACTTCAACAAGAGTTGCCTTCAATTTTTCCTGAAATCCATAGGAACAGAATTATCTTTAAGACTTCAACCACCTTCTAAGCATGATACAAACTGGCCCAAGGGTTCAAGAGGTGTCACGAGGAGGCTGATGGATGGTGCAATCTCATGAACTAACTTCCTTAGACATCCAGGCTAACTTGCCTGTGAGGGAGCTTAGATACTTTCAGGATTTGACATGAGGTGATCAGCAGTTCTCAGGTTTACCTTAATATTTACTTAAGCACTTCACTGAGGTTGCTTAGCCTGGAGGAGACTCAGGGGTGACCTTATTACTCTCTACAACTACCTGAAGGGAGGTTGTAGACAGGCTGATGTTGGTCTCTTCTCCCAGGCAACCAGCACCAGAACAAGAGGACACAGTCTCAGGCTGTGCCAGGGGAGGTTTAGGTTGGATGTTAGGAAGAAGTTCTATACAGAGAGAGTGATTGCCCATTGGAATGGGCTGCCTGGGGAGGTGGTGGAGTCACCATCATTGGAGGTGTTCAGAAGGAGACTTGATGGAGTGCTTGGTGCCATGGTATAATTGACTAGGTGGGTTGGATTGGTTGATGGGTTGGACGCGATGATCTTGAAGGTCTCTTCCAACCTGGTTTATTCTATGTATTCTTTAATAATACATATTTGAATACTATATAAGTCCTTTCTTCAATCATCTTAGAATTTTTTGGCTTTTTTTTTTTTTAATTCATTGCAATAACAAGAAAGTTCATCTGCCATCTGCCTGCCCCATTTTTGAACAGAAGAAGAGCCTTTTGCAAGGTAAACTTTTTATCTCACCTAATCTCTGAGCCAGGAGGACTGGCGCCAGAAGGGTGGTGGACTAGAGCTGTTGAAGTGGCCACAGAACATCCAGGGGACAAACCCCCCCTTCCTTTATGTACCCTCAGTGAGGGGAAAGCCAGCTACAAATGGTATTTTCTTCTTCCTCACAAGCTATAGATTGAAGAGCAATTTGATGTCTGGAGAAGAGAAGGCTCCGAGGTGACCTAATTGTGGCCTTCCAGGATCTGAAGGGGGCCTACAGGAAGGCTGGGGAAGGACTTCTCAGGATCTCAAGTAGTGATAGGACTAGGGGGAATGGAATGAAGCTGGAGGTGGGGAGATTCAGGCTGGATGTGAGGAGGAAGTTCTTCACCATGAGAGTGGTGAAGCCCTGGAATGGGTTGTCCAGGGAGGTGGTTGGGGTGCCATCCCTGGAGGTGTTTAAGACCAGGCTGGATGAGACTCTGGCCAGCCTTATCTAGTGTGAGGTGTCCCTGCCCATGGCAGGGGGATTGGAACTAGATGATCCTTGTGGTCCCTTCCAACCCTGACTGATTCTATGATACTATGTCTTGCAGTTCTGTATCTGCTGAAGCAGCTGCTGCACATCAGAGATGCTCTCTTCCTCCTTTTATTCCCTGCCCCTCACTTTTTTCTGTTCCCAAACTTCTCAGGTTTGACAGAACATTAAGGAGAGTTTCAGGACACTGCTGCAAGCTGAAAAAGAAGGCACTGCTGGGTTGTCTGCCTTTTAGTTGTCTTCAGCTATTATTTGAGTCTAATTCGCTGTGTAAGAGGACAGATTACATCAACAGGTTTTGTTTCTTACAGCTCACTGTTGCAGAAATGGTCCCCATGCAATTTCTTATTCTCAGCACATCTGGATGAGTTGCAAATTAAATCAATCATTTTGAAAAATTACTACAATTTCCATGCATTTTTGCAGTCACTTTTCATTCACTGAATGAGCGGAATGTGTAACAGTACAGTCATTTGGTGAGCTTCTAGTCTTCTAGCTTGGTTTTGGACCCGTTGCTTTATGAAATGCCTAGAACTTTCCAACAGCTCCTGGAACATCTGGTTTACCACCGCTATCATGCTGTGAAACTTGATGTCATTATACTTCCATTGAGAAAAGTGACTGTCCTGGGTGGAAAGAGTCCCAGATTTGGTGCAACTCAGGTGCCAGCCCCTCTGCATGTAGCAGGACTGAGCCTGGGCTCTGCACAAGATCCCTTTCCAGCATTTTCACTGTGGAGAATAGTGTTGTGTAAAATGTCACGACACGCTTGGCACAGAGGAGGATAAAACAAACAGTTGCAAACGTTCAAAAAGGAAATTGTAGCGTAAGAGGCGATGTCACAGTAGTCTTAACAGGGAAAATAAGCACTGGCTCCTCTTCAATTGCCTGTCAACTTGTCTGCTCACATCTCCAACACTTGGCCTGAGGAGCATTTTTCCTTTTGCAGTATATTTGCCCTGCGCATGTGCTGCTTCCCACACGTGCTGGTGTAGTGAAGGATGCTTATGGTCTGGATTGTGCCCCAAACATTTGTGTAGGATATATTTCTCTGTGTGTTAACCCTCCTTTGATCCCCCTCCTTTCTGGAGGCAGCAGGGGGGATCCTGGCGCCACTGAGTCCAGGTAAACAGCCTACCTGGGCGTGGTCTCACCCCTGTAGTACAAGATGCAGGCTATATGTTTGTTTCCCTGGGTATAGCATATACTTAGGCCATATTTGGTAGGTGTCAGTTCATTGGTTAATGTTTGCGTTAGCAACAGATGCTTATTGGACCAGTATTCACTGGGGCAAATGGTAAATAGGGGTCGTTTGGTAAATGAGCCCCCCCCCCCACCTCGGTGTTGGAGCCTCTGTGTGTGTGCGTGCGTGCGTGCGTGCCAGCCAGTGCTTCAAGAAGCCTCGTGGTCCTTTGCCACCATCACCCAGCTGCATGCGGTGCCGTGGACAGCACTCCATGGGATCAACCGCTGCGTGATCCATCGCTGTAGGAGAAAACCTGGTAGCCCGTGTGAACCAGCATTGCTGACCTGCCACTGCCCCCCTCCGAGCGAGGAACCTTTGTATCCTGGGAGAGAACAGCAGAGCCACGCGGTGCGGCCACGCGGCCAGCGCCATTTCCTGTCTCTTTATTACGGCACATCCGTGCCACGTTCTCTGGACTACAAACATTATTAAGGAAAGACTCCATGAAGTTCTTAGCTTGTGAGTGAGCCAAGCCCTTCTTTGTAGAGCTTCAGTTAGGGTAGCGTTTATATTGCTCTGGGTGGAGGGTTGCCGGTCACTGACCAACCCCTCCCCCGCCACTCTCTGCCTCAGTTTCGATTATAAGTTCTGTGAATCATTTTGATTTAAATGCCCATACATAACATTCTGTAAAGATTGTTCCACTAACCGAATATTGATACCTCTGAAGGGTGACTGTAAATACCCTGTTACAGAGTTTGTATATATATAAAATAAACTTATATTTTCATTGATGGATCTGCCGCGCATTTCTGAGGGCATGTCCACTACAGCTGGGTACAATACCTCTTCTCCCACAGCTTGGGAATGTGTTCCCTCTGCCTGTCTCATCTTCATTTCCTCCTGCTGGCCCTTTTCTCGTTTTCCTGCCCATTACTGTCTTTATTGTTATTTCTTTTGTTTGTTTGTGAGTTAAAACGTGTGGGTGTTTTGTTGCTGTTGTTTGTGTTGGTGGGGTCTTTTTGTTTGTTTGGTTGGTTTTCCCGGGATGCTTTACCTTCTGGGAGAGTTTTAATGCTATATAGTGCTCTTGCAGGTCAAAGCCTCTCACAGTATCACAGTATCACAGTATAACTTAGGTTGGAAAGGACCTCGAGGATCATCGAGTCCAACCTATCAACACAGACCCCATGACTGGACCATGGCACCAAGTGCCACGTCCAATCTCCTCTTGAACTCCTCCAGGGTCAATGACTCAACCACCTCCCTGGGCAACCCGTTCCAATGACGAATGACTCGCTCGGTGAAGAACTTCCTCCTCACCTCAAGTCTAAACCTCCCCTGGTGCAGCTTGAGACTGTGTCCCCTTGTTCTGGTGCTGGTTGCCCGGGAGAAGAGACTAACCCCTTCCCGGCCACAACCACACCCTTCTTCCTCATTTCTCCACTTTCTATCTTTCCTTGCTCCTCTTAAGCTGTGGAATTGAAAGTGTCAATTGTTACTTTTTTCTTTCCATTGGATTTAAACGGTTTACACATACTTCTCTGAGAAGTAATTTATATATTAATATATTAACTAAAGCTCAGTTATTAGGCTGGCTTGCAGATTTTATCTTTCTCCACATTGCCAAGTTTCCAATCACTGTGAACTGCGGTATCCGGAGCCTGGTGATGGGCACTCGTGTTTCATGCCTTTATTTCTTCAGGTAAGTCCTGTACTCCTTGGACATTCAACTGCCCACTCTGACACTTGCAACCTTCTCATGATTCCAGTTTCCCAGCATTACTGTTTGGGACACAAGCACATCCAAGAGCAGGTATAGCTTCCATAAAGGGAAAACAGGAGAGGACTCCTTCTTCCCAGTGGGACAATGCCTCTCTGCTCTTGTAGATTAGGATTTGCACCCCAGCTCCCATCCTGGAGCTGGGGGAAGACAGGTTTTCCCTACTGATGCATTTTCTCACTGTCCTGGAAGCAGCTGGAAAGAAGACAGATTCCTGCCAAGGTGGGAGCAGATGCATATTGGCTCCTGGTTCTCTGCTGACTCATAACAGCAAGTTAATGGAGAGCATTTTAAAGCTCATCCCAAATCCTTCTCTTGGGGAATTCCAAATGAGACTGCATCTAATCTCTGCCTACACATTCAGACTTCATAACAACATACACCAAGTCCTGAGAGATAATTGTCTATAGTTATTGCTGTTCATTAGCTGGACTGTTCTCCTAACTGGAAAAGCATCCATTCATGTATGTTGCGGATGTGCTAGCTAGGCCACTCTCCATCATTTTCCTCCAGTCCTGGCTCACTGGTGAGGTCCCAGATGACTGGAAACTGGCCAACGTGGTCCCCATCCACAAGAAGGGTCGGATGGAGGAACCTGGAAACTACAGGCCAGTCAGCCTGACCTCAGTGCCAGGGAAAGTGATGGAGCAGATTATCCTGGTGGCAATAACTGCGCACCTGAAGGATGGCCAAGGGCTCAGGTCCAGCCAACATGGATTCAGGAAGGGCAGATCCTGCCTCTCCAACCTGATCTCTTTCTATGATCAGGTGACCCGCCTGGTGGATGTGGGGAGGCCTGTGGATGTGGTCTACCTAGACTTCAGCAAGGCCTTTGACACCGTCCCCCACAGCAAACTGCTGACTAAGCTGTCAGCCTGTGGATTGGACCACTACACTCTGTGCTGGGTTAGGAACTGGCTGGAGGGCCGGGCCCAGAGAGTGGTCGTGAACGGTGCCGCATCCAGCTGGAGGCCAGTCACCAGTGGTGTGCCCCAGGGATCAGTGCTGGGCCCTGTCCTCTTCAACATATTCGTTGATGATCTGGATGAAGGGGTAGAGTCAGTCATCAGCAAGTTTGCAGATGACACAAAGTTAGGGGCAGATGTTAGTCAATTAGAGGGTAGAAAGGCTCTGCAGAGGGACCTCGACCGACTGGAAAGATGGGCAGAGTCCAATGGGATGGCTTTCAACAAGTCCAAGTGCCGAGTGCTGCACTTTGGCTACGGCAATCCCATGCAGAGCTATAGGCTGGGGTCGGAGTGGCTGGAGAGCTCCCAGACAGAGAGGGACCTGGGGGTGCTGATCGACAGCCACCTGAATATGAGCCAGCAGTGTGCTCAGGTGGCCAGGAGGGCCAATAGCATTCTGGCCTGCATTAGGAATAGTGTGGCCAGCAGGAGCAGGGAGGTCATAGTGCCCCTGTACTCTGCTCTGGTTAGGCCGCACCTTGAGTACTGTGTCCAGTTCTGGGCTCCTCAGTTTAAGAAGGACATTGAGACACTTGAGCGTGTCCAGAGAAGGGCAACAAGGCTGGTGAGAGGCCTTGAACACAAGCCCTATGAGGAGAGGCTGAGGGAGCTGGGATTGTTTAGCCTGGAGAAGAGGAGGCTCAGGGGTGACCTTATTGCCCTCTACAACTACCTGAAGGGTGGTTGTAGCCAGGAGGGAGTTGGCCTCTTCTCCCAGGCAACCAGCACCAGAACAAGGGGACACAGTCTCAAGCTGCGCCAGGGGAGGTTCAGACTCGAGGTGAGGAGGAAGTTCTTCACCGAGCGAGTCATTCGGCATAGGAATGGGTTGCCCAGGGAGGTGGTTGAGTCATCGACCCTGGAGGCGTTCAAGGGGAGATTGGACGTGGCACTTGGTGCCATGGTCTAGTCATGGGGTCTGCGGTGTCAGGTTGGACTCGATGATCCTCGAGGTCCTTTCCAACCTAAGTGATACTGTGATACTGTGATACTGTGGTTATATGAACAGCAGCAAAGGTTCCTGCTCCAAGTGCCAGCAGTTTCCTGGAGAACTTCATATAACTCTGAAGATATTAAAAAAAAAAGAAAGCCAGAAGAGCAGGATGTTCTCTGTTTACCTTTCTTCCCCTTTTCACCTTTGCTGTTTCCTTTCTATCCATTTGTGATCAAGTAGTTAGTGTTGACTCAGTTGCAGTGGATACGTTAGCTGCAGTTAGCTTTCTTAAAGAGTTCTATTTAATCTCAAGGCCTAGCCAGAGAAATGCACTAAAAGCTCTTCAGAGATGAAGATGCAAATGGTTTTATTTACACTCTTCCAACTTCACTTCTCTTAATCTTCAGTACACCAGGTATTTTTAACTAATATTTGCATTTAATACTCCATCGGAACAGTAGAGAATGCTTAGAGGTTCCTATGTTTTAACTGGTTCTGAAAGCAAGAAAAATCACTTGTTGATAAGAAGAAAGAACAGATTACATTTCTAATCAGAGTTCAGAAGCCTCACAGGCACCTTTCACTGCTCAGGTAGAGTGACCTGCATCAGGGGCCCATGAGGGGAGGCTCTGCTTAGAGCAGCATCTACACAGCTGTATACCAGATAGAATAGAATTCGAATTAGAATTCGAATTCAAATTAGAATTCAAATTAAGAATAGCATAGCATAGCATAGCATAGCATAGCATAGCATAGCATAGCACAGCATAGCATAGCATAGAATAGAATAGAATAGAATAGAATAGAATAGAATAGAATAGAATAGAATAGAATAGAATAGAATAGAATTAACCAGGTTGGAAGAGACCTTTGAGATCCTCATGTCCAACCTATCATCCAGCACGATCTAATCAAGTAAACCATGGCACCAAGCACCTCATGAAGTCTCTTCCTAAAAACCTCCAGTGATGGTGATTCCACCACCTCCCTGGGCAGCCCATTCCAATGGGCAATCACTCTCTCTGTGTAAAACTTCCTCCTGACCTCCAGCCTGAACTTCCCCTGGCGCAGCCCGAGACTGTGTCCTCTTGTTCTGGTGCTGGCTGCCTGGGAGAAGAGACCAACCTCTGCCTGTTTACAACCCCCCTTCAGGTAGTTGTAGAGAGCAATAAGGTCACCCCTGAGTCTCCTCCTCTCCAGGCTACGACACCTTCCAATTGCTTCTCTTGTCTCTAGATGAGGTTTTTTTAATCCACTTTGCCAAGGGCACCTTTCTGATCACATTCTTTCTGGAGACAGATTCCAAAACCTTTGCTCTCACTTGGCAAGGTGGTGGTCTGTTGTCCCTTCAAAAGATGCCTCCTGTACAAATAATCCTGGAAATGTGGAAGTAATTTATGATTATGGAGATTTGGGGATACGTGCAGTGTCAATAGTCATCTCAGTAGTCTGGCTGTGTCCTGTAGGTAAAACATTGCTCAGAACAGGTGTGACAACCTGTCTTTTGTAAACTGCCTGTAGGAATGTAAAGCCAGATATTATCATTTCTACTTGTTCTGTAGATATGGCCACAAAACACTCAGCATAATGATCAGGTCCTTGCCTATCTAAAGATTATTCTAAGGAAGAATAATGTATTACTTAATGATGTCAAAATGTTGTTCTTGACTTCTACCACTACAGCATTTAAAAATTAGAAGCAACTCCTTTGCAGACAATAGCTTCCTAGTGTCTAGAAAGTCATGTTATACCTTCAGGGTTAATTTGGCAAGGGACTAAAGTAGGCACCTCAGTAGAGGAGACCTAGGGAAGCTGATAAAAGCCTGTGTAGATTAGATCACTGTTCTGATTCCACTTGTGACACTAATGGAAATTAATTGACCCACCTATGAGGATGTGTGCCTGCTACTACCACCCATACTTGTACATTTCTTCATGCTTCCCTTTCAGAGACAAAAGAAAAGGTAGAAGAGACCATAGTAGCTCTTTATGATGGTGTGTCCCCCCTCTCCATATTTTCATCTCCTGAGGAGAATAACAAACCCTACAACTTCACAACAACATAGATTTTCCAAAATCCTCATTGCCTACTGTAGTATGGGATGAGCCACAGAGAGACTTGTGAGCCATTGGAATGGGCTGCCCAGGGAGGTGGTGGAGTCACTGTCCCTGGAGGTGTTCAAGAGGGGATTGGACGTGGCACTTGGTGCCATGGTCTAGTAGTTATGAGGTCTTGGGTGACAGGTTGGACTTGATGATCTTTGAGGTCTTTTCCAACCTTACTGATTCTATGATTCTATGAGGTTAAAATTCAACCTGAAATCCCATGAGTGCTGATAGATGTAGGAATCTGACCTCTCTGGGCTCTTCCAGCAGCCTAAGCCAAACACCCTGAATTTTAGAGAGTTCATAGTCAGTTAAGATCTGCATCAAAAATGTGCAGCTCAGATCCACTTTTTGTCTAAAATATGCCAGGCCACATGCCAGAGGACACATACCTAATTACCAGGCTGTGCTGATTATTCCTTCTTCTGTACTTCCCTCAGTAAATTTAGAATAAATTATATCTCTGGTAAATTACACAAAGAGATGATTATACATTTAATTAGATGTTTACCCCTCATTTTCTACATGCAATAGTAACTAGTGCAGATTACAGGAACTCAGAATAATGTATGGAGACATTTTCCCAGGGTTAGACACAATGAAAAAAAAAATCAAACCAAACCAAAACAAAACCAAACCAGTGAGGCTATTGGCTAGGGGAATATTTATACCATATTCAACTTTTTCCCCCCTTTAATATGAAAATGAACAGTATCAGGGGACAGTGTCTCAGCTATCTGCAGTCCATTGGAAAATGCATATTAGAAGGGAAAATACATAATTTATTAAATGTATTGCTTAAAGTAAGAAACTTGAAATTGACTTTTTTAAGTCTGGGGATTTTGGTTTCTACTTGGCATAAGCTACTCAGACTGATGAATTATTCAGTGCTAAGCCTGCCAGTGAGAATAACAAGAAAACAGACATAGATTTTCAAATGTGGTTTTGTTTGATTGGGGGGGAGGGGGAAAAGCTTAAAAATTTAATAGCTACACTTGAAAAAAGCCTTAGTCCTTCCTCATTGAACAACTGTTGATGGATGACTGCAGTTCTGCCTGTGAAAGGAGCACCCATGTGTATTCACTTAGTGGCACATAAACAAGAATGTTGTAAGAGATTGTACTGTACATTAAACTGCCACAAATGTTAAATACAATTAGAAATTGCTTCCTGTTGCCACCATTTTTTTTTTCAAACTAACCAAAAGGCATATATATATATGTTAGAAGATAAGGATAGAAGGTCTCTTACACCTATTTGAAGAAATCAACTAGAAGGCAAAAATCCATCTCTCAGGATTGCTCTTTTACCACAAAACCAGTTCCCTATGCTATAAAAGTACTCCACTTTCCTTCAGAAATGGAAAGCATTGTGCAAATAGTAGTATTTTCCCCCTCAGATTTAAATGTTTTCAGAAGAAAGTCTGCCTTTGGTTTAAGGGAAGCGAAATCTGGCTTTTGGTTATCCCAGTATCAGATTACCTAGTGTCTGAAAGATTCCTTAGCTCTGTAAAGAAAAACAATTTATTCGTAACAAATATCTCTGACCACCACAAAAAAAAAGGGGGAATTGTTTCAGGAACTGAAGCAAAAGCCTTATTTAATCAGATCCTGTCTTTTTCATCATAATTACTGGGAATTAACTGCCCTTGATAACAGCAAGAATAGAATAGAGTAGAATAGAATAGAATAGAATAGAATAGAATAGAATAGAATAGAATAGAATAGACCAGGCCAGGTTGGAAGAGACCTTCAAAACCATCACGTCCAACCTATCATTCAAACAGGCTTGTAGTTTTCCCTTATTGTAAGGATGAGTAAGACCTCCAGAGATATGAGGGACCAAAGTGAGTGAGCATACATTCCATCTTACCTGTGCTGAATCACACTGTTCAGCTGGAAACAAGAATTGTTGGCAAGGGCCAAACCCCCTCCATCTAAATCTGAAAGCTTTACATTCCATTCCATCTCATTTTTCCTGCATCCTACAACATTCTACCTACAGTCCTCCTGTGCCCTACAACCAGCACTTAAAATTATCTTAGTGAGAATGAAGTCAGAGTCTCTGACCATGGTTACAGTTTCTCACCTCTGGTTCTGTGCTTGCTCAGCAAAACACAATCCCCCAAATCTGAGGAAGCATTTGGGTCAGTTCTCTTTAATACCGTTGTCAGTTATCTGGACAATGGAATGGAGTACATCCTCAGTAAGTTTGCAGGTGACACTAAATTGGGTGGGAATGTTGATCTGCTTGAGGGTGGGAAGGCTTTGCAGAGGGGTCTGGACAGGCTGGGTAGATGGACTGAGGTCAGTTGTGGGAGGTTTAACAAAGTCAAGTACCAGGTCCTGCACTTGAGTCTCAAAAACCCTATACAATGCTACAGGCTTGAGGAAGAGTGGATGGAAAGTTGGTCAGCAGAAAATGACCTGGGAGCACTGGTGCCCAGCCAGCTGAGCATGAGCCAGCAGTGTGCTCAGTTAGTCAAGAAAGCCAACAGTATTCTGGCCTCTATCAGGAATAGTATAGTCAGAAGGAGTAGGGAAGTGGTCAGGCATTGGAATAATTTTCCAAGGGAGGTGGGGGAGTCATTGCCCCGGAGGGGTTCAAGAAATATGTGGTCATGGCACTTTGGAATACGACTTAATGGCCATGGTGGTGTTAGGTCAACAGTTAGACTCAATAATCTTAAGGTCTTTTCCAACCAAAACAGTTCTATGATTCTATGATAAGTGAAGGCAGCAAAATGATCTCCTGGCAAAGCACTTAGAAGTCTTAAGAATAAAAAATAACATAAAATAAAACAAAATAAACCAAACCAAACCAAAATAAAACAAAATAAAATGTAGTCCTTCAAAGTGTGAGCACACTTTGAAGTCCTCCACACTCAAAGTCCTCTATGCAAAGCCATATGCAGCATGGTGTAACACAGGAGGAAAGTATGGGGCAGAGCAAGTCAAAGCCTCCACTGGAAAAAAAACAAACTCTGAAATGTTGCAACAAAGCCAGCATGGTGAGCCTGTACATGGAACTCAATCAATGAGGAGCTCTTGATTTTTACATCTGCCCGTTCCAGCATATGACACCTTTCCTTATCTTTGGATAACCCTAAATAGATTCACAGACATCATGGTAAAACAGTGCCAATATGCTCATTCTCTGAGAGCTAAGAGTTACAGAAAAGCTAATTTCTGGACCTCTGTTTCCTTAAGGTGTGGGACATAACTGACTTTCACAATGAGACAACATCTCTGAGTTTCTCATGGCATTCTTTCTATGGATGTTTTTGACATTTTGTTTAATATGTTGTAAATTAGTACTACAAATGACTGGTGTAGGTCACAATAGAACTAATCTTCCAATAATATACTATTTTATTCCTTCTACATCGAGTTTTGCTACAAATGAAACCTTTGTATTTCTTTGTACTAGTATTTTGTATTTTCTTTGATTAATTTTAACAAGAATAGCAGTCAATAGAATAGAGTAGAGTAGAGTAGAGTAGAGTAGAGTAGAGTAGAGTAGAGTAGAGTAGAATAGAATAGAATAGAATAGAATAGAATAGAATAGAATAGAATAGAATAGACCAGGTTGGAAGAGACCTTTGAGATCACCGCATCCAACCTATCACCCAACACAACCTAATCAACTAAACCACGGCACCAAGCACCCTATCCAGTCTCCTCCTATATACCTCCAATGATGGTGACTCCACCACCTCCCCGGGCAGCCCATTCCAATGGGCAATCACTCTCTCTGTGTAGAATTTCTTCTTAACCTCCAGCCTAAACCTCCCCTGGCACAGCTTGAGACTGTGTCCTCTTGTTCTGGTGCTGGCCACCTGGGAGAAGAGACCAGCCCCCACCTGGCTATAGCCTCCCTTCAGGTAGCTGTAGAGAGCAATAAGGTCTCTCCTGAGCCTCCTCTTCTCCAGGCTAAACAACTGCAGCTCCCTCAGTCTCTCCTCACAGGACTTGTGTTTCAAACTCCTCACCAACTTTGTTGCCCTTCCAGCAAGTCAACATGGAATAGCATAGAATAGAATAGAGTAGAATAGAATTAACCAGGTTGGAAGAGATCTTTGAGATCATCCAATCCAAGTCCATCAGGCCTAGAAACAGCACTTTTGCAGATTAAAAAGGCTGTGGAAAATGTCTAGGTTTGTAAAAGGTGAGATAGTCTGGGTGAGAAAGAAACTGGATGAACAATTTCAATAGAAATACAGAAATATCAGTTTAATCAACATATAAAACTCCTTTTGCAAGAAAAAGTTCTCCTTTTTTAATACAAACATAAGCTAGCATTTCTCATGTTCAGAGGGTTCCTGAAACAGTGACTAATATACTTTGTAGAACTTTCTAAAGATCTTTTTATTTAGCAATATAAGGAAAATATTTCAGCTTGCTAAACTATGGAACAACAAGTACAAATAGTTGGGGCATTTTTCACCCTAGGACTTGAGAAATACTCTAACACTGACTAATAACTGTGGTCATTTCCCTTCTGTCTCCCTCTTGTCCAGTCTGTGAAGGGCTTTTAAATATTTGTCAAATGCAAACAAAAAATAAGGAGTAGGAAAGGTGTGGCTGTAGGCAAGAAAACAGGTATCTAAAATTTTTAGGGAAAAGAAAGAGAGAAGTATAAATTACACACATTAGACTGCTCCAGGGTGAGAGAAGTATAAATTACACATATTAGACTGCTCCAGGGCTATTTAATTCAACTGGAGCTTTTCCATCAGCCTCAATGACCTTTGGACCAGACCCACTGCTGTTGTGACAAAGTGCAGAGTTCTCATTTCTTGCAGAAACTGTCTATTCAACCCAAGAGCCAGTCTCTGTGCTGGAGCCCTCCTTCCACACCTGAGGCTGAATTCAGATGACACTTCATCCAGGACATCTGAGCTGAAATTTGACCTATACAGCAAACACAGCACGTTGTTCACTGAAGCAGATACCCCGCTTAAAATGCAAGCATTGTCTGGATGGACACTGTCCAACTGTATTTTGAGTCCAACTTGCTGGAATCAAATTTATCCATCTATTTCTGCTGCCCTGTGACATTCTGGCAACACAGAGCAGTTGTGAGCTTAAGGGACCATTTCAAGCATACTTGACCCAGGTACAAGTGGTTTCCAAAGGGAATGGGCAAAGTAGTGTGATCTACCTAGCACAGTCATTTTAAGATAGGATCATGACATCTAAACCTTTACTTTTCTCTAGGTCATCCTCTTGCTCTAGGCAGCAGGAAGAACAGGGGACTGGATACTAGATGACAGCTATGGGAATTTTCCCAGTTTTTACTGCCCTGTAGAAGGTGAAATAATTCACTTAGATTTCCCCAGATCCTTTGCGACTCTATAAAAGGCCAAACTGATACGAATATACTTTTGCAATCTTCCAGCTCTTGAAAAATTCTGCTAATTCACAAATAACCTGAATCTTTATACATTTGAAATCTTAAACTTAAAAGATCTAATCTTCTTAGCTGGCACTTTGCTGAAAACAAACAAAGACATTCTAAAATATTATTAACTGATTTTTTTCTTTAAGTGAACCTACTCAATCTTGAAACAAACTTAGGCTGACATTCTAGTACTCTCTATGTTCTCTTCCTGTGTAATGAAATATCCCCTTGGGCTTACCCAAAACTAGATGAACTTACATGAAAAATAATATGAGCTGCTACAGTAATCTCAGCCTAACTGGAATAAAGACAATATTTTTGCAGAAGTACTCAGCCACTTGGAAATGTGCAGCTCAGTAAGTAAATTAATAGGAGTCCTCATATCAAATCACTTTCCATAACTCATGTAATTAACCAATTTCTAGCAATCTCCCTACATAATTCTCCATTCTGTTTTCATGTTCTCCCATTAGCCCTGGGAACAATGCCTGTTCCATTTCGTAGCTGGTTCTTACTGGCGTGTAAATATCTCACCACTTCACTAGATAAAAGCTGCTCTTACTGGCAGCTACAAGCTCTCCAGTACAAACCACGAGAGCAAAGCAGACTTCTGTCTACTGTGCAACAACTGAACTTTGGAACAATTTGTTGTCCAGGGAGGTGGTTGAGGCCCCATCCCTGGAAGTATCATAGTATCATAGTATCATTCAGGGTTGGAAGGGACCACAAGGATCAGCTAGTTCCAACCCCCCTGCCATGGGCAGGGACACCCCCACACTAGATCAGCCTGGCCAGAGCCTCAGCCAGCCTGGGCTTAAACACCTCCAGGGACGGGGCCTCAACCACCTCCCTGGACAACACATTTCAGGGTTTCACCACTCTCATGGTGAAGAACCTCCTCCTCACATCTAGCCTGAATCTCCCCACCTCCAGCTTCATTCCATTCCCCCTAGTCCTATCACTACCTGAGATCCTGAGAAGTCCCTCCCCAGCCTTCCTGTAGGCCCCCTTCAGATACTGGAAGGCCACAATTAGGTCACCTCGGAGCCTTCCCTTCTGCAGACTGAACAGCCCCAACTCCTTCAGTCTGTCCTCATAGGAGAGGTGCTCCAGCCCTCTGATCATCCTTGTGGCCCTTCTCTGGACACGTTCCAGCACCTCCACATCCCTCTTGTAATAGGGGCTCCAGAACTGGACACAGTACTCCAGGTGGGGTCTCACCAGGGCTGAGTAGAGGGGGAGGATCACCTCCCTCGACCTGCTAGCCACACTTCTCCTGGTGCAGCCCAGGATCTGATTGGCTTTGCGGGCTGCAAGTGCACACTGAGAGCTCATGTTGAGGTTTTTGTCCACCAGCACCCCCAAGTCTCTCTCCTCAGGGCTGCTTTCCAGCCAGTCACTGCCCAGCCTGGATTTGTGCCTGGGATTGCCTCGACCCAGATGCAGGACCCTGCACTTGCTCTTATTCAACTTCATGAAGTGTTTAAGACCAGGCTGGATGAGGCTCTGGCCAGCCTGATCTAGTGTGGGGTGTCCCTGCCCATGGCAGGGGGGTTGGAACTAGATGATCCTTGGGGTCCCTTCCAACCCTGACTGATACTATGATACTATGAAAATCTTGAGGCTTCCAAAGCTCAGGCTTTTCATTCACCTCTCCCTTTTTGTGGTATCACCATACTCACTGCTTTTTCAAAAGATGAGAGGCTGAGGGCTTTCCATAGTTTGGACTCTTTATTCCCATGTAAATTTGAATGTTTTAGCTTTAACACTTTTACTGATTTAAAATGGTGGCATATTTTGTCTCGGGAAGATAATTAAAAAGACATAAACATAAAAACATGTCACATTTTGTTTCTGAGCTCAAGATAACCCCAGAATTGTGGTATAGAAAATAAACTCCAGATTTCTGGGTATTAATTGTATTTATTAATGTCTGTGTATTGATAACATTCATCACTATAGTGCAACAGATGGAATCAAAAAGAGCTGTGCTATACAAAGCCAAATTACCATCTTGTACTTCTGTAAGATATCTGCCAGATATCCCTCACTGATGATTGCACCAGAAGGAAAACAGCTTCTGAAGGTACATATAATATCATGTCACCCACTATCAGTCCTAAAAGATAGAGCTATTTTGGGGCAATGCACAGATGGCAAAGGGCCATTACTGGCCAATACAGAGTAGGAAACCCATCAGGGTTCACTGATCTGCTTGAGTGCTAGGACTCCTAATTAGTCACAGCTGACCATCCTTCCTTTCAACTAAACTAGTAGAAACTGAATATATACATGCATAAATACATGTGCATGTAAACATTTCCTGCCAGAAGCCAGATTTTCTTCTCCCATGTGTTAATTTGCTCTCTCACACACACACTCCTTAAAACCATAATTCATCAGTATTTGGAGGAGCCTTAACTTTTTGTGTGTTTGTACATAGCCTACCACTACAGTCCATGCCCAGAGTTTCCACACATTTGTGAAATGTAAACAGAAACTACACTATGAGTAATAAATATAGGATATATCCTACAAATTAGTGCTAGAAAGCAGTGTTATAATTTATCATCTTTATTATCCTTTATTATAAAGGGTTACTGGGCAGTACAGAATAGGAAACCCATCAGGGCTTGCTGATCTGCTTGAGTGCTAGGACTCCTAATTAGTCTCAGCTGACCATCTTTCCTTTCAACTAAACTAGTAGAAACTGAATATGTACACGCATAAATATATGTTCCATTAATCACCTTGGGGGCAATCACAGTGCACCTGCGGGATAGCCAAGGGATAAGGTCCAGCCAACATGGATTTAGGAAGGGCAGGTCCTGCCTGACCAACCTGATCTCCTTCTATGATCAGGTGACTGCCTGATGGATGTGGTGAAGGCTGTGCATGTAGTCTACCTGGACTTCAGCAGGCCTTTGATACCATCCCCCCACAGCAAACTCCTGGCCAAGCTGTCAGCCCCTGGCTTGGACAGCAGCACTCTGCGCTGGGTTAGGAACTGGATGGAGGACTGAGCCCAGAGAGTGGTGGTGAATGGTGCAACATCCAGCTGGCAGCCAGTCACTAGTGGTGTCCTCCAGGGATCAGTGTTGGGCCCAATCCTATTCCATGTCTTTCTTACTGATCTGGATGAGGGGATTGAGTCCACCATTAGTAAGTTTGCAGATGACACCAGTTTGGGAGCAGGTGTTGATCTGTTAGAGGGTAGAAGGGCTCTGCAGAGGGACCTTGACCAGCTGAACAGATGGGCAGAGTCCAACATGATGGCATTCAACAAGTCCAAGTGCCAGGTGTTGCACTTTGGTCACAACAACTCCATGCAGTGCTAAAGGCTGGAGTCAGACTGGCTGGAGAGCAGCCAGGCAGGAAGGGATTTGGGGGTACTAGTTGACAGCTGGCTGAACATGAGCCAGCAGTGTGCCCAGGGGGCCAAGAAGGCCAATGGCATCCTGGCCTGTATCAGGGATAGTGTGGCCAGTGGGAGCAGGGAAGTCATTGTGCCCTTGCACTCAGCACTGGTTAGGCCACACCTTGAGTACTGTGTCCAGTTCTGGGCTCCTCAAGTTAAGAAGCACATTGAGATACTTGAACATGTCTAGAGAAGGGCAGCAAGGCTGGTGAGAGGCCTTGAGCACAAGCCCTATGAGGAGTGGCTGGTGAGCTGGGGTTACTTAGCCTGGAGATGAGGAGGCTCAGGGGAGATCTTATTGCTCTCTACAACTACCTGAAAGAAGGTTGTAGCTGGGTGGGGGTTGGTCTCTTCTCCCAGGCAACTACCAACAGAAGAAGAGGATGCAGTCTCAAGATGCGCCAGGGGAAGTTTAGGCTAGATTTTAGGAAGAAGTTCTTCACAGAAAGAGTTATTGGCCATTGGAATGGGCTGCCCAGGGAGGTGGTGGAGTCACCGTCCCTGGAGGTGTTCAAGAGGAGATTGGACATGGCACTTGGTGCCATGGTTTAGGTAGTCATGAGGTGTTGTTGATATGTTGGACTTGATGATCTCTGAGGTATTTTCCAAATTATTGATTCTATGGTTCTATGATTCTATTTTAAAATAAACCTTAACATTTCACATTGATGACCTTACCAGGCATTTAAGGTATGACATCACAGTATCACAGTACATTAGAGGTTGGAAGGGACCTCAAGATATCAGAGTCCAACCCCCCTGCCATAGCAGGATCGCTTAGGGTAGTCTGCATGGGAACGCATCCAAGTGGGTTTTGAAAGTCTCCAGAGAAGGTGACTCTACAACTTCTCTGGGCAGCCCATTCCAGTGCTCCCTCACCCTCACTGTAAAGAAGTTTCTCCTCATGTTGAGCTGAAATCTTTTATGTTCAAGTCTGAACCCATTGTTCCCTGTCTTATCACTGTGCACCACTGAAAAGAGATTGGCCCACTCCATTTGACACCCACCCCTCAGATATTTAGACACATTGATGAGATCCCCTCTCAGTCTTCCCTTCTCAAGACTAAACAGCCCCAGGGGGAAGATCATGCAGTGAGTAAGAAGGACAGAGAATTTAAGACACTGCTTAGACCATTTTTTCCTCTTCTTCTCTGTTTTCTGTGTGACTGTGTACAAGTCACAACTTTCTCTGAGTTTCTACTTCTTTAACAATGAATTAAGAATCTCCACTTCCTGGGAATTCTGTGAGTCTAATTCAACCATTGTGTAGTCCTTTGGGATCATCCCTCAGAAAGGTCACAACCACCGATAACAGCAAGAATCCAGGCTTCTGTCCTCTTCTATTTTAGTTCTCAGCATGAAAAACCTCCTGTAGAATTTCACTGGCCTTGGCTCTGGTGATACACTTGCACTAATCACTACTCTCCTCAAGACTAAACAGCCCCAGGGATCTCAGTCTCTTTTCACAGGGGAGATGCTCTATGCTTCTGATTCTACACTCAAGTCTCCTAATCATACTCGTGGCTCTGCATTGGTTTCTCTTCAGCAGGTCTCTGAACTGGTGGACATATGAACCAGTGGACATATCAGTGAATCACAGAATCATACAGAATCACAGAATCAACCATGTTGGAAGACACCTTAAAGATAGTTTGAGTGTCTGCCAGCCACATTTTTCTCCTCATAAAGGTGCTGTATGATGCTGTTCATGTTTGACACAAATCATGATTCAGGCACACATCTCTGGTAACCAGTGATTTTGCTCCTGATGCTGCAGGTCCTTCAGCTGGCATTGTGCAACTTCTCATAACTCAGTCAGTGACTGCTGCTTGTCAGCAGCACCCGACAGGAAACACAACGCTTCTCAAACAGCTGCTTTCGCAGCAGGGTGCCTTGCCTGTTGCAGCAGTGCCTCTGAGCCACTGCGGCGCCTGGCGTGGCAATAAAAGTCCAACGGAGGGAACGGAGCCTGCAGTCTGCTTCAGCCTCATGTAAAGGGCACTACAGCTTCCTGCCTCACAGGAAGCGCCCCTTCCGTGACCTGTCATTTCTGCTGTCTGGATGGCTGTCTCTTCACTTCCTGAAGCAAAACAAAATAGCATCGAACTTGAGTAGCTCTCCTTTTTTGTTTCGCTAGGTCTTTTCCACAGGGGCTCTCCAAGCTTGTCTGCCCAGCTGGAATTAATATAATCAGAGTCTCTGCAGAAAAGGCTGGGAAAGTGGAGAAGGCCCAGGGGGATGGAGTGAGTGTTTGCTGTTGAGATCCACATAAATCAGAACCAGCATATCACCCACTTGGATCTCTCTGGCAGGATCAAGGACAAAGGAACTTCTGTTTGCAGCACAATGTTCATAGCTTTTGTGTGTCTGGTCCACAGATTTGTATGAACAGCTTTTGACTTAAGTAATAGCAAATCACAAGGAGAGGAGGGCATGTGTTTCTGCAGCTCTGCAGAAGTCAGGATGAATGCATGATAGGCATGCTGCAAGGACTCATGCACATCTACCTACCTGAGCTTCAGATCTGACACATCTTTGCAGAAGAAGCTAAGAAATGGTAGGCAGGGAGAGAGAGGAGGAAGGCAAACCGCAGAAGTAGTAAGGATTACTCTCAAGTTATTTTTTTGATGTCACTTTATTGTAGGAGCACCTTCCTGCTGGCAGATACATGACCTAGCAGAACAGTGCCCTGGACAAACACTCCATTCATTCATCTGCATCATAGACAAACGTTCAGCTTCTGGCTTTCCCCTTTCCAGTGCAAGGTGGACATGAAATTAAATTAGGAAGGGGGCATGCCAGTGTCTCCTCCAGACAGCCTTTCTGAGAAAGCCTTCATTCTCCTTCACACACAGAAGTTTTAGAGAGTTTTCTTTCTGTCAATTCAGTGTGGCTGTGATCTTCCTGCTTGAAGTGTTTACTTTTAGCTTTAGATCCCTGGCACATCGATATCTGCTAAATGGAAGAGAGGTAGCTAAGCGCAACACATACAAGTGCCTTACATAGCTTAAGTGTTACCTTGGTCCAGTTTGGATCACTGCAACTAGATTTCTCAGCAGAGTTTGAGTGACAGATCACTCAATGGACCAGTTTCAAAAGTTGTTATGGATGTTCTAGAGTTGGCTCTCCTGCCTTACAAAGTCCTCCAGTAGGCTTTGTTCCCTGCAGTGACTCATGGCCTCTAGCCTCAAGCCATTGCAGGAATTGCCTCGGTGTTAGGACACAAAACCACTATCTGGGCTGCAAAGCAACCCTACCATCATCTCAATCGCTTTGAACTGAGGAAAAAAACCCAACAAATACAAAAAGGATAACCACTATGTCTTAAAGCCAGAGACATGAGAGGTAAAGAAACCCAGGGCCAGCTGCTACAACCTGGGAATGCAGCCAGTCTGCTCTAGAAACACTGGACTGGAGGACACTGCCATCTTTTTTAACTAAAATCACTTTGTTTTTTCTGCAGTACAGACACAGCCAGAGAGACCCCAGTCTCCCAGGCCTTATGCTGTAGTATGTGGATTTTAATGGGCTCTGATCAGTACTAAATCTAAAAATTGCATCAAGCAGCATTTACAAATGAGGCAAGCGGGGTACAATATGGGTGCTAGGCTTTCTCAGAACTGAGAACAGAGCTTTAAAGCAGTTACCTAAGTTGCTCTTCTTATGCTAAGACCTTAGGAGAAGAACTGATAGAAAAGAGGGAGATCTGCTCAGAGAGAGGGAGCTCTGATGTTAGCAGTGCGAAATGTAACAAGTGTTGCATAAAGTGAAGGTAATGAGGTCCAAAGTGTTGACCTGATCAAAGAAGGTAGGAGTTTCATGGTAATTTTATTGTAGAAATAAATAAATAAAATTAATAGGATTTCTGAGGTAAAGATAAGAGGCCTACATTTGATTCAGGAAGTACCTGCACTGATTTCCATTCCTAAAAATAACTGCAATTTCAGAACACAGATTTGGCCTGCTGGATGCAGCTCTTAAGTCAGTGCCATCTAGTATTCAGCCTGGGTTGTAACAAACAGCACGTGGTGATGAAATGGAATTACAGACAAAATATGCTGTCCTTATCCAATTAGGTGTTGCTACACATGAAGTGAAGCATTTCTTTTCAACTCTTGCTGCTGATGGCTTTATGCTTTTGAGTTTCAGGCTGAATTAGTCTTATCTCCTGCAAAGCTATAAATAGTGTTTTGCTGTTGTAAAGCCTGACATTAAAGGGTTTTTCTGTACACACCTCAGGCTGCTTGTGGTGTTGGACCTGCTGGAGTTTTCAACGATACAATGTTCTAAAAATTCCATGGAAAACCTTGGCTGTCCGTGTAGAAAGCAACAGACCTCAGAAACTCTTAGAACAAGGTGTGCAGTTTGCTTCTAGGTAAGCTGTGGTGTCATGATTGCAGCAAGTAATCTGAGAATAAAGCTGAGCAAATAGAGCTGGTGGGAGATTTATTGATCAGATGAGAAGAATGAGTAAGTGCCAGACCTCCTACACATCTATACTGACAGGTTTTGACACCTCCATTGCGTGTGGTCAAGAGAATAATTGCCCAGGGTCATGGATCAGAGCAAACTGAGGCATATCAGCTAAGAAGTAGGCAGCAGTTCTATTTTCTTTCTTGTGTGGAATAGATTTCTTTCAGAGCAGAAAAGCACTCCTGAATCTGTTTTTGTCTTAATGGAATGACAATGCTGAACTGACAACACAAACTGCCTGGAAATAATGTGAAGTAGCCTGCAGGCAGAAAAGGATACTATTAACTAAGAGGAAATGCTACCTTATTTTGTTCCTTCTACCTGATGTATCTTTTTAATATTGCAAACGTTTCTAATGCTCAAGCAGTATGAAATACCTTAGCGGTAGATATAGACAACCATGTTCCCAAATGCATCTGGGGAAAGGCAATTCATGGAGGTCACAAATGTGTCTCTGAAAATGTGCCATCTTTGAAACAAATGGAACATGGAAAGAGGTAAGCAAGCAGATCAAAGAACTTTTTATCACCATAAATGCTGAAATGGAGAACACCTTGAAGGTGCTATTATTCTATCCCAGTGCATTCAAGATGGCATCCGTAATGTCAAAGCAGCCTGAGGCACAAAGTTACTGCAACTTGTGTCACCCTGTGGTAGCATTAGTCTGATGCTTAGGAAAACCATTGGATGTAAGAGAAAAATAATGATAAAATCTAAATAATCCCATTGCTCTGATAACTAACATAAAGTTAGGTGTATAAAGTAACTCTCTTTTCAGTTTCCTCTCTCTCGCAGATACTTGCTGGTGCTTTTGCTTGGCTGTTGATGACCTGGGCTGCATTCTTTTTGTGGCTAAGTACTAGCAAGCTACCATCTGCTCTTCTCTTTTTCTCATCACATGTACAGTGGGGAAGGGAAGAAAGAGAAGGAAGCTATTGGTAAACCCCTGGTTTTGTCCAGGGAGGTTTTTGTGTTGTTTATAAATTGTAAATGTAAGTAAATATTGTATATTTTGTACATATTCCTTGAATTTCATATTTCTAGATTGTAGTGTGCTTGTAAATGTAGCTTCATTTGCTTTCCAGCTGAGCTGGTATGGCAATTTTATTTTGGGGGGTAATTTCAACCCACCACACATCCTCTGCATGTTATTAGTGAGAATATCACAGGTGCGTCTAGAGCTGTCTTGAGCCCTGCTAGGTCCCTAACATGGCCAAAAGAAACAATAGTCTCGGCACTCCTCAGGCTGCTCTGAAGTGCATTAGGAATTACCCACCACAAATTGCTCTGTAACATGGGGAAACAGTTATGGATTTATTCTTTTCTCTCTTGTTAAACTGTTTCAAATATTTGCAGTTCAGATCTGTAAGTGAACTGGGGATTTCATCCAAGGATACCTTGAATTTCTCTGTGCCGTGCATTTGTAATGATTTCTCTTTTGCTCACCCAGGACATCCTACTGTCATCATACCAGCTGTTAACAATATCATTCTTTCCCCACAAACCATGCAGTATACTGCAGGAGCCACGTAAGACATATCTGCACTGATTATTGTGCTCATGTGTCACCCCTGCCTCCATAGAAACAGAACAGTATCTTTGAGAAAGTGGTTTAAACATAGCCACAGGCCAAATTCACTGTTGAGTGACTAACTACAAAGTCAGCCCAGGCATACATTTAGTCTTATTTGTCAGCAGTTATTTCAAAACCTCTCTCTTCTGTCTGGTGGAGGCTGGTGGCAGCATGCCATCAGCAGCTGACTAGCATGACACTTTGTCAAGAAACAGGGCAAGTGAGGTTATCAGGAGAAAACTCAGCAGCATCATCACCATTCAGTCACCATCGTCCCTGGCTGGGTTGCCATGGAGTTGTAGCACACAATGCACAAAATACCAACGTTGTTATTTTAGGAGAAATATGCAGTGGACTTCTGTCCCTACCTACCTCATCAGACTCCTTACATACTTATTGCAGAGATGCCAACTAACTGGGCCTTGCTTGCAGTGTTGCCATTGATGGAAACCCGAGAAGCTTGTGTTTTACCAAACTACATGATACACCTCTGTGGCATGCGCACAAGACACAGATGCATGACCGACGGTAACTAAATGCTTTTAGGCTGCATCTGTGGAAAATTAGCATTTCCCTGTGATGTGCTTGACTGGATTCACGTCATTCCTTTGGCAAGAGGGACAAAATTGCAAAAGTTATTTCTTTCTTTATTTTTTTTTTCTTCCCATTTTTTCCATGTGCCATAGCCAACAATGTTATATGTTACCAGCTTGTAGCACAGGGTCTAAAATTGGATTTTCCATGGCTTGAAAAGCAGACTGACTGTTTTCTTTTTGGAAAAGTTCTGTTTCTCTCTCTCTGCTGCCTTTCTCCCATACCTCTTCAAAATACAGGTTTTCAATACTTTTCATTTACATGTAATAAATCAATGCTGGCAGACATTTCTTTTACTTTGCAGTTTGTATCCCACTGACCTCATAAAAAAAGAAAAAGAAAGATAAAAGGAAAAGAAGCTACAGAGGGAGAAGGAAAACCAACCAAACAAGCAAGCAAACAAACAGACAAAAAAACCCACAACAACCCCCCCCCCAAAGAATAAATTCAGCAGTTCAAACATGAATCTACTGAACTGTAAATAGAATCATAGAATTGTTAGGGTTGGAAGGGACCTCAAGGATCATCTAGTTCCAACACCCCTGCCATGGGCAGGGACACCTCACACTAGATCAGGTTGCTCAGAGCCACATCCAGACTGGCCTTAAAAACCTCCAGGGATGGGGCTTCCACCACCTCCCTGGACAACCTGTTCCAGTGTCTCACCACCCTCATGGTGAAGAACTTCTTCCTAACATCCAATCTGAATCTACCCATTTCTATTGTTTTTCCATTTCTATAGTCCTATCATTACCTGACACCCTAAAAAGTCCCTCCCCAGCTTTCTTGTCGCTCCCCTTCAGATACTGGAAGGCCACAATAAGGTCTCCTCAGAGCCTTCTCTTCTCCAGATTGAATAGCTCCAACTCTTTCAGTCTGCCCTCATAGGAGAGGTGCTCCAGCTCTCGTGGCCCTTCTCTGGACACATTCCAGCATGTATTTGGCAACCACAGTGCCAAATCATTGTGAGGAAAGTGGTTGTTCCCAGTATCTTCAGTTGCCACCATAAGCACCAGTTCTAGGAAGTCTCCTAGGAAAGCTGCTTTTTATACCTCCATTCTAATTTTAGAGACAAGAAGTTTGTATAATGTGAGCATGCATCCACCTTACTAGCACCTCTCAAGGGTTATATGTGTCTCCCAGAAGCTCAGTATTTCAAATGATGGTCTTTAAAAGGACAGATCACTCCTGGTTGCCCCATTTAAGGTGGCTACAGTATAATTGTTTTCCAAGTTCATGACAACCATGGGAAAGAGTTTTTAGAAATTAATAGTGCCTGCAAGCATGAACAAAAGAGAAAAACAAGGTCATCCCAGTTTCTGAGACTTGGCCTGGAAGCTCCATTATTAGTGATTTGATTGCTCCAAGGTACTTACTAACCACAACCACCAAAAGGGCCACATTTTATGAATCAGTATCCACATCCGTGATTGCTAAGGACTTTGCCAGTTTGGTCCCCTCATGTAGCTCCCTCATAGCCAGATATTTTATCATAAGCCTAGCTGGCCTCCCAGCACCACCTACTTCCAACTGAACTGGATGCCGTAAGATCCCACCCAGAGGAGTCAAGCCTCCCCAGGAACAATGAGCAATTCTTGGGAGACGCCACTGGAAGGCTGCTGCTGTGGCACGGGAAGGCTGATAACATCTCCGAGCCACAGCAGCCCTTTGTGTCAGTAGACACAAGTGGGATGTTTCTTCTTAAGCTTTCCAGAGTTGGAGGAAGTGGGCCTTGAAACACAATGCTCATTGAAATTGGCTTTCATCTGGGGGATCTCAGAGCGTAAGCGCTGCTCAGTGATGTGCTTTCCATCTGCAGCTGAGGCCTCTTGATGCATTTCCTCTATTTGTTCCAGAGGGATGGATGGCAGCACCTTAAGGCAGGCACACATTGTACTAGCTGGTGGGCACTATTCTGGACTGCGGAAAACAGTAGTCCTGAGCAGTAACAGTATCCTCAGGAGACTCTGGTGGAAGCAGTCAACTTGTCAAATTACCTCGTCTTGCTCCTTCCCTCTCCATATGAATAGCATGCTCGTTAGAGAGAGGTTTAAAAGCGTTTCACAACTACCCGTGGTGATTGTTCAGAGTTTCTTTTGGCAAGGAAAGGCCATGTACACTTATGGCACTGAACAGCTCAAGCTCTGGAGAGTAATCCTGTAGATTGAGGTCAGCTACAACTGCTATGAGACTGCTGAGTGTTACACACTGTGTTTCACCCTCACCCTTTCCTTATCATTCTTGGATGATAACAAGAAATAGAGCTGAGAAAGACATCACTAAGCCACAAACTAAGAAGACATGCTGAAAGCAACTCAGCCCATCAGTGCTTTACTCATCATATGGCTACAGACTGATCTTCCACTTCAGGCTGTGGCTTTGCAGAACTTCTGGTTGTTCACGGAGTCTTGTAGTTAGCCAGAAGGGAAATCTAAGCCACGGCTGGTTGCATGTACAAATGAGAACTGTATGAGTCTGCTGTGTCAGCAACTGTGTAATTGATTATAAGGACAAAGTGTAGTGATTTCTAAAGAGTAAATGTTCTCTTAAATACCCTTTTCTGCTACAAGCTACTGTGGAAAGTGTTCTACTTAATTGGCATCTCCCTATCAGAGTTATTTCATGAAAGCTCAAACTGCAGTGAGATGAGACTGCTAAGAAGGAACTGGAAGTAATATGTCTTTCACAAACCAATTACTGAGCGTTAGGCCTGAGCCCAGCTCATGGATCACAAGCAGGTTTTGGTAGCTGGGGACAGCTCTACTAATTAGTCACTCCGATTGGTTTACAGAGGGGAAAACATCAGACCAAAAATTCATTGAGTGTATGTGGGGGTGAGTGGTGTGGTGTGCAGGAGGAAATTGTTGCAAAACCCAGCAAAATCTATTTTAGAAATTTCATGTCTAGAAATACTGCTGGTGATCCCCTCTGTGCCACCTATTCAAGCACTCTAAAAAAAGATCCTCACTTCCATCTGCTTCCAAAGGGTAAGTGCCATCCAGTCTGAAAGGGAGAAGAAAGCCTTTTTTTCACTCTTGATCCCTTGCCTATCTGGATCCAGAGGTTGTGAGGCTTCCTGAGTAGACTCAGAGCAGTGGGGTGAGGTCAAGCTGGGACAGGGGACACAGCAGGAAGAGCAAGCAGGCAGGGAGTCAGGCTGTCTGCCCCACTGGAGAAGAGCCAATGAAGTCAGAACTTAGGGCAAAGGCAGACTAAAAGGCAAATGACACTAACGAATATAATTAGGAAAAAAAGAAAAAAAGACAAAGGGGGAATTAAATGTTTTATAAAGATTTGTAATGTTTGGTCTTCCACTGAGACAGGTCAGGGTATTCTAAATAAAGGATGGTAAGATACACATTAAAGAAACAGAGAGACTGTCAGTTTATGAATATGTTAATTCACTGTAGCAGCCCAGTGACCAAAGGATATTTTTAGGCAAATTCCAGGAAAATATATGGCCTGTGAGAATTTGAGAATAGTATTGAGGATTACAATGGTGCTCAGATTTCAGTCAAGTTAGTCCTCTGCTGTGTGTAATCTTGTATAAGCATATAGTGCCCATTTAAGGACATTGTATGAAAAAAAACACCCCAAGAGCAGCTTTAAAGCTTCAGCACAACAGTTGTCTTAAATGGCTGAGCATCTGGTAAACAAGCAAGCATGATAACCGCTCAAGCTGTGCCAGGGGAGGTTTAGGCTGGAGGTTAGGAAGAAATTCTACACAGAGAGAGTCATTGCCTGTTGGAATGGGCTGCCTGGGGAGGTGGTGGAGTCACCATCATTGGAGGTGTTTAGGAGGAGACTTGATAGGGTGCTTGGTTGCATGGTTTAGTTGATTAGGTGGTGTTGGATAATAGGTTGGATACAATGATCTTGAAGGTCTCTTCCAACCTGGTCTATTCTATTCTATTCTATTCTATTCTATTCTATTCTATTCTATTCTATTCTATTCTATTCCATTCTCTACCAGACAGACATATCTGCACAGGCATCTGTACTGTGACATTGGTTTGTTTCATTGCTGACATTTTGGAACCGTCAGAAACCTTAATGCCTCATGCAGGGAAGATCAGGGTGAATTGATAGGCCTGAACATGGATAGGAGGAGTTTTCCTCTCAATGTGAGGTGACTGAAGAGGGATACGGGTTTAGGCCAAGGCCATTGACACAACTTTTGGAGAATTAAATCTAGGTGAAATAAATTCCAACTTCATCATCTTTCGCCTGCATAGTAGGCGTGCTAGAAATGGTACCAGTCATACTGGAAATGGCAATAGTGTTGTGAAGAATAGAATGTAACAGAAAAGAAACCTTTTATTACCCAAGTTTCTGAGAACCTGGTTAAGCCACACCTTGAGTACTGTGTCCAGTTCTGAGCTGCTTGAATGTGTCCAGAGAAGGGCAACAAAACTGGTGAGGGGTTTGGAGCACAAGCCCTATGAGGAGAGGCTGAGGGAGCTGGGGTTGTTTAGCCTGGAGAAGAGGAGGCTCAAAGGATACATTATTGCAGTCTACAACTACCTGAAGGGAGGTTGTAGCCAGGTGGGGGTTGGTTGCTTTTCCCAGGCAACCAGAGGACACAGTCTCAAGCTGTGCCAGGGGAGGTTTAGGCTGAATATTAGGGAGAAATTGTTCACAGAAAGAGTAACTGGCCATTGGAACGAGTTGTTCAGGGGGGTGGTGGAGTGACCATCACTGGAAGTGTTTAAAAGGAGACTGCATGACACACTTAGTGCCATGGTTTAGTTGATTAGATGGTGCTGAGTGATAGGTTGAACTCAATGATCTCGAAGGTCTTTCCCAACCTGATTAATTCTGTATGTTCTGTGTATGTTTTGCATATGTTCTGTATTTTAGAAGTTAGGTGCTGCTGAAGTATATTGTTTCCACACTGTAGAAATCAAGGAAGGGAATTGACTGGTGAAAAGTACCATAGGGTAAAGAGTGACTTAGTATGACCATGTCTTTTTGAACTAATACACATCTTTAACATAAGCTTTGTTTAGAAAGCAATCATGTCTAGCCCTTTTCTGGGCCTTCTCAGATACTCTGTGTTGGAAGGCTGAAAATCTTAGAGATACTTAATGTAGGAATCCTTTTGATTCCTGACTCTCTACAGGGACCAGCTGTAATTTTTACTCTTCTAAATGCATCTCAGAAGAGACATCTGCCTAAATCCCAGATCCATTCTTCTAGAATAAGTGAGTGCCTGAAGGATTTACACTGGCACTTCAGAGTGTACCTGAAACAGAGGAAGCATTAGCAGAGTAAGGTAAGATGTCCTGACAGTGATTTAAAGGGTGACAATGGAGGAATATAACCTCTTCAGTCAGTTGTCACACTGCTATTTATGCAGCTTCTGCTTTAGTCATCCTTCTAAAAGTTTGCCAGAACTCAACAGCTGCTTCTTCCTGCTTTCACTTAAGGTGCTATTTTAAAGTATAGTGGAAATTAAATCATCCAATCATCACGAATGAGATCAGTTTATTAACCAAAACTCTAAAGTGCCAGAGCAGTAAAAGAGTGAAGATGATATCATGACATCTGGTACTGCTGGCATTCTTTATTTCCGTAGAGAACTCTCTCCAGCTTTAGTATAATGGTACCTTACGGAAAGTCCTATCAGACAGGGACTATCGTTCCTTGGTATCTCCTTTCCTTTATCTGATATCAGTCTGAATCACTTCACATAAAATTCAGTGACTAAGTGCCACATTTCATCAGTGTTCTAACCACAGTGCTGCATCTTTAGTAATTGGCCATAACATCTGAGGCTGTTGGGTAGCGGAAGATCCATAAAGTACTGCAGTGGGTCACAGAGTAGTCACAGCATCTCTTGGTTACCCTGGGCTGGGCAGGCAGTGAGTAAGCAGCGTAATGCCAAATGTGGGTGTCACTAGATAAAGTATGTCAGCATGACTACAGTCTCTATATTATAAACTTAAAGCAGCTTAAGTCTCTAACTGCCACCGCAGACACGCAAATCCAACATTAACATCTGAAAAGCCTTAGCTTTGCTGTTGGTTAAGCCTAGAGATGCTTAAATTCTTCATCATTTTTGCATTCCTCTTTGAGACTGAAACACCACAAGCACAGTAGCACCAGGCTGAGGTCCCAGGAGGGGGTATAGATGGAGGCAGCTTACAGAACAAGGCTTGTTTTCCTATGCAGTATCTCCAGGCAGACAACTTTGCAGCTTTGCTGTCCTTTCAGCCTTTTTCTCTCTGGCTGCTGTACTGGAACAAAGTCAGGGAAGGAGTGTTAACCAGAATTTATGTGTCTTCTCCCTTTCTGTCCTTCCACCTTCATCTCCACACAGTTCTCTCTGTTTCCTGCCAGATTCTACAAGAACTGCAAACCCTTCCCCAATGGTCTCCTCCCAGATGGCTGCAGGGTTTGTGATTGTCTTTCCCCCTCCATGTACTCAGTGCATAATGGTTTAATAAAACTGATGATGTGCAATTAAACCTGCAGTTTTTGTCACTCTCCAGGAGATATTGTTGTTCATTATAGAATCATAGAATTATAGACTCATAGAATCAACAAGGCTGGAAAAGACCTCAAAGATCATCAAGTCCAACCTGTCACCCAAGTGCCAAGTCCAAACCCCTCTTGAACACCTTCAGGGATGGCAACTCCACCATCTCCCTGGGCAGCCCATTCCAATGGCTAGCAACTCTCTCAGTGAAGAACTTTCTCCTCACCTTGAGCCTAAATTTCCCCTGGTGCAGCTTGAGGCTGTGTCCTCTTTTTCTGGTGCTGGTTGCCTGGGAGAATAGACCAACCCCCTTCTGGCTACAATCCCCCTTCAGGTAGTTGTAGACAGCAATAAAGTCTCCCCTGAGCCTCCTCATCTCCAGGCAATATTGCCTGCATCCATATCCCTGAGTCAGTAAAGGCTTGTGGTGGGTTGAAGTCTCACCCCCCAACATTAAATTTGCCAGACCAACTTAGTTAAAAGCCAATGAAGCTGTATTTACAAGCAAAAATTACACTGTACAATGGAATGCAATGAATATGTACAAAATATACAGTATTTACAATATTATAGAGGTATTTATAATTAGCAAACAACATGAACCTCCCCCTAGTCAAGAGACCAGGAAAAGCTCCCTGCTTCTCCCTCCCTGCCTCCCCCACTCCCCTGTACAAAGGGGAAGAGAGAGGAGCAGAGAAGTTAGACATAGCCAAAGCCAAATGATAAGCAGGTTATCTCTCCCAAGTGAAGGAAAACATCCAGAGATCAGAAGAGAAGAGAAAAGGGGAAGAATTGTTACAGTACAGCTCATCTTATTCCAGAAATTTACCCAATAGTGATTTATTTATATTTTTCTGCTTTTCTGCTCAAAATCTGTAACTAAATTTTAAAGGCATGGCCTAAAACCACCACAAGGCTGAAGCTTTTCAACACGGTATGCTTTTGTTAAGGAGCTCCTCTTCAAATTGAGATTAGCTGTTCCATCTAGCATTCATTTAGCATCTAACTCATTGATAAAACCTAACTGAGACAAAAAAAGGTTGGAGGAGGAATCAACTTTAAAGGCACCAAAAATAACAAAAATTTCTCCTTAAACCGGGATACTTTGGAAAAAGTCCACAAGGGTAATGAGAAACTGAAGGCCAGATCCCAAGTCCACTGCTGTGAACTTGCCTGCAAAAGCGCCTTATAGGATGACCCTGTGCCCTTGAGTCCCACATCCCTTGGGAGGTGAAGTGCTGGAACAGAACGGCCTCTCCAGGTCCCTCTCTGCCCTGATTGCCACCTCCCCACCCACTGGCCCATGACGCATGCACCCGGGTGCAGCAGGCGAGGGGATGAAACTGCAAGAGCCTGAAGAGATCTCAGGAGATTTGCCTGATGTATAAAAAAAGGACAGAAATAAAGTAGAGGCAGGGGTTTGGAGTCTCTAATCAGCAGTGATTGCTTCCTGTGCAGAAGTCAGCTGTTTCCATACAATAGCCAAGCTGTTCAGTCTCTAGGCGCCATCCCAAGGTCATCACTTTTCTATTGTTGTTCCCCACCCTCACGGAAAATTCCTCTGCCCTTTTATGTATATAAGGGTGATCGATTTTTTTGTTGTTTGTTTGTTTTCAAATTTGGAAAACTCACGACTGCCTCATGTGGTTGTGGAAGGTTTGGCACCAGCTGCCGACCTGAACTTGGCTTTTCCTTCACCCTGCATCTCTACAACTTCCTAAATTTTTTAAGCACAACACTTATCTGGAGTGCATTTTGTGGAGCATGAAAGCCAAACTCAGGTCTGACATACTTCTTTCTACTTGCTTCTCTAGGAATTTGCATGCCATTGCCCTCTGAGGCAGTGAGAAACGAGGCCATGGCGGTTACCAGATATATTTTACTTATAAAATATTTATTTACTTATGTGAAACTTGCCTTTTCAAGCCTGCCTGGTGGAAGCTCTGTGAAAGGAAGTGTTTTATTCTAAGAAACTATTGAGCCATCTTTGCATAGGTTTATTTTAAGGTGTGCTGAGCAAAATTCTAAAACATTGAGAGACTAGACTAGACTAGACTAGACTAGAATACAATAGACCAAGTTGGAAGAGACCTTCAAGATCATCGTGTCCAACCCATCATCCAACTCCATCTAATCAACTAAACCATGCAACCAAGCACCCTGTCAAGTCTCCTCCTAAACACCTCCCCACCATCATTGGATGGTGACTCCACCACCTCCCTGGGCAGCCCATTCCAATGGGCAATCACTCTCTCTCTGTAGAATTTCTTCCTAGCATCCAGTCTGAACCTCCCCTGGCACAGCTTTAGACTGTGTCCTCTTGTTCTGGTGCTGGTTGCCTAGGAGAAGAGACCATCTTGCTTTTTTAAGGAATTTGCATGCCATTGCCCTCTGAGGCAGTGAGAAATGAGGCCATGGCAGTTACCAGATATATTTTACTTATAAAATATTCATTTACTTATATGAAACTTGCCTTTTCAAGCCTGCCAGGTAGAAGTTCTGTGAAAGGAAGTGTTTTATTCTAAGAAGCCATTGAGCTATCTTTGCATAGGTTTATTTTAAGGTGTGCTGAGCAAACTTCTAAAACATTGAGAGAATGGAATGGAATGGAATGGAATGGAATGGAATGGAATGGAATGGAATGGAATGGAATGGAATGGAATGGAATAGACCAGGTTGGAAGAGACCTTCAAGATCATCATGTCCAACCCATCATCCAACAACATCTAATCAACTAAACCATGCAACCAAGCACCCTATCAAGTCTCCTCCTAAACACCTCCAATGATGGTGATTCCACCACTTCCCCGGGCAGCCCATTCCAATGGGCAATCACTCTCTCTATGTAGAATTTCTTCCTAACATCCAGTCTGAACCTCCCCTGACGCAGCTTGAGACTGTGTCCTCTTGTTCTGGTGCTGGTTGCCTAGGAGAAGAGACCTTCTTGCTTTTCTAGGAATTTGCATGCCATTGCCCTCTGAGACAGTGAGAAACGAGGCCATGGCAGTTACCAGATATATTTTACTTATAAAATATTCATTTACTTATATGAACCTTGCCTTTTCAAGCCTGCCTGGTAGGAGCTCTGTGAAAGGAAGTGTTTTATTCTAAGAAGCCATTGAGCTATCTTTGCATAGGTTTATTTTAAGGTGTGCTGAGCAAAATTCTAAAACATTGAGAGTTTAGAAGACCTTTTGGAAAAAAGTTCTTTCTAGACAGTTTCTCTGGTTTCTCAGAATTCTTCTATATTCATTTCCCTGGGCAAGAGTTGGTCCTGGGCAACACTAAGTAGCTTCTTAAAAACCACTGCTTCTTATCTGTTGTTGGTAACATCAGTTGGACAAGAAGATTTAGCTCTTTGCAGATTTGATGCCACCTATAGCCCAGTCTGCAGTTTTCAGAAGCTTTGACTAATTCACTGTGTATTTTTCTGGGCAGATGTAGTTTTGGAAGCAGAATTGGATTTCAGGAATGGCCTATTTCCCGGCACCCCATGCTGCTCAGGAATTCAGCACGGAACCAGTTTACTGCCATACAAACACTAGGATCGCTACATGAGGCATTTGCTTCTCAGGATGTTCAGTGGTGATTGTGGTCTCACAGCATTGTCTCTGGTGTCACTTACTACTAATGAAACAATTGTGTTCCTCAGTCTGTGGCTTACACAAAATTTAGGACAACTCAGTGCTTAAACATGCAACCGTTGAAGGAGTCCAAGACAGATGAAAACTGTATTTACTTCTAAAAACCAGTATATTCCTGATTTATGTTTTGTTGTTGTTGTTTTCCAAAACATCTTTTAATGGTCCCTACTGTTGCTGAAGCAAGCAAAGCCGAGCCACAGCAGTTACCCATTGCCTAGGTTTGCCACTTGATTGGATGCATAGACTCCGAACCTGTAAGCTATGGCTGCATGTAACTGATCCTTTGATTTCTCACTGGGTGATTTTTTTGCACTTTCTGCTTCTGAAGTTCCCTCAGGGGCACAGAAATTTGCTACTCAGCTGCCAGCCAAGTTCATGAGTCTCAGTGCCCCTCGGAGTTCTCTTCAAGAAGGTACAGCCAGGGAGGCTTCACAGTTCTGCTGGGAACAATTGCTGTTAAAACACTTCTGTTTGAAAGCTTCTTTCCAGTTCTATGGGCTTGGGTTATTTCTTCTCCAGTTCATTATTCCACTGTAATAGTTTCTTTGGGGCTATTTCTAGTCACTGACTAGATGATCATTCTGCTATTAGACAAAACACCACAAAAACCCTCTGATGACTCTGTCATTTTGAAAATCCTGATTGAGTTACTGTTTAATGTGAAACCTGTGCAGCATAGATAGGGCACAAAAGAAATTATATGCTTTTTTAGCCTTTGTTAAAAGTTTTTTATACTGTTTGGGGTTATTTAAAAAGAATAATAAAATGTTTGGTTGTGAACCATTGTTTTTTCACGTCAGCCCAGTTTCAAAGTGACAGGTAGAAACCTGATCAGGAAAGTCTGTAGATTTACATATGGTATCTGCACACTGCCCTTTCACCCTTTCCCTCACAACTGTCACTGATGTATTATGTCAAGTGCCAACATGATTGTACCATTATGTTGAATCATTGGCACTTTGTTCTACTATACATACCTTTTATTTACAGGCCCTTTTTCAGATGTATCCCAAAAATTCAACTACAAGAGTCTTTTCCTTCTCAAGGATGATTTTTCATTTCTGATATTTACTGCCACAGAAAGGTATTCAAATACTTTCTGCTCAGTATGGTGCTCTTTGACACTACTGAGTACCTGTACTTGCACAGTTTACTTATTGCTTATTTGTTTGTCATAAATGCTGAGTCCTTGATTTCCCACAATAAGGTTTAAATCAGATTTCTCTATAGGCCTCTACAGCAGATTTCTCTGAGCCCCTACAGCTCAGAGCACTATAGATCTTAATAATGAAGCCCTAAGCTTTCAGATAACAACATCACAGCACTATGTCTGGAATTGATCCTTCATGAAAATTTAAAAAAAATAAAAACTACATATTTAAATACTTTAGTGCAGATGCATAGTCCAATAATGATTTAGTAGAGTAGAATAGAACTAGAATAGAATTAACCAGGTTGGAAAAGACCTTTGAGATCATCGAGTCCAACCTATCATCCAACACTATCTAATCAACTAAACCATGGCACCAAGCTCCCCATCCAGTCTCTTCCTAAACACCTCCACTGATGGTGACTCCACCACCCATTGGGCAGCCCATTCCAATGTCCAATAACTATTTCTGTGAAGAACTTCTTCCTAACATTCAGCCTAAACCTCCCCTGGCACAGCACTCTTGTTCTGGTGCTGGCCACCTGGGAGAAGAGACCAACCCCCACCCGGCTACAAACTCCCTTCAGGTAGTTGTAGACAGCAATAAGATTTCCACTAAGCCTCCTCTTCTTCAGGCTAAACAACCCCAGCTCCTTCAGCCTCTCCTCATAGGGCTTGTACTCCAAACCCCTCACCAGCTTTTGCCCTTCTCTGGACACTTTCCAGCAAGTCAACATGTTTCCTAAACTGAGAGGCCCAGAACTGGACACAGGACTTAAGGTGTGGTCTAACCAGTGCAGTGTACAGGGGCAGAATGACCTCCCTGCTGCTGCTGGCCACACTGTTCCTGATACAGGCCAGGATGCCCATTGGCCTTCTTGGCCACCTGGGCACACTGCAGGCTCACGTTCAGCCTTCTATCAACCAGTACCCCCAGGTCTCTTTCTGCCTGGCTGCTTTCCAGCCACTCTGACCCCAGCCTGTAGCGCTGCATGGGGTTGCTGTGGCCAATGTGTAGAACCCGGCACTTGGATGTGTTCATTCTCATGCCGTTGGACTCCGCCTATATGGCCAGAAAATTAGTAATAGTGTAAGAAATGTTACTGTAAGTTATTTGTTTAATTTTACACATAAATAATATAAAAATTTATTTTTAAAAGAAAAAAAAAAAAAAGGAAATATTGCTTCTAGTTTGCACAGTACCACTCCAATAAAGCTCTTAGACTGGATACTTTGCTGTATCACCCAACCATCACTCAGCAGATTGCCATGCAAATTGAACTGCACCTCCCCTGTTGTCCTTTCCATCCCTTTCTCTTCTTCCTCCCCCTGACAGAAAATGGTATGAGATTTATAGTTTAAAAACACACCAGACAAAAACAGCTAGCATTGAACTGCCTTTGTTTCACAGGACAGCTGAAAGTTAATTCCTGAGAAACCCTGTCAATATCACCTCTCCTTTTTATTGTAAAGGTTTAAATATTGTTTTCTTTTAATACTGTTTATTTATGATCATTTGTTTCAGGGCAATGTATCATTTAAAGCTAATAATATGTAATACTGAGGCCCTCAAATTTTATGATTATGCTGGAGCTTTGCACTATTCACTGATGTGAAAAGGAAAGGGTACGAAGTGAAGTAGAAGATTGCATTTAGGGTTTGTTTTATTTAAAGATGAAGTTTCCCCTCATATGTTATGATATGCTGCAATAATTTTTCTGAAAAGGATGGACAGATTGACTTCCTCACCTTTGCTATAGGATATTTCCCAGATAGATTTTATGATTGTCTTCCCTTCCTGGGTCTCACACTGTTGATGATTCCTTCCTACTATGATTCAATACTTAGTTTATTAAGATTTTGCCAGTTACCTTTACCCTAAAAGTTGCTGTTGTAAAGCTGAAACCCCTTTTGAATAATTATGAAATTACTTTTTAAAATCCTACAAGTAGTTAATTATATTCCCAAAGAGCTGGGGTAATAACAAGAATACTCTGAATTGTAATAAAAATGTAAGAAGATTTTTAGAAGGATATAAATCAGTCCTTAACTGCAGTCTGTTTTGGATTATCAAAGGCAATAGGGAGGGGGAGAAGTGGAGCAGGAATGAGATAACTCACATGAAGCAGTAACAGAGGAAATATAAACCATATGTATCTAGGCTGTGAAAACACACCAACATATTCACCTTCAAAAACCTTGTGAATACATTTCCATGGAGAGCAGAAATAACACTAACCAGTAGCTGGTCACTTGGGGCCCAGCACATGTGGCTTTAGCCCCCCCATGACTGAGCTCAAGGCAGGGCATTTCCCCCACACCACCATAGTTTCATAGTTTCATAGTTTCACTCAGGGTTGGAAGGGACCACAAGGATCATCTAGTTCCAACCCCCCTGCCATGGGCAGGGACACCCCACACTAGATCAGGCTGGACAGAGCCTCAGCCAGCCTGCTCTTAAACACCCCCAGGGATGGGGCCTCGACCACCCCCCTGGACAACACATTGCAGGGTTTCACCACTCTCACGGTGAAGAACCTCCTCCTCCAGGTTAAAGTGGAAACTGATCAGGGGTGACCAAGGGTGACAGTACCAGGAGTGCCTGGCAGGTAAGCTCCAGGCAGGCTACCCACACCTAGGTGTAGGTACAGCACGGAATGATGTTTTCCATGTGTGGTACTCAGCAGCTCTGATGGAAGCAGACACTCTGTGGTGGGCAGGGGCTTTCCCATGCAGTATCCACCACTGCACTGTGGGTGGGAGCCGTGTGCAGAATTTTCCCCCTTGCACCAAGAGAGGGGATGAGACCTCACCTTATGCAGGAAACTGAACAGGTCAAGTCTGTGTGAAAACACAGTTCCTGCACAGCAGCTCGCACCAGTTATTAAGACATTATACACATCTTAGCATTTAGCATGTGGAGGTACCAAGCCAATGGCTGAGGTTCTTGCTGCTGCTAAAGGCTATTATCTTGTAGTTTGTGGCAGCTGGGTGCTCTTTAAGAACGGAAAATAAAGCTAAGATTACTGGTGACATGAATTTGTGCAGGAATTCCCATGCTCCTGCTCTGCTTGTCTAACATTTAAAACACAGCTATAGCATAAAAGAGTACTCTGGGTGCTAATGCTTACCCTCCACTTTCTAGGAACCCCACTACAACTGTTGCCACGTTATACAAATCATGTTTTTTCTTCCTGGGCCTGTGACTTTCATGCAAAAAAAGCTTCTTTTATCTCTATTTGGAAATAAAGAACACTAACAAAGTGCTCTGATTAAAGTGATTCATTCATCGGCAGGATGATTTTTGCATGTTGCTACTTTGTATGTGAGAACTATTGCACACAGGGAGACTGTGAATAGATTTAGTGTTTACATAGTACCAAAGTATAAGGTTGCTCCTTGTCACCAAAACAGCACTGAACCCTCATGATACATTAACATGTGCGTGGTAGCTGATGACACATCATTGCTGCCTACATTAGCACAGCAAAGATGCTTTGTTCTCTGATGTCATGAGTTTCAAATCCCAGCTGGGGATTTACTGACTAAGCCACAGTGAGCTGCTGTGAGTTCCCTCCTAAAAGGAGAAGAACAAAATAGAAAGTCTTTCTCCTTTCCATTTCTCTTCAGAAGAAGTGCTAAGCACTGGGAATTATTTCCCTGTTGGTATCAAAATATTACTATTTTCCTGCTGTAAGGAGCTACATACACCCATCAGTGGAGAAAAAGCTCATTAGGCACCCCAGGACAAGGCACAACGATTCCTCTGAGCTCAGATATATGCCACAGATAAAATCTTCACCCAAATAAAATTAGAAACTGCAACTCCATCCTACCATGGGTTGGAGCTGGTAATTGCACAGTATTTCTCTATACCAGGCTGCTTGCTCCCCTGCACAGACTGAGGATTCTAGTCCTTCAGCTCTTCTCTTGTGTTTCTGCAAATTCTCATCTTTTAGTAACCCCACAGCATACATTGCAGATGGAAGACATTAGAACATACAAGCCTTGTATAGCCACTCACAAAGGAAGCTACTTTTTTCTGCCTTCTTCACTGTGAGACATGGGTAGTGCAAGTGTATCACCAGACCCAAGGCTAGTGAAACTCTGCAGGAGGTTCTTCATGCTGAGAACTAAAACAGGACAGGACAGAAGCCTGGCTTCTTGCTGTTATCGGTGGTCATGACCTTTCTGAGGGGTGATCCCAAAGGACTACACAATGGTTGAATTAGACTCACAGAATTCCTAGAATGTGGAGAGTCTTAATTCGTTGTTAAAGAAGTGGAAATTCAGTCAGAGAAAAGTTGTGACTTGTACACAGTCACACAGAAAACAGTGAAGAAGAGGGAAAAATCAGTGTCTTAAATTCTTTGTCTTTTTCTCCTCCTTACTCACTGCATGATCTTCCCCTATGAAGAGAGACTGAGATCCCGGGGGCTGTTTAGTCTTGAGAAGAGAAGACTGAGCGGGGATCTCATCAATGTGTATAAATATCTGAGGGGTGGGTGTCAAGTGGAGGAAGCCAATCTCTTTTCAGTGGTGCACAGTAATAGGACAAGGAACAACAGGTTCAAGCTTGAACATAGAAGATTTCACCTCAACTTGAGAAGCTCTTTACAGTGAGGGTGAGGGAGCACTGGAACAGGCTGCCCAGAGAGGTTGTGGAGTCTCCTCTGGAGACTTTCAAAACCCTCCTGGATGCATTCCTGTGCAGCCTACCCCAAGTGATCCTGCTTTGGTAGGGGGGTTGGACTCGATGAAATCTTGAGGTCCCTTCCAACCTCTGATGTGCTGTGGTAATGTGGTACTGTGGTACTGTGATCTTGGGTATTTCCTATATACCATCTCATCCCAGAGAAGTACTTTTAAATATCTCTCATATGTGGCCAGCACATGGAGATGCTTTGAAAGAAAAGATAACAATTTCTCATTGCTTTTGTCAAAAAGCATGAGCTAAAGTCATGTGGCACTTGAGTAAGACAGGGTTTGCAAAAGTCTGATTTCCAAGAGGGACAGCAAGAGAATGAGCCCCAGCCTGGTTTTTCCTACAGCAGCAGCATCCAACTGTCAGAACTGCTTCATAAAAACAGTATAATGAAGAGGAAAGTGAGTGCTTGGGGAAGAAAACACAGCATGAAAAGATTCAAAATTGCATGAATCCCATGTGTGTCACATCTGACAGTCAAGAAGATAATTCTCCATTCTGACCTGCAAGAATGGACAGGTGTGAAAAAGACTCCACAGCTAAAGGAGGGTATGAAACAAGACCGGGCACTGAAATGGAGAGGAATCAGAGAAAACTGGGTGAAGATAAGAACAGTGTGAGAGAAGTAAGGAATAATGATGAGCAAGAATGGAGGATTTTAATTGGTCTAGTGAGTTGCAGTTTTACTCAAAGGTCAGTGAGGACAAGTAAAAATCAAGATTGAAAAAATTTCACGCTCCTAACTCTAAAAACCCAACTTTTTCTTTTTTTTTCTTTTTTTTTTTCTTTTTCCTTTTCTTTTTCTTTTTCTTTTTCTTTTTCTTTTTCTTTTTCTTTTTCTTTTTCTTTTTCTTCTTTTTCTTTTTCTTTTTCTTTTTCTTTTTCTTTTTCTTTTTATTTTTATTTTTCTTTTTCTTTTTCTTTTTTTCTTTTTTTTTCTTTTTTCTTTTTCTTTTTCTTTTTTTCCTTTTTCTTTTTTCTTTTTTCTTTTATTTTCTTTTTCTTTTTCTTCTTTTCATTTTTCTTTTTTTTCTTCCTTTCATTTTTTCTTGTTCTTTTTACTTTTTTTTACTTTTTTTCTCTTTTCTTCTTCTTTTCCTTTTTTCTTTTTCTTTTTCTTTTCCTTTTTTTTCTTTTTCTTTTTCTTTTTCTTTTTCTTTTTCTTTTTCTTTTTCTTTTTCTTTTTCTTTTTCTCTTTTATCTCTTTTTTCAACTTTTTATTTTTCTTTTTATTTTTCTTTTTTCTTTTTTCTTTTTTCTTTTTTCTTTTTTCTTTTTTCTTTTTTCTTTTTTCTTTTTTCTTTTTTCTTTTTTCTTTTTTCTTTTCATTTTTCTTGTTCTTTTTCCCTTTTTTTCTTTTTTTTTCTTTTTCTTCTTTTCCTTTTTTCCTTTTTTCTTTTTCTTTTTTCTTTTTCTTTTTCTTTTTCTTTTTCTTTTTCTTTTTATTTTTATTTTTATTTTTATTTTTATTTTTATTTTTATTTTTATTTTTATTTTTATTTTTTCTTTTCATCTTTTTCTTTTTATTTTCTTTTTTTCCTTCCTCTTTTTCTTTCTCTTTTTCTTTCTCCTTTTCTTTTTCTTTCTTCTTTTTTTTGGGGGGCAGAGGGGGAGTGAGGGGCATTGCAAGGAGAAAGAAATCTTTTGCCGTGCAGAGATTGCAGCACATCTGATGAGGGGGTTATGAAAGTTCAAACACATCCAAAATCTACCAGCTTCTTAACTACCCATTTTGGAGTTCAGTGCTCATAAGGCTAGATGTACAGGCAGGGGTGTTTCAGGAAAAGTAACTAATGATTGTGTTTAAAATAGCACTGACCCTTCCTATCTTACTGGCATTGAGTACAGGGACCGGCACACCCACTCAGGCCTGCTTTGTGCTGCAAATATTTCACTGGTCTGACTATTTTGATTAGACATGTGATTTCTTTTTTAGCTGGTATTATTGTAGCAGTAAAAGCCTTCAGGTAGAGGCCACTCTACAGCCTTATAAATATAGCCATGTTTGTGGTCATTCAACATCCCTTTCAATTATCATGTGGAATTAGGCAAAGCAATATAAAATAATGTCCTTCTAAACTACACCTGGGCAGAGGTTGCTGTATTATTTTAAGTACACCAAGTGGCAGTTAGCTATTCTGCATTTGTCACTTTGTCTCATTGGAAACTGGTGTCTCACATTCACTAAAGCTAGGCTGCTTCACAGTAGCTGAGGATACAAACTCTATCTGGCCAAACTGCTCCATCAAAGTCCAAAGCAGAATGTAATATTGCTTGTTAAGTCAATTCAAACCTGAACATTCCATTTAGCTGTCTTCTCCCTCTGGTAACTGTGGATCATCTCTAGATTAGCCCTTTGTGACAAAATAAGTCAAAACTAATGATGTCATTGAATTCAATTAAGTTACAACATCAATAAATAAAGGCTGACCAGTCTTTATTAATGTAGTCATTGCTGCCTTAAAATAGGCAAAATAGCAAAGACCTGTTGAACATTGCACAAACCTTGCATGGCTCCTTACAGACGCACTCCAGGCTAAGGTGTTCCTAGTCAGACAACTCAGTTGCAGGGGGAACACATCAGTTTGAGGGATCTTTAAGGCAGGAGCAAAGTGTTGGCAGCTTAAGGACAGAGGCTTAGACTGTGCAGTTCCTGCCTCAGAAGGAGAAGGATAGGAAGATAGGAGACTTGCTGATGCTGGTGCTGCTGCTGGTGGTGGCATGGGAGTCAGAGATGGTTTCTCTTCTGGGAGGCTCTGGTCTTTCTGGGCTATCTTTCCCCTCATTCTTCAAAAAGTAACCTCTTATCCCAAACACCATTGTATGGCAGAGCTTGAGCTATTTAATGTCTCCAGTTCTTCATAGCTGAGGAGCAGCACTGGTGGCAGGCACCATGGCATTCTCAGCAGCAGACATAAAGCACATTCAAGAAAGCTATAGAAGGAGGCTGCAATGTGAGAAGGAGGCTATCCTAGAGCAAAGGGATTGAGTCTCTCTCACACTACCATCTGCTTGGAGACAGAAAGAGTATGACAACACTTGAAGTGCAGTGGCAGCAGGGATCAGGGCTCTCTTCTGGTTTATTATTTTATAAGCCACTGTGTGGGGGCTGTGGAGCTGGCCTTATCCTGATTCACAGTAGTTCAGGGGGGGATTTGAATTGCACTGTCCTGTGTGCTATCCTCCTGTGGCATCATGCAGAGTGGGAAAAGAATGTTCTCCTTCCCTCTGCCCTCTGCAATTGGAAATATTTCTCCTAGTGAAGGAAATATCTGAATGAGCTTGGTTACTAAACTCAGCAATAAGGATGTGCTTACACATTGAAATCAGCTATGTTGTTCGGGTTTAAAAATAGAAGAGGGAGAATCAGTCCCAACTTGAAGTGGATCTTAAAAAATGTATTTATGGCCCTTCTCTGCTCCACAAATTGTGCTGCAAGCTCAGCAACACCAATTACCCACTGCATTTATGAACAGCCAACAAGAGCTCTCCTAACTCCTGCCAGTACAGGCCTTCAGAGTTTTTCCCCTCGTCAGATCTTACACCCTGCAGAAGAGACATCAAACCAGGAGCAGGGATTCAGCAACAGTCAACATTTGATCCTGCATATAGTGCTATCCTGCCCTGAGCACCTGTGGACAAGGCTTTTGCTAAGGAGCCACAAGCAGCGCTCTACGCACACTCTGCGCATATTGTGTGGGGAGAACACATGGAGGGGAGGGAAGGGGGGGTATGCAGAGCTGGTTTCTGCCCAACTGTGCAGATGAATGCTGAGAGGGTCCTTGTTTTATGTGTTTCCTGCTCTGTCCTAATGGCTTGGCAGGGAAAAAGCACCAGGGCTTGAATGAAAGATTATGTTTGCATCTCTTTAATCTATTCTGAACTAGATTCTCCTCATAATCTGCAGCTAGCACTACATGTAATTAAAGGGTTTATTTTTGTGTTACAAAATCTCTCCATAATTATAGATTGTTTGTGAAGTGCAGCATTTCTTTGTGTGCATTTGAAGAAGTGAGAGACCTACCATTTTCTCCATTTCCTACTATATCACCTGCATTTTCCTTCCTGACTACATGCAATTAACTTCCTCTTCTCTACCACACAACCAGCTTTGTTGAGATGCCTTTTGTTTAATAAAAAAACCCCAGAGATAAAATTGCTTGTGAAGTACCCTCATAGACATCAAACAAGATGTCTGACAGGACATTATTTTTGCTTCATCAGGTTTTTCAACTGGAAGTCTGGGATACATTGAAACAAAAAGTAATTAGTTGAAATTTAGATCAGAGCTGGGCAGAACTTCCCAAAGATTTGCTATTTTGTTGTTAAACAGTTGCACAACTTTTAATTAGAACTCCTTTATATCACTATGGATGGAGAGAGAGCCAGAGAGGGTGACAGGAGGGTCCTGAAGGTTTTTTCCCCCAATCTTTCAGTCTTTTCTTCTCTAAAGGATGCTGGCAGCAGGATGATTTTGTACCACCAAACAGAGAAATTGGAGCTGTGGAAAAAAAATTTAAAAGGGGGAAAAAAAGAACACCTACATAATTTAGAACTGAAAGGACTATCACACACAAATGTCAATAATTATCTTGGTAGAATAGAATAGAATAGAATAGAATAGAATAGAATAGAATAGAATAGAATAGAATAGAATAGAATAGAATAGAATAGAATATCACAGTATCACAGTATCACTTAGGTTGGAAAGGACCTCGAGGATCATCGAGTCCAACCTGACACTGCAGACCCCATGACTAGACCATGGCACCAAGTGCCACGTCCAATCTCCCCTTGAACGCCTCCAGGGTCGATGACTCCACCACCTCCCTGGGCAACCCATTCCAATGCCGAATGACTCGCTCGGTGAAGAACTTCCTCCTCACCTCGAGTCTGAACCTCCCCTGGCGCAGCTTGAGACTGTGTCCCCTTGTTCTGGTGCTGGTTGCCTGGGAGAAGAGGCCAACTCCCTCCTGGCTACAACCACCCTTCAGGTAGTTGTAGAGGGCAATAAGGTCACCCCTGAGCCTCCTCTTCTCCAGGCTAAACAATCCCAGCTCCCTCAGCCTCTCCTCATAGGGCTTGTGTTCAAGGCCTCTCACCAGCCTTGTTGCCCTTCTCTGGACACGCTCAAGTGTCTCAATGTCCTTCTTAAACTGAGGAGCCCAGAACTGGACACAGTACTCAAGGTGCGGCCTAACCAGAGCAGAGTACAGGGGCACTATGACCTCCCTGCTCCTGCTGGCCACACTATTCCTAATGCAGGCCAGAATGCTATTGGCCCTCCTGGCCACCTGAGCACACTGCTGGCTCATATTCAGGTGGCTGTCGATCAGCAGAATAGAATAGAATAGAATAGAATAGAATAGAATAGAATAGAATAGAATAGAATAGAATAGAATAGAATAGAATTAACCAGGTTGGAAGAGAACTTGGAGATCATAATGTCCAACCCGTCATCCAACTCCATCTAATCAACTAAACCATGGCACCGAGCACCCCATCCAGTCTCTTCCTAAACACCCCCAGTGATGGTGACTGCACCATCTCCCAAGGTAGCCCATTTCAATGGGCAACCACTCTCTCTATGAAGAATTTCTTCCTAACATCATTTGCTAACAATAAGCAAACCCAACGTCTTAAATTACAAAGAAAACCAAAATAGACAAAGATATGAATGTGTATATCTTCTGATCTTTATAGGCATCAGTCCTGGTTTATTACACTGTCTTATATGTGCTTACTTTCCTTTTAGACTTGAAAATGAGCTACAAAGTTATGGAGCAGGGAGGTCATTCTGCCCCCGCACACTGCACTGGTTAGGCCACACTTTGAGTACTATGTCCAGTTCTGGGAAAGATGTTGACTTGCTGGAACGTGTCCAGAGAAGTGCAACAAAGCTGGTGGGGGGTTTGGAACACAAGCCCTATGAAGAGGGGCTGAGGGAGCTGGGGTTGATTAGCCTGGAGAGGAGGAGGCTCAAGGGAGACCTTATTGCTCTCTACAACTACCTGAAGGGAGGTTGTGGACAGGTGGGGGCTGGACTCTTCTTCCAGGCAACCAGCACCAGAACAAGAGGACACAGTCTCAAGCTGCTCCAGGGGAGGTTCAGACTGAATGTTAGGAAGAAATTCTTCACAGAGAGAGAGTGATTGCCCAGTGGAATGTGCTACCCAGGGAGGTGGTTGAGTCACCGACTTTGGAGGTGTTTGGGAGCAGACTTGATAGGGTGCTTGGTTGCATGGTTTAGTTTATTAGATGTTGTTGGATGATGGGTTGGATGTGATGATCATGAAGGTCTCTTCCAACCTGGTTTAGTCTCCTAGTCTCTCCTCTCCTCTCCTCTCCTCTCCTCTCCTCTCCTCTCCTCGAGTCTCCTCGAGTCTCCTCGAGTCTCCTCTCCTCTCCTCTCCTCGAGTCTCCTCTCCTCGAGTCTCCTCTCCTCTCCTCTCCTCGAGTCTCCTCTCCTCGAGTCTCCTCTCCTCTCCTCGAGTCTCCTCTCCTCGAGTCTCCTCTCCTCGAGTCTCCTCTCCTCGAGTCTCCTCTCCTCTCCTCGAGTCTCCTCTCCTCGAGTCTCCTCTCCTCGAGTCTCCTCTCCTCTCTTTTCTCTTCTGATGGAGTTGGCTGCTCTTCTGCCCATCACTGATTTTTTGCTGCTATCAGGTCTGACAGATTTTATGCCCACATTAAATTGACTTTTTTATTTTAATTTAAAAACATTCCTCTTCCTTCAGACTGTGACTTCTCAGATCTTGACTGACAAATAATTAGTGGGAAGCATGCAAAGTCGTCATATCTCAGAACAGAGTTTGTTTGCAAAACCCTTTTTAAAAGAGCAGTTTAAATTGGACCTTGTGAAGTGTTTTTTCTTATCAAGGTATGCAGTCAGACAACTTAGAAGTAACATGCCTTTGTGTTACCTGTTGTAATTATTATTTATTAGTATTGCAGCCATAATATGGTCCCTGGAGGCATCCTGTACTTGCAACAGGTTAATAACTTGAAACTTTTTGGACACAAAATTATATAATTACCTAATTAGTTGGAAAGGAATGCAAGTATTTAATATTTCTCTTTGATACCAACAACAGAAATGTCCCCCATTTCAGGCAGTTTTCTGCAGAGAGAGAGAGGCAGTGGTAAAGGAGGCTCTGTAAGGTCACCTATTTCTCCAAGTATCCTCTTCACAGAAAGCCTGAAGAGAGCAGAGAAACTCATTGCTGGTTCAAGGACCCTTGGGTTTGGGAACATTCCTCTGCTGCTCCTGATGCACAGACATACTTTAGCTGCAGTGAACGTCATTGAAGTCAGCTGGGACTCCAGTTAATGGTTATAAAGCAACTACTGCCTCTGCTCGTGTCATTTCTGTGACGCAGATGTAAGATCAACCCAGGAGAGTTTTCCCAGGCCCTCTTGGTTTCATGAACATAACATGATTAACTATGAAAATGTTGGCTGCTCTTCTGTCAGAGTTCTCTAATCTTCAGGCTTTTTGAAGCTTTCTGTCCACAGGCTTTAAGAAGGTTCAATAAATTACTCAGTTATTGGCAAAATAACTGAACCTATAGATGTGCTGGGGTCAGAGTGGCTGGAAAGCTAACAGACAGAAAGGGACCTGGGAGGACTGGTTGACAGTAGGCTGAACATGAGCCAGCAGTGTGCCCAAGTGGCCAAGAAGGCCAATGGCATCCTGCCCAGTATCAGGAATAGTGTGGCCAGCAGGAGCAGGGAGGTCATTCTGCCCATGTACTCAGCACTGGTTAGGCTACACCTTGAGTACTGTGTCCAATTCTGGGCTCCTCAGTTTAGGAAAGATGTTGAGTTGCTCGAATGTGTCCAGAGAAGGGCAACAAAGCTGGTGAGGGGTTTGGAGCACAAGCCCTATGAGGAGCAGTTGAGGGAGCTGGGGTTGATTAGCCTGGAGATGAGGAGGCTCAGGGCAGACCTTACTGCTGTCTACAACTACCTGAAGCCAAGTGGGGGCTGGTCTCTTCTCCCAGAAAAGCAGCACCAGAACAGGAGGACACAGTCTCAAGCTGCACCAGTGGAGATTTAGGCTGGATGTTAGGCAGAAATTCTTCACAGAAAGAGTGATTGGCCATTGGACTGGACTGCCCAGGGAACTGGTGGAATGACCATCACTGGAAGTGTTTAAAAAAAGACTGAATGATGCACTTAGTGCCATGGTTTAGTTGATTAGATGGTATCGGGTGATAGGTTGGACTTGATGATCTTGAAGGTCTTTTCCAACCTGGTTAATTCTGTAAGTTCTGTAAGTTCTATAATGCAAGAGTACACTTGTGCTGCACACAGAGCTCATTTTGTGTAATGTTCTTACATTGTGGGTCAAAAAATGTGTAGAAAGCAAGAAAAATTTCCTAAATACTAGCTAGAAACATTGCATATTAACTCATTAATAAGATGATTATGAAGTTTAATCTATCAGATGGGATAGGAAAGGCCCGTGTAGGTGAATACATTTTGCCCTTTATCTTGTTATTTCACTTCTTATTTTGTCTTATGAATGCTCTTTTAGGATGATCTGAATCAATATTTGCCTGAATGAAAAGCAGATGGGTAAAATTGCCATCTTAGAAAAAGGTATTTACTTTAGTCACTTTGCAAGGAACAGGATATCAGACAATCAAGCTGTTCAGTCCTACTTACTAGATAAGAGCCTATTTTCCATAGGAAAGCTTGTTTTACCAGCTCAGCTACACGTCTGCTGCCTTCTTTTTACATTATCTCTATCTGGCTGAATTGGCTATTGAAGGGAACGTGGCCAAATAAATCAGAAACCATGAACAGGCCAACACTCACATGTAAAATTAACTTGCTTTGGCCAGCTGAGCATGTTTATCCAGTTAGGGAGCAGGAAAAGCACCATGTTTTACCTAGCCAAGCAAGAATAAAGTACATGGCTCACATGCAAAGGATGTGCAATGAAACTATTCATTACTATTTTAGCAGCATCTGGAGACATCAGTCAGGACTGAGATCATGATGAGATGTAAAAACACTGAGCAAAAGACACTTTTGACTCTGATGAGCTAACATCCTAATTAGACAAGGGAGGCAAATCAAGATACAAGGCTACACAGAAAACAAATCGTGAGTGCAAGACAGTAGTTATATTTCACTCCCAGGGACTGCAGACCTGGGTGAGGAAATGTAAGTGCAGACCTTTCTCCCAGGATCCCACAGCTAAATGTAAAGCTGCAGAGGGCTCTGCTCCTGAATCTTCAGTTTATGCTGTTCAGTTTATAAGAGTTTATGATGTTCTTCTTCTGGAGAGTATTGTTCTTTTAAAAACTCCACTGTGTGAACCATGTGTGCACAAGCAAGCAGCGTATGCACTCTCCTACTTCATTTTTTATTTTATCAGGGCTGCCACCAGAAAAAAATTATTAAAGCTGCCTGTAGAGCTTAGTCCAAATGTAGTATGAGTTCAAAATTATAGAAAGAGGTCTGAAAAACCACATGACTGCCAGAAGTGCCTGTCACAAACCCTCCTCCACTACCCCCCACCCCCCAAAAAACACCAACCCACAACAGTATCTATGTCCATCAAATACTAGATTAAATCAGATGGTAACTGAATACATGATCCAAATACAGCACATTCAATTGCCAGCTTAAATCTTATATGCCCATAGACTTCCCATCACATAAGCAGAGGAAACTGTCTCTTGGCAGGGCACATAACAGTTTCTGCAGAATTCAAGTCTTGTTTTGCTAGTGCTTAGGTCACACATTATGCTCTGGTTTAGATAACTTACCCATGAAACATCAACGTGAGCACTCACAATGAAGAAAAACATTGCTTCAGTTTGAGGTACACAACAAATGACTGCCACCAAGGAAGGACAAAGAGGACAGCAGGTTCATTTGGTTACTCATCAAGATGTTAGCATAATTATACATTGGGATATTGCTGTGTTATTATGTCTTTATTAAACTGAGTTTGGTGTTGTGCTGTTGGATTTGACCCAAATTTGCGGGTATAACAATAGGATCAAATCACAACATTAAATTATGGAAATATAAATAAGTTTATTGTGTTGTTATTGCTCCTCTTACCACATTAGGAGTTTACTATCCTTTGCCTGTTTTCCTTGCTTCCTAAACTGCATAGCTCTTTCTCAAAGCCGTCTTCTACAGTGTTTAAACCAAGGTCTTTAAGCCACAATAACACTCATCTCCTCTGTGAGGCTCTACATTTAATAGGTGAAGGTTCTCAGAAATCTGACTTCTGTGTTTTTTAAGGACGTGACAAATTGCTACAGACAAAAATGCTGTGATAGCGCTAGACGCGTGGCTGAGGCTCGCGGGGTTTTCATGGCAGTGTCACATGCTGCAGGGTTGTCTCTAAACAGAACTGCTTATACAGTAATGGCAACTGAGATGTGAAACCCAGATTAGATGACTTGTCTTTCTGATGGATTTTTCTTCTGGGAAAAGCATCTGAAGGCCTGATATGCAAAAAAAAGAAAAGAGATATCTGGATAAAAATTGAAATGAAATATTGATGGAGTGTTTTATCCCTCTGAATGGGAGAGTGGAAAGACTGGGAATCATGTTTTAAATCTTCATACTGAGAATGAATCAATTAAAGATCAGAGCAGAAACTAAGATCAGAATACCTGGATCAAATTCTGGTTAGAGAAGTTGCAAGTTAAAAAAAGAAATAATCTATTATGCAGGTATTAGAATGGTATTGCATAAAATATTGAAGTTATATTGTATATTTGTATACATAATGCCCAATTCTGCCTTCAGCTACAGTACTGCATAGCTGCCTAATGACTACTACAAAGTCTGGAATCATACCAGTACTATTCTCAGGAGTTAAGAATGAGCTGAGTAAACTACACTATATATATATATTTATATATATATATACTCACACACAGAGAGATAACCTTTTCTAGACATGTTTGTAGAAGTGTATTTCTTCTCTGTAATCATTATAGCACTGACTATAACGTTCATTTACAGCTATAAATTAACAATATCGATGCCTTCTATTTGCAACACACACATTTTCCTGTGGTTCAGAGATATGCCAGCAAGCAAACTTAGCCACATGCAACTTGCATTGCAATATATCTCTGCTACTGCATGTGTTTTTCTTTATCAATAAGAAAAGAATTTAAACACAGCTGTGCATATACCTACAGCATAAGCAGTCTCTGCCTCTTGTCAACTGAATTGCACAAAAGACATTTCTTGATTGTAAATATACAACTAAATAAAGTTTAATTTCTTTGACTCATTTCTTCCTCACATTTCTGCTTTTGTAGTTATTTTTACCCCTGAGAAATCTTTTGAGAAGCGTTTTTGAGTTTGGGTTTGGGCTTATTTTCTTTAATTTACAGTTATTTGTTTTCTTTAATTTACAGTTATTCAGAATACTCCACCTCTGTGTGTTCTCAAGCAGACAACCATTAAAAGAAAAATGCATGATTCAGCTGTTAAATATTTAGAGTACTATGAGGGAGCCCCATGCATCCCTCCTGGGAAAATGTCTGTTGTCAACCAAAAAAAAATTATATCAGGGAAGAGGAGCAGCTCCTTCAATACACTTTGTTACCTCAGATTATTGCTCCGGGCCAAGCAAACTCAAGCAACACAACTGAACTGCTTTGATGAAAGACAGATCTTCTCAAACTACCTCTTAAGAGCAGTCTTCTTAGCTCAAGAAGGCTTGAGCCCTCTATGATGCAACTTGAAAGGGGAGCTTGTGCATTGAGCTGGCCAGAATATGCTGACCTTTTTTGTGGCTATCTTGAACTAGGGTGACATCAAGACAACGCCTGCCTTATAGTCTCGGCTTGAAAGTGAGTATTGGCAGACTCACAGCCATGCTTTCTGAAGGAATGAACAAATGTGGGTGATGTCACTGATTAAAAGAGATCACCACCTAATAGCTGAGCCCTAGGAATTTCCAAACAGGCAAACAAGCCAGGATTCAACCCAGACATACTGCAGATCATGTGGCATGGATCATGTTCATGACTAGTCACCAAGATTTGGCCTGCAAGGACAAGCAATTCCTTTGGCTGATATGTGAAATTAAAAGCATCTAATGTACTAGCAGAATCATGGAAATGAAGGACTACTAAGGGGCTTAGGTTAACAGCTCAAATAGAAGGCAAGGACATTAATTTCCTTTCAATTCAAAAAGATTTTAACACAATCTCTTTTTTTGAATACTAAGAAAATTGATAATAGAGAATGTGGTAAGTATTTTACAAAAAGAAGGGGAATAAAAAAACAGGACAGAAAACCTTTGTAAAGACTTTTCTCCCTGCACCGCTATAACAGAGAAAAATGGTAGATGGTACGTGTCAGTGGCTGAGAACCGTGGTCCCCTTGTCTCTTGGGATCTGTCCACTCTATGCCACATGATGCCCACTGGTTATATGTCCATGGCACACGAGAGGAGAGTGCCCATGTGATCATGTGCACCTCTTCCATAAAGAACCAGTTTGCAGCAGGAATGTCTCTGCCATAGCTTGCAAAAGTCTTTAAAAGGGATATTGGCAGTTCTACCTTCTGCAGTTACTCTTGTGCTTCATATTCTTGGAATATTCTCAAGGCATGGGTGCATTGTATCACAGTATCACAGTATAATTTAGGTTGGAAAGGACCTCGAGGATCATTGAGTCCAACCTATCAATACAGACCCCATGACTAGACCATGGAACCAAGTGCCACATCCAATCTCCTCTTGAACACCTCCAGGGATGACGACTCAACCACCTCCCTGGGCAGTCCGTTCCAATGATGAACGACTCGCTTGGTGAAGAACTTTCTCCTCACCTCGAGTCTAAACCTCCCCTGGCACAGCCTGAGACTGTGTCCCCTTGTTCTGGTGCTGGTTGCCTGGGAGAAGAGACCAACCCCTTCCTGGACACAACCACCTTTCAGGTAGTTGTAGAGGGCAATGAGGTCACCCCTGAGCCTCCTCTTCTCCAGGCTAAACAGTTCCAGCTCCCTCAGCCTCTCCTCATAGAGCTTGTGTTCAAGGCCTCTCACCAGCCTTGTTGCCCTTCTCTGGACACGTTCAAGTGTCTCGATGTCCTTCTTAAACTGAGTGTCCCAGAAGCAGAGTGAAGCAGAGCTCATGCAGTTATTATTATTAATGGAATTAACCACTGCACTCTGGATAGCAGCAAAAACTGCGACCCAGATGTATGTTTTCTTACCAAACAAGGCTCTGATTTTGAGTGCTACAGTGAATGAGAGCAACAGGCAGCAAAACTGATTGAGTAGAAGCCAGTGAAAATGTGAAAAAATAATTAAGAAAAGTTGATGTTATGCAGTGACAGAGTTACAAGTTATGTGCACCTTTTACAGCATCCTTGGATTCCCTGTAATCTTAGATTTCAGAGTTAGGTAGAACGCCATTGTCACTAAGTTAAAGGGAGAAATTATGGAGGATACACCAGGGCAGTTAAACACTTTGGGACAAATAGGGGAGAGTGACAAGAAAAAAAAAACAGAGAGAAGGAAGAAACATAAAATTATGGAAGTGACATAATGGGAGAAGGAGTGACCATCAGTACATATGACCAAAAGAATATGTTGAGGGCAGTTTTTTTCACACTTGCAGGAGCATGAAATGACAATTACCATCACTGATGTAGGATCCTCATAGGCCCTGAATCAGAAACATTACCTATAGAATTATGTAGACCACTGCTGACCTGTAGGAAACAGTTTCTTACAGAATAGAATAGAATAGAATAGAATAGAATAGAATAGAATAGAATAGAATAGAATAGAATAGAATAGAATAGAAGAAAAGACCAGGTTGGAAAAGACCATTGAGTCCAACCTATCATCCAACATTATCTAATCAACTAAACCATGGCACCAAGCACCCCATCAAGCCTTTTCCTAAACACTTCCAGTGATGGTGACTCCACCACCTCCCCAGGCAGCCCATTCCAATGGCCAATCACTCTCTCTGTCAAGAATTTCTTCCTAACATCCAGCCTAAACCTCCCCTGGTGCAGGTTGAGACTGTGTCCTCTTGTTCTGGTGCTGGTTGCCTGGAAGAAGAGACCAACCCTCACCTGACTACAACCTTCCTTCAGGTAGTTGTAGACAGCAATAAGGTCTCCCCTGAGCCTCCTCTTCTCCAGGCTAAGCAACCCCAGCTCCCTCAGCCTCTCCTCATAGGACTTGTGCTCCAAACCCCCTCACCAGCTCTTGAATATTGCTGCCTGGGAACCATGGCAGGGTAATATTGTGCTGAATGAGGCTATGTCTAGAGATGATACTACTGATTATAAACTCTGTGAGGGAATGTGGCAGACCAAGCTAACCCTGAAACTCTGGTCTACAAGTGCCAGTGTAACTTCAGGTTCACACAGGGTGAGTAGAGGGCTGGGGAACAAGATTAAGAGATTGAATCTACAGAATTATTTATTATTCTCTGATGTTATAAACCAACATGTGAGAGCCAGCACATTCCCAACTGAAGTGCATTCATCACTATTGTTAGCAATGGTGATTAAAATAATTATTTGTGCTTCCAATAGGAGTGCAAATCACAGAAGAAAAAAAAATTCCAAGTCCTGAAAACATGAGAATATTATAATGAATCTAAATTCATAAACCCTTGTGAAGTAGGTACCCTTATCTGCACATTACAGAGGAGGAAGCTTTGGCATGGAGAGATTGTGATTTGCCCAGGGCCAGGCAGGAAGCCCAGGGAGCAGCTGAATAGAGCCCCAAGCTCCTGAATGCCAACCCTCCACTTCAGTCACAAGATCATTTATTCTTTCTTTCATTTGATAATTTTTAAAAGAATTAAGTTAGGGAAATCCATAGTTAGAGGTTCAAAAGTAAATTTCATCATCTTCTAACCTAGGATGTTCAGATCTGCATGGGAACAGAAGTCTGCAATAAGAGGTTTTCTTTGCTTTCTGCATATGCCAGGAGTGCAAATGAGTTTGGAATCTTAAACATCAAACAGGGTAATCTTTCTAGATGTGTCCCATATCAAGACTTAGGAGGGGGTGCTGGAACAGACACAGAACTTTTCCAGATGCATTTTATGCCCCAAGCATTAATGCTTTTAGTTTTGTCTCTGGACTGATACACATATGCCAGAGGGGACGTGCTTTTTCACACAGGAGATCTGGTGAGCCTCACCACAGAATACATGGTCACTCTGTGCTTGTGGAAATTGTCTGGGGGCTGGATAAGCTCCAGATCCTTTCCACCAAGACAGGGCTCATCTTAATGAGTGAATTCTTTTCATCACTGAGCAATTTCTCAACAGGTGGAAATAGTTACTATTTCCCCTTTTTGTCTGCAGCCTAATCTGACAGTGATTTTCAGAAAATTCTTATCAGCTCAGATTTCAGGGGCAAGAAGGGGCAGAAAAAGTTCATCCTACTTGTGAAAGCCCTTCAGCATGGGCCTGAGATGGACATCCAGCTGCACAGCACAGCAAAGACCACCATCAACTCTGCTCAGCCCCACAGCAGACGAGTAAGGAGTATCTCACATGCCTGTCTCTGTCCATTCTCAGAGGAGACTGAAGCAAAGCAAGCTTGCACTCTGGGATCCACCATGGTACAGACATTTGCCCTGCTTATTTTGCCTGCCAGCAGCATCAGGCCACCAAGCATTCAAATCTTCAGGTTCCCGGAGTGCATGTGGCAAATCAGTTGAAGCCGGGGTAGAGATACCACTGTGTTGCATGCAGAGCAAGCTTGGACACACAAGGAGTATTAGTGACAGAAGCCTAAATGCCTAGTGACTTCACATGTTTCCAAGACTTTAGAGCAGCCAACAGAAAGAATGTAATTTTACATTAAATGGTCAACAAATGGTTCTGATATCTAAGTCTTCTTGTTGATCAAACTAAATATTTCAACAGACCATTAGCAGAGCCATATCAGAGGTGGAAGACAGGCTCTGTAGTGCAGCTTTTTATTTTTCTTGTACACTTCTTACCTAAACTGATAATTTCATACATGTTTCTTCCTTTAAAATTCAGATCCAGTAATATCTTATTTGGAAGGTTCTGCACCTAAAGTGTCTTGGTACCAGCTTCACATTCAGCCCTGGCTGAGTGATACTTGTGTTAGGCAGTGTTAGGTTTACAGTTGAACTCATTAATCTTAAAGGTCTTTTCCAACCTAAATAATCCTATAATTCTACATCACTGCTTTCACAGCCTGCTAACAGCTAGGCAGAATACTCTTGGTCATAGTAGCATATGTTAGTCTAAATGGGACCCATGCTTGATGTAAGCCCTATTCTAATATAACACCACTGCTGACTGCTGACTGCTTGCTGAATCACTCCTATCAGTCAAACATGCTATCAGTGTGCTGCTCTGTCCATAGGATCCCTAAAATCAAGATAATCTGTGTATACTTTATTTCCCCCCTCTTCTCCACATCTTTCACTGAAAAAGAATGTCAGGCTGCTTTGGCAGAGACTCAAATCCAGGACTTTGACCTCTTGATCTCTAATTTCAGTGGGCTATATCCAACCTCTATGAAATACCACTGAGCCTGGCGACATCTCTTGGAGGAGAATCTTGGCACTAGAATTTTATTTCTCACATCTGGTATTAGAATTTGGTTTGGCACAAGTGGACATTTATTTTTTTTCACACCCAACATATATGGAAAGCAGAGACAAGTGCTAAAGGTGATAGCAAGAGGTAAAATGAAGAGGTTTCTGTGAAGAGTTATTCTGCCACACTGTAGCAACACCGGAGATGCCTCCCCACCAGCCCCAGGCCCTGCTGCAGACATTTACATGTCACATGAGCCCTGGGGAGTAGGCATCCACTTTCACTCAGAGACAAGTGGCATGCCGAAGGGACATCTTGAAGCACCCAGGGGGTTGTGCTGCTATCACAAAGACAGCTCACAGGGCCGCATGCATAGCTACTGCCTTACTTGACCTACCGTAGCCTCAGATCAGCTGATAGCATTTCTGATCAGCAGAGAGGCTATCTTTAATCTTTCCTCCTTTGTGACCATGTATTAACCACATGAGCATGACCCTCAGCATCCCAAGCAGGAAAATATGACTGCAGTTGTCACTTGCCTAACTACTTCTTGTTTCTTCAGCAGTTTCACAGAGATCATCAGCAAAATCAGTTCCTTTCTCCTATTGCCAGTTACCCCATCTGCAGCAAGAATATTAATAATTCCCAATCTCACATTACTGTGCAGGATTTTCCTTCAGCTCTCCTCAAGCTCTTGTCAGTTCCTAATCTAATTGTCACCTCCAGATATTTTGCAGACAGCAGAAAAGAGAGCAGAATATTATCCAATCCACAAAGAATATTAAGACAGAAAATAAGATCTTGAAGTGAGGAAAAGGACCTACCAGGAACATCCTACACAAGGAACTGCTATGAGGAGTAAAGTTTTACTCTCTAAACTGTTCTTAGTAGCTGTCAGAACTACTCACTGACTTAAATGCCAGCCATTGTAAACATTTTTAGCTTGGTCCTGTGAAAATAAGCCCAGGATAATTTGATCTGCTTCATGCCTTTTCAGTGGAAGCAATAGTGATTAATGGCTGCCCTGGCCACTGTGACTGCTGCTGCAGTGATCATCATTCCTCATCTCCATGCTCCAACCCTTGGGCTGCATGGGGAAGCTGCGTGGAAACTGTCTCTTGCAAGCCGTGATGGATTTAGGGGCTGTGGCACTCCCTGCTGTGGCAAATGAGGCAGAGGAAGAAAAATTATGCCAAGGAGAAAGCCAATCAGCCTCAAGGAATGCTGGCCCTGTTGAGCTGAAGAAAAGCTGGGAAAGGTAACTTGTATGGTCATCTCCAGGAGAAGTTGTTGCCATGCTTTCTGACCTCAGGGCTTCCTTTAGTTTATGAGGTCTGTGCCACCAGAAAGCCACACTGCAGTACTTAGGCATTGGCTGGCTTGCCATGATTTCTGGTGCTTGAGCTGCCGAGAAGACTCCTTCAACCACGAAGGACAGTGCCGTGCTGCCACCAGGTTGTCCTGCACCAATGAGTCATTCCTGAGTCATTTGTATCTGTGCCAGGAACATCCAGTCTTCTCTGAGGGAATATAGCAGCCTTCCTGGCTGACACAGTGAGATTGACTGGCAAGGACAGGTGAGACATCAGTTTACATTTGTTCTCAGCAAGTTTTCCCAAGTGTTAAACCATCAGCACCTAGCAACAGTTTGGAGAGGGGTCTAAATTAGCTGCCCTTCCCTCCCTTAATGATTTTATTTTCCTTTTCCACTGACAAGGAAGGTCTCAGCAGATGAAGTGTAGAGAAGCACTGGGGGGAAGATGAGAAGCAGCTTTTGTCAGCTTCAAGGACTTCTGCTGCTGGATCAGTGTTGGTACCACATGACATTAATAATGCTTTGTAAGAAGTCTCAGGGGATCTCCAGAACAACTAACAGCACAGCCCAAGCTTTTTGTTCATCTGCTTCAAATGGATTTGTAAAACCTAAAATCACCCTTCGTGAACTTTCCTGCTGAAATACACCACTGACTTCTCAAAATAAAACCTTCCCTTTTTCTCTGTTTGATGCTGAATTCATCAGGATGGGCCAAAGTTGCCCCTATTTATGCTTGAAGGAACTTCTTATCAGTTCTGGAGTGATTTGACCAGGACTAGTCCAGGTGAGAATGTAAAGTCACATGCTCTGTTCTCAGTAAACCCCCTAAAAACCACTTTTTATGGATGGGCCAAGTCTAAACTGATGGCAGAGGGAGGACAGGCAAGTACATTTAGTGATATTTATTACCCTTTTATTTAGGGAATAATGGTGAGATCTTCAGAATATATCCATTTTCCTTTTGTGTTGGCTACTTTCTGACAGAGACATTTAAAATATGTGCTCACTCGCCTGCTTTGACTGAAGATGTCTAGTATCTTTGTAACAAGAAGAAATTCAGACAAGGAGTGCATCCTGCTTTCCCCTCTACTTGGTAACCAAACTAGAAGAGAATGCCAAAGAATACAAAATTTGGCAATTGCTTCAGAGGAGCTCCTCCCTGGAGGAAGAATTTAAGATTATGGGGAGGTCAAGAAGCCTGTATAAGACCATCAGAGTGTCCTTCACCAGGTCAGCAGTCCTTCAGTTGTCTGAAAGTATGATCCTCCTCTGCTCTGCAAAATACATATCTATGATGCTCCTCACTTGGTAGCCCTTAGTACATTAAATTAAAACAAAACAACCACAAACAAACAAACCAAACCTAACCAAAACAAACAAACAAGCAAAGTAGTATCATAGTATCAGTCAGGGTTGGAAGGGACCACAAGGATCAGCTAGTTCCAACCCCCCTGCCATGGGCAGGGACACCTCACACTAGATCAGGCTGACCAGAGCCTCAGCCAGCCTGGTCTTAAACACCTCCAGGGATGGCACCTCAACCACCTCCCTGGACAACCCATTCCAGGGCTTCACCACACTCATGGTGAAGAACTTCCTCCTCATGTCCAGCCTGAATCTCCCCACCTCCAGCTTCATTCCATTGCCCCTAGTCCTGTCACTACCTGGGATCCTGAGAAGTCCCTCCCCAGCCTTCCTGTAGGCCCCCTTCAGATACTGGAAGGTCACAATTAGGTCACTTCCAAGCCTTCTTTTCTCCAGACTGAACAGCCCCAACTCCTTCAGTCTGTCCTCATAGGAGAGGTGCTCCAGCCCTCTGATCATCCTTGTGGCCCTTCTCTGGACACGTTCTAGCACATCCATATCCCTCTTGTAATAGGAGCTCCAGAACTGGACTCAGTACTCCAGGTGGGGTCTCACCAGAGCTGAGTAGAGGGGGAGAATCACCTCCCTTGATCTGCTGGTGACACTTCTCTTGATGCAGCCCAGGATCTGATTGGCTTTCTGGGCTGCAAGTGCACACTGAGAGCTCAGGTTGAGCTTCTCCTCCACCAGTACCCCCAAGTCTCTCTCCTCAGGGCTGCTTTCCAGCCAGTCACTGCCCAAGTAGAAATAAATGCTCTGATGCTTTAGCAATGTTCAGGAACCTCTTACAATGATGCAGATCTGAATGGGCCAAAATATCCTTTGCTTATCCTCATCCCTGGAAAGGGCTCCATTATTGGTAGCTGTGTGTTGCACATTAGCAAAACTTAGTAACACTGAGGATCCTTTCAGAGTTTCTTTCCTCACTTTCGTGTGTCTAAACATGTTCCCACTATTAGTTTACTAGCGGGAAGTAAGAAAGATTATAGATTTGATTTCAAAGGTGTGAAACAGCAGGAGATTGGTTCTGCATGTAGTGATATAGGACAGCCAAGAATGTCACTCCAGACCTATGACTCTAGTTCACTGTTGTAATTAGTAGGTAATGCTCCATTTCATAACATGCTGCTCTCTGTGCTTCTGCCATGTCTCTGGAAATCAGCCTGCTTTAACACAGACTGCGAGAGTGCTTTCTCTGTGAAGCAATCACACCTTGCTGCAAACCTCACCTTGTAATCTTTGGGTATAACAGCAGTGAATTTCACATTCTACCTGGTGTGATTGAGGTTTAGCTCTACACTCACTCCTAATCAGGCTATAAATACAGCATACTTGATGCTTTTACTTAAGCTACCCAAGCATAAGAGCTTACGTCACAGGGTCATTCAGGGAAGCTGTTGCTCAAGCCACCACATTCAGTCTTAAAAAGGTTTGTACTGATTTCTAGTCCCTTGGTAACACTGGCATGTGAGACCACTGTAAACCAACCACTGTGACATCATATTTTTTCATCTTTTGGGTTTTTTTTCAGGGAAAGAATTTTAATTTTTGTTTTAACTTGAACAGTCTACTGATAAAGGAAGATGAAAAGATAGATGGTGCTGAATGCTTCCTCTGTCTGGTTAGTAAGCATTTACCCCACATCCCACATTTACCCACGTGGAGACATAAACATGATGAATCATGCTTAGCCCTATGCAGATGCTAAAACTGAGCCTTTGATGAGGTTTTTTCATGGTTTTTCCCTGTGGGAAAGTTCCTTAGACTCCTTCTGAGAGAAATAATGTTCTGTCTTGTGTTTCGCTGTTCAAGAGGATCTGCGATGGAGCACTTAAACCAAAACTGGCTAAAATAGTCTTAGAAACTTTTAAGAAGTTTGCTGTTTTCTCCTGGTAGTTCTGCAAATCTAACATGTACTTGGTTAAGAAGGGAAAATGTCTGATCCCTAAGTACATGGTACTTGCAGGCTTTCAGACTTTCCTGAGATGAAAGAACCAACCAGGGGACATCATGTAGCACATGATTAATATTTAGTAACAAAAGATTTTACCTAACTGGGACATATAAGTGCTTCACTACCTACTCATTTTGGTTTGAATATGCTACTGCTGTAGAACCAAAACTGTGGGTACAGAAAGATTAACTGTCAGACAGGAAAAGTGGTCCCTGTAACATCTGTTTTCAGTCACATGGTGATGCCCTAAAGCAGTATGCAAGACCAAATGTTGAGGGATTTATCTCTTAAATATCAGCATGAAGAGAAGGCCAGGCCCAGCTGTTAGCTGACACTTAGGTGGTGAAATAGCCGAGCATTGAATGGGCTGGAAAGAGGTTTTAGCTCAGAACTCCATCCTGTGAGCCAGGTAACACGCTGCTTTGGGAGTACAGTACAGGACAGGGGCTGTTTAATGCAGAACACAAAGAAAGATGAACATTCTAATGCAATGGTAGCCACCTTTGCCAATAATTTAAGTAATGTCATTCCAGGCAACCCTGTAGTTGCCTAAAATATGCCTTCTTGGACTTTTGTGCGGTAACCTTTGGACTTCAAAACCCCCACTGCTTTCATTCCCTTGCCTCTGAGATGATGAAGAATTTATTAGAGGATCATCCCACACTGATATGTCTGCTTCAGACTGGAAAGGACAACTGTCACCAGGTCACTGTACTGCCATGAAAATATCAGTGGAATGTATACAAATGTCAGGCTTCCTAAAGCTGTAAACTCAGAAACCCAACAACAACAAAGTTTGGACCCTTACTCAGCGAAGAGATTTGCTTTCTCAGGGCTGTCCATTTTCTGACACTTGATCAAGCTAGAGTTAGATATTTGCAACAATTAAATGTCCTTCTCGAAATTGTTTTTCTTCAAAACAAAAGGATCTAATTTCCAAACAATGCAGTGGAAAATTGGATACCATATCATAGGGGCTCTGATGAAACAGTTAAATAAAGTTTTGCAGTTTCAGAGACAAGATAAAAAGCAATTATCAAAAAGTCTTATTTCTTGAACAGTGGTTACACCTGTCATCTGGCCAGGAAAAGACTAAGAAGAAAATAAGCCCTGCTTAAATGTGATAAAGACCAAATGTAAGCCCATATGCCCTCACACACATTTTAGGCAGGTGCCTACAACAACGGATGATGAGATTGCCCATGAAGTCTCACAGCCCAATGGGTGATAATTCCAGGTTCTGCCATGAGGCTGACAATTTCTAAACCAAGATCCAAACTATTTCAGCCCTGTCCATAGCAAGGGGACTTTACTGCTTGCTTCACATTAGGGAATGTCTGCTTTGCATTGGGTACCAAATGACAGGCTTTGTCACTCAGGCTCTCATATCTATTTACATCCTGCTGCACAGGCACTGGGAAAATGATCTTTCACATGGTTTTGGGACTGGTATTAGCAAAAAGACCATGAGTCAGAGCAGCAGTTCAGAAGGGTTATCCAGGCAGAGGCAGCACTCTGAAACAGCTCAGAAATAATTCCCCATAAGCTCTGTTACCTCAAATTGGGAGCAGAAGCAGAGCTGGCCTGGAACATTTGTTATATCATTGCTGTAGGTGGCCCTCCCACCCACAGGTAATCTTCAGTGATACTCTTGAAGTTTACCAGGCTAAAAGATACCTGTCTCATGTGGAGGTAGCCCACTCCAAAATAGATTTCTCAAAGAAGGCTTTGACCTGAGTGCTTCAGTGATTAAATACCTATAAATAGCTCAAGGCAATGAGACACAAATAAGCAGTGACCTCCTCAGGAAACAGCATCCCACTAACTTGATTCTCATCTGCAGCCTATTAGGCCTGGTAATGAGGTTGGGCATATGGTCATTTTAAATTTGGTATGTGATGTAGTGCACCTTTTTGGGACACCACAGCCTATGAGAAGGGCAAGAACTACTCCTTTAGATGTCCATGTGCATAGGGCAGTCTCCCTCAGGCAGCAGTGCAGCAAACTGCTTATCAGATCATTTTCTTAAGACAATGAAAAAATAAAGAAGAAGCTATTACCCATGAGATGTCCTTTCAAGTGTGGGACTCCAGGCTTTTGGCTGACATCCCTTTTCTGGCTGACATCCTTTTTCTGGCTGACTTGCTTTCTACATGACTGCAGTAGCACACTGCGGTCCCACGGGACCTGCTTGTTCCTCCTGTGTAAACTTTCCCCCTTCAGCAAGGGGCAACAGATTCACAGTGATAGAAGGTTGGGACATTCAGCATGCTTAAAATCATAAGCCTTTTAACATTATTTCTTTTTTTCCCTTTTTTTTTTTTGGTCCTATGTCAAAGAAATTAGTCCTGATTATAAAACATGCTTTTGATGGCTTCTATGTTTGCCTTGTAGTACCCCCAAGTCAAATACTATTTAAATCCCATCAGCTTGCAAAGATATGTAGAAGAGACTGGGTTCAGGAGGCTGGCAGTGAGCTGACTGTATCAGCTGCAGAATAGTCATCTGCCACACCACCAAGACTGATCTACATGGATGAAGCAAGCTGTGGGTAGGTGCAGTTTCTCCATCTCAAGGGTTCCTTCCAGGCCAGCAGCCTGGGTGACCCAGCCCCTTTGGTGTCTGGTGTGCCAGGGCTGCCTGTAGCCACCTGTAGCTGCCTTCCCTAGCGCCTAGTTTCAGGGACGCTCTTATTGTCTTGCAGCAAGAGGGAAGGAGGGGCAGAGCTCTGGGCATTACAGGGAGACTACACGAGGGAGCAGAAGAGAGGAGATTAATTACTTGGTCTTGCTTGCAGATGGATCTTGAAAGTGGCAGTTTCATATTTATGACCTAAGTGGGCAAACTGGTCTGACCTTTGTAATGACTTATAAAGTATTGTGTTCTGGATATATTTTCTGTGCTAGATTAAAAAGATAACTTGCCCTGGAATTCCTTCTTTGCCTCTTCCTGTGCAGGCAGGTCACCTGGGGGAGAGGGCAGCTCATTTTTCTCCTTCCTGCTTCTTTACTCCTTTTTTCTACAAAAGCTGTGACTATTCATGTATGAGTTAAATGATGCTGGCATTATACTGAAGTGGTGTCACAGTGAATCAAGAGACCTTTTCAAACCACTTGAATTTTAAGGGGACAGAAAGAGGGGATTTAATTAAATTATAAAAAGAAAAGAAAAAAGTGAATAATAGATGAAAAGCAAAAACTGAAGAATCTAAGATCAGAGGAATATCATATATATATGCCCATTTCAATGCAGACTTCAGTCCTGTGGCCCAGATACCCTGCTCCCTACAGATAGCGACAAAAGGTAAAAGTTATCAAAAGCGTAATGCAGAGTAAAAGTCAAATACAATTTCAAGTTGATGCACTTTAGCAATAGCTTAACTATAGGTTGCATGTCTCAGAACTGCAGAAAATGGTGCTTGGGAAAAGATAAATGGACCTATGACAAACATGGGACTGGTATAGATCGGGTGTGTTGCACAGAAAAACCTCAGTCCCCTCGTTGAGCTGCCCCCTCGCAGGCCATGAACCTTTGGAGGAGCCCTGTGCTTGCTTACTTCCATTTACCACAAACTGCAGAATCCTTATATCCTCTACAAAAAACTTTGAACCTACAATTAAAATAAAAAAAAAACAACACACCATATCTCTCTGGTGCAATGGAAGAGAGTGGGATCTGAGGATTTCACCACTGTTCTAGAGCCAAACAGTCACACAGGGTTTATGATGGAAAAAACCTGTGTTTGTTGACCTTTACGTTATAGATTCCATTTCTGAAGTATAGCCTTTATATTATACTGTAATACTTTATTAATAATATATTGTATTGTGATAAAAGTTAGTATATATATCTCTAACATTATGTATATTGCACGTCTGCCACATATTTTATTCTGCCATTCTGAAGGAGTCCAAAAGGCACTTTGGACCACATCACAGAGTCACGGAATCACAGAGTCACCAAGGTTGGAAGAGACCTCAAAAATCATCAAGTCCAACCTGTCACCACAGACCCCATGACTAAACCATGGCACTAAGTGCCACGTCCAATCCCCTCTTGAACACCGCCAGGGATGGTGACTCCACCAACTCCCTGGGCAGCCCATTCCAATGGCGAAAGACATTCTCAGTGAAGAACTTTCTCCTCACCTTGAGCCTAAACTTCCCCTGGGGCATCTTGAGACTGTGTCCTCTTGTTCTGGTGCTGCTTGCTTGAGAGAAGAGACCAACTGGCTCTGGCCAGCCTGATCTAGTGTGGTGTGTCCCTGCCTATGGCAGGGGGGTTGGAACTAGCTGATTCTTGTGGTCCCTTCCAACCCTGACTGATACTATGATACTATGAACTCCCTCCTGGCTATAACCATCCCTCAGGTAGTTGTAGACAGCAATAAGGTCTCCCCTGAGCCTCCTCATCTCCAGGCTAAACAATCCATGTACAATAGAGGACCAGAGTTCATACAAAAGTATCTTTTTTATATACATACTGTGAAAAACAAAACAAGATTAAACAAAATGAAACAGAACAAAACAAACATATGTGCTGTCCACTGAACAAAACAAGGCAATTTGAGCTGCCGATGAGAGGGAAAACACAAAGCAAAGCTTCAGTGAATTAATTAAATGTGGAAATGTAGTAATGCAAGGCATATCTTCACTAGGATTCATTATTCTAAGAAACATGAGGAGCAATGTGGCATTATTCACTATCACATTTATTTAATTAAAGACAAAAAGAATTGCAACAAACAGAGTAAGAAGCTAAAACACTTCAGTAGTTTGGTGTGTAAGCATAATGGCCTGTGTGCATGTGCATGTAACCCCAGACACACGCATGCACTTAGTCACCCAGGTGTTCTGGACATCGTGTACTTCCCTGGAATCAGAAGTCTGCACTACATTCAGCCAGGCTGTAATAAGAATGCTACACGAGGTAAATAAATACTGACATTTTTATGAGTGAACTTTTGTGAACCAGTATAAAACGGGAGCATGAGAGGAACTCATAAAAGGAGGGCAAAAGCCAAAGAACAGATAAGGATAATACACTGATATGAGGCCTGCAACAGAGAATGAAATGCAAAAGCAAGCATGACTTTTATTTGACATATATTCAGAGGAACATCCATTAAAGCCATGTATCTATTTTAGGATTCAGGAAACTAAAGCTTTGTCCCTGTGTTACAGTTATCTCCACTGCCTGTCTCTTGAGTTACATCCTCATTAAATTCTATTGAAATTGTATTATTCTTGTGTTCCAAAGGTGTGCTTTGGAAATTCTTAGCTACTGTGCAGTATAGCTGAAACTGAATTATTTGTATGCAACTCTGTAATTATGTTATAGCCAGGACTCTGATTTTGAATACAGTCTCTGCATGTAAAGATTTTACCACACAGAAAAAGGACGCCTGCAAAAATCAGTGTCTGCAGCTAGGGCTATGGAAAGCACTTCACAGGCACAGCTTCAAGTGAATGAAACTAGCAGTGCAAATGAATAGAATATTACAGTTAATTTCTAGTTAAACCAGGCTCACATGAAAGACCAAAAAGACAGATTCCCCAGTAAAAGTCCTGACAGGTCATGGCTACTGGTCAAACAGGTGTTCAAGTACAATAAAAGCTATTATAACATCACAGAACACAAACAAGAGCAAGATTCAAAAGCTTGCTTTTATCCTTAGACTGACCTACACTATTCTTGATGTGTCCCAGTTGTTTGTGGGGCCTCCAGAGATGAAGGTTCAACAGTGTCCCTTGGTTATTTGCTAACCTGGTGGCATTCAATTGCACACCACAACTCTGTATAGTGAGACAAGGAAGGTTGTGCAATGTCATGCAATACATTTGGTAGGTAAGTGGTCACCAGAAAAGGTTTGCTGGTGTTGAGCTGAACAGACACATGGGGAAACTACACAAAACTGCTATACCCACTTGGGAAAAGCAGAAATCCTGTGATGCTGGCAACCTTAAACGTGACATGATAATTTTGTTGGGTTTAGAGAACATATGAGCAATGACCATTATCAATGGTGTCATTATAATTTAAGGTGGTATTTCTGTGCCCAATATGAACTGATGAACCTGCAACAGGTTTGATAAATCTGTCTGTGTCATCAGGATATTTAAAACAATGTATGTTCCTGTTCAATGCACAATTTCAGGCCATTATAAAAGAGTATGGCATAACCATAAGCTGAATCACTGGGTAAAGCATCGCTGTGCTCTCACATTGTCTGCAATTTTCTGTTTATTAAAGCAATAGGAATATCATTGATACCACCTTCAAACAACCAACTTTGAAAAGAAACTCTTATGGAGAATCATTTCTGCTATCTTCAAAATCTGTCAATCATGCAGATTCCTTTGGAAATTAATTACCACAGAATCAATAAGGTTGGAAAAGACCTCAGAGATCATCAAGTCCAACCTATCACCCAGCACCCCATGACTAACTAGGCCATGGCTTCAAGTGCCACATGCAATCCCGTTTTTGAACACCTCCAGGGATGGTGACTCCACCACCTCCCTGGGCAGCACATTCCAATGGCCAATCCCTCTTTCTGTGACGAACTTTCTCCTCACCTCACCTCAATCTTAAACTTCCCCTGGCACAGCTTGAGATTGTGTCCTCTTGTTCTAGTGCTGGTTGCCTGGGAGAAGAGACCAACCCCCACCTGGCTACAACCTCCTTTCAGGTAGTTGTAGAGAGCAATAAGGTCTGCCCTGAGCCTCCTCTTCTCCAGGCTTAGCACCCCCAGCTCCCTCAGCCTCTCCCCACAGGGCTTGTGCTCGAGGCCTCTCATCAGCCACACTGCCCTTCTCTGGCATGTTCAAGTATCTCAATATCCTTCTTAAATTGAGGGGCCCAGAACTGGACACAGTATTCAAGGTGTGGCCTAACCAGTGCTGAGTACAGGTGCAGAATGACTTCCCTGCTCCTGCTGGCCACACTGTTTCTGATGCAGGCCAGGATGCCATTGGCCTTCTTGGCCACCTGGGCACACTGCTGACTCATGTTCAGCTGGCTGGTATAGTGGGAGATTGTTATTGCTTTTAAGCACTTGAATAGATGCATCTTCCTAAACCCTCCAAAAATAACAGCAGTAATAGGTCTGTTGGTTGTTTTTCCAGCTCACTGGTGGTACTCCACAGTCCCACTGACCCCAGTACAAACACACTCCAGCAACCACCAGCCCTGACACAACTTCCTTCCACAGTTCCTACTGGCTGCTCCAAGTCAGAGTGCATGTATCCATCTCCAGTTTCTTCTCAGCAACACTGAAAAGCGTGGGTGTATTTTTTGAAGAGGTGTGCCAAAAACAATTCTTCTGCTACCAGGCTATCTCATTTCTGAAGGCTTCTGCACTCAGCTCCTGTACTGCAAAAGTTAGAGCTAAACTTCTCACTACAACTCTGTGTATCAGTAGCAGGAAAATCCTTAGCCTGACCTTCTCTGACCTTCTTTTTTTAAAGCTTTTTGGGGAGGGGGAGGGAGAGGTAGAAAACAAGGGCAAGATGGGGAGGATCTGACCTGTGGCTTTATTTCTCCTGAGGAAATCTCACAGCAAAGTGGGTATCCTAGAAACCTCCTGGCATGCTCCAAGTTCAAGGGCGTTCTTAAATCTCACTTTCCAGTTGTCTGCCAATAAATAGGTACAGACTCAGGTAATGCCACTCTGAGCTGTGTCTCCAAGCACTTACCATTTGTTTTGTCAGCATTTTTCTCTGGCTGTATTTACAGAGTTTTAAAAATAAATAGATGGAAAATATGGGAACCTGGCCAGTGAGTAGCTATGAACAGGTTTCTACCTCTCACCTACATTTGGTGAAGTGCGAAGAAGCAGATCGGACAGAGAATAAGAGTCTATATTTAAAGACATAAAGCAATAAAGATAACATTTCTAACCTCAATAAATAGTCAAGAGGAATCTGTTCAGAAGGATGGGAATGGTGCAAAGAGCAAAGGGAAGTAGAGGGGCATAAACAGAGGCTGTCAGGCTACATCACCCTGAGCTGCTGGAGCTGCCACTTCTAGTATCAGGCAGGACTAAATGTCAGCAGGGGAGCAGCACTGCAATGTTGCTAGCCCTCTTAAAAATCAAGCTCATAGGCATTCTATATCCAGCCACTGGCTTTTGTCTTGCTTGGTAACACTCAAGGCAACAGTTCTTTTTTTATTTCCCTCAACAAAAGCGGAATTGAGCATCTGGCAAATTATAATGACCTACTCTGAGTGTTCCTGCCTCACATACTGCCTGACTGGCTAAAGCTCGAGTAAGTTACCATAATACTGCAAACATGACATTGCAGTAACTCCCAGCCCTTCAATTCCCCGGCCACTGTTGGCTTAGGAGGTCATCCAGGCCATGAACAGCTCGAGCCAGTGACCTCAATCATCTGTAGCACTGGGACAGCTCTGCTGCCAAGCGGCCCTGCGGCTGGCCTGGCTGGTCCCAGTGGGGATTGCTGGCAGCAGGATGCATGAGCAAGAAGCCTGCCTGTACCCTGGCTGCCCTCAGGGGCATCTTTGGGATCCTGGCACCTCACCCTGCAGATAGTTGACACTGGCCACTCTGTGTATTGTCACAGGGTGAACTCAAAGCAAGCTTTCTGCCAAACAGCATTTGCAACCAGATTCATGAATATCAGTAGATGTTTTGCTTCACTTTGGGGGTTTGGGGTTTTTTCTTCTTTCTTTTTTTTTTTTTCCTGGTAATTGATTGCAAATGTTAAAAGAAGGCTGTTTACAGCATATGGTAGGTCTTTTATTACCCTGCATGATTTTGGCTCAGCAAGGACTGTAAGCATCGACTGTTTTTACAGCTCTACAAATGATTTTCAGTCTTGTGCTTTCTCTCCTGGTCTTACTCATCACTGTGACAGCAATTCCCATCACTGCTGTGGGATGCTTTTTTAGGAAGTGGGCACACAATGACACACTGGGAAAACAAAGAGCCAAACCTCATTTGGAGACACTCTATTTTATTCACCCTTTGGCATCAGGTCACGGAATCAGAGGATCATACAATCCATTAGGTTGGAAAAGGCCTTTAAGATTATCGAATCCAACCATTAACCCAGCACTGCCAAGTCCACCACTAAACCATCTTCCTAAGCCATCAGGTTATGAGGACAGCTCTTGTCTCTGGTCCATCCCCGCCTCGAGGGTCCCGGGCGGTTTCCTCCCGCCCCCTGCCGCTCGCCTCCGCCGCTGCACACCGAGCCGGGCTGCCGGCTACTGGGCCGAGCCGGGGCAATCCCCGCCGCCGGCGGCTCGCCCTGCCGACCACCGCCACACCGTCCGCCACATCCTGCCCCTGCTCTGTCCCCGGCGACCATCGCTACCCCTGCGTCAGGTCTGGGGGCTCACAGGAACGTTTTGGTGATGAGGAAGGGCTGGCACCCCGGAGCATCACTCCTCCTGCTGCCGCTTATAGGGCACGATTTTTCAGCAATGCAGCACAAGCGTGCATGTCTTATCCCGAATAAATGTGCAAGGAAAGGAAGTGAGAAGGTAGAATTTATTCACACATCCGGAAAGGAAATGGAAGAGTAACTCGTGAAGTTAAAAATACACTTCAGCAAAACACAGCAAGAGCCAATATGCCTTCTGCAAGCCCTAAAGGGAACTCAAGGTCAGGAGGAATCAATACCCAGCCTTGCTACAGAACAGCAGCTGATGTTGGAGGGGTTCCTCAACACTTTTCTATTGCAGCAATACAATGGTATCAACACTCTCAGCGGTCAGGATCAAGAAGCTGTCTGGTACAGTTTGATACACTCTTTTTCAAAACCCTCTAAAGCAAGATAAATAAGATGCTTGGTCTCCAGGCAGGGCATTCGATACCCTTATTCTCCTGTGTTCTCCTTCTGAGATACTTGAATGCAAACACTAGATGGAAGAGAGATAAAGACCCTAAGAGCAGTCTGTTGTAATTCTGCATTCCCCTCTTTTGAGGAACATAAAGGGGATGGCATTAAAATATTTACATGAAGTGTTAAATGCTAATTACTTTAATTAATAATAAACATAATCAGACTGTCATAGTGAAAGGCCAAATGGAATTTTAGAAATAGAGAAAAGGCAGGAAAAAAATCTTGGCACAACATTCTGTCAGTCTGTTCTCTGTCCAAAAGATAAATCTCTCCTGAGAGTCACCATAAATGGCAATAAATACCACAGGTACTAGTATCTTTATGTTGAAAATCACTATTAAAACATGAAGAATGCAAAGCACATAAGCAAAGGAGCTTTCTGGAAACTTTAACCCAAGCAATTAGAAAGCTGGTATGCAAGCTATGTGGGTTTGGACATAAATTTACAAACAAACACAGTTAAACTCTGGTATAATTATTACTGCTGCTTGCAGTCATAGCCAGCATAGCAATCCAAAGTGGAGTATCTCTGTCCCGCCGCACAAACCTTGGATGATATCCGAAGACTGGTGAGTGCTTCTCATTTATCAAGTTAATATGCTAAAGGAGCTTGTCTTTTGACTTGCTCAGGACACATGTATGGAAGAAATGTTGCCTTCAAGTCTAAAGGCTAAGTACTGGCAAAATGCACTTGGGCTCCAAACAAGCAGGGTAAATAAAACATTCAGGTGGATTAAAATCTGTTACAGACTGTGCACTCTAAAGTAGTAACAATTTGGACATTTCCTTGTATGGTGGGGTTACTGAAAATGGTGTAGTCTATACAGGCCCAGTATCCTGGCCTGTAGCAGGAATAGGGAGGCCATTCTGTCCCTGTACTCAGCACTGGTTAGGTCACACCTTGAATACTGTGTCCAATTCTGGGCCCCTCAGTTTAGGAAGGATGTTGACTTGCTGGAATGAGTCCAGAGAAGGGCAACAAAGTTGGTGAGGGGGTCGGAGCACAAGCCCTATGAGGAGAGGCTGAGGGAGCTGGGGCTGCTTAGCCTGGAGAAGAGGAGGCTCAGGGCAGACTTTATTGCTCCCTACAAATACCTGAAAGGATATTGTAGCCAGGTGGGAGTTGGTCTCTTCTCCCAGCAACCAGCACCAGAACAAGAGGACACAATCTCAAGCTGTGCCAGGGGCGGTTTAGGCTGGATGTTAGGAAGAAGTTCTTCATGGAAAGAGAAGTTCTTCATAGAAAGAGTGATTGGCCATTGGAATGGGCTGCCCAGGGAGGTGGTGGAGTCACCATCCCTGGAGGTGTTTAGGAAGAGACTGGATGGGGTGCTTGGTGCCATGGTTTAGTTGATTAGGTATTGTTGGATGATAGGTTGGACTCGATGATCTCAAAGGTCTTTTCCAACCTGGTTAATTCTATTGTAGTCTATTCTATTCTAGTCTATTCTAGTCTAGTCTAGTCTAGTCAAGTCTAGCCTAGTCTAGTCTAGCCTAGTCTAGTCTATATTCACTGAGTGAATACATTCACTTCAGATTATCTGAACCAATTCCACCTTGAATCCATGTTCAACCTATAATATTTTTTCCTGAAATAGTAAATCAGCAATATCTCTATAAGGTGCTTGGGCCAATTACCAGTCACCTATGTCCTACAGCTACAGATAGAGAACAAAATCTTGAGGCAACTGAAGAAGAAAACACAATCAAATATGGAAATAACTGTAGCAATTAAAAGAGGTCTCTTATCTGTACTAGTTATTATTTTCTTCTCAAAATCTTGGCAATCTTGCTTCTAATGAGAACCTTAGACTTACTGATATTCTAATTCCTTATCTTTTCTAGAAAAGAAAATAGAAAATAGAATAGAAAATACATTGTGCTTAATTATTTGTGCAACTAAAACAGGGGAACCTACTGTTTTTGGAACAAGCTGGTCAGTCAGTCTGGCTACATTCTTTTCAACAACTGACCTGAAGCCTTCCCCTTGACTATTTTACACTTACATCACTATAACATTTTGGAGCTTCATAGCCTGTGGCATCCATCCTGCCCTATTTCATCAGTGCATCTCAGGTCTAGACTATGTCCAAAGCCCTAAGGTCATGCCTGTCTGCCTTGCTGTGAGGTGTACTCTCAATAAATGGAGGCTGGCTTAATCCAAGAGCTAAAGCATGCTCAGATTTGAAACTCTCTTGCAGGTTCAGCTGAAGAAGAATGACGAAGCACATCCATGTAAGAAAAAGGTCACACCAGTAACCCTGAGAACAAGAAACAAACAGAAAACGTCCAAATAAAAACAGGGAGAAACAGAACATGCCAGTACTAGTAGGCACATTTCTAATACTGAGGTTCATGTTTGATTCCTGAGGCATGAGTGCTAGAAAGACCTTTCTTCATAGTGCATTTGTGGGTGGATTAGGCTTGGAAAACACTTCTTTTTTAATTTTTTTCTGCTGCAACAGCATCCTCTGAAGTGATAGAGTGCTACAGGACGTGGCCCAACTCATAGAGGAGAGACAATGAAAACAAGCCTTATTTGCTTGTGGAAGTGAAAGCTGTGGGCTTCTCCCTTCCAGCACCTCACTGACACCACCAAGTCCTTGCACTATTCAGTCTCATCCTGAAGTCTTGTTAGTAAACTCAGGGATGAAAAGTGCTCCTTTGTTCCCTAAAATATCAAAGGAACTAGAGGTTTCCTTTCTCATTTCAATCATTATAAGAACCATCAAGTCAGCACAACAGGTGTCGGGCTTTCATGTCCTTAGGGCTGGTGGCACATGCACAAAATATTACTGTTATTGTTATTTTTACCATTTTTAGACATACTTTGTTATGACTGCAAAAAGCCTATGAAAATAACAGATATTCAGTCTAATTTCTGTAACTGCTGAAGGGTCTCTCTTTGGAACCTCACACAAAGCCTCATATGAGACAAGTAAGGTGAGGAAGAAGCACCAGGTGAGAGTCCTTAGCAGGGAAGAAAGAATATAGACCAGCTTTATCCTGGTCCTGCTCCCACTGGGTTTGTGCTACCCCAGGATCTTGTTGACTTTGATAGGACAGGAACCAAGCACCCAGACGTGTTCCAGTCTTTCTGGCAGCCAAGAGTGTAACATATTTGGTACTAAATTCTACCAAGGAAAAGGCCTGGCAGTGTAGCTTTCTTTTAAATATATTTAGCTTTTGTTGTTATTGAAAAGAAAATACTATAAACAAGATTATCAAAATATACTGACTCATTCTCAGGTGTTTGTGAAAGCACAGTCAAATTTCTTCAGGGCTCTTCCCTAGCTGCAAACCAAAAAAAAAATTAACTGGATTTTATTTTTAGTTTTTATTTGTGTTTTTATAGTTGGATGAAGGAAATCTGAGATCTGGAACCTTCAAGGTGTTTTGCAGTGTATTAAGTTTGAAGCTAGGAGCTTCCAGCTAGGAGCTTATTCGTACCAGTAAGAAGAAATCCTCAGAGCTAACCAACACAAAGGTAACAATAAAAAAGTACAGTGTCAAGTGCCTGTCCCATTCTTTCATATTTATCTTATTTTACAAATGTAAAAACTGTGATTCAGAGTGGCTAGAAGATGTCAATAGAATCATAGAATGGTAGAATCAGTCAGGGTTGGAAGGGACCACAAGGATCATCTAGTTCCAACCCCCGTGCCATGGGCAGGGACACCCCTCACTAGATCAGGCTGGACAGAGCCTCATCCAGCCTGCTCTTAAACACCTCCATGGATGGGGCCTCAACCACCTCCCTGGACATCCCATTCCAGGGCTTCACCACTCTCATGGTGAAGAACTTCTTCCTCATGTCCAGCCTGAATCTCCCCACCTCCAGCTTCATTCCATTCCCCCTAGCCCTATCACTACCTGAGATCCTAAGAAGTCCCTCCCCAGCCTTCTTGTAGGCCCCTTTCAGGTACTGGAAGGACACAATAAGATCACCTCGGAGCCTTCTTTTCTTCTGACTGAACAGTCCCAACTCCTTCAGTCTGTCCTCATAGGAGAGGTGCTCCAGCCCTCTGATCATCCTTGTGGCCCTTCTCTGGACACGCTCCAGCACCTCCATATCCCTCTTGTAATAGGGGCTCCAGAACTGGATGCAGTACTCCAGGTGGGGTCTCACCAGAGCTGAGTAGAGGGGGAGGATCACCTCCCTTAACCTGCTGGCCACACTTTTCTTATAGAATAACCAATAACCACAAAAGAAATCAAGAGGGAATAAAAATTAGTTGGTTTTGGTTCTAACTTGAAACAGAATGCTGCCTCTTAAACAAACAGACAAACAGGAAGAAATTCTTGACAGAAAGAGTGATTGGCCATTGGAATGGGCTGCCCAGGGAGGTGGTGGAGTCACCATCACTGGAGGTGTTTAAAAAGAGACTGGATGAGGCACTTGATGCCGTGGTTTAGTTGATTAGATATTGTTGGATGATAGGTTGGACTTGATGACCTCAAAGATCTCTTCCAACCTGATTAATTCTATTCTATTCTATTCTATTCTATTCTATTCTATTCTATTCTATTCTATTCTATTCTATTCATCTAGTCTAGTCTAGTCTAGTCTAGTCTAAACCATATACAGAGAGCAGCACTGAGTCTCTGGTTTGAACACCAGGTTTGCTGTGCAACGTAAAGTTTGAATGGTGTGTGTGCAAGTCTTGAAATGAACACTTATCCTACCCTTCCAACCCAACTCAAATTCACCACTTTCCCTGGTCAGTCTTCTCCTCAGTACTCCCTGGGTCTGCCAAGACCATGGGAGAGATCTTTGTGCTCTTCTTTCATCTTACTACCTTTCTGGACAGAAAATGAAAATAGATTTATAACTACCAGCTTTACACATAGGTCTCATTTGGAAGTGACTGGAACACATCCAACTTTTGTCTTACTAGATATTCACCAAATAACATGCTCACCATGGTGGTATCTGGACTATTTTTGTCTCAGAGGCCTGGTAGTGAATGGCTTTTCACGTTATTAGAGCTTCACTGGGACACTAAGCATTGCTCCTAATAACAATATCAATATTCTGCATTGCAGTCTTCAGCCCCGTAATTATATTTTCATTTCATTTAACCTGAAGACAGCAAAGATAACTTCCTGCAAGACTGTAGGCCTCTCTTTTTTCCATGTGCATGTTGTCTCTGCCATGACCTATTTGTCTGCCTTCTTTTTATTGTAAGCAACGATGAAATCAATTAACTTTTGTGAGTATGATGACAGTGTCATCAAATTAATGTACCTGACAGCTGATAAGTTGTAAATTTATCGAACATACTGCTAATTAGCAAAGAGTGATGCTTAAGCAGCATGTCAAAGCAGGTCTGACATCAGAGATGAATGAACCAGTGTGAGGCTCTCAACCTGCAAAATAGCTTACAAGAGGAAGGATTTAATTTCCATACTATTTATGTTTGTGTTGAACAAAGTCAATCTCCCAGGGACCTCTGAAATTAAAGATAGACATGACACATCAAAAATCATTTACATGAGAAGAACCTGGATCGGATACAAACTGCATTAAACCCTCTTGGTTAGTGCCAACATGCTGCAGTAAGTCACATAAAGCCATGGAAAATACCTGTTTGGCTTACAAAAGCTGTCTCAGGGAGAGCAGATTTGTTTTGTTTTGTATAAGCAACCATCTTCACTGGATGATTTCTTTGTTTAGAGTCCCAAATGGAAGCAAGGGGCATGGTGCCAGAGCCTTCATCTGAGGAACACTTGCTTACCTTAGAGGCTACAGAATTTCATTAATAGTAAATAATCTTTCTGCAAATTGCCCTTAAGTGTCCTGCTTGCATTGCCAGCTGCCTGTGGAGGGGTGACTGATTAGTGAAGTGGGACCACTGTTTATTCTCTCGTCCCTCATTGTAGGTGGGGATCCTGAACTGCTGCTTTTGATCGATTTGTTCTGACAGTGCATGGAAATTGCAGTTCAGTGTTTTCTAGGGCAGGCTTCAGTTTCAGAAGCTGCATTTTAATAGCCTGATAGGTCTTCATGAATGTGGGTATGCCCTGGTAGCTGGCTGCTGTGCTCCCAAAGTTACATTCTAATGTTCCACCATAACTGATTGACTTCAATGTACTGTATAAATAAGACAGATAATTGGATTAGCTGCAAGATGTCAGTGATAAAATCCTAGCCTGGGTTCTGCATCCTCTCTTTTAGCAATAACTTCCTGTGCAACTCAAAAGAAATCAATAGAAGTTAGGTTTCTCCATATTCAGGGAGACCTGGACTTTAATTTCTCTGTGTAAGAAAGTAGGAACTGCAACATTCTTCTATTGCACTAGTTCTCTGAGTATGTTTTAAGAGACTGTGCTCAGACACTGAAGATACAAATGTATGTCTGCTCCATCAATCAGTGGGTTTTCTGGACTATTTCCTATGGTTTGAGAGAAGCAGGGGGAAACAGAGGCTGAGCTGGAAAAGTTCCCTCTGATGTGAAGTGAAGTAGGTTTTGAGGAAAGTCCTTCAGGACCAGGTACCAAAAGGTGTACGAAAGCTAGCTGTAGAGCAGCCTGAAAGCATCTCTGTAAGTCCTTGCTCAAGAGCTATACCTGCTTTGATTGATTACTAGGCCCTTTGCAGAGAGCAAAGATCTGCACCTATCAGAGGAATAGACAAAGATGCAAACTCTGAACAAATGCTGGGGAAACGAATTTCTACTCCATCTCTAATGCAAGATGTCTCTATGGCCTGTCATCTGATACAGTAAAAACACCCCAAACCTCATCAGTCACCATTCTCCAGAAGCCTACTGTCCTAAATCCTGCTGCTGGTTACCACATGCTGTAACATTTTGTTTATCTCCTTTCAAAGCTCAATGCATCTTCTTTTGTGCTGCTGTGCGTCTGCACTGTGTCAAGTGACTGAACAGGAAAGGGCTTATGTGAGGTTATATGGGTATTGGGTAATGTTAAGCTACAATTTCTTTTGGGACACGCAGCAAGGTTCAGATCCAGCAAGAATGTTTTCTTTCTTGGTCAGTTCTTTCCTACCACATGGACAGGTGTGGGAGGTCATCAGCAAAAGTGACACAGCAACAAATTGGTAGTTGTTTGGTTTGATTTCCCTACCCCCCCCCCCCCCCCCCCTCCATCCCCCCCCCCCCCCCCCCCCCCATTTTTTTTAAGAGGAAAATTACAAGAAGCTAACATTCAGTGTGTGAAATTTTCCTGGCTTGACAATGCTCCTATGAAATGTCATCTGTGGTATTTATCAACCCAAGGAGCTGCTAAATTATGTCCTAAATGTATGTGATGGAGTAACTGGATGACTATATAATCACCTAAGCCTTATGCTGCTGCTTTGGTGCACACAACATTAAGTTCTATGGGATTTTTTTGTTCTGCAATCCATCCAGAAAGAGCTGCCAGCCACATGTCATAACTTTGTTGTTTAACATAACCTGTATAGCTTTTCTTCTTCTTTATTTTTTTGTTCAAGAATCACTGTTAAATTAACTTGACTTTCTGAATCAGTATTACTTTGCCATACTCAGATCATTTACACAACATGAAGAAAAGCCTGTCTACATTTGACATTTAATTGCTGATCAATGTTCCAGACTCACGTCAACTGATTTATGAGCTAACAGTCAGTGATAGCTGAGCGTTGCCTTCGTTTACAGTCACAAAGGTTATGCTTGGCAGGCATCACTGTTCTGTTCTGTTTAGCCAACGAATACTTTCCAAACCAGTACAGAACAGAGTATGGAAATAATGTTTTGAAGTAGAAAGTTCTGGTTAGAACTGTCTGGCATGTGTGGGGAAGTGAAAAAAATACTTGGTCAAATTACATATTCTATTACAAACTACTGAGACAGTAATGCTTAATGATCAACATGAAGAACAAATAAGTTTCCTCAATTCATCCACATTGCTTGGATTCCCAAAGATCTGTGGCAATGACCACACGAGCACATGGGCTCCTGTAACAACAATCATTGAGACATATGAAAAATAGGGATGGATTCCTCAGGCCTGTGCCAAACCTCTAGTGAGGGCCATGAGAGAAATTTTTAGGACACTTCAGTGAGGTTTTCCATCAATGGGTAAATTTTTTCTGTCTTGCTTTATCTCCTACTGATCTTCACTTAACGTCAGATGCTTGATTTTCACAAGATATATTTGAACACCTGATTCCATTGTTTTTTATCCCATGGAAATTACAGAGATTGGATGCTCCATGATGTCAGCAGAAGATTTGCAATGTCAGGCTTTTGGGAACCAAATTACACGGTCAACCAAGATATTTCAGTGTATCTATTTCACTAGTTAAATATATCAAGAGCAATCAGGTACATCTGGGAACCAGAGGGTCTGTATTACTAATTTGAGGCTCAGTCATATGAACTTTGTGATCTTTTGGTTTTCACAACGTGATTTTTCTGTTTGTCTGTTTGTTTAAGAGGCAGCATTCTGTTTCAAGTCAGAACCAAAACCAACTAATTTTTATTCCCTCTTGATTTCTTTTGTGGTTATTGGTTATTCTATAAGAAAAGTGTGGCCAGCAGGTCAAGGGAGGTGATTCTCCCCCTCTACTCAGCTCTGGTGAGACCCCACCTGGAGTACTGAGTCCAGTTCTGGAGCCCCTATTACAAGAGGGATGTGGAGGTGCTGGAGCATGTCCAGAGAAGGGCCATGAGGATGATCAGAGGGCTGAAGCACCTCTCCTATGGGGACAGACTGAAAGAGTTGGGGCAGTTCAGTCAGAAGAAAAGAAGGCTCCGAGGTGATCTTATTGTGTCCTTCCAGTACCTGAAAGGGGCCTACAGGAAGGCTGGGGAGGGACTTCTTAGGATCTCAGGTAGTGATAGGACTAGGGGGAATGGAATGAAGCTGGAGGTGGGGAGATCCAGACTGGATGTGAGGAAGAAGTTCTTCACCATGAGAGTGGTGAAGCCCTGGAATGGGTTGTCCAGGTAGGTGGGTGGGGCGCCATCCCTGGAGGTGTTTAAGACCAGCCTAAACCACCTCTGGTGCAGGTTGAGACTGTGTCCTTTTGTTCTGGTGCTGGTTGCCTGGGAGAAGAGACCAACCCCTACCTGGCTACAACCTCCCTTCAGGCAGTTGTAGAGAGCAATAAGCTCTCCCCTGAGCCTCCTCTTCTCCAGGCTAAGCAACCCCAGCTCCCTCAGCCTCTCCTCATAGGGTTTGTGCTCCAAACCCCTCCCCAGCTTTGTTGTCCTTCTCTGGACATGTTCCAGCAATTCAGCATCTTTCCTAAACTGAGAGGCCCAGAACTGGACACAGTACTCAAGATGTGGTCTAACCAGTGCTGTGTACAGGGGCAGAATGACCTCCCTGCTCCTGCTGGCCAGACCGTTCCTGATACAGGCTATACATATACATACATATATATACAGGTTTATATACGTGGTTGCATACAGGCCCAGAACAAGTGCAGCTGATGTATGGCAAGACCACGAAGCAAGTTGTACAAAACTTCTTAAGAAGCTATGACAAAGAAAAGACCTTCTCACAAGCCACTTATTTTGCACTTTTCTTGAAAACTTTAAAGACTGCAGCAATCTCACTTTAACATTCAAACTGGTAATCTCTTTTCCAGGCTGTTTTCTAGCAGTAACATTGCAGCTACAACTCAGACTAGTCTGTTTGTCCAGAGAAACATCATCAGCAAAATGTTTCACCAACAACTACACCAAACTGTCCTGCAGTAACTACACTCTATGTCCTTTCCCTTGCCGTGGGTGCACAAATTAACTCAAGCAACCCAAGGAATTGGAGGGATTTATTTTGTAGCTGTTAGGACTTGCCTCTCACATGAAGGAGATAATCTCCCAAGATTTACTCCTACGATGAGATATTCCAATCATTCCATGGATTTCAGGATTAGTCATATATGCAGTACATTTTTTTTTAATCTATTTTGAAATGTCAGGAGTGAGAGCTCTCAAAATTAGCTGCTTGTGGGGCCAGTTCTGAAAGATTTGGCCTCAGTAAATACTTTCTTGTACGTTACACAACAAAAAGCAGCTGAACAACCTACTTCCCCATTTGAAAGCATCACTAGAAAAGTGCTGGGATGGGACAAATCAACTTTGAATTTTGCAATGTGTTTTAAGGCCTTTTTCTGAACATCATCGGTGGCATGTGTCATTGACAGCATTTTCTATTTCTTTCCTCCTTTCAAACATAAGCACCCCTTTGTCAGAGGGCGTTGTGTGCTTAGGTTTCCTGTCAGTCCGTGGAGGGTTGGCTAAAGAAGCAGGATAAAGCATTTTCCTTTTGCTTCCAAGAACTTTGTGTTCACATCCTGGGTATTGTCTGTAGTGACATAAGACTTGAGTGACTTTCTATTGACATATATGTTTCTTGCATCAAATCAGTGAGCAAAGCCCACCATGAAATGAACGAGCCAAGTGGCCGCATAGTTTTTGGGTTTTATAAATGGCAGGCAGTAGCCAAACCAGCTGATCAGCTAAAAATTTGGCTGAAACTGGTCACAGACCTCTAGTTAAGGATTTCAGAGTAAAACATGAGAAACTGAGGAGTTTGATCCTCACTTCAACAAATTTTACACTAGAACAGTGTTGCTGACCTCAGCCTTGGATATGATGCAAATCTAATGCAGGGTTGACTTCCTAAGTGAAGTTAAAGAGTGTAATGGGGCAGAAGAAAATCCAGGGAAAGTATCTAAATCCAATCCTCCAAAATGTACTAAAAAGTAATGTTTTGTTGTTTTTTTTTTTTAAAATTAATATTATTATTTTGTTTTATATTGTTTTTAAATAGGTAGCTTTCAAAATGACAGCTGCTGAAAATGTCTGGAAAGATTGAATTCCCTGTCTTCAGACAAAGAGCCTGTCTTCAGATTGGCAGACCTGACCAGGTGAATTTCCTTTTTCAACTATTTACATAAGAAACTGTGTCAAGGAGGCACCCCATGGGTTCAGGGGGAGGTTTTGATTTTACTCAAATGATTCATGACATTATAGTGCTATGTTCTCTTTGGACATTGGGTGTTCATGGTGATGTAATTTTCATGTTTTGAATCATTGTGTCCTTTGTTTTGCCTTCTACCTGCTTGCTTTTGGGGTAGTCATCAAACAAGGAAAAAGTTCCTCTAAAGGAGTACTCTGAGTTCTCATAAAAAGACATTCTAATTGCCCAGGCACTTGCACAGCCCAGCCCTGGTTATAATAACCTCAGGAGCAACCTTTGTGCCAGATATAGTTTATTAGGGAAACTGAAAGTGTTTAATCCACTCTGTAACTTGAATGAGGTCAATGTAAATATTCTACCAGGGCAAACAGCAAGGGAGGACATGCTGTTACAAAACTTGAACGAGTGATGCCAGGGCAAAAAGCTGAACCCAGGGCAGTGTGACAGACTCCAAAGATTTCTAAGACTAAGTATTCAAGCCAGTCATATCTCACTGACTGATCACAATGCCTACTTCTTTACACACCACCTTGACACTCCACATTCATGTTGCTGGTTCTTGCTGCACAACACCATGGTGTCTCTCCTGCAACAGGACCTGTGGTGTCAGGCTGAGGTCTTTGGGAGAGGTGCTATCCAGGGCTGTGACAGTGAAGTCCAAGGGTTCAGGAGAAGCTGCAATGCAAGTTGCAACAAGGCCAGGGGAGCAGGTCCTTCTGAAGGATGTATTCCCTGGTATCACAGCTTCTCCTCATCTTGCCACCTTTAGCTTTGGCCTTGCCAGCATCTTTCATACTCTCAGAAATATCAGAACCTCAGCAATTTGAAGGCTGTTTCACATGTGCATACTGTTGAAAGAGCACATTAATCCAGACTGCTCCTCTGATTCCCTGCAAGCACAGATTGAAAACAATCCTCTCAGTAATTTTCACATATCACACTTGTTTCAAAAAGTGTGTTTTCAGTCTGAAATTTGAAACCTGAGAGTGAACATGTTACAAATCCTGGTGCTGATTAAAAGCAAACCTTTCCTTCCATCTCTTTAGATTAGGAGAAGCAAAGTTGCTTTCTCATACTTCATATCTCTTAGTTTTCCCCCCTTCTCTCTGATTTTGACAGTGCCAATATTGCTTTGCAATGCTGTTTTGGCAGTGGTGAAATAGCATATGCTAAGAAAAATATTCATCCATAATTTATTCTCAAGTATACCAACTAACTTTCCATCTTCAGCCAAGGCAAAGAAATGGACAAACGTATTCAGGCTTCAGTTTTCAGTACTTTATTCACTGCACTTGAAATCAGCTGTACTTCACTCCTCTAAAAAGATTCGTATCCTCTGGTTTTGCCACATGATGCACTTTGGGATCACTGCAGTAGATGGTTAGAAATAATTCAGGAATATCCTCAGAAAACTGGAGGATGTTTCCTCACTCTATGACCTCTTCTAGCTCATTTCTGCCTTTGCAGGGTTTTTTTCAGTGTATAACAAGAGAAAAGATACTTCTTTTAGAAACAGCTGCATCTAGTCTCAGCGTCATGAATCGACCACACTCACATGGAAAGATTTGGTACTCAGAGTTTGTAGAAAGTCCAAAACCAAAGTCAGAAAAAGTATCAGAAGTTCTATTATTTACACATCAGCCTAACATTTATGCACTGTTAGCTTTTTACCAGTTGCTTCCTACAGTGAAAGCAAAGAGACCCACGGTGGACCCCGAGGTTTCAAAAGGTATGTGTGCTTTGTGTCCAAGTATTGTCTGTGTAACAATGGAGCTATTCCACGGAAGCGGCAGAGCAGCAGCTTGTCTCCCCCAGCCTTTGTAGAACAAAGCAAGAAGCTTCTCAGGAGTCAGCTTTGTTGTTCTGCTGTTGTATAACGAGCTGTCATCCGGCCACAGGCGCCAGCGGCCGCAGCCCCCCTTACGGGAGCAAACAGTTCAAAAGCAGGGCTGGGCATTATGCAGTATAATTTGATGTGTCAAATGTCTTTATTACAAGCATTCTTGCAATGCTTGCTGCTAATACTCAGCAAAGAACGTGTATCAAACTTAGACAGGACACAGGGAGGGACAGAGGACAGTTCCTGGCAGCAACCCTCACTTGCTCTGACAGAAACTATCATTTTCAGAGCCAGCATGTGAACTACCAAGAAAATAATTCAGCATGATGCAGTATTGATCTTCTCTGAACAACAGTGATAACAACCAGTAGCATTTGTCATTGACAATCCAGTGTTCCTCTTCTCTATAGCCTTGGCAATCTCTTCCAAGGAGAGAAAGTAGATAGATAGATAGATAGATAGATAGATAGATAGATAGATAGATAGATAGATAGATAGATGTTTGTGGCCAAATGAGGCTAGATGTGAGCTAAACTTACAGTAATCATGATGGTTTTATACTCTCTATCCAAGTGGCTGCTTAGCTGCTGTTCAGCCTCTTGTAAACAATATGACACAACATCCCATGAAGTAAAGGCTCAGTAAAATTCCTTCTGCTAGAGATAACATACTGCACATATTACTGTGTTCAATGATCTCAGCATAGTTCAGTGCTCATCAGCATATTCTTAAAGGAATGAGAACAGGAAGAAAAAGATCTAAAACCACAGCCAAAACCAGTTGCTGACAGTTAGACCAAACCTTTCTGGGAAACTATTAGTGTTTTCTTCTGCCTGTCTATTGTACAGGCACCATGGTAATAAGTGATTCAGATATATTCCTGATTAAATCAAAGAAAGATGACATTCTTCATAATAATGGCACTCAGATGGACAGAATTACTTAAAAAGTAGTCTGTTCATTCCTGTTTCTCACAATACCTGTGTGCATTTTGATTCACAGCTTAAAGCTCCAGGCTCCAGCTAATCCTTTCAGAAATCAAATTACCATACTAGGCAATACTAGTCTTCATATAAATGAAAGAGCTTTTCTTTTCCATGAACCTATTGACTCATTCATCTTTCAAGTCTCCGCTCCAAACCTATTTCTTATAGCAAACCCTCTGCCACCAACATCCATGCATGAATAGTCTACCATAACTTCCAACAAGAAAGAAACAAAATCAAGATACTTGTCCATACAAAAGAGAGAATGATCTTGTGGTTAAGATACTTTGCTTTCTAAAATACATATAGATCCCCTCCTGTATGCATAGTCATGATTTCCGTGTGAGTTTCTACCATTTACCTTACCTCTTGCCTAGATTCTTCTTTCCCTAAAGAGCACATTGTAATAACAGGGCTTTCAAACCATCCAGGGACACTGTATTTGCTTCACTTTGAACATTCACTAGTTTTAGTTGTGTACATGAGTAACCAGGTTACAGAAAGAGAGCTGTATTGTAATTATCCATCTGTGCCAACTTTCTTAACCAAACTTTCCCTGAAGTATCTATGCTAAGAGTGTTGGGCAAGCAAACACCAGCTGAGCAAGAAGACCAAGCTTTGTTATGGTAAGTAGATAGACACCACCCAAGGAAGGTAGCCCAAGGCAATGGGCAGCTGGATAGAAAACAAAGAAAATTCCTTCTTCATAAAGGAGCTCCTCCCCAGCAGCACACAAACACGCCTAAACTAGCTCTCTACAGTTCAAATAAAACCACCACAACCTTCCATTCTTCTCTACCTAACAACAGGCTCCCTTACAGGGACTACAACCTCTAACATAAGCATATATGACTCTCTGCTGTGGGATGATTCCCCTACTTTCCTTAAAAGAGTGAGGGAAAAATCCCTAGTGAGCATGTAAAAGCATGTACCTTGCACACTGTTACACCACCTTCTATAACAGCACATTGTACCAGAGTACTGCCTAATCAGTTACTTAGTGAAAGATATCCTTCCTGGTACCAAATGGAAAACATGCACACTGTTTAATGAGAAAGCTCTCTCAGTGCTGTCCAGCAAATACACTTTGTCTAACCTGGTAACCCTACACAAAACAGCAAAACTGGGACAAAAATAAAAATAAAAAGGTGTTCAGCAGTGGTAAAAGAGAAGGGAAGGAATTTTGAGGCCTTTACCCTTAGTTCTTACACACTTCTCTTCAAACTGCACTGCTCCGTGCACTTCCCTGACCATTGACACCCCTATACATGACTGGGAGCACTTGATGTAACCCCACATTATTCATAAAAAAAAAGGTAAGAAAAACTCTCTTCAGAGAACTGCTCTGTCTGCTTGTAACAGCACAAGTCTCACCCACTCTGATGTCTGCATCTGTGTGCTGCATGCCCCTGGGCTCAGGAACCTTATCTTACTGTTGATCGGTATAGAACCATGCACGCTGTCTATCTTTAAATAACAGAAGCAATTATTACTAGTAAATAATATATACTAGCTCATTTAAAATGAATCATGTTCTCCAGTCACCCTGGAGAACAAATAAAATAGGCAAAGCTACAAGGCATCACTTTAAAATACTTCTTATATAATTATGAAATTGCATTAGGCTGTGAGTCATTCCTGCAAATGCAGGGTTCATTGAGGGTAATTAAAATAAGTCACTATCTCCTCAAGGCAGTGACTCATAGGCTGCTGCCCATAGGAGAGTGCAGTGAAGTCAGGAAGAAGCTCCTCTCTTCCCACTGGAAAAAAAAAAGCCAACACAATAGCAGCTTATTGAAGCAGTGGGTTGGATCAGTTTGCCCTTCAGGCAATGTGTTTGGAAGTGAAATCAACTACATACTAACTATGTATCTTACTTAGGACTATAGGAAAAAAAAGGGGGACTAAACACAACTGGGGTGTACCCAAATGTCATTTCCCTACATAATTCTTTGTAGGCTTTCAAAAAAAAATGTGTTTTGCATGTAGCAATGTAGCAGTCCTCTAATCAAAACCTGCTAACAGTAAGGAGTAATACTCAGTAGGTGTTCATGGATCATTCAGGGGTCCATCAGGACTAGGGAAGGCATTCTGCCCCCGTAAAGAGCACTGGTTAGGCCACACCTTGAGTACTGTGACCAGCTCTGGAGCCCTCAATTTAAGAAAGATGTTGAGTTGCTGGAACATGTCCAGAGAAGGGCAACAAAGCTGGTGAGGGGTTTGGAGAACAAGCCCTATGAGGAGAGGCTGAGGGAGCTGGGGTTGTTTAGCCTGGATGAGAGGAGGCTCAGGGGAGACCTTATTGCTGTCTACAACTACCTGAAGGAAGGATGTAGCCAGGAAGGGGTTGGTCTCTTCTCCCAGGCAACCAGCACCAGAACAAGAGGACACAGTCTCAAGCTGCACCAGGGGAGGCTTAGGCTGGATGTCAAGAAAAAATTCTTGACAGAAAGAGTGATTGGCCATTGGAATGGGCTGCCCAGGCAGCTGGTGGAGTCACCATCACTGGGAGTGTTTAAAAATAGACTGGATGAGACACTTAGTACCATGGTTTAGTTGATTAGATAGTGTTGGATGATCTCAAAGGTCTTTTCCAACCTGGTTAATTCTGTATTCCGTACTTCATAAAATCAAGTTGCAGCTGAGTTTGAACTCAGACAATGCAAAAGCTAAAAAGAGGAAATTAAGAGTGTTATGCTCCTTTGGTACTAGAAAAGGAATTATAGGAAGACAGCTGATGCCAGCCTTTGCATCCATGTATGTCTGCACAATAGCAGTTGATATTTTCAACTATTTTTAAGAAATACACACAATTTGGCCAAGGCAGGTTGGAATAGTTCATAGAGTTTGGGAATTTGGTGCCCACAATATAAAGCTACTGGAAAAAAAATCATAAAAGGGTTTAGCTGCATGACTCTTCCACATTATAGCACTCATGACAGAATGGAATGGAATGGAATGGAATGGAATGGAATGGAATGGAATGGAATGGAATGGAATGGAATGGAATGGAATGGAATGGAAACCAGGTTGGAAAAGACCTTCAAGATCATCAGGTCCAAAATATCATCCAACACAATCTAATCAACTAAACCATGGCACCAAGCACCTCATCCAGTCTCTTCTTAAACACCTCCAGTGATTTTGGCTCCACCACCTCCTTGGGCAGCCCATTCCAATGGGCAATCACTCTTTCTGTGAAGAACTCTTCCTAACATCCAGCCTAAACCTCCCCTGGTGCAGCTTGAGACTGTGTCCTCTTGTTCTGTCAGAGGTTGCCTGTTTATCTCTGCCATGGCATTTCATCCTCTACAGTTGGTGTGATGTGTTTTCTAGTATGTTTTGCTTTGCTAAACAATTAAAAAAAAAAAGTATATAATTTTCATGAGCTCTTCAGCTCCTTTGCTGTGAGAAAAACCAGGCATCAAATGCATTTCTCATTGATATTCTTATCAGAATCCCTCTCAGATGAATTCTGTCTACATGATGAGAATTATCTTAGGGGAAAAAGAGTACCTTTTCAATATATAAATTAATCTAAAGTCTACCAATAGTAGGAAACGTATTTCTTGGGAATACATGACCAAGCTAATCACATTTTAAAAGTATGCTTTCTCATTATAAACCCCTTTGCAATTACACAGATCACAGCTACAGGCTGGGACAGAGTGGCTGGAGATCAGCCAGGCAGAAAGAGACCTGGAGGTACTGGTTGACAGTAGCCTGAACATGAGCCAGCAGTGTGCCCTGGTGGCCAAGGCAGCCAACAGCATCCTGGCCTGCATCAGGAACAGTGTGGCCAGCAGGAGCAGGGAAGTCATTCTGCCCCTGTACTCAGCACTGGTTAGGCCACACCTTGAGTCCTGTGTCCAGTTCTGGGCCCCTCAGTTTAGGAAAGATGTTGACTTGCTGGAACATGTCTAGAGAAGGGCAACAAAGCTGGGGACGGGTTTGGAACACAAGTCCTGTGAGGGAGCTGGAGTTGTTTAGCCTGGAGAAGAGGAGGCTCAGGGAAGACCTCATTGCTGTCTACAACTGCCTGAAGGGTGGTTCTAGCCAGGTGAGGGTCAGTCTTTTCTCCCAGGCAACCTGTGACAGAACAAGAGGACACAGTGTCAAGTGACACCAGGGAAGGTTTTGGCTGGATGTTAGAAAGAAATTCTTGACAGAAAGAGTGACTGGCCATTGGAATGGGTTGTCCAGGGAGGTGGTGGACTCCCCATGTCTGGAAGTGTTTAAAAAGAGACTGGATGAGGGACTTAGTGCCACGGTTTAGTTGACTACATGGTGTTGGATGACAGTTTGGACTTGATAATCTCAAAGGTCTTTTCCAACCAGGTTAATTCTGTATTCTGTATTGATTGTAGGAATCTGTGACAGTTCAATATTAATTAACTGGCTTCTTTTCCTTACCATCCCTGCCATCCCTGCCAAAGCATTCCAAAAGCTGTGCAGTTTCAACAATGGATCCCATGCAGAGTGTAAACTGGTATATAAGCCTAATAAGAATTAATTTGTTAAGAGAGCTGCCAGAAATACTGAAGATGGTGCAGAGCTAGTGGTGTTCAAATCAGTTTAACTTAAAACAGTGCTTTTAACACTCACCTTCTCATTTATGCTTTCCAGGAACACTTCAAATTTGGAGTGGTTGCTTCACCACTTTCTGTGTACCAAGGGTTTTTTCTGAGAAGTTTCACTAGAAATGTATTTACTTTCCTAATTGGGAACTGAGATTGTAACTGATGCAGTCAATCTGCTTTGGAATATGTATCCATGTTTGCAAATCTCCATGATGTATCATTGACTATTACCCCCCCTTTTGTAAATAATACAAAAATATTTGTAATTGTACTGGATCTGGCTGGGTTGGAGTTAACTTTCCTCATAGCTAGCCCTAGCATTTATGGCTAGGTTGGCCTAGGTAACACACCAATGTTTTGGCTATTGCTGAGCAGTGCTTGCAGAGCATCAAGGCTGTCTCTCCAGCCTTCCCCACCAAATGTCAGTAAGCTAGAGATGGACAAGAAGTTGGGAGGGGACACAGCCAGGATAGCTGACCTTAACTGTTCCCTACCATATGATAAGTTGCTCAGCAATAAAAGTTAAGAGAAAAGGCATTGGGGGGGGGGAGGGGGGGAGGGAAGAGATGGTGAGGAATTAAGGTATTTATATTCCAAAGCAAAAATAACACATACTGAAGTCTTTCTTCCCAGGAAATTGCTAGACATTGCCTACTGATGGAAAGTAAAGACTACATCTCCTCATTTTGCTTTGCTTCTGTGTACAGCCTTTGCTTTCCTCATTAAAACGCCTTTATTTCAACCCATGTGTTTGCCCATCATATCTTCTCTCCCTGACCTTTGAGAAGGTGGAGTGAGTGACTTGGGAGAAGGGAGAGGTGCCTGGCATCCAGACAAGTCAGCCCACTGCAGTAATATTCACTCACTTTTAACCTCCTACACTTTGATTTGCCATAACTTCTAGTTGGTGTAGGAAGAACTGGAAGGTCTTTCATAGCTTATCATTATATCTGTCTATTCTTCATGCCTCATTCATACACTTTCTTATTGTTATTGCTCGGGTCTTCATCTGATAGAAGCTATAAGCTCACACCATTCATTAGGCGTGGTACCAATCTATTAAATGGAAATGCCACGTTATCTTTTCACCAGACCATTTTGAGCAGTGGCCTTTTTGTATAAAATGAGATTTTCATTTAAAAGCAGTGAGTCATGAACATGCAGGAGCACTATAAAAATCAGCATCACAAATAACCATCCCTAGTGAATAAATCCTCTGGACTAGACAGGCGGAGGTTGGTCTCTTCTCCCAGGCAGCCAGCACCAGAACAAGAGGACAGGGTCTCAGGCTGCACCAGGGGAGGTTTAGGCTGGAGGTTAGGAAGAAGTTCTATACAGAGAGAGTGATTGCCCATTGGAATGGGCTGCCTGAGGAGGTGGTGGAGTCACCATCATTGGAGGTGTTCAGGAGGAGACTTGATGGGGTGCTTGGTGCCATGGTTTAGTTGTTTAGGTGGGTTGGATTGGTTGATAAGTTGGACGTGATGATCTTGAAGGTCTCTTCCAACCTGGTCTATTCTATTCTATTCTATTCTATTCTATTCTATTCTATTCTATTCTATTCTATTCTATTCTATTCTAGGACACAGAAGTTTGGAAGGACACACTAAAATCCTGTGATGTCTTGTTGTGTGAATTGTAATGACATTTATCAGTGTTCTGGCAACTTTATTCAGTATGTCCTTCAGATAAGATTAATCCACTCCCTTTTTCCTTCAAAATTATTTTAAGGGCATAACTAGACAGAACAAAGAAGCTTACTGAAATCTATCCTAGGGAACATTAGTCTGCTAACAAGTGGTAAATCTTTGAAACTGGTTCTGTATTTGTAAAAGAAATAGTCAGAATTGTGAATTCTTTGCCTTCCTGAAATATGGGCAGCATCAAGAGAAGTGTGGCCAGCAGGTCAAGGAAAGTGACTCTCCCCCTCTACTCAGCTCTGGTGAGACCCCACCTGGAGTACTGCGTCCAGTTCTGGAGCCCCTATTACAAGAGGGATATGGAGGTGCTGGAACGTGTCCAGAGAAGGGCCACGAGGATGATCAGAGGGCTGGAGCACCTCTCCTATGAGGACAGACTGAAGGAGTTGGGGCTGTTCAGTCTGCAGAAGAGAAGGCTTTGAGGTGACCTTATTGTGGCCTTCCAGTATCTGAAAGGGGGCCTACAAGAAGGCTGGGGAGGGACTTCTCAGGATCTCAGGTAGTGATAGGACTAGGGGGAATGGAATGAAGCTGGAGGTGGGGAGATTCAGACTGGACATGAGGAAGAAGTTCTTCACCATGAGAGTGGTGAAGCCCTGGAATGGGTTGTCCAGGGAGGTGGTTGAGGCTCCATGCCTGGAGGTGTTTAAGAGCAGGCTGGATGAGGCTCTGGCCAGCCTGATCTAGTGTGGGGTGTCCCTGCCCATGGCAGGGGGGTTGGAACTAGATGATCCTTGTGTTCCCTTCCAACCCTGACTGCTTCTATGTTTCTATGATTCTATGTGGGACTTCTCTCTTCCTGTCCTAAAAATCTCCTACTGTTTTTTCTCACTAGTGGAACATCATAATTACAAGAAAATAATAAAAAAAAAAAAAAACAAACAAACCAAAAAGGAACCACCAAAGCCATTATATCAGGATGAGGAGCAAAAATATGAATTATATATGCTTGTGCACTAAAGTAAGAGGCTGTTTGCAGTAGAACCATTGTCTTATCTTTCCCACTCCTCAATTCCTATTTATGTCTCTGAGGCTCAAGATGAGGAGAAAGTTCTTCACAAAAAGTGTAATTGGCCAGTGGGATGTGCTGCCCAGGGAGGTGGTGGAGTCTCCATCCCTGGAGGTGTTCAAAAAGGCTGGGATGTGGCACTTGAAGCCATGGTTTAGTTGTCATGAGGTGTTAGGCATTAGGTAATAGTTCAAACTTGATGATCTCTAAGGTCTTTTCCAATCTGGTTGATTTTGTGATTCTATATAAACTCCTAAATTTAGAGATCATGTCCCTAAAATATCTATGGCACTAATGGATGGCACTAGAACAAGAGTAACATTGCTTATAAGGCTCATCCATAAGTCCTGGCAGCAAACCAGGCTTTACTCATCTTAGATACAAAATTAGTTAGGATAAGTATGGACAAAAGGAAATACCTTTTATCAATACATCACTTTTATTGAATAAAAGTGGACACTTAGCTGTCTGAATCATGTTTGAGCACTGCATTTAGTGCTGTTCCTAATGTTAACTAGTGCTACACTGAGCATTCAGGGCACATTGGTAAAGATACATGTGTTGATTTCCTAGACAAGGATTTTTGCTTCCAGCAGTAAATGAAAACTCAAGGCTAGACCCTTACCAAAACATGATGAATGCAGTTTACAGAAGATTATAGCCTTCAAAGTATTTGTTGTAGTACTGTAGGATAAACTGAAACCAGAAATTAAAATTACTCTTGATTACATATAGCTTATTTCATGCAATGAGTTAAAGGACAAAGTAACCTGTTCCTTTATATATTAAGATAACTGTGGCTTGATAGGAATCATAGCAAGGTCAATGTTTTAATTGTTATCATTATGAAATGTTTGCTGGATTTTTCCATATAGTTTCACAGGAGTTGCTATGCCTCAGACACTTTGGCAGGTGTTTGTACACTCAGTGGCTCACAGAATGCATAGGGTTGGAAGGGACCCTCAAAGTTCATCTTGTTCAAGTCCCCTGCAATCAGCAGGGACATCTCCAACTAGATCAGGCTCAGGACCACATCAAATTTTACCTTGAATATCTCCAACGATGGGGACTCAACCACCTCTGGGTAACCTGTTCCAGTATCTCAACACCCTCATTGTGAATAACTTACTCCTGATATCCAGCCTTTGCTCCAGTTTCAAACCATTGCCCCTCATCCTATTACTACAACCCTTGAAAACAGCCCCTGCCCAGATCTCTTGTAGGAGCCCTTCAGATACTGAAATGCTGCTCTAAGGTCTCCAGGGGGCCTTCTGTCCTCCAGGCTGAACAAATCCAACTCTGTCAGCCTGTCCCCATAGAGGAGGTGCTCCAGGCAACTGGTCATCTTCATGGCCTCTTCTGGGTTCTCTCTCCAGGTGAGGTCTCACCAGAGCAGAGCAGAATGGGAAAATAACCTCCCTTGATGTGCCGGCTACACAGGGTAGTTTTCTGGGGGTGGGGGGAGTTGTGCTTTAAATAGTTTCTGTGTCACAGAAAACATTTGCAACCATGTTTTCAAATAGTGCAAGGAATGTTTGAAAGGCAGGCACATCAGCACTGAGACACATCATTAGTTTTGCTCCTAGAGATTTGCAGCAGTGCAATTTGCAGTCATTGCTCTGAGAGACCACATGCCCAGGCTGAGACTGCTCATCACTTCTCTGCTTCTCTCATTCTTGGAGTATTTTTTTTCACCTAATAAACAGAAAGATTCAAAGGAAGGAACAAGTATTTTCTAGGATAGATAATTGTTTTGGCAAAAGGATGTCTGAGAAGGTTGGGACACCAGCTTGGGAAAGAAACAGCTCATGATAATAAAGGATAGCCTACAATATCAAAAATGTTTTGAAGAGAGTGAAGATCAGGTTTTTGCCCCTTGTAAATAAAAAATCTAGGGCCTATCTAGCAAAGGTTGTAGGAGTAAGAGAGCTACTTCTTTTTGCAGCAGGTGCTAGAACTGTGAAATTCACTGCCCAAAGAAGACACAGAATCACAGAATCACCAAGGTTGGAAGAGACCTCAAAGATCACCAAGTCCAACCTGTCACCACAGACCTCATGACTAAACCATGGCACCAAGTGCCACATCCAATCTCCTCTTGAACATCTCCAGGGGTGGTGACTCCACCACCTCCCTGGGCAGCCCATTCCAATGGCTAACAACTCTCTCAGTGAAGAACTTCCTCCTTGCCTCGAGCCTAAACTTCCCCAGACGCAGCTTGAGACTGTGTCCTTTTGTTCTGATGCTGGTTGCCTGGGAGAAGAGACCAACCCCCACCTGACTACAACCACGCTTCAGGTAGTTGTAGACAGCAATAATGTCTCCTCTGAGCCTCCTCTTCTCCAGGCTAAATCCCAGATCCCTCAGCCTCAGTCATGAAGACTCAGTTTAGCCAAGATCTTCAGGAAACCAGATGACTTCATTTAAAAAGAAACCTTTTACTCTGAGACCCTAACAAAGAAGTTTATCTTGTTATTTCTGTTCCTGAAGCACCTGAAGCAGTGTCTTATGCCTAAGAGCAGACAGAAAATTGTATTTTATTCCACAAAGGAAGTAAAATAAAAATGCTTACCCATGGGATTGGAAAGTGTTGGAAGTAAATGGGAGTGTTATTCAAACTACATACAGAAATTACAAATACCCAAATTCACATTCAGCCTCAGCCCAGTCCTTCAACCTGGGCTTATGACAACCTCTTTAAGCCAAAAAAATCACTTTTCAAAACCTTGCCCACTTAAGCCAAAACCCCAGGCCCCAATCCCCTCCACATCTCTCTACCCCCATTCCTCTGGGCCCCAATAGCACAGAATTAACTTGCTTTTCCACAGCACACCAGGCCACTCAGGGCCAAAAACAAGAGGTAAGGTCTGGCCAGGAGAATAGAGAATGAGAAAAAGGGCAGAACAAGCAGAAATGCTTGGGTTTATAGAGATGCAGTGCTTATGGGAAATGAAATACAGAAGATTACACTTTCCAGCATGTATCTTTCAGACTGCCTAGACCTCATGGGAGACTTCTCTATGTTTTAGGACATCCCAGTGCCTTAAACCCAGGATAACAGTGTTAAAGAAATGGTGGAGGGATAGATGGATCCTTTGAACTGTTTCAGTGTTTTTATGCTGTATGTTCTTGGGACTGGACTTCCTAGGAATCTAGAAAGCTCCTGTGTCACTGAACTATATGTCAAGAGTCCTTAAAAATGTTTTGGAAGCTGTTTACCAGCTTCAACCAAGGCTGACAGCAGGAACAGCATTTCTGAAATATTAATGGTGTACAAGTTTAAAAAAAATCAATGGCAGGAAGAATAAACTGATCCAAATTAATCACAGAGTCACAGAATGTTTGAGGTTGGAATAGACCTCTGGAGGTCAGCTTGTCCAACCACTGCTCAAGCTGGGCCACCTGGAATCAGTTGCCCAGGTCCTAGCAGAAGAGTCAAAAACTTAAGCATTCATCCATCAGACACCAAAGAAATAGTACAGCAGAGGTACAAAAAAAGATTTGATAGATTTTACAGCTCAACAAACTCATTTTTAATTGCAGAAATATTTGGGGTTACTGAGGTGACAGGAATGGTACCTTCAAAATGTGAATATAACTTCATCAGGCTGGAGTAGTTTTTAACCTATTTTTCTTGCCATAATTGCACTATGCCTTATGACTAAGATGTAAACTCCAGCTATAAATGACTCATAGCTCTCAAATTATATAATATATAATAATATATAGCAATATGTAATACCAGGTTATGAAAGCAAGACACACACAATGCATTTAGACTGCAGCAGCATCCAAATATTTGCTGTGTTTTGAATATACCTAAAAATACACACGTCTGACCACAAAATCCATTCTTGTTGTAACAGTGCAAAATGGCATGATGGGCTTACAATAATTGGTATTTTCAGCTGCAGGTGGAGCTTTCAAACACCACATATCTGTCTTGGCCAGCAAATTCTCCTGTCACAAAGAAACCAGAGGCTTTTCTCTCTGCCGCCATGTCCAGGATGTTGTTGGTTACCTAATATTCACTCTCTTTTCCTTCATATATATATATATATATATTTTACTTCAAAATGTGCTTTGGGACATTTCAAGTATGAAGGGAACAATTTAAGCCCCTTTTTTATTCTCTGTCATGCCAAGGGGCAAAAGTAATAGCCTTATGCAATGTTGCACCACGTTGCATAGGCTGATGTGGTATTACATAAGACTGGCTAGGTACTGAAAGAAGCGCATGTTTTCAATATACACACAAATAAGCCCTGAATGCAGGGGCCCTTTCAGTACCCTGAATGAGCACAACAATATAGACACTGTGAGCAACGAATCTGGCTTTCAGATGAACTAATTCAGACAGAAATGTAAGACCAGGCCTCCTGTTGTGCTCGCTTTGCCCAGGAGTGAACCAGGAAATGTTCCATTAAATCTCCCTGCAAAAGCAGCTGGATCTTGCATTGTAAAATAATGTCCTTTTTTTTCAATGACAAATTACAGTGGTGGTGACTACACACCCTTTGATGATAACACTTTTATCTTCTATTTCGATTTCTGTCACAAAACCAATGTCAAAATTGAAATTCAAGGTTTGTCTGCACTCCTGTGGAAAAGCAAGGGATGTTCAAGAAGCAAGCTATAGAATAGTCCAGCCTGCAAGGGACCTCCAAAGGTCATCTAGTTCAATCTCCCAGCAGTCAGCAGGAACATCCCCAATTAGACCAGGCTGCCCAGGACCTCGTCAAGCCTTACCTTGGATATCTCCAGGGAAGGGGCCTCAACCACCTCCCTGGGCAACATGTTCCAATGCCTAACAATAAATGTTTAGTACTGGACCATTACCAAGCATCTGCATTACACACCTCGAGTACTGTGTCCAGTTCTGGGCCCCTCAGTTTAGGAAGGATGTTGACTTGCTGGAACGAGTCCAGAGAAGGGCAACAAAGTTGGTGAGGGGTTTGGAACACAAGCCCTATGAGGAGAGACTGAGGGAGCTGGGGCTGCTTAGCCTGGAGAGGAGGAGACTCAGGGGTGACCTTATTGCTCTCTACAACTACCTGAAGGGGGGTTGTAAACAGGCAGAGGTTGGTCTCTTCTCCCAGGCAGCCAGCACCAGAACAAGAGGACACAGTCTCAGGCTGCACCAGGGGAGGTTCAGGCTGGAGGTCAGGAGGAAGTTTTACACAGAGAGAGTGATTGCCCATTGGAATGGACTGCCCGGGGAGGTGGTGGAGTCGCCGCCACTGGAGGTGTTCAGGAGGAGACTTGATAGGGTGCTTGGTTACATGGGTTAGTTGATTAGGTGGTGTTGGGTGATAGGTTGGACGTGATGATCTTGAAGGTCTCTTCCAACCTGGTTTATTCTATTCTATCTGTCCCCTGTATCTGTAAGCTCACTGATGATCAGGACATGCTAAGCTTCAGAGTGGTCAGCAGGTCAAGAGAGGTGATTCTGCCACTCTGCGCTGATGATACCTCACCTGGAGTGCTGTATCCATCCCTGGGGCTCCCAACATGACACATGGACCTGCTGGAGTGGGTCCAGAGGAGGGCCACAAAGATGATCAGAGAGCCGAAGCACCTCTGCTATCCAGACAGGATGAAAGAATTAGGGCTGTTCAGTCTGGAGAAGAGAAGGCTCCAAGGAGACCTTATAGCTACATTTCAGTATCTGAAGAGGACCTACAAGTAGGCTGAGGAAGCGTTTGTAGAGGTAGGACAAGGGGAAATGGTTTTAAGCTACAGCAGGGTACATTTATGTTGGACATTAGGAGGAAGTTCTTCACAATGAGAGTGGTAAAATACTGGAACAGGTTGCCCAGGGATGTGCTTCAGGTCCTTGGACACATTCAAGATCAGATTTGATGTGGCCCTGGGCAGCCTGATTGAGTTGGAGGTGTCCCTGATGACTTGGGGGGGGGGGGGGGGGGGGGGTTGGACAAGATGACATTTGCATTTGAGGGTCCTTTCCAACCCAATGTAATCTGTGAGTCTGTGGTATAACACTATGTAACTAAATTTTACCTGCTTCCTTAGCCTTTTGCAAACATTCAGAAACTATTTTATTTTATACCTCAGTAAAAATGAAATAAATAAAACAAAAAAGCAAAACCCAAACCACCCTTGTATTACAATGGAAAGGATTTTTCTCTATTAACTAAAACCACTTTTGAGCATAATGTGCTAAACTCTTATTACTCCAGACACAGCACAAGGAATATATTACTACTGTACCAGGGAGCCAGCTATGAGTACTGAATTGATTGCATCTATATGAATAAAGCTCTATCAGAGAGCAGTAAGAGCATGACTTCAAAGTTAGATGGTTTCCAAGAATCAGGCATCAGACTCTGCTGAGAGAAAAGACTGAAAACACTAGAAAGCAAAATCTTAAGCCAAAGGTAAAGCCTGTATTTTGAAGTACATATCCTCCACAGAGTATTTCCACTAACTCATTAATGCAGTCATGATTAAAAAGGAAAAAAGCTGGCAATATATCTGGCTGATGTTCTCATGGGAGGTTGGTATATTCAGATGCTTTAGTTGTCAGTTCCCTCTCCATTTTATGTCTTAACTGCTCAGTTACTGATAAAACTAACATTCATTAGACTGTGCAGTATGTAGTTAACACTCTGGTTTTAATCTCCTTTTGAATATTCAATAATTCTGCCAGTTAATTTCTGATAACTGCACACTTTTGGGGTTTTTAAAAAATCTTTAAAGCCCTAAATGTAAAAGCTAGAAATTACTGAGAAAAATATCCAATGGTCATATTTCTACAACTACCTGCAGGGAGGTTGTAGCCAGGTGAGGGTTGGTCTCTTCTACCAGGCAACCAGCACCACAACAAGAGGACACAGTCTCAAGCTGTGCCAGGGGAGGTTTAGGCTGGATGTTAGGAAGAAGTTCTTCATAGAAAGAGTGATTGGTCATTGGAATGGGCTGCCCAGGGAGGTGGTTACCATCACTGGAGGTGTTTAGGAAGAGACTGGATGAGGCACTTAATGCCATGGTTTAGTTGATTAGATCGTGTTGGATGATAGGTTGGACTCAATGATCTCAAAGGTCTTTTCCAACCTGGTTAATTCTATTCTATTCTATTCTATTCTATTCTATTCTATTCTATTCTATTCTATTCTATTCCTATTTATATTTCAAGTCATCATTTTGCTATTAAAATCAGAATGTAAGCTTTGTTAGTGCAAAAATGACATATATACTAAACTATGAGAATATGCTGGATCTTAATGTCCTAATGAAGGACATCATCATCAACCAACTGGGAACCAGTAATATTTCAATGTATTGTTTTTTTTCACATGGAGAATAATTACAAAGACAGTGCAAGGGAAAATGCAGTAAAAACTCTTGATAGACAAAGTGGAAATATGAAATAAAGATATTCTACCTCAGTTCTTCCTCTTGTTTGACACACCAGTATAACACAGGAAACAGAGAAACAGAGTAGCAGTAAATTTTAATGAGCAAAGTGGAAGAAACCTCATGAATATTCATCTAATTAGCCAATTTTAAATTGTAGGTCCATTGAATTTCCTAACATGTTCGTGTTTCTTCCATGAGAACTTGAGGAAGATTTTTACATTATAATTTCAAGGGTAATTTTTACAGAAATAAGGAGCAGCCATTCTCTAGTAATACTGAGTTCTGAAGGATTAGTGGAGAATGAAATCACAGAAACATTCATGTTGGAAAAGACCCTCAGAGTCACCAAGTCCAATCCATAACTCTGCTCTACAAAGTTCACCCCTACATCATATCCCCAAGCATCACATCTAAATGACCTTGAAAAACATCTAGGGTTGGTGACTCAACCACCTCCCTGGGCAGCCCATTGCAATGCCTGACCACTCTTTCTATGAAAAAAATGAATGTAAAAAATGAAGGCTAGTTTAGAGAAACCATTAAAGAAGTTATGAAACATTCCATGGAGATATTTTTTTCCCCATTATTTTGTGAAGCAAGCTATTATTGGTGCATTACATGTTTTTTTAAGACCTTTCCCTAACCACAGATTCATAGGATACCTTGGGTTGGATGCAACCTTAAAGAGCATCCAGTTCCAACCCCCCTACCATGGTCAGAGAGCAGAAAGGCAAAGAAGGATGCTTTGATAAAAGTTAAAGGCTTGAGGCATACTGGATGTTCAAAACAAAATTGTCAGTTCACCACTCTAAATAAGACTAAGACAGATTATTTGCTCAGAAGAAAGTCCCTCTAAATACACATAAGCAAAAGCACATTGATGTTAGAAACCTCGTCTGCTTACACATTTTGATGCTAAAGGAGCAATGTAAGCATGTACATTGCAAAGAAATGATTATAGAGATTCTCCTCAAGTGTATCAGAGTTGATACAATCCAGGGAAGTCAGACTACAATGTCCACTGGCTGCCCTAGAAGTTAGCTCAGTTAATGGTTTCACTCATAAACCATTATAAATCTGCACATATACTACTTTATACTGAAACAAAGCCAAACCAGCAGTGACACAACAGTGTACCTGAGAGCGATGGACTCAGTTTGATGGATGTCTCAAAGGCATCACAGTTTGCATGTAAGAGACAACTGCAAAGTTTAACTGTTGAGTAGTGACAGCTGTCTCTTTTTGTGTCCCAGTCTGGGAATTCATCTTCAACTCTGAATCCCAGAGCAGAGAGGAGAAAGGTGATGTATAGACTCAAGTAACAGAAAAACAAGTTGAAAGGAAGCTGAAAATGTCACTGCTCCTTCCTACCTCACAGGGCATGGTAGGCATACAATACATAGCTTGTTCCCTAGAGCCTTGTCCTGGTTTGAGGCCAGGCAGATCCTCTCTTGCCCCTAAAGGAGGCAAAAGAATGACACACAAATGGATTGCAGAAGTGATGGAAAGTTTAAATGGCAAAGCAGTAAGTGTTGTACAGAAACTACAAGCATACAGCAAAAGAAACCCAAATCATACAGAGTCCCTTACAACACATCCAAAAAGCCTCCCAACTCTTCCCTTCTCCCCACCAGAGGGTATACCCAAAACCCCCAGGTCTCTTTCTTCCCCCCGCACTGCTAGGCTAGTCTCAGCTGGCCAGGTCTGAGACCACCCCTTCCCCCCTCTCCTCCTGGCATTAGGCCTAGCCAGGCTTAAGAGGCTTTGAGATACTCCCCGACCATTACCCGATAGGAAGCATCTCTCACGAGAGCAGAGGGAGTGAAAGACTTTGCAAATAAATGTATAGGGTGCAGGACATTATGGGTATGAAATACACTATTTCCTGTGCTCACCTACTGGGCTGGATATTCGGGACACCGGAGGTGTAACCTATTTCACATCAACAGTAGGCACCCAGACTAAACTGCCACAAGCCTTTACCAGGGGTGTTCTTAGGGACTTCTTGGAGCTTCCAGCTATTTCCCATCCACTGTGCTCCAGCACTTTGTTACTATTTTGAAGAGAAAACAAAAAATTGGTGGAGGAATGGGTGAGTCCCCACTGAGAGCAGCTATTAGTTTCCTGCAGCTTCATATACTCTCAGTGTCTGCAGATAAATCACACTAACACAGCATTAGTTGTCACAGCATCACAGTCTAAGATAGAAAACATGACTTTTGTTTCCAAAGAAATGAAAAACACTAGATCCTGAGGTGTCTCCAGCATATAGGTAAAAGTTGTCTCATGAGTCACTAGCAGTCTGTCATAGAAAAGAGAAAAACTGTTTCAGTAATTGTTACAGCTCACTGTGCCCAAAGACTAAAGTGATTCTGAGCCAAAGCAATGCCTGTGGCCAAGAAGGACCCAAGAAGGAGGCTCTTCTATGGCTTTTGAAAGGCAGAAAGGGAAGTTATCCTTAATAAATGGCAAAATACTGGAAGCACAAGCCACAAGAAGCACTGTGAATTAACGAGGAAAAACTGTAACACAGGACAGGAGAGAACAGATCAGGATATGGCCGATCCAGTTTCACACCAGCAGGGGTAACATCATATAAATGAGACTATGAATGTACTGTGTTCCCTCTTTGCTTTCCCAATTATCTTTAGTTATAGGCTGCATGAATTATGTAGGGACTTAACAAGCTGCAAAGATAAAAGCCAAATCAAAAAGCTTGCAAACTTTTGTCACTCCTTGTTTCCACCTCACTTTCTACTTATTGTAATAAATGTGGTAATATCTGAATCCTATGCAAAACAAGGCTGAAAAATCCCTGAATTCCAATTCCTGAACCAGCAAGGCAGTTACTTATGGGCCTGTCTCTTACATGCCTAGGTAGTCCCATTGAAGCTGGAGCAACTGCCTGAATGATGAGACTACTTACTAGGGTCTTCATGGGAAGTGAGATGCACTTTAGCAGTTGCCAGAGGGGACACAGTAAATTGTACCTAATGCTACCTGCACACACTCTGCATTATTGTAGTGCCCTGTAAATAGCTCAGCCACAAACCGTGCTTGGTTGTGAACTGACATGCTCATCACTGAAGGCATCAGAGGCCTGATAAACCGTGATGTACCACTGCCTCCCATACAAGACAGTGATGAACAGCTTTCATTTCAGTCACTTGCCATTTTGTGTCTGCCCTAACGACAGCCATTGCACTGCTCTGAATGACAAAGGGACTACAGATCACAGTAATTAAAGATTTATAGTGGTGTAAATAATTAACACTCCCCCATTCCACTGTACACAAAAGTCATGTGTAGATGAATACAAAAGCAACAGTAAGCTCATAGCAGGCAGCTGAAACCAATTTATCTATGATACATCTCAGAAGCTTCTCTTCCTCTTTCAAATGAACAATTTTTTGTTAGTTCAGGATATATTGGGTATAAAGTGATACACTGCATATTTAGTTCTTTTTTTCCAAAAGCATGAAGATGATCCTTATTCCAGAACTGCTTAGTAAAACCAGCCTGTTTTGTATTTTCTATTTAGGCTCAGCAAATTAATGTGCTGAGTTCTTCAGGTACTAGAGACTGTGCCACTCCTCTAGTCCTGACATCAGCAATCTTATTGCCATTTGGGAACTTCATGATAGGAGAATTTATTCATTTATTTTCTCTTTGGAATTTAAGTGCTGCTTTACTGGGTACCACTATTTTTTCCCAATCATTTTTTTCCACCATAAAAACCATAATCACAAGATTTGAATACAAACTCCTAGGAGTACTTAACACAAATGCAGGCCTCAATTTAGAGGCATGCATTGTTATGGCCCTGCTGGAATACTCATTTTGTTTCTACCATAAAAGATAGCTTTGATTCTCTTTAGATTATACAGTGCACTCAAAACTCTGTTCCAAAAGCACAAAAAAATGCCTGAATTAAAATGTTAAGCTTGCAAAGAGCAGTACTTGGGAAAGATGAAAGCACATCAGAAATAAGGACAATGTGGTAACTTGAGTATAGATCCATTGCTCATTGCTCCATTGTCATTAGCTGCTTGGTCACTTGCTCTTTATTTACATACTTTCTTTCAGTCACTGCACATAAGGGACTTGTTCTGGTATGAATGAAATGTGCAATGAAAAAGGTTATTCTCTGCAGTTGCTCTGCCTCAGCAGCTGTAGAAGATGGAGCGTGAAAGGCGAAACTCAGAATTTCTGTCTCCTAGGAGATTTCAGTGTTTCAGGTGCTTCAAGTCGCAATTAAAAAAAGGAAAATAACAGTATCTCCTCTAAGATGGAAGTTCTGATGAGGTTTTGTTCTCTAAAAGGAAGAAAGACAGGTAATTTGTTTCAGAAACACATTCAGAGCTTCCAAGTTTCTGGTTCCTCAAGCAACACACAAAAATATTGCCTAGAAGCTTCTTGCACCCTGGCACTCAGAACATGCCTTCAGCCTTCCTGCAAGAAGACAGTCTTGCAGGGCAGTGCAGCCCCTCAGCCTCCTGCCACAGCCAACACTCAAGGCCCTTGGGCACCTTGGATGGCCCATGCCATCATTAGACATGTCTCTGGTTCTAAAGCAAATTCCACCTTTGGTTTCCCGGGCCAGCTTATTTCTGTTGATATGCAGCTGCCTGCCCTACCTCATGCCCCATGGGTGTTAAGAAAGCCTAAGAGGAGACAAATAATTTCTCTTAGCTTCATCTCAGGAAAACTGATTTGGATAAGTACATTTTCCTCTCCAAGGCTATCACTACAAGGAAGATGTGTTGCCTTTAAAAAGTATACTTGAGTACTTGAGCTGCAAGGAGAGCTACTGGAACCAGTGGGCAGGTGTCCCCTACACTTTAGTAGCCTCAGGTCATTCCCTCACCCCTCACTACTATGCAAGGTTTGGTGAGGAGACATGTCTATGATGTCCTATACCTGAGACCAGGCAAATTAAAAAGTCTCTTCATGTACCTGCATTTCTATGAGGCTAGGGAGAAGCAAACTGCACCATCCTCAGGGTCAAGGGGACAGCACTTGCCTGGGGTGCCAGGAAGGAATGCTGACAAGCCAAGGTTACATGGAGTCAGTGCCTGCCCTGGGCTGGCATTTCTTTCACAGAAGTTGCGTATTCTTGTAACTGGGCCAGAATTTCTGTGCCAAAATCTGCCTTTTGAATAAACCTCCACGCTTCCTTCTAAAACAGTTTCATTCCAAGATAATTTTTTTACAAACAAGGGAACAATATTTTTGTGAGAGTCTCTTTGTAATATGGCTGGGTTTGGGGTTGGGGTTTTTGTTGTTGTTGTTGTGTTTGGGGTTTTTTAAGTATTATTATTATTATTTTGCTTTGTCTCCTTCTCCTTTCTTTTTCACAGCAGTGTGACCTGACCCTGGTTGCTGGCAGCCACATGCCCAGCAGCACCCAGGAGGGCCTTGCATGCACTGAATGGGTCTCAGAGTATGCAGGGGTCATATTCATTTCTCTGGAGAGTTTCTTAAAGGCATTTGATTCCTACGGCATTAACTAGTCACTAAATAATAAAGATTCAAAGATTAGTGTTACCATATCTCCTCAGGGTTCAGCCAGGCAGTGAGGGGGAGGAGAAAGGCAATAATGGGAGCTGCAGAGGACACTGAACTTGCAAGTGCAAATGAAAAGACTGATTATTCACACGGAGCTCAAGCTAAAAGTTAAGCTCAGCTGTTTTCTATGGTTGATACTGCTTCTCTCTTTTCACCACCAATGACTGCACAAGATACTAAAACTGTCTTGCTGTGACAGTTTCATTTAAGCTTGTCACTGCTAATTTGCTGCATTACAGAATCATGGAATGATAGGTGTTGGAAGGGTCCTCTGGAAAGGGTCTAGTCCAGCCCCCTGCAACATGACTTTATCAGTGCTTTACTAGTGGAAGAGGACCAGGATTAAATAACTGTTAAGGAGAGGCTTTCCCTGTTTTCTCAAGACAATATTTTGAATCTAAATCACACTTCTAAAGAGCACTAGGTATCCTGAGCAGCAATGGCTCAGCTCTGCTTTTTAGAGGGTTGTGTTTGAATGTAGTCTCTCAGACATCATGCCAGTCAATGGGTGCATGGGGCTCCCATTCCTAAACATGCACAATGCAGAACATGTGAAATGTCTGAAGAAAGAGCAGAAGTTTTTCTCATTTCAATTAGTGAACAAGAAAGAAAGAACAAAAAAAAAAATCCCCATGAAGTAAGCTGATGTATCTCTCTGTTGCCCTGAAACTGAAATCTTCCATTCAAGAAACCTCTGGAGCAGTCTGCTGATTCTTTAAAGCTTTCTTTGCATTTAAATACCCTTCTGCAAAATGTTCAAATATTCATATAATGAGGAAAAATGTTTTAGTCCTCTGCAGTGGAACTTTAGGGGGTTTAAATGCTTGTTTTTCAGACACATTCACTCAATCTCTGCCTACATAGTCACTCAGTTTCTGCCTTTAAGCACAAGAGATGATTTCTTTTTGAAAGGGTTGCAAAAAAACTTTTTGAATGTAACAGATTCATACAGTGTTTTCCCTAGGGTCAGAGGATGAACCTTAGTAACACTCAGAACAAAAATGGCCTTGAGGGTTTTTCATGTTATGTTTGTAGAGCACATATGAAAAAGCAGCCTGTGTCAAGGGGCCTGAGAAACCCACTCCCAGGTTTTGCAGAGGCCCCCTCCCCAGTTTCCTCTGTTGCCTCCTGACAGCCTACAGAACTCTCAAATCATCTCTGACTATGCAGAGCCCCAGCAAAGAGCAGGAGTGCATGCACAGCTGCTTGCTTTTCACATGCCCACCTACATTTGTGTGTATTCAGAAACTTGTTCTCCCACTGTGTACTGATGCCTCTTTATCCTGTGCTGCGGATTGTGTGGAAGCAGCTTTGAAAGGGTATGAAAGCAGGAGTTATGAACTGTGACTATGATCTCATTGTTCTTGTACACATGCTTCATCTCAGCCACAGCATCCTTTCCAGAATATGAATGATTGCTAAAGAAAGGGACTTGCTGCATAGGGGTGTGATTTTCCCAAGTTTTTGCTGATTCATTTTACATCTATCTGAAGCAGGGAGGAAGAAAAACACCTTACAGAAACTGTAATATAAATTTCAAATACAATAAACATATTTAGAGCCCAGGACACCTTTTTAAATCCCAGGACACCTTTTTAAATCCCATCTCATCTGTCAATATGAAAACAGAAGTATTTTTTCCCACTTAGTATTTCCCTGGCAATTCCTTAACAGAATTAGGGGTATCAGAAATTATGCAAGGAGTCTGTTGGTATAAGAGCAAGTGCAGGGTCCTGCATCTGGGTCGAGGCAATCCCAGGCACAAATACAGGCTGGGCAGTGACTGGCTGGAAAGTAGCCCTGAGGAGAGAGACTTGGGGGTGCTGGTGGACAAAAAGCTCAACATGAGCTCTCAGTGTGCACTTGCAGCCCGCAAAGCCAATCAGATCCTGGGCTGCATCAGGAGAAGTGTGGCCAGCAGGTCGAGGGAGGTGATCCTCCCCCTCTACTCAGCCCTGGTGAGACCCCACCTGGAGAACTGTGTCCAGTTCTGGAGCCCCTATTCCAAGAGGGATGTGGAGGTGCTGGAACATGTCCAGAGAAGGGCCACAAGGATGATCAGAGGGCTGGAGCACCTCTCCTATGAGGACAGACTGAAGGAGTTGGGGCTGTTCAGTCTGGAGAAGAGAAGGCTCCGAGGTGACCTAATTGTGGCCTTCCAGTATCTGAAGGGGGCCTACAGGAAGGCTGGGGAAGGACTTCTCAGGATCTCAGGTAGTGACAGGACTAGGGGGAATGGAATGAAGCTGGAGGTGGGGAGATTCAGGCTAGATGTGAGGAGGAGGTTCTTCCCCATGAGAGTGGTGAAACCCTGGAATGGGTTGTCCAGGGAGGTGGTCGAGGCCCCGTCCCTGGGGGTGTTTAAGACCAGGCTGGATGAGGCTCTGTCCAGCCTGATGTAGTGTGGGGTGTCCCTGCCCATGGCAGGGGGGTTGGAACTAGCTGATCCTTGTGGTCCCTTCCAACCCTGAATGAAACTATGAAACTATGAAACTATGATTCTGAGGCTAATCATGCAGATTGAGGATGTCTGAATAATTTGTGTGACTTCTGGTCTAGATTTCACATTCTGGGTGCATATATTGTTAACTTAAACCAAGCTCGGAATGTTGTGTTTTACTTGACAGATAACAATACCTCCTACGGAGTTGGGGCTGTTCAGTCTGGAGAAGAGAAGGCTCCGAGGTGACCTAATTGTGGCCTTCCAGTATCTGAAGGGGGCCTACAGGAAGGCTGGGGAGGGACTTGTCAGGATCTCAGGTAGTGACAGGAGTAGGGAGAATGGAATGAAGCTGGAGGTGGAGAGATTCAGGCTGGATATGAGGAGGAAGTTCTTCACCATGAGAATGGTGAAGCACTGGAATGGGTTGTCCAGGGAGGTGGTTGAGGCCCCGTCCCTGGAGGTGTTTAAGCCCAGGCTGGATGAGGCTCTGGCCAGCCTGATCTAGTGTGAGGTGTCCCTGCCCATGGCAGGGGGATTGGAACTAGGTGATCCTTGTGGTCCCTTCCAACCCTGACTGATATTATGATACTATGATTTTCAGAGATACCTACTCAAATAACTAACTAACTAACTAAATGCATCCTCCTATAGAGGCATGTGGCTTCTCTTTGTCCGAGAGCTGGGCAAAAAAATGTAAAGCAGCAGAGATATTTGAATGAGACAGTAACAGCGTGAAATCTTTCCACATGTATTTCCACCATCCATAGTGCCAAGAATTCCCTCAAAAGAGTCGTAAATGCTGATGGCAAGCACTGAGAGAGATCTTACTGACTGGAGTTGGGTTTGCATTGTCATCCATGCATGGTTACAATTCCCGTCATCCTGGCAGTTTTCTCTGGATCACTGATCAGGCAAACAGATCTGGCTAGCTCCTCAATTCATCCTGCAGGTACTAACTAACCTCTTCCTTCACTACCATTCTTCTCACAGGTTCATCGACTCAATAGCACTTACAGAAGAGATATAGTCAAGCAGCCTTCCTGCATCACCACTGTGCACAGCGTTATTTAACCCTTGCTACTGGATTATACTTCAGAGCCCTTTGAAATAACAGAGAGAAGCTCTTCAAAGAGCTTATCCCAGAGATACATCTATGACTGACAGACCCTTCTTGTCTCACCTCATGGTGAGATGAAGTTATTGTCAAGTTTTGATCCAAGAGCTGCCCAGGGCAAAAGGACAGAAAAGTTTTACACCTTCCCAGGTGTAAATTAAAAAAAATAAATAATAACAATTGCTCCACACTGTATTGGACATGCAAATGGAAATCCAGAGAAGGGCAACAAGGCTGGTGAGAGGCCTTGAGCACAAGCCCTATGAGGAGAGGCTGAGGGAGCTGGGATTGCTTAGCCTGGAGAAGAGGAGACTCAGGGGTGACCGACATTGCTCTCTACAACTACCTGAATGGAGGTTGTTCCTAACATTCAATATGAATCTACCCATTTCTGTTTTTGTTCCATTCCCCCTAGTTCTATCACTACCTGACAACCTAAAAAGTCCCTCCCCAGCTTTCTTGTAGGACCTCTCAAGATACTGGGAGGCCACAATAAGGTCTCCTTGGAGCCTTCTTCAAACTGAACAGTCTCAACTCCCTCAGTCTGTCCTCATAGGAGAGGTGCTCCAGCCCTCTAATCATCCTCTTGGCTCTTCTTTGGACATGCTCCAGCATGTCCAGATCCTTCCTGTAACAGGGGCTCCAGAACTGGACACAGTACTTGAAGTGGGGTCTCACCAGACTGTACTAGAGGGGGAGAATCACCTCCCTCAACCTGCTCTCTGTGCTTCTCTTGATGCAGCCCAGGATTCAGGGAAGGGCTGGTAAGCAATGTGAGGCTCATAGACGGCCTTGGCTGCAGTGACCATGAAGCAGTTGAATTTAACATCCTCAGGGCAATCAGGAGGAAGTATTCCAAGCTCACGACCCTAGACTTCAGGCGTGCAGATTTTGATCGCTTCAGGGATCTGCTAGCCAAAGTGTCGTGGGACAAAGCCCTGGAGGGAAGAGGGACCCAGGACAGCTGGTCAGTGTTCAAGGACCACCTCCTCTGTGTCCAGGAGCTCTGTGTACCAACAAAGAGAAAAGCAGGTAAGAATGCTAGGAGGCCTGCCTGGATGGGCAAGGAGCTACTGGACACACTATTACTTAAAAGGAAACTCTACAGGAAGTGGAGGGAAGGACAGGTAGAACAGGGGGAATATAAGGAAGCTGCCCGAGCAGCAAGAGTCCTGGTTAGGAAAGCCAAAGCAGAGTTTGAGTTGAATCTAGCCAGGGAGATTAAAGGGAATACTAAGAACTTTTACAGGTATATTAATGGGAAGAAGAAGACTAGGGAAGGTGTGGGCCCCCTCAGAAAGGAAAATGGTGACATGGTCACATGTGATGAGGAAAAGGCTGAGGTACTTAATAACTTCTTTACCTCAGTCTTCACTGCAAGGGCCTCTAGCCACACTCCTGATGTTATGGAAGTCAAAGCCAGGGACAGGGAGGAAGAACTGCCCATTGTAAGTGCAGATCAGGTTCGTGATCATCTGAAGAACCTGAAAGTGTTCAAGTCCATGGGACCCGACGGGATACACCCACGGGTACTGAGAGAACTGGCAGATGAGGTTGCTAAACCCCTCTCTATTATATTTCAAAAGTCATGGCAGTCTGGTGAAGTCCCCACAGACTGGAAAAGGGGAAACATTGCCCCCATCTTCAAAAAGGGCAAGAAGGAGGAACCAGGGAACTACAGGCCAGTCAGTCTCACCTCTGTGCCTGGAAAGATCATGGAGCAGATCCTCCTGGAGTCACTACTCGCTCAAAAGAATAGTGAAGAGGTGATTGGGAGCAGTCAGCATGGCTTTGCCAACGGCAAATCCTGCCTGACCAACCTGGTGGCCTTCTATGAGCAGGTGACAAAATTAATAGATGAGGGGCAAGCAACTGATGTCGTTTACCTGGACCTGAGCAAAGCCTTCGACACTGTCCCACACCACATCCTGGTCTCCAAACTGGTGACGCATGGGTTTGATTGGTGGACCACTAGATGGATAAGGAACTGGCTTGATGGCCGCACCCAAAGAGTGGCTGTCAATGGCTCCATGTCCCAGTGGAGGCCAGTGACAAGCGGAGTCCCTCAGGGATCAGTCCTGGGACCTGTCTTATTCAACATCTTTGTGGGGGACATGGACAGTGGCATTGAGTGCACCCTCAGCAAGTTTGCTGATGACACCAAGCTGTGTGGTGCAGCAGACACGCTGGAGGGAAGGGAGGCCATCCAGAGGGACCGTGACAGGCTGGAGAGGTGGGCACAAGCCAACCTCATGAAGTTCAATAAGAGCAAGTGCAGGGTCCTGCATCTGGGTCGAGGCAATCCCAGGCACAAATACAGGCTGGGCAGTGACTGGCTGGAAAGTAGCCCTGAAGAGAGAGACTTGGGGGTGCTGGTGGACAAAAAGCTCAACAGGAGCTCTCAGTGTGCACTTGCAGCCCGCAAAGCCAGTCAGATCCTGGGCTGCATCAGGAGAAGTGTGGCCAGCAGGTCGAGGGAGGTGATCCTCCCCCTCTACTCAGCCCTGGTGAGACCCCACCTGGAGTACTGTGTCCAGTTCTGGAGCCCCTATTCCAAGAGGGATGTGGAGGTGCTGGAACGTGTCCAGAGAAGGGCCACAAGGATGATCAGAGGGCTGGAGCACCTCTCCTATGAGGACAGACTGAAGGAGTTGGGGCTGTTCAGTCTGGAGAAAAGAAGGCTCCCAGGTGACCTAATCATGGCCTTCCAGTATCTGAAGGGGGCCTACAGGAAGGCTAGGGAGGGACTTCTCAGGATCTCAGGTAGTGATAGGACTAGGGGGAATGGAATGAAGCTGGAGGTGGGGAGATTCAGGCTAGATGTGAGGAGGAGGTTCTTCACCATGAGAGTGGTGAAACCCTGGAATTTGTTGTCCAGGGAGGTGGTCGAGGCCCCGTCCCTGGGGGTGTTTAAGACCAGGCTGGCTGAGGCTCTGTCCAGCCTGATGTAGTGTGGGGTGTCCCTGCCCATGGCAGGGGGGTTGGAACTAGCTGATCCTTGTGGTCCCTTCCAACCCTGAATGAAACTATGAAACTATGAAACTATGAAATGTGATTGGCTTTCTGGGCTGCAAGTGCAGACTGGTGGCCCATGTTGGGCTTCTCATCCACCAGCACCCTTGGTATCACCTCAAGGAATGAGAATCTGACTTTCTTCTAAAAGCTTCTATTGTCCCCACAAAAGTGCATCCCTCCGAGCACCTCAGTACTGCATGTATCATCCTACTTTCTTGTCTTTCACTTCCAGTCCTGTGTGTAAGCTACCAGAAACATAATTCCTTAACTAATATTACTTGTGATCACAATGTCTTTATCTTTTAATGTGAACAGCACACTACTCAGAATGAATTTCAGCCAGCTTCAATGCTTTGCATCACATGTATGAAGGATTACAGAAGAAAAGTATGTGCTCTTTTACCTTTACTATGGTGGTGTGCCAAGACCAAAGCAGAGATTTGCTATATTTGAGATGCAGGACAGACATTTTATATTCAAGTTGTTGACACTTGGAGCTGTACCAGTTGCTGTTTCTGATTTGGAGAATAGCAAGCACAGGGGACTGTTGAATGCAGCCACATGGTCCACATTTTCCCTCTGACACCTTTTCCTGTGTCACCCTAGACCCTCTCCCAAAAGTCAGATTAAGATGCTTTCATTTGATAAGGCAGAAAAAGACCTTCCAATATTAGTAGCCATCATACTTGTCATATGTGAGACATGACACCTTGTATTTGATACAAGAGTAACTAGGTCATTAAATAACCTGGCAACCTACCCATAGGACACAGAGGCGTATGTATAAGGAAGTTTTTATGTAAACATTTCATTCCAAGAGTGTACCCCTGTCATTAGTCCTTTAACATGCACTTTGCATAATCATCAGATAATGTCTGTACTTCTCTCCCATATATTTGCTTTTTAACTCTGCTTGTCATCTGTTATCCTCTTGGTATATGTCTGCATTGCCACACAATATTCTGTTGTGTAACCACCGGGGAGATTATCCTATTTTGCAAGATGACTTTCACTGTAAGCCAACAGGCATCTGCTAAATAAAGCCACATCCATTGCAGATCACCTTGGCTTTTAACTGTTGATGAACTTACTTCACAAATACTTGGCTTTTTTTTTTTTCCCCCTTTTCACTTTTCCCCTGTGCAAAGACACTCAGAATGACCACATTTGTGCATCAAATGGATTATAGCACTGGGACATGTTCTCTTATTTTTGGTCATTATTATGCTTTCAGTTTTTGGCTGTGTTTTAGTTTCTGTAGCAGGAGATTCTCGTAGATTCTTGTGATGAGAGGTCAACTAAATTCAAACACTGCTGTGAAGCTTTATAACAATAATACCTTTCGTGCTACTATACTCTGTAAGCAATTCCAGTGGAATCCCTGTTCTGAGTAATTTATTATAGCTCAACCATAAAAATGTGCTTTGGGCTGAAAGTGGATTTATAAGATTTCTGCCCAGGAGCATATGCTTTGTAAAATTTAATTTAAATCAGCTTAGCTATTTCTTTTCCTTTAAAGACTAAAGAATAAAAACAAAAGTAGATTATTAGTCTTTTTCTTAGCAGAAGAAAACCCTCACTTTTATGTCTGTAACAAATAGGCATTATTTTGCCCCTTATGTATGTATGTAATTCCATCAACTTTGAGGAAAACATGTGGAGAACCATGAAAACAAAGCTAGTCTTCCTTATTTTAAATGAAATATGGAGCCTACCTAGCCAACAATTTGGATGAGGATTTTCTATTGGGTAAAAGGAAAAATAGAAACAGTAATATTAGAGCAGGGGAAAAAAATAAATCCACTGAACATAAACTACTTATCACAACAGTTAGCAACAAAGTTCTGACAAATAGTAATAGAAAAAACACCTTCCCTTCCCTTCCCTTCCCTTCCCTTCCCTTCCCTTCCCTTCCCTTCCCTTCCCTTCCCTTCCCTTCCCTTCCCTTCCCTTCCCTTCCCTTCCCTTCCCTTCCCTTCCCTTCCCTTCCCTTCCCTTCCCTTCCCTTCCCTTCCCTTCCCTTCCCTTCCCTTCCCTTTTCTCTTCCCTTTCCCTCCCCTCCCCTCCCTTCCCCTTCCCTCTCCTGCCTTCTCCTCCCCTTCCTACTAAAATGCCCTTCTGCCACGTGATCCAGATTGCTTTCTAAAGTATAGCCTTTCAGTCCATCCGTACAGCTAAAATCTACTAAGTTCTCACATCTCAGTAGTCTCCATTCCCACATCTCAGTAGCATCCTTAGCTCTGGCAAAGACAGGTATGTCTTGTTCCACTCATTTTAATCATATAGCTTATTCTCCTATGTCTTGTGTTTGTCTGAGATATGTTTCACACTTCCTCCTTTTCTCTAACACACGCAATAGAGAGAGGTTCTTTTTACCTTTATATGTCTTCACAGACCATGCCTCTTCTCAGACAACTCTCAGACCCTTCTCAGTAGTATCAAGTGGCATGAAAAGAGGCAAGGGAAACAGACTGAAATACTACATTTAAACATTAGAAAACACTTCCTTGTTGTGAGATTGGTTGAACTCAGGAAGAGGTTGTCCAGAAAGGTGGAATATGCATCCCTGGAGATAATCAAAACTTGACTAGACACCGTCCTGAAGGAACTATTCTCACCAGCCATGTTTGAACAGGGAAGTTGGATTAGATGATCTAGAGGTCCCTCCCCACTTCAGTGATTCTGCAGCTCAGTGACCTTACTTAGAATCTCTCATTCATTAATGACTTGATGACCCTTTCTTCCAAAATGTATTGCTAGCAGCTTCTACCACTTAGGAGTTGTATTTACAAACTTATCCCCATGCCCAGAAAAATCTCCCTACACACTCTGCAAAGGTCTTCTCTTCTAGACTCTTCTGAAAACTCTTTCTTGCTGTTTATATAGTCTATAAAAGTGATTTGTTGAGATGTAGATGCTGTGTCTACTTGTTACTTTGCAATTCTGTGCCTGTTTCTCCCTTCATAATTCAGATTGTAAAATATCTGAGATAGAGACAGAATCACTTGGGGTTTGAACTGCATCTGCTACTGCTGTTTGTTGGAAATATGTAGAACTGTTAGACAGTCAATGAAAAGAGAAATAAGTGGGTGCCCTCCAAATAGCCACAGGATGTTCCAGATTAGGTCAAACTTCAAATAAAAGCCTTTACTGCAATTTTCAGTGTTAAGAAACTGGTTTGCTTGTACGGATACACAGAAAGTAAAAAGTATTTGAGCTATGATTTTGTTTTCTGTGCTACACTTTTAAGTTTCACAATTCCATGAAATTTAGCCTGAACTTTATTGGTAACTATGGTGACTATAATAAATGAAGTGACAAAGGTGGCTCAGACTGTGTTTACTGGGAAATAAGGAGCAGCTAGGAAAAAAACCTCTACTTTTCATGGATAGGTTATTCAGTCAGACACTTGCAGAGGTTGTTAATGTACATGTGGGTTTTCAGTTACTTGCCTCCACCTGTATGAATAGGCCTGCTTCTCCCTTTCTTTAATGGCAATGTGCTGAGTGCAATGACACAAGCAGATAAAGTTCTGAAGCAGTTTTCATCAGCAGGCAGAGAGGCACTATGGCCTAGACAGACACATTTCCCCCATGATACCCTAAACACTGCAATATCACTCTGCTGCCTGAGCAGAGGTTGCTTTCCCATGTGTTCCTGTCTCTCGCTGGTAGCAGAAATGATGCTGTGTTGAATGTAACTATAATTATACATCCTGCTGTTCCATGTCTTTGATGCAACAGGGTAGGAGGGAAGACCTCAAACAGGACTGCCGTTGTGGGTGGCCAATTATCTAGCAGGATGTTTGGGAAAGGTCTTTTTGCTGTTTATACTTCATTACAAACTGTGAAGAAAGCAATTAACACCTGGCCCCTCTTCCTTCCTTTTCAATATCTGTATAAACAGCAAAAATTATGCTACAAGCAGCAGAAGAAATTCAGACTGATCTCTGTGATGGCAGTGGTCTTCTCAGCCCCAAATCACCAAAGTCTGCAATGTTCTGTACATATCTCATACTGATTTCCATTCAGAAAACATTGATCTTTCTCATAATGATAATAACAATACTGTAGCAGCTTTTGAAGTATGAAATGAGTAGCTTGATTAGAGCAGTCAAGTATTCTCTCAGGATTTCATGAGATGAGCAGGAGTGCAGAAGATTTTCCTTTCTTTTGTCTGGCTATCAGAGTGCTGTGATATCTGTGGTGTTGGGAAGTATGATGTTTTGACATGTTTAATTGCCCCCACTTGAGTACGAATACACACATGTGCATGACTGTGGCATCAAATTCACTGTGTATGTGAAAATCTGACCCTTACATAACCAGAATTAACTTCCCTGTCTATGCTGATCTCTTTTCAATATTCCATACCCAAAGTCCTTAGAACCAGTGCACTGGGACAGTTCTGCTGCGTGGACAGAAAGAAAAGCCAAGCCAATCTCTTTCCTAGAGCCTTACACCCATATTCCCCAGAAACACCTTCTTGACCAAAACACTTGCCAAGCCAATTTTTAATTTAGGAGAAGAGAGTTACAACTTGGTCAGGTCAAACTAGAAGTTCTGACATAGGCAGAGCAAATTCTGGGACATAGAATAGAATAGAATAGAATAGAATAGAATAGAATAGAATAGAATAGAATAGAATAGAATAGAATAGAATAGAATAGAATAGAAAGGCTGGGGAAGGACTTCTCAGGATCTCAGGTAGTGATAGGACTAGGGGCAATGGAATGAAGCTGGAGGTGGGGAGATTCAGGCTGGATGTGAGGAGGAGGTTCTTCACCATGAGAGTGGTGAAACCCTGGAATGTGTTGTCCAGGGAGGTGGTCGAGGCCCCATCCCTGGAGGTGTTTAAGAGCAGGCTGGATGAGGCTCTGTCCAGCCTGATGTAGTGTGGGGTGTCCCTGCCCATGGCAGGGGGGTTGGAACTAGATGATCCTTGTGGTCCCTTCCAACCCTGAATGAAACTATGAAACTATGAAACTATTAGAATAGAATAGAATAGAATAGAATAGAATAGAATAGAATAGAATAGACCTTCAAGATCATCAAGTCTGACCTATCATCCAACACCATCTAATCAACTAAACCATGGCACCAAGTGCCCCATCCATTCTCTTCCTAAACACCTCCAGTGATGGTGACTCCACCACCTCCCTGAGCAGCCCATTCCAATGGCCAATCACTCTTTCTGAGGAGAACTTCTTCCTAACATCCAGCCTAAACCTCCCCTGGTGCAGCTTGAGACTGTGTCCTCTTGTTCTGGTGCTGGTTGCCTGGGGGAAGAGACTTAGATTCAGAGCATGGGTCATGTGATTTTGAAATACCATCTATGGCTTGTGAAATATGCAATAAATCCATAAATCCAGCTGTGGGTTTAGAAATAAAATAGTTCAAGATCCCTGTCATCCAGAAGCAGACTTATTGGCACAAAGAAGTTCACCTGAACATAGTTTGTGGCAGTGCCTTCCCCCAAGAAACATACCCATGCAGCACTGGCTTCATCTGCACTTCATGAATAGCCCAGTTTTCATCCCAGCAAGACCCTGACATCGCATGATAACTAGTATCTGACATTTTCAGCCACGAGGTAATAGACTTGCTTTTGAGGATTTAGGTGTCACCTTTGAGCGGAGCCTAGCAGCTGACTGTGTCATGCTCTTCTGCTCTGTTCCAGCATGCAGTCCACATAGAGGTCTAAACCCACAAATTACTTTAAAACAATGTTTAAATGCTGTGGTGGATTTAGCATTGGTTCAGAGTACTTGATATCACCCTAGATCTGGATGGATTGGGAAAACACCTCTCCCATCTGGCCTGGAAGAACTCCTGAAGGGAGGTTGTAGCCAGTTGGGGGTTGGTCTCTTCTTGCAGGCAACCAGAACCAGAACAAGAGGACACAGTCTCAAGCTGCACCAGGGGAGGTTTAGCCTGGATGTTAGGAAGAAGTTCTTCACAGAAAGAGTGATTGCCCATTGGAATGTGCTGCCCAGGGAGGTGGTGGAGTCACCATCACTTTAAGAAGAGACTGGATGAGGCACTTGGTGCCATGGTTTAGTTGATTAGATAGTGTTGGATGAAAGGTTGGACTAGATGATCTTGAAGGTCTTTTCCAACCTGGTTAATTCTATTCTATTCTATTCTATCCTATCCTATCCTATCCTATCCTATCCTATCCTATCCTATCCTATCCTATCCTATCCTATCCTATCCTATCCTAGAGTGACCTTTGAATGATCTGCATTTTTCTCCAAAGTCCCAAACAAATGGACAGCCTTGTAACACACATGTTCTGGGGGTACAGAATACAGAATTAACCAGGTTGGAAAAGACCTTCGAGATCACCAAGTCCATCTAATCAATTAAACCATGGCTGTCACTGTAAGTTTTTAAATGAGCTGCATTTACATTCTGATCTCCAAGTATTTTCCTTGTTTGATCCATCATAAATATTTCTCTTAGCTCTTTAAATAACATTGGCTTATTGATATATGTGGGAAGGTAACTTCTTGCAGTGGTAGAACAGATTAAGTTCTCTATTAAATGTGAGCTACTAAGTGAGAAAGGAATGGATGCCTTAATCTAAGATCAGATCCCAGACTCTCAGCACTAACTGCACAACTCTGCAAGACAAACATTAATGCAACAAATTGAAAAGGGCACTGTTAAAACTTGCTCACTGTAGACTTCTCTTTGTCACTAGGACCATTATCTTTATTTACTTCTAACCAGGAAAAATATTGTGGCAGTCATCTATCTCTTTTTCAGATACCTAGTGAAAGCCAAAGAATATAAATGATGTGAATAACTATGTAATATCCCTTGATTTCTATAACCCTCAGCTACCATTCAACATTAGCTGGATGGATCTTGTCTTATTACAGTGGACCTAACATTTTCCTGTGCTTGTCATTACATCAGTTTCTAAACTTTATATAACTTTTCACAGGGACTGGAAGGAAGAGATAAAAAGTGGATACTTAAAATGCATTGAAAACATGCTTTGCTTTGATTAAATATATATCAGTGTCAATCAGTAATCCTGCACTAATAAGCTAGCCAGCAGTGATAAACAAGTACCCTGGGAGAAGCAGTATTTTTAAAAGAGATTGAGATCTTGTGTGATTCATAATGCTGGATTCTTTTAGAATACTGCTTTTTAATCATGTCTACACTGACCACTATTTATGTAATGACTAGAGACTTGGGCAACAAGATCTTGCATTTCCTAGGCCTGCTCCTGCTGGAGTTTTTCCACATCACAATTTGGCTGAAACATCAAGGTTTCATTCATATCCAGCATCCTCATCTCCAGACAGCCCCGGAGGTCATTGCACCCGCTCCAGAACCAACAGTGCCAAGAGTGACAGCCTCCTCTCCTAGCTCCCTGGGGCAGGCAGTTTGGTGTCAGTGCCCTGGACTTCGGGAGTCTTCACCCACATGAAGATGAATTTTCCTAAGACAATTACCTCCCTATTTAAGCCAGAAGTGAGGACTGTCAATAAGCTGCTAAATTACCCTGTGTACCAAGGTCTTCAATGTGGCTCATATTTATATTATAGTGCTCTGTAGGCACTGCAGCTGCCTCTCCATCATCACTACCCTACAGCCATGCTGCTTGCAGCCAGAATAGATTTCTCTCAGCCTTCCCTCCCTTCCTTACAGGCCTGGAAGTTTGGCCAGGTGCGCTAATCAGTTTAGGAAAGATGTTGAGTTGCTCAAATGTGTCCAGAGAAGGGCAACAAGGCTGGTGAGGGTTTGGAGCACAAGCCCTGTGAGGAGAGGCTGAGGGAGCTGGGGTTGCTTAGCCTGGAGAGGAGGAGGCTCAGAAGAGACTTTATTGCTCTCTAGAACTACCTGAAGGGAGGATCTAGCCAGGTGGGTGTTGGTCTCTTCTCCCAGGCAACCAGCACCAGAACAAGAGGACACAGTCTCAAGCTGTGCCAGGGGAGGTTTAGTCTGGATATTAGGAAGAAGTTCTTCATAGAAAGAGTGATTGCCCATTGGAATGGGCTACCCAGGGAGGTGGTGGAGTCACCATCACTGGAGGTGTTTAGGAACAGACTGGATGGGGTGCTTGGTGCTATGGTTTAGTTGATTAGATAGTGTTGGATGACAGGTTGGACTAGATGTTCTCAAAGGCCTTTTCCAACCTGGTTAATTCTATTCTATTCTAAATTCCCTCCTGTGAATCATGAATTTTCTTGTAGGTCTCTAAATTGTACATTGAGGTGAGTAGGAAACATATCACACTGTGATCAAGTGTGATACAATGCAGTTTTCAGAACTCATATTTTCCTCTCTCAAAGACTGGTGGGTTGCACAGAAAAATAACTCCTCTTTAACCATCTGTCAGCATTCATGCATACAGTCCAGACTGGTCTGCTGTCCTTTGGCAGATCATAAAGCCTCACACAATTACACCTCTTTTCTCTTCCTAAATAAATGACTGTTCTGCTGTGAGTGCCAGAGCTCCTCAAACTCTGCAGACTAGGGAGAACAAACTGTGGATCTTTCATTAAACAAACAAACAAACACCTACCAAACATAGTGTCATGTGGGGAAAATCTTTGCTCCTTCTGTGTATAGGCAATATGCAAGAAGAACAGGAAAATCTGTCTGAAATGGTACGGTACCAGCTAGGACTTCATTCACATTTGAAGCCATCTAATAAGCTTACATATTAACCCTGCTGATTTACGTTAGTGCTCAGCCATGGAGACAAGTACTCTTTGAACTTGCTGCACACTGGCACATTGTCTTTCTCCTTGCAAGGAATTCAAGTAGAGATTAGTGACGTTAATGAGGAAGAATAAGAGGGTGGATGTAAGCAAAGCCAGATATATTGGCAGGTATCGAATAAGTCCGCAACTAGGCAGCAAATAAACACCCAGCAGAAGCTGAAATTTCATCAAAATACTATGCTTGACAACTCAGTTCTGTCTGGTTTTGCATGTATTCTTGAAGCCATTGTTGAGCTTTTTTGTCTGGAAGATATTCAGTTTTTATTCATTTAATTACAAACATAGGAATTCCACACCCCCCACACCCCCATTTTGTTCCAACACAGAAGTTATAAATTCAACCCCAGAAATCACCATTAAATATTAAAACTCTCATAAGTCAGATATTAATTCCCTCCCTGAAGATCCACAGGGCCTACTTTTCTCTGAAGTGAAGAAGATGAAGGTATCAATACTGCTCAGAAGTCCCATAAGACAGTTTACTTTCTCTTTACTTCACAGGATTTTGCTACTGAAACAGGGAAATATGACTTAGCCAAACCACAAGCAAACAAATCACCAATGACAATTCCTTTGCCTGTTTGCTCCTCCAAAACACCAGCTTATGCACAAGTTCTCCCACAACCACAGCTGTACACTACCTGTCCCCTAAGTGAAAGGAAAATAAGCTGTTTCATATCTCTGACACACGTTTCTACTAGGGCAGTTAGTGAAAAGTAGCCACAGGGCTACCTAGACTGAAATACACTGTGTGATACTGTGTGATACTACACTTTGGCTGTGAAGCTGACCAACATCAAAAATAAAGTGCACACCACATATTCTGTTCTTGGAGAGGACGGGACTGAGCAGTGGCAAAATAGTAAGTTCAAAGAACTCTGAGGTGCCAGGCAATGCAGAGAATAGGAGGAAGCAAGCAGTACCAGGGACGTGACATGAAGGAGTCAAAGACCTGCAGGAGATTCCTAGGCTGGTGGTCCTGAAGGGCATGTGGCAAAAAGAGTCAGAAATTCTGAATCCTGCCTTCAACAAAAAATTGACAGCCCCTGTCCTTGGTCACATTGACCCCACCATTACTCACCCATATAACTGTATCCTCAGAAGAAAGGTCAAAAGAGGGCTCTAGTCAGTCTGTCCTGTCATGGATCACTTAGAGAGTGGTTGATCTGCTTTACTGCACTAGGGGACCAAATCCATGATTCCTAAAGTATTTCTGATTAACACTTTCTGCAGAGGCAGCCTTGGCTGCATGGACAGATAGTTTGCTCTAAAAGTGCACACTGTTGCTAGAGTTAACATTTACTTAGCTGCAGGTGTATACTGATGACGTTAATAGAGACAGATAGAAGGGGAGATGGAAGCCAAGCCTAAGATACCAGTGGAGATTAGACAGGCACACAAAGGCAGCAAACAGAAAATATTGATCAACACTTGGCATAGGACAGTACTTCCGAAGCAAGAATGCTCAGCTGACTCAGAAGGCTGTATTTTTCCTCTCACAATTTGATTGTCATTTCTGCAGTTTTACCCTGCTGCCTCTTTCCCTGACAGCAAATAAGAATAATCTCCCTCTTTGTAAGATCCTTTCCCAAGCCACAAAAGTGATCATGGATCTTCATTTTCTTGTTGAATTAGTTTTCCCTATTTTTGTCTCATGCTGCTGGTTTTATCTGACAATAATTTTGCTGGTGTCCTCTAATCTCCCTTACAGTTGTTCAGCCCAAAAGTTAAATGACCATGTTAATGCCAGTAATGCTATCCAGACCCTGAGCTAGAGTATAGGACTGATTGCCTCCATTAACAACATGCAGCTCCTGCTGTAGTGACACATACCGTGGTGTGTGTTAGCAACACACTGGTAACTCACTCAGAGAAGCACATGCCATGAATCCTAGGCCAGCCACCATCCCTCAACAGCAATGCCCATATTTCTTAGCCTTATGGTCCACTGCCTCTTTGGAGTCAAGGAGGCAGAAGGGATGAAGACCTTACAGGATTTCTGAGCAGCCATCAAAGTATGACTGGCAAGTGGGTGGGATTCAGGGAGCGAGTCATACAAGAGGGCAGGTGGGACTCTGGTGACCAGTCAGTAGTAAAGACTGACTGTCCAGGAAACTAGCAACAAAACAAAAAGAATGCTCAGCCTCTTTTGTCTCAGAAATGTTGACATCAAAGCAGAACTTTGGAACATTAGAGCTGAAAGCCTAGGAAAACCTTTTGAAATTTATGTCGATTTGAGGACTGATGGCTTCTGCAGCTGACCTGAGACTTTACAGTTTAAAATTCCTTTTTGGTCTACCTTTTCAAATCCCAAAATGAATACAGAGGCCCTACTATATTCTCCATGTAAGTTATATTGGGCTCATACCTACAACATATGGCAAAGGAGGCTACTGTTGAACTTGTGACCCCCGGAGTCACACATTGGCCACAACAACCCCATGCAGTGCTACAGGCTGGGGTCACAGTGGCTGGAGAGCAGCCAGGCAGAAAGGGACCTAGGGGTACTGGTCAATAGTAAGGGGAACATGAGCCAGCAGTGTGCCCAGGCAGCCAAGAAGGCCAATGGCATCCTCGCCTGTATCAGGAACAGTGTGGCCAGCAGGAGCAGGGAAGTCATTCTGCCCCTGTACTCAGCACTGGTTAGGTCAGCCCTTGAGTCCTGTGTCCCCTCAGTTTAGGAAGGATGTTGATTTGCTGGAACATGTCTAGAGAAGGGCAACAAAGCTGGGGAGGGGTTTGGAACACAAGCCCTATGAGGAGAGGCTGAGGGAGCTGGGGTTGCTCAGCCTGAAGAAGAGGAGGCTCAGAGGAGACTTTATTGCTGTCTACAACTACCTGAAGGGAGACTGTAGCCAGGTGGGGGTTGGTCTCTTCTCCCGGGCAACCAGCACCAGAACAAGAGGACACAGTCTCAAGCTGCACCAGGGGAGGTTTAGACTGGATGTTAGGAAGAAGTTCTATACAGAGAGAGTGATTGGCCATGGGAATGTGCTGCCCAGGTGTTTAACAAGAGACTGGATGGGGTGCTTGGTGCCGTGGTTTAGTTGATTAGGTGGTGTTGGATGATAGGTTGGACTCAATGATCTCAAAGGTCTCTTCCAACCTGGTTAATTCTATTCTATTGTATTTTTTTAATTAATGTCTTTTTTAGCTCTTTCTGCTAAGTACCTTATCCTAGAAGAATATATACTCAGATCCTCCAATGTATAAGGATTTCACGTACATTATGAGGACATTTTGCACTGAAAGGTCATAACAGTCAAGCTGAACACATTTGCTGTTGGCACTCCAGAGTGAAGGCATGCCTCCAGGAGATTCACACAACAGCATCACTTTTCCACAGATGCAGTGTCAAGTTACCTTCAATTTCCTGGCCTCTGCCTAACTGATTTATAAGAAGCACAGATAAGGAGTGCTGCAGTTAACTTCCTCGCATTATTTTTTAAAGAGAATTACAGAATCTTTCAGATAAATCTGCATCCAGAAGAGACTCATATTTTCCATCATCTGAGCAGGAAAGTAAAAAGCAATGACGTATGATAAAGGAAAAAGAGGTTGGGATTCTCAAAAGGAAGATGAAGAAAATAACAAAAGAAAAAGTGAATGGTTGGAATGGGAAAGATACCTAAGGAAAGAATGTACTGTGCTGCAATCTACAGGGAGCAGCACTTTATTTTCTTACATTGTAAGGCCATGCAAACATGAAGTCCAGGTTGACTGAAGTCAGTATCTGTCTTCTCACCCCTAAATATGGAAAACATGAGGTCAAGAGGAAGCAATAAGCATTGCATGACTGCTTTATAGAACAGTGACTTGTACTGGAAACAAAAAGGATTCAAGGGCTCTTATCCTATGGTCAGCTGCAGCAATGGCACGTCTGTGGCCAGGCATGTGGCAAACTTTCCAACATGGGGGAAATAGAGTGAATTAACGAAACATATGGATGAAACAATATTCCAAAGTAAATTATTTCAGTTTTTACAAGTCATGTCAATGCTACAAATAACAATCAGGACAAAGTTTGTGTCTTGACTTTTGTAACTACTCAGAAGCATCTGGAGACTTAATACTATCTCATAGCTTGTTCGGACCTAGAATAGGACCTTACTATTGTGGCTATAGGGGATGGATAAAAGGCCTTTTAACTCCTTTCTAGTACCAGCCATTGAGCACACACTCCCATATCAAAAGAACTAAGCTTTATAGCTGCAAATTCTTCCCAGTTATGTCAGGACTTTATTCCCACCCCCACTACCAGAAGAATCCAAAACATGAGTCTACAATATACCAAGTAGGAGGTGAAAAACATCTTTATCTCTGTGCAAAAGCTCTGGACCAGGAGATCCTGTGAACATTAAAGGCAGAAAACTAACCCTGTGAGATACTTAAAAGAGACACTGTGAAGCTGACAGACCCTGGTTACCAAACCCAAAAGAAACAAACAGAGTGAGACTTCACTTACACAAATAAATAGTTGGATATCCATTGTACCTTTGAATACTACTTTAAGCATCAGTTCTTTTCAGTCAAGCTGCAGCATTTTTTTAGATTTCTCAAAGGATTTGGATGCTCTATTGTGGCCTGACTATGATCTGGCTTCACTTCCCACAAATCAGTATCAAATGCAGAGAAGTAACCTGCTACCTAGGCATTTTGCAGACTAAAATAGTGCAGAGCCTAATCAGGAATCTCACGGCAGGAAACAGGCCTTCCTACAACAGGAAGCATAGGAAAGACTACTGGAGACAGCCGTCCAAAAGCAGCCACTTTGCCAAAAAAGACAAAATGGCTCTATACTGGCAACTGCTGCAGCAGGAAATCACTGAATTAAGCACTCAATCTACAGAGCAATTTAGTATGTCATCTGCTTCCTGGCAACAGATATTTGGAATAACTGTTACACTGCATTTCAGCTCTATCTCATAATCAAGTTTAGGACAGTGTCCTCTCCAGTAAGCAAAGAGACCAAGGTCAGAGGCTTCTCTGAATCCTACCCAGGATAAATATTTTTAACCCCTTTCCTTTCTCCATTTTCATAATCTTATAATTTCTAATTTAGGGGCTTGACATTCCGGTCTCTACTCTGATTTGGGTCCAGGGGAGACTGAGTCACTGATACAATGCTTGCCAAAGTTAACTGTGGCCTGCATGAGAGTACAGCAGAATCTGACAGAAGATAAAGATCACATGCCACAGTGAAACAGGGAAAAGAAGGCAAATATATTATCTCTAGGATTTGTTTGATGGAGGGTCAGGAAACTTTTCAGGAAGCTTAAATATAAAAAGAAGAAATGAGAGGGAGGGAGGGAGGGAGGGAAAGAAAGAGAAGGAAAGAAAGAAAAGGTATTTGGAACTCAGAAGGAAGTAATTTGAAAGGAATTGGGAAGGAAGAAACCAGAAGGAAACTGGAAGGAAGGAATTCATAATGAAGGAAGGAATTCATAAGAGAGGAAGGGAGGGAGGAAGGAAGGGAGGGAGGAAGGAAGGCAGGCAGGCAGGAAGTCAGGGAGGAAGTCAGGAAGGAAGGAAGGAAGTCAGGAAGGAAGGAAGTAAGTCAGGAAGGAAAAGAAGTCAGGAAGTCAGGCAGTCAGGCAGTCAGGAAGTCAGGAAGGAAGGAAGGAAGGAAGGAAGGAAGGAAGGGAGGGAAGAGGGAGGTAAGGAGTGAGGGAGGGAAGGGAGAGAGGGTCATCTGATCCAACCTCCCTGCTCAAGAAGGGTCTTCTAGACTCAGCTGTACTTCATCCAGACAGTTTTGAATACCTTCAAGGACAGAGACTCTACAGCCTCTCTGGCCAACATGTGCCAGTGTTCAGTGATTTTACTAATAGGGAAATGTATCCTAATGTTCAGATGACATCTCCTGCATTTCATTTTTAAACCATTGCTTGCTGTTCTGTCACTGGACACCACTGAAGAAAGCCAGGCTTCATCCTCTTTACATCCTCCTCTAGGTATCTATATACATTCATAACATGATTCGAGCCTACTCATCTCTAGTCTGGACAGACCCAGCACTCTCTTTCCTAATAGGAGAGATGTTCTTCTACCTTAATAATTTTTGTGGCCTTTCACTAGACTTTCTCTGGTATATTGATGTCTTTTCTGTAATGAGGAGCACAACTGCACCCAGCCCTCCCAGGATGGCCCCACCAGTGCTGGGCAGAGGAGAAGGACCATGCCTGTTGTCAGCACTTCTCTTATACAGCTTAGTATACTACTAACATCCTTTGCAGCAAGACATGTCTGGCACAATCATTGTGCATTTGGCTTTGGCTTTTGAAAATAGGCATTAGACTGTGGATAAAAAAAAATGCCACAGATGAGAGTAGAAACAAAAACAAAACAAAAAAAAATTACCCCAAACCAATAAATAACAGACAATGATAATGCCAGAAAATAATTTTCTACAGTCACATAGCAATATATATATGTGCATATCATAATTTAAAAGAAATATAATTATGTTATTACTGGCCAAAGGAAAGAGAAGGATGTAATTAATTGTGAATCTTTTTAGCAGAGTTATAGAAAGTAACTGAGTTTGAATGAAGTGATTTGCTGGAGTTGGTGATGTCCCTCTACTCTTCTGGTCTCCTCACAAAATCTGCCACTTCAGGAAATTTGGAATCTGCAAAGTGCTACCTACTAGAGACTTTAAAGGTCCTGTGTCCAGTTCTGGAGCCCCTGTTACAGGAAGGACCTGGACGTGCTGGAATGTGTCCAGAAAGGGGCCAGGAGGATGATCAGAGGGCTGGAGCACCTCTCCTATGAGGACAGACAGAAAGAGTTGGGGCTGTTCAGTCTGGAGAAGAGAAGGCTCCAAGGAGACCTTATTATGGCCTTCCAGTATCTGAAGGGGGCCTACAAGAAGGCTGGGGAGGGACTTTTATGGTGTCAGGTAATGACAGGGCTAGGGGGAATGGAGCAAAAAAAAAAAATGGGTAGATTCATATTGGATGTTAGGAAGAAATTCTTCACCATGAGGGTGATGAGACACTGGAACAGGTTGCCCAGGGAGATGCTAGAAGCTTCATCCCTGGAGGTTTTTGAGGCCAGGCTGGATGTGGCTCTGAGCAACCTGATTTATCTAGTGTGAGGTATCTCTGCCCATGGCAGGGGTGTTGGAACTAGATGATCCTTGAGGTCCCTTCCAACCCTGATAATTCTATGATTCTATGACTCCACATTTGGTGAGTCAGGACATGTGAAATCTAACTCAAAATAGTATCATAGTATCATAGTATCATTCAGGGTTGGAAGGCACCACAAGGATCAGCTAGTTCCAATCCCCCTGCCATGGGCAGGGACACCCCACACTACATCAGGCTGGCCAGAGCCTCATCCAGCCTGGGCTTAAACACCTCCAGGGACGGGGCCTCAACCGCCTCCCTGGACAACCCATTCCAGGGCTTCACCACTCTCATAGTGAAGAACCTCCTCCTCACATCTAGCCTGAATCTCCCCACCTCCAGCTTCATTCCATTCCCCCTAGTCCTATCACTACCTGAGATCCAGAGAAGTCCTTCCCCAGCCTTCCTGTAGGCCCCCTTCAGATACTGGAAGGCCACAATGAGGTCACCTCGGAGCCTTCTCTTCTGCAGACTGCACAACCCCAACTCCTTCAGTCTGTCCTCATAGGAGAGGTGCTCCAGCCCTCTGATCATCCTAACAACAATAATAATCACCATGAACAATAATAATCAACTTCCATAGATGCCATTTCTTATTTTATCCTAAGTGTCCCAGCATCCATTATAAGAGCAGGATTTTATGACAAAAGAGACATTATGTTTACATCAAGCAATGGAAAATAGGCTCCTGAGGAAAGCTTACTCTTAAAAAATTAGGTGTGCCAAGTTTATAATGTGCCTGAGCCAATTTGATCATGAACACTTCACACTTCTATAGAAGAAACATCAAGCAAATTTTGAATGAAGGCTTTCATAAGTAGAACAATATAGTTTGCAACAAAACTTCACAGAACAGTCTGCCTGTGCCTAAATTATGGCTTTCTTTCCTTTTTTTTTTTGTTTTTACCTCACATTCTTTACTTTATTATTTGTCAGGCTTTTAAATGTTTCCTTGTGACAGAAAAACACTCTCCTAGCTATGATCATTGAGCACCTGGCCAAGTGTCAGTCTAAGAAATCATACTTAAGCTGATACTTTTGCAGCTAAGAGGGTTTTGGCAATTAAACATTACTTGGCAGTTCTGCAGAAAGAGTTGACATATGACAGGAATTTCCATGTGTGCAGGCTGCTTCCACATTAAGAAACACATAAACACACATAGCTGGGGCTTTACAAGGTGAAAAAAATGAGGGAGGATCAGGATGAAAGCTGAGGGATTTAAGGATGGAGTAAACACTTCTGAAGCCTAAGCCTTGTGTCAGAATGCAATTTGTTCAGTTGTTGCAGTTTCCATTGTTTCTATTCTCTCAAATTCTTTGCCTCAAAAATTGCTGTAGGAGAGTGCATAGTTTAACAACAGCTTTCCTAGGTTAACTCTGAGGGGATAATATACTTGACTTTTCTTTTACCATGCACTGGATTTGCAAAAAGACCTGCCTGTTTTCTTGTCTCCTCAATATCACATCTCCTGGCCTTGGTGACACCTATAGTCCCCAGTGCTTCTTCCAGCTGTGTCCTACCCCCTTAGCTGTTAAATTCTCCAGATATGTAAAAATCAAGGTAAGCTCAAAACTGCCCAGGTGTAATCAAACCTTTAAGTCCCTGTACTATAGTAATAGGGCAGAAATTCAACAGGTAGATGTTTTTTAAAGTGACACCACAGGGACCTTCTTCTTGGACAAACCCTTCTGCCAGTAGCTAAGCTAAGCTAAGGAGCAGGGAAGTCATTGTGCCCCTGTACTCTGCATTGGTTAGGCCGCACCTTGAGTACTGTGTCCAGTTCTGGGCCCCTCAGTTTAAGAAGGACATTGAAACACTTGAACGTGTCCAGAGAAGGGCAACAAGGCTGGGGAGAGGCCTTGAGCACAAGCCCTATGAGGAGAGGCTGAGGGAGCTGGGATTGTTTAGCCTGGAGAAGAGGAGGCTCAGGGGTGACCTCATTGCCCTCTACAACTACCTGAAAGGTGGTTGTAGCCAGGAAGGGGTTGGTCTCTTCTCCCAGGCAACCAGCATCAGAACAAGGGGACACAGTCTCAAGCTGCGCCAGGGGAGGTTTAGACTCGAGGTGAGGAGAAAGTTCTTCACCGAGAGAGTCATTTGTCATTGGAATGGGCTGCCCAGGGAGGTGGTGGAGTCACCGTTCCTGGAGGTGTTCAAGAGGGGATTGGACGTGGCACTTGGTGCCATGGTCTAGTCATGGGGTCTGTGTTGATAGGTTGGACTCGATGATCTTTGAGGTCCTTTCCAACCTAAGTTATACTGTGATACTGTGGTACTGTGATCCCTGATCCATCTGAGCAGCACTTAGACTTACGGTCTTTCCTCAGCCTGAAATTGCATGTCCCCAGTGAACACTCTAAAACAGATGCAAAGTGCAGTTCTTCCTGTAGTAGTTCCACTTTGCACAGACCAATTAAATATTTATTAGACTGAAGACAGAGAGAGAATACACCTACAGCCTAGGAGCTGGGATAGTGAGCTTATGGTAGGCAAAGACGAGTCTGTGTTGCTGCCTGCACACAGCCAGGCATGCTCTGGCCACTCATAATATGGTGATTTTGTCACTTCTTCCTAGCTTGTCTCCTGCACATCAAGTGAGGTCTGCTACAGGCCAAATCATCAGACAGCATTCAGCATGTTAAATGCAGTCAGAGCTATAGGTCCCTTTGAGCCCAGAATAAAGCTGTTTTGGCCAGCTGTGCACTAGGTGTCTGTCCTGATCGCTATGCTCTGAGCTCTTGCCAGTAATGTCCTCTTGTACTTCTCCCAACAGCTGAACATAAAAACAGGCCAAGGTACAAGTACTGTAAAAGCTCACAGTGTAACCCAGTGCTGATTTCCTACAAAACACCCTGTTGATGCAACTCCAGCTTTGGCCTCTCTTGACATGGAGGTGGATTTCCATTAGAAAAATGGAATGAAAGAAAACGGAAACTGAAAGGAGAGGACAAAACATAAACGAAACTTAGACTGAGAAGGTAAGTGAAAGATCTTTTGAAGAGGGAACTGCAAACAAGGTGTGTAAAGCCTGATGTTACATTGCACTGCTCTAGTTCTGCCAAGACACAGATAGAAGATGTTGAGATATAAAGATACAGCAAATATTTCTGATGGGACTGACCTCGATCCAGTGCCAGGCTTTTTCAGCGCTATTGGGGTGTGCAGATTTTGCATGGCATGCTCAAGGTCCTACTCCATTCAGATCATTGTCAGTTCCCTTTCTGGCCCTTGCCTTCATGGTACACAGAATTCCACTATCTAATGATCCTGAGTGTTAACAAAGTTTAGATCTGGTGCATAATCAGCCTCTTACTTCAATGTGGCATGATCCTTGACTTATATGTGCATGGATGGAGTCCAGATGCTGACCTAAACCGGGATTTAGCAAGTCAAAAACACTTGAAATTCCAAAAGAAAGTTGAAAAATACAAAACCACCTCAAGTCACTCTGCATGTTGTGGGATAGCTCTCCTTTAGCAGAATTTCACATGGAAACTAGGTGGCTAGGTAAAATGACTGAGTTTAAATGCAAGGGTGGATGATGAGAGGTGAACAGGTTGCTGAGCATGGAATTTTAGCAGCACCACCCTTGATTTCCTTTTAACCTGCTGTGGCCAGGCTCATATCCACCAAGTAGAGTAGCATGTAACAACTGACTCCATCTGAGGAAAACAAAAGAGAAAATAGGATGTTCTCAGATTATTTTCTTGATACTTTTCTCATATTTTGCACCAAGACAGCTTAAGGCAATGAATGACAATACAATGACAAACAGGGAATTAACAAAAGAGCTAAATATGGTACAATTGCCACAGTTTACATCTGTATTCCTTTTTAATAGCAGAGCAACAGAAATTATTCTAATGGCAGTGGTCAGGCTAGGCCTCCAAACATGGTCTGTTTCAAATAGGGAGTTTAGAAACATGGCAGAGCTACTCAGCACCCAGCAACCCCAGGCTAAGAGGAGCTCTTCAGAAAAGAGCTTTGTCAATACTGAGCTGGGACAAGAAGTCCCAAAAGTCACAAGCATAGAATCATAGAATCATAGAATCAGTCAGGGTTGGAAGGGACCACAAGGATCAGCTAGTGCCAACCCCCCTGCCATGGGCAGGGACACCTCACACTAGATCAGGCTGGCCAGAGCCTCATCCAGCCTGGTCTTAAACACCATCCATGAGGAGTTAGTTCGGGACCTGCTGAGCCACTTGGATATCCACAAGTCCATGGGACCAGATGGGATCCATCCTAGGGTGCTGAGAGAGCTGGCGGATGTGCTAGCTAGGCCACTCTCCATCATTTTCCTCCAGTCCTGGCTCACTGGTGAGGTCCCAGATGACTGGAAACTGGCCAACGTGATCCCAATCCACAAGAAGGGTCGGATGGAGGAACCTGGAAACTACAGGCCGGTCAGCCTGACCTCAGTGCCAGGGAAAGTGATGGAGCAGATTATCCTGGCAGCAATAACTGCGCACCTGAAGGATGGCCAAGGGCTCAGGTCCAGCCAACATGGATTCAGGAAGGGCAGATCCTGCCTCTCCAACCTGATCTCTTTCTATGATCAGGTGACCCGCCTGGTGGATGTGGGGAGGCCTGTGGATGTGGTCTACCTAGACTTCAGCAAGGCCTTTGACACCGTCCCCCACAGCAAACTGCTGACTAAGCTGTCAGCCCGTGGCTTGGACCACTACACTCTGTGCTGGGTTAGGAACTGGCTGGAGGGCCGGGCCCAGAGAGTGGTCGTGAACGGTGCCGCATCCAGCTGGAGGCCAGTCACCAGTGGTGTCCCCCAGGGATCAGTGCTGGGCCCTGTCCTCTTCAACATATTCGTTGATGATCTGGATGAAGGGGTAGAGTCAGTCATCAGCAAGTTTGCAGATGACACAAAGTTAGGGGCAGATGTTAGTCAATCAGAGGGTAGAAAGGCTCTGCAGAGGGACCTCGACCGACTGGAAAGATGGGCAGAGTCCAATGGGATGGCTTTCAACAAGTCCAAGTGCCGAGTGCTGCACTTTGGCTACGGCAATCCCATGCAGAGCTATAGGCTGGGGTCGGAGTGGCTGGAGAGCTCCCAGACAGAGAGGGACCTGGGTGTGCTGATCGACAGCCACCTGAATATGAGCCAGCAGTGTGCTCAGGTGGCCAGGAGGGCCAATAGCATTCTGGCCTGCATTAGGAATAGTGTGGCCAGCAGGAGCAGGGAGGTCATAGTGCCCCTGTACTCTGCTCTGGTTAGGCCGCACCTTGAGTACTGTGTCCAGTTCTGGGCTCCTCAGTTTAAGAAGGACATTGAGACACTTGAGCGTGTCCAGAGAAGGGCAACAAGGCTGGTGAGAGGCCTTGAACACAAGCCCTATGAGGAGAGGCTGAGGGAGCTGGGATTGTTTAGCCTGGAGAAGAGGAGGCTCAGGGGTGACCTTATTGCCCTCTACAACTACCTGAAGGGTGGTTGTAGCCAGGAGGGAGTTGGCCTCTTCTCCCAGGCAACCAGCACCAGAACAAGGGGACACAGTCTCAAGCTGCGCCAGGGGAGGTTTAGACTCGAGGTGAGGAGGAAGTTCTTCACCGAGCGAGTCATTCGTCATTGGAACGGGTTGCCCAGGGAGGTGGTTGAGTCATCGACCCTGGAGGCGTTCAAGGGGAGATTGGACGTGGCACTTGGTGCCATGGTCTAGTCATGGGGTCTGTGGTGTCAGGTTGGACTCGATGATCCTCGAGGTCCTTTCCAACCTAAGTGATACTGTGATACTGTGATACTGTGATACCTCCAGGGATGGGACCTCAACCATTTCCCTGGACAACCCATTCCAGGCTTTCACCACTGTCATGGTGAAGAACCTCTTCCTCACATCCAGTCTGAATATCCCCACCTCCAGCTTCTTTTTTACACCAAAACCTCTCATCACTTCGTAACAGGGGAATACCAGCCAAATTGTGCCTTTGATAACTTTCATTCAGATTAGGTTACTGTGGTGGTTTGAAAACTCCCCACAGCATAAAATTGCCAGACCAGCTCAGCTGAGAAGCAAATGAAGCTGTATTTGCAGTCAAACTACAATCTCAAAATATGGAATGCAATGAATATGTACAAAATATACAATATTTACATATACATACAATTTATAAACACAAGACACCCCCCCAGAAAAACCAGGGGGCTACTAATAGCTTCCCCCTCCCTGCACCCTTCCCTCCCCCTGTACATGGGACAAGAGAAAGAGCAGAGAGTAGTTTCTTAGTACTTAGGCAGAACAAAGCAACACATCCAAGGTCAGCAACACCTAAGGAAAAGCTGGCTAGTATCTGCCAGAGCAAAGGAAGTGAAAAGAGAGCAAAAGCCAGTTTACAGATCTAACTCTATGTTAGTAGTCTGTCCAATGGGGTTATCATTGTTTTCCTTTTTACATCCAATGGTGACTTATTTGCATTCTACCACTGCCTGTTCAGAATCTATGGAAAATGTTCTAGGCACAACCTAAAACTACCACAGTTAATCATTGCATGATACTCATGATCAGTACCAAACATCACTAATCTATTGCTAACACACTGCAAAAAAAATGCAGAAAGCACTACAAGGATGCTAGAATTGAAAATTGCAGCTGGAAGCCTTACATATAATTTAAACACTTCTGCAAGCTGTTCTTGGTTGCTGGGGAACAATGCTGCCTGTGGCAGTGGTATCCCATGTCCTGAACCAAGCTTGATTCTGTACCTTGAATGTTGGAAGGATTAACACTTGGGCACAAACATCCCTGAGCTAAGGCATGGGGCTTACACAGCAGGGACCACATTACACATAACTGCAAATGGGTTTTAGTACAAGCAATCATATTTTGCTTACCAGAAAAGAGAACAGAAATCTCTCTATTACAGCAAAACACTAAACCCAATTGCTAAAACCAGTTTCAAATGAAGAAAACCAAACCAAACCAAAAATGTCAGCGCTATTGTGAAGAAGAAATCAAGACAGATTTTGAGAGAAGAATCCTTTTGATGTTGTTGCCCACAACATCCTTATTTATACTCAAGCTGATAAAGGACAGGTTAGATAAGTGCAGAGGGAGGTGGACTGAAAATTGGCTGGACAGGCCTAGAGGGTGGTGATCAGCAGCACAAAACCTAGTTGGAGGCAAGACACTAGTAGTGCACCCAAGATCCAGTGGTGTTTAATATCTTCACTGGTGACATGGATGTTCACAGGTGACATAAAATCACGAAGAGTGGCTTCTATGCCAGGGGCTTGTGCTACAATTCAGAGGGATCTCAATAGACTGGAGAAATGAGCCTACAGGAAACTCATGAAGTTCAACAAAGTGAAAGAAAAATCCTGTGCCAAGGGCACCACTACTTGTTGGAGATCACTCAGCTGGAAAGCACCTCTGCAGAGAGTGTCTTGGTGGACACTAAGTTGAGCATCAGCTAGAAATGTGGCCTTGTGACAGAGAAAGCCAATGTCAAGCTGGGCTGTATTCGGAGGACTTTTGCCAGCACGTCAAGAGAGGCAATCCTTATTCTCTGCTCAGCACTGGTGAAGCCAGACCTGGAGGGCTAAACCCAGTGCTGGGGTTCCCAGTACAAGAAAAGTATAGACATACTGGATCAAGTCCGATAAAAGACCATGAAGTTAGTAAAGGGAATGGAGCACCTTTTATATGAGGAAAAGCAGAGAGCTGGGTCTGTTCAGCTTAGAGAAGAGCGGTGTCAGGAGGGTCTTATCAATGTGTGTAAATACCTAAAAGAGGATATAAAGAGGATAGAGCCAAGCTCTAGTCAGTGGTAGCCAGTGACAGGACAAAAGACAATGGGCACAAACTAAAACACATGTAATTTCACCTGAGTACAAAAACACACTTCTTTACTGGCAACCAGCACCAGAACAAGAGGACACAGTCTCAAACTGCACCAGGGGAAGTTTAGACTCAAGGTGAGGAGAAAGTTCATCACAGAGAGAGTAGTTAGCCATTGGAATGGGCTGCCCAGGGAGGTGGTGGAGTCACTGTCCCTGAAGATTTTCAAAAAGGGATTGGATGTAGCACTTGGTGCCATGGTTTAGTAGTCATCAGGCCTTGGGTGACAGGTTGGATTTGATGATCTTTGAGGTCTTTTCCAACCTTATTGATTCTATGATTCTATTCTGTAACACTGATCAGACACAGGACAGGTTGGCTTATAGGTTGCAGTGTCTCCATTCTTAGAGATATTCACAATCCATCTGGACATGGTTGCGAGCAACCTGCAGCCAACCTTGACACTGATTTGGGTAGGAGGACTGGACTTAAAAATATCAATAGGTCTCTTCTGTCTGAAGACAGAATCACAGACAGGATTCTGTGATTCTGTCTTCAGAAGAGACTGGAGTAGTCAAACTTGAAGCGGCCTCAAGATCAGTTTCAAAATTCAAGTAACAATGACTAATCATTCTGATTGAAGTGTTTACACTGCTTCCGAGATGTATTCATCCTGGGGAAACTGAGCTTTCCCCTCAGTTTCTGTGTTCCCTAATTTTCAGAAATACTAGATTAAACCTCTTGATTTCAAGTATGAGGACTCAACAAAAACCAGGTTCCTCTGACAGCTACACCAAAGCTGAAGTTGGGTATGGTGAACATGTTTTTATGGTGCTCTCATAGTGCATGATTTTGAAAACAGTGAGGAAAAAGTACTTTTCAGATTGAAAGTCCCTGGAAGATAAGAGCTGAAATAGTCGCTTCCATAAGCACTGGTGCTGCAGTGCTAGCAGGAAATATATATATATTGTTGTAGGTCATATTTTAATGTATCATGTCTATCCCAGACAGGAAAAGAGAAGACTTCACCTCAACTGTTTGCTTCATTTTTCCTTTTCTTTCAGAGAAGGAAAAGGAGGTATTTGATTTTGTCCTGAAGACCAAGCCATGGGCCAGCAGGTTGCAGGGAGTTCCTTCCTTCTGGTCAGTTCCTGTTCCAAAGACAGAGTAAAACTCTCTCCTCCAGCTGAACAATAAAAGAAAGGTGTATTAACATAACTTATTTTGATGATTATTTTGGTGTGTTTAAACAGCTTCTGTAGAGGTATAACAGAGTCTTACTTCCTCCTAGTCTGATCCCGAAGCCATGAAAGAAAGATTTGACAGGTTGAGGACATTTGTGTGACAGAGAACCACATCACTTCAGAGGTTCTGACATCTCCCTCTCTGAACCTTCGTGAAAAAACTTAGCTGTGGAAGCTGCACAGTGCAGAAAAGCACAGCATGCCCTGCTGTGAAAGAAATGAGTCTGACAGTCAAGTTGGAAATTATAATGCCACCCTGAATGAAACTGAAGTTGTTATGCAACATCTATTAGGTGACTTGAGGGCATGAAAAGCTTTACTTCACCTTGACATTGAGAGGCAAAGATCTGACGCAGCATGTTACTGTAGCACGGAACAGCTGATAATAATTTCGTTTGTTCCTTAAACCGAGTATTCACATCTGCACCTAACACCAGAAAATACTAAACACAGGTTTTTGTGTTGTGTGTATGGACAACAATACTCATTAGTTGGGTGGGTTTTTTTCAGCAAAGCCAGAAAGGCCATTGTGAAAGCTGCTTGAGTGTTACAAATGAAAATGGAAAATTAAAAAGCACAAGCATAGCAACCTCATAATAGGACGGCTAGACAAAATTCCTCAAAGGTCACGGAACTGTTATCTGGCAAAAAAAGCGCCAGCAGGCATCTTATTACCAGCAACTGTTTGTTTTTCAAACACAATTCTTCTTTTATACCACAGAAAAAATTCCACTACAAAATGACCGTATCTGCAAGTGTTTTAAGTGTATGTACTTTGTCATTTTTATATCACCATTTCCACTGCAGTAGAAAAACTGTTTGTAACAAAATTATCTTGACCTATTCTTGCTCCCAGACTACTTAACTACCACAACTGATGCAAAACCCCACTGAACCAAAAAAACAGTCCCACACTGATATCTATCTGACAGTGTCATAACACTTGCATGCAAAAGTCCCTAACTACTTACATGTAAAGGCAGAAAGACGATGTCTACCTGTGTCTGGGAATGGTTGCAAAGAGGTTGTTTCTCATCCTCATCTCTTCAGGCAGAATAATATTGGGAGAATGAATCTCTCATTTGCCTTCTGATTAATATCCCCAAACCCTGAGAACACAACCAAAACCCCAACAAAATATTATTTATATTCTCCTTACCCTTTGGCTTCCAAAGCATTATTATTAATCCAATAAAACACAATTTCATGCCCAAACACCAAACCGCTGGCGACTGGACCTCTTAGGCAACAGCCTGAAATGCCTGGCAGCCTCCCAACTTTTTTCAGCCTTTTGGTTCTTATAAAAGACAGCAAGGTTATTATTTAAGTTGTGCCATTTTCCTCCTGCTTGTTTAAAAAGCCTAGTTCAAGCATGGTAAGTAATGCTAAATATGTGGAAAAATAAGTGCATCACTTAAACAAAACACAGTGTGTATGTGGTCCGTTCAGCAGGGAGCCTTTATGGCACGAGTTAATCTTTTAAGTCACATTACGCTTTTGTAGCTATTTATAGCCTCATATGTCCATCTTTTGCATCCTATAGTTTGGGATTTCTTTTCCAGATATAAACAGAGCTTCCTCCCTCTCTTTGTTTATGTGTCTGCCTGTCAACGTAGCGCCAGTGACTGTCTCTCTGCTTTGCTGCTGCTGCTCCCTCATCCTGTTTATAGGTCATTGATGACTGCCATTGCCTCCTGGCTGCTGAGCAGAACTTCCCATAGCACTTCAGGATGTTTTAGTCACATTAACCTGTGCCGCCTGTCTGGAGCCAAGTGTCTACCCTCCGTGCTAGCGCTGCGGGCAGCGTTTGCCACAGCAAAATCCAGCTTTTGCTTCCTGGGGTGTCCAAGTATTTTCAGCAGTCCCTTGCATGAAAACACAGCTGGGTCCTATTCATTGTCCTATCCATTGCAAAGAGTATAAGCAGACACACAGCTGAGGAGTGAAAAAATGCTCCTATTTCTTTGGTTCTAAATATGTGAGGCCTCACAGTGGGCAGCATTCTTGCCAGCCACTGAACCAGGAGAAAAAAAACCTGGTAGCTCTTAGTTGGATGCAGGGTTTTATTTTCTTTATCTAGCAATGTCCGAGGTCATTAATACAATAGTTCTTTAACCACTTACTTCAGCAGGATGTGGCAAGAAGACCAGGTCAGCAACATCATGTAATGTGAACATGCACAAGACACAACATGAGAGGAAGAGGGGAACCAACTCTTGAGCACAATTCCAGGCGCTGAAATGGAGTCAGTAAAGCTATGTGGCTACAGCCCCATAGCAGAGTCTTAACCTCCAAGCCAACAAGGTGAAAGTGGATAAAATACAGGACCTCTGATGAACATCAGAGCTTTGTGGTTTATGAAATTCATAGGAATAGGAGTGCAGCACTTGCACAGATCATCTTTTTCTGAGTATGAGCACAGAATAGTAGAGAATTACTAGTAAACTCAGAATATTTTTGTTAAAGCTTGTTGAAAGACATTAACATCCATCTCTATGGCCCATAACCTCCTCCATTTTACTGGATTATAATCCAGGGCCCACCAGCATGTGTCCATCAGGAGTATGCAAGTATCTCCTTTAACAACATGCTCACACAATATTATTTTACAGCACACAGCGGTAACGGAGTCCATAATTGTTACTGCATCTCCTTGCTGCATTTTACCATCTATAAAGATACATTGTGTTTTACCTCCTCTTTAGGCTGGGAGATGGGGTGCAAGAAATAAAAATAATGAATGAGGCTGACTTGACCTCTGCCAGAAACTAGTGCATGGCTTACAACCTCTGCAGTGGCACTTACATGCCTAGTTTTCACCAATTTCAAATTGGTAATGAGATCATAGTATCATAGTATCATAGTATCATAGTATCATAGTATCATAGTATCAGTCAGGGTTGGAAGGGAACACAAGGATCAGCTAGTTCCAATCCCCCTGCCATGGGCAGGGACACCTCACACTAGATCAGGCTGGACAGAGCCTCATCCAGCCTGCTCTTAAACACCTCCAGGGATGGGGCCTCAACCACCTCCCTGGACAACCCATTCCAGGGCTTCATCACTCTCATGGGGAAGAACCTCCTCCTTACATCTAGCCTGAATCTCCCCACCTCCATCTTCATTCCATTCCCCCTAGTCCTATCACTACCTGAGATCCTGAGAAGTCCCTCCCCAGCCTTCCTGTAGGCCCCCTTCAGATACTGGAAGGCCATGATTAGGTCACCTGGGAGCCTTCTTTTCTCCAGACTGAACAGCCCCAACTCCTTCAGTCTGTCCTCGTAGGAGAGGTGCTCCAGCCTTAACTACCACGTGTGCTTTTTAAACATTTCCTCCTTGGTCCTTACAGCAAGGTAAAAAATGTGATTCATGAGAAAAATCAACATCCCAAGTAAAAACTATGTTATGGACAATTAAGCAAAGTGAAAGTACTGTTGGCAGGTAGACTGAAGTTTAGCACGTGGCACAAATGTGTGTTCTTAAGGGAATAAAAAAGTTTGCTCTAATCCTTATGTTCCTTTAGGTTCCATTGTCAGCTTTTAAAACATACTTACTAAAATATAAACTTGTTGATTCCTTCATACAGGAAGCTTCCTGTGCAATCAGCAGCCTCTTATCTATGCGAATGTGACAAGATCACAACTTCACATGACCCAGCATGACCACGCTTTGCAAACACTGCTGTGAATCTCATGATGTTGTGCATTTTCTCTGATAGCACCAGTTCTTGTTGTCATATTATTAAGTATGAATGTGTTTGAGTTACTTGCTTTATAAATAAGTGTGCTTTCATTCCATGTTGTGGGAAGATAAAGAGGAGGTTGAAAAAAATTGAAAACATTAGAAATACACAAGATACTCATATTTAAGATGTGTGGTTTTTTTCCCCCCCCAAGTACCTTTCACTTTTTCTTCTGCTCTGTAGATTTGTTGCAGGGCAAAAGATTATACCTATGTGAAAAAAATCTCACTGTACAAGAAAACTTCCTCAATTTGGTAGCACTGAAGGTGTGAGGTCCATTTACATTTAGTCCAATATCTTATCAGAAGAGTAGTGCAAGAGCTCCTTTGTAGCGTTTCACATCTGTGTAAGCAAAACACTGGGGGTTTGCAGTAGACTAATTTGTTTTGTTCTCTCATATTGTTCCCCTTCTCATTTAGGGAGATCTGTATTCAGTTCACACGCAACTTCCCTCTGAATCTTCTCTTTGGCTGTTGATTATCTTATGTGCCACTTTCAAAGGCTCCCAGTACATGCAAATTGATTTGATGGTCCTAAGAAATGCATATATTTGATATGCTCCAAGATTCTTTTTTGTATATTAAATTCTTGTTTTCCAAAACAGCGAGGGAAGTAAATCAGAAAAGAACAGTGTACCTGTGCAATTATGAAGTGACTGTTGAGTAGTGGCAAAATATGCTTATGTTGCTTAATGTCTCTGATGAAAAAACCCCAACCAAACAAAAAACAACCCACACACACACACACAAAACCCTCAAACATGCAAAACAAAACACAAAACCCCGTGATGACAAGTTATGGAAAGACAGAACTACATTTAGTTCATTTTCTATCACTTGTCCACCAGCTTTTGATGGTGTTCAATGATGTGGCTCTGGGCAACCTGATCTAGTGGATGGTGTCCCTGCCCATGGCTGGGGGGTTGGATCCTTGAGGTCCCTTCCAACCCTGACAATTCTGTGACATCATCTGTTAGTATGCCAAATTACTCTTCTGTTTATAGCAGTTCTCCATGCCAAGTCCCACAGATGTTAAGATTTTTCTCCATGTCTATGGCACACCAGACACAATCTCACGTTCACATTTAATCCCAAGGGAAACCAGAGGTGAAGTCTGCAAAGCAAAATTGCAACCTCCTTTATGAAGAGCTGGGAATAAGGGATCACTGTGGAAAAGAACCAGCTTGTGAGTAAGATTCAGGCCTGAAACTCCAGTACAGAAGTGATGACTTGGGAGTAAAATGTTTTTGTTATGATCTTTTAAAGTCATTTCTACACAGAGTTATGCCTGCCTATCTCCTGTGTGGACTCTGGGTGACCTAGGAGCAAATGATCTAGGAAAACAAAATTTATCTAGTTAGCTCAGGGCACACAAAGCAGCATTCCAGTGATAGAGGAGAAAACTGGAGTCCAAATAAGTGCTACACACTCAGCAGTTAGAATTGATTGAAATAGGGTAATAAAATAAAATGAGCTAGACTTGTATTAAAGAAGTAAAGTGTAGGGGTGAAGGCAGTCACCAGTTGGTATTGTTATTCAGCCTCTAGCTACAACTTCTAGTGTTGTAATCTCACTGTCCCGCTCTGGAGATATTTAAGGTGTGTTCCAGGAGAGCAGGAAGCAGAGTAGGAGGTGTGTTATCACCTGCTTTTCCAAACCACGTAAGGTAAGCATAAATCCAGATTTGTCACAAGCTAAAACTAACTCTAACTCACTTTTATCTTAATTTTTTTACTGTCTTCACAGTGAGTGTAAGGAAGAGTTACTTTCACTGTATACAGACATAGACATATGCATGTGCATGGGCATGTAAGTGTATACATATACATGTGCATGTACATGTACTGTCCTGGTTTGAAGCTGGAAAGATCCTCTATTGCCCCAAGAGAGACAAAAGAATGACACACAAATGGATTGGGAAGTGATGGGAAGTTTAAATGAAATAGCAATTGGTGCTTTACAGAAATTGCAAAGCATAGTGGCAAAGATATCCCAAAGCATAGAGTCCCTTACAGCACAGCCAAAGGCCCCCAACCCTTCCCTTCTCGCCACTTGAGGGTGTACCCAAAACCCCAAAGGTTCTTTCTTCCCCTCCCCTCCCCTCCCCTCCCCTCCCTTCTCTTTCTTCCCCCTCCTCCCCCCCCACTGCTAGGCTAGTCTCAGGCTGGCCAGGTCTGAGACTGCCCCTCCCCCTTCTCCTCCTAGACCTAGACAGGCCTAAGAGGCTTTGAGATACTCCCCCACCATTACCCAATAGGGAGCATCTCCCATGGGAGCAGAGAGGGAAGAAAGAAGGAGAGTATGGCTTTGCAGGAGAATTTATAGGGCGCAGGATTTAATGGGTAGAAATATGCTGTCCTATGTCCACCTACTGGGCTGGACGCTCAGGACACCGGAGGTATAACTTATGTGTCAGTAACAGGAGGCACCCAGCCTAAACTGCCACACATACATAGACATGCATATGCACATATTGACTCTTATTTGCCTATCAAAACAATTTCAGGCATTCCAAACAAGTGCCACTAACCAGGTTGGACAGTTCAGCACATAGCCTATTTGGACTGATTGGCAGGATTTCATGCAAGACAAAATCTATTCCAAAACACATGTACCTATGAGGGCTGCCTAGGAAAAGTGATCATGTCTCTGAGAAAGGCTTGTGTAAATTCCAAAGTATCAGACCAATCTGTGGAAGAGATCTTGCATGGGTAAGACATCATGCTTTATAGCTGCTCACAGCTTTTTAGCATGGTATATTTCAACGGACTTTTTCTATCCCCAAATGTAAATAACTTTATTTGCCTTTGCAACAAGGTATTTACCATTGAAGAAATACAGATTAATCTGTTTGCTTATTTGTTATCAATTTTTCTTTGTGTCCTGGGGTAGGGCTATTTGCTGTTTTTTCGATCAAAACCAAGAGTTCAAACAACAAATAGCTTCTCCCAGTAGCAGGCGGCAGTGTAAGAGCGCCTTCTATGCTTAGGCAGAAGAAATGCAAGGCAGGACAGCCACTGAAAACGAGTCAGCAGAATTAACGGCCACCACTCTTGGGTGCAAATTCAGTTATTCTTAAATCAGTAAAAGAAAAAGCTATCTCTCTGTTAAAGGAAATGGGTCAAACTCATCCTCAGGGTAGCAAGGACATGGATGTCATCTTTGGAGAATGATTCTTCTTACTGCAGCATAGGTGCTGGTGTCTCTGAGGAGCTTTAGTGAGAGTTCTAGCAGCAACTACATTTTAAAACTATTTTTTAAAAAGAATTCTTGTAATTTCCTCTATTGTGCTGGTTTCACAGGGAAAAGAGGTGTGAAGAAGTTCTCATGCTGAAGTGTAATTTTGCTCCTGGGCTGCATCCTCTGGGTGCCACATCCAGCTGGCAGCCAGTCAGTAGTGGTGTGCCCCAAGGATCAGTGCTGGGCTCCATGCTCTTTAACATCTTTATTGATGATCTGGATGGATCTGGACGGATATTGACTTGTTGGAGCGTGTCCAGAGAAGGGCAACGAAGTTGGTGAGGGGTTTGGAACACGAGCCCTATGAGGAGAGGCTGAGGGAGCTGGGATTGCTTAGCCTGGAGAAGAGGAGACTCAGGGGTGACCAACATTGCTCTCTACAACTCCCTGAAGGGCGGTTGTAGACAGATGGAGGTTGGTCTCTTCCCCCAGGCAGCCAGAACCAGAACAAGAGGACATGGTCTCAGGCTGTGCCAGGGGAGTTTTAGGCTGGAGGTTAGGAGGAAGTTCTATACAGAGAGAGTAATTGGCCATTGGAATGGGCTGCCTGGGGAGGTGGTGGAGTCACCATCATTGGAGGTGTTCAGAAGGAGACTCGAGGGGGTGCTTGGTGCCATGGTTTAGTTGTTTAGGTGGGTTGGACTGGTTTATAGGTTGGATGCGATGATCTTGAAGGTCTCTTCCAATCTGGTCTATTCTATTCTATTCTATTCTATTCTATTCTATTCTATTCTATTCTATTCTATTCTATTCTAGTGATCCAGTTTCCCAGGCAGCTTCACAAACTGTTGTAGTTGCCCCACTAAAGCAGCAAGCTGTGGTTGAAAGCTATATAAAAAACTCCCATGACTGGACAGAAAGACAGGGCAGGAGCTACCTAAGCCAACACAATGCCACTGCACATAAAAGAAAGCAGAACTTGGACCTCCAAGAGCCAAGGGTCACTCAATAGGTGAGGGTCTAATTTCTAAGCTGGAAACTCAACCCCTATACAAAGGGTTAAAAGCTAATTCCACTGAAATCAGCTGCATTGAATTTCCATGCAATGGTTCTACCTTGATTTGAAACTCACCACAATTTTTCATTTTACTCTTCCCACATGCATTGATTTTTCTGTCAAGACTCTATTAATTCATACATGATCTGCATGTCAATTGAAATAGCTATAGTCAGAGCAAGTTAGTTTTGCACCTTCTTACTGTCTTTCCATCGTTCCAGTGCATCTATAACTGCAGCTAGTACACCCAACACAATCCTTCATGTGGCCTTATGTGCAGGAAAGGACAGCCAAACCATGCTAAGTAAAGAAAAGGTCTCCTGTGATCTATTCAACAGCAGTTATAGGGATGTCATGCAAGTTGTTACAATACCTTTATATTAATACATAATTCATTTCTCCAACTATATTTAGATGTCAGTCTCTGCTGAGAAAGTAAATGCTCTCCCTTAAGCCTTTAATTGCAAGTTGATTCAAGTAGAATTAGACCAATCATGCTGTTCAATGGCAGCAAATTCCATTTTCCAAGCCAGGAAACCCACTACACTGCTGAAACGTGGATATGTGAAATGAGGTAACTCAGGCAAGAACAGATAGAAGTCTAAAGGGGGATCTCACGAATGTGGCAAGCGATCAAATATGCCCAGAGTCAATGATGTAGTTTAACACCACACAGTGAAATATCTTGTAGACAACTAGAGCAGGCGCACAAACTGGAAACCAGTATTGGCACATCAGACCAGTCTGGTGCCCATTAGTAAATCCTGCTGAGATACAGCATTTATTGAGTGGAAGGCAGCACAGCGCCAATGTAACACTACCACTTTGCAACCCTAATTACTCTCTATGTGCTTTAAGCCAAGACAAAAACCGAACCGACTGGCTTTGCCTACCTTAGAGGAGATTTACTACTTAAACTATCTTGATAAACTCTCTTAACATCGATGAGACTTGTACTAGCAAAAGATTTGTTTCACCCACAGCTTAAACAAAAGCTGTCCATATTGCATGTAGGTTCAGTGCTTAGCCAGAAAGTCCTCTTTATTGTGTTGTCTGTCTCATGACACAGGTGTGGTCTACTTTGACCAGAATATTATTCTTGCTTGGGAACAGAAAAGATGAGACCTTAGACCAGCAAAAGCTATATTATGAATGTCACAAGATGTCTTCTGAAATGCTCTCTCTCACTGGTTTAAAAAAAAAAAAAAGTATAAAAAATTAATCTCTAAAGGATTAATTATTTGCAACTAATTAAGTAATAACACACACACACACATAAGGACAAGATATAAAAGCCAGAGCAAAGGCAAGGAATAGATTTTGGAGCTTAAAATAGCCTTTCCAAAATGCACTTATCTCAAAGAGAAGGGAAGATGTGACTGGATGAGCAGGATAAAAATTAAATTATGGCACGTTTACTGTGATTTTGTCAAGTACAGTCCTCATCTATGACACTGACTTTCCCATCCTCTTAAAAATCAGTGAAAGAGGCCTTTTTTTTAAAAGAAAAGAATGTCTTGGCAGCTGCATTCAGTGGTTGGTATGTGATCTGTTGTAAATTACATTCAAAGAAGAGGAAGGAAAACTGTTTCTGTGTAATCTTGGACCTTTCCCCCCCCACACACCTCACCTTTACTTCATTTCAATCTGGACACTTCTTACAGAACAATGAAGTTCTTCACCCAGGGTTGCGATGGAGATAAATTAAGTTTGGTTTTATAAATGTGATGAGAGGTGGCTTTTATGTGAAGTTCGTAATATTTCCCATCATAACTCTGTTATTTATTTGGTCATCATAAAGCAATCCATCTTTATTTTAAATATAGCTTATTCATCAGCACAGAAATCTGAAACAAAGAAAATGAAAATATTTTTCCCCTTCTCTGTCACTGACCTGTTGACCACGTATTTTGGGAAGTAACCCTGCCTCTCTCTTCCTCTTCTTCCTCATCTGTCTTGTTGATTGATGCTGAAAATTCTTTGGAGCCAGATCTGGACTATATTTCATGTATGGGCCCCGAACAGCTGAAATGTGTACTAAGCTTGCCTGCACATTCATGGCTTCACTGTTTTGATTTGAGAAAAGCAAAGATGGTAACCAGTGATTTAACCAACAACTGTTGGTTAAATCACTGGTTACCATCTTTGCTTTTCTTAAACCAAAACAGTTAGCTGCCTTAGGATTACTCTCTCAGTTCTCTCACAGACTTAGTATAGTCCACACCTTGGGGAATTTTATTATCCTCGAAGTATATTGCTAGAAATAATTACAATTTGAAAGCTCTTGTGGTAGGGAGGTAGAATGTTTTCTCAACACTTTTTCAGGTGAGCACGATGGATGATTTGAATGATTGTTTCCACCACAGAAATCTTGCTATTTAATTTTACAAGATAAGGGAATTGCATTAGATGCCATGTGCTGCAAAGTTTCAATTACCTACTTGCACAGCTATTCAGAATTGCATAAGCAGATTTCTCAGCTTGCAAGACTATTCAATACATTGTATGAAATAATGCAAAAAAAAATTAGAGGTGCTTAAGGTTAATGTTTCAAATATTAATGAAGCTTTCGATACTGACAAGCATCATTTCAGCACGTGAATACTTTGCATTGATCTCAAGCATGTTAAAGACCTAGATCAGAATGAGAGACAATGGTCTCATTTTCACAGCATTCACTTGAAACTTTGTAGATCCATAGTGAATTCATTACTCTGCCACAGGGTACCATTTTACCCACTTATTGAGTAAATTTATGCAGGGTAAATCAGGAGAGCCTGCAGCTTTTAGAGATAGTTATCTCTTTCTAACTCTCCAGAGTCATCTCTAGAGACACGAGTCTGCTCATTCCCGCATTATTTGATTCAATTTTGAAAGGTTAGTACCTTTTTTTTGTGTGTAACAGAATGCAAAGCCCCTCCTGCCAGCACTGAGAGGAAAACCTTTCTGAGTTTCTACAGGAGATCTGTAGCAATGAGAGAAAAAAAAAAAAAAATCAAGATACTTTGAGGAAAAAAGAGAAAGAGAGAAGTGAGAATTGGTATTCTTCCAGACTCACCTGGGAAGTAGGAAATTCAGGTTACCATGCTTGCACCTATGACAGTGCTTTTGCATTCTCCATTAGAAAGTTGTTTGGTAAACAAGCAGAAATTAGACCACCAACAGATTTAAGCACCCCTATTTCTTTGAAGTCTCAGCCACAGAATCACAAGTAATTTTTCAGAGAATATAGAGGAGTTAGTCGGTTAAGCTTTGCAACACTGAGGAGATAAGCACCTGAGTATCTATACAAATAACAGTCTTTTTCTCTGGACCCCGCCCTTGAAAATATCCAGATGCCTACCAGGAAATAGTGTATGTTACATGTGTAAGAACTTTGGAGATCTTTAGTCTCCAGGTAACAGCTCTCCAATCTACACAATGCTAGAGGCAACACCCAAGAGAAAGACAGTAGGGTGCTTGTTTGTAAACTATCTCAAACATATTCTGCTTTCCTCTTATGCCTGAAATGATCACAGAGATTTGTGAAGGTCTTGGGGGTGAATATTCAGTCTCAAAATGGTACTGCTGCAAACATCAAAAGTTATGAAACCCTTTAAAATCCTGGATTTGGATTTCACTAGCACAATTATGACAAAGACTGACTTCAGACCCTGCATAATCCACAGCATAGTCATTGTAGAGTAAATAACCAAATTCACAACCTTGGAAGCTGCTTGTCTGTCTGAAGGGCTATGGAGTGCTTGCAGACATACCTTGCATCCCTACCCCTCCTAAGCCCCTGACTTAGGCATACTTTTTGTACATGAAAAAGACACGTAGCTTCACTGAGTGGGAGCTCAGCTCTTCATATGCTTTTCTCAGTTCTTGATATTAGTAAGAAAAGTGTATCACAAGTTTTGGATAGAAATTATATTATCTGGCAGATTTTCTGTGAAAGCTGCCAAAGATAATAAAGATAAAACAGGGCCTAACATTTATAGTCTAGAAAACCAAATGAAAGAAAAGTGAAAGTTCACAGAGAAGCCATAGTTCTGCCAAATGATATCATAGTGGATTGCCCACTTATGGTATACAGAACCACACCTTAGAAGATAGAACAGACATATATAGGTGCATTTCTTTCACTGTTTTGACTTTTATCTTCAAAAAGCCCCTTACAAATTCCACTGTCTTAGCACATAAGTAACTTAGAAACCATTTAACTTTGCCTAGATAAGTAATTGCTTGGTGGGGGTTTGTGTTTGTTTGCATTTCTTTGAATCAGTAGCATGGAATGTACCAGAATATCTGACCAAGAAACATTCCTAACATTTTTGAAAAACATGTTTTTATACTGCTGCTGTCAAGCTGTCAGATCACCATTGTATACCTGTCCACACAGACACTCCTCCAAACGATTCAGGGAAACCCCATTTTACTAGTTGCAGGCCTTGTGTGCACCCACAACAGCACCGCACGTAACTTTCTTGTACAAGAAATTGCCTACATAAAGCCAGTGACATGCTTAAAAGGGATTTTATTTTGTACAGTTCAACAAGCACACCATTTTTCTTAAATTTTCCTCTGGCTGTAGCATGCATATCTGTACTTGCAGGTGTGTGTGTGTGCATAGTGAATCTATAAAGACGTATATAAAAACAAGTCATGCAAGCCTTGTGTAGGTTGAATTTTATGGTAGTGTGCTTAAATGGAAGCAGATGTGGAAATGTTTGGGCTCAGGTCCATATTTAAGATCATTAATATGTTTCTTCAGCTGTCCTTATAAGTATATGCAACAAGAAACACTCCTAAAGCATGCAACCTTTGCTACATTTTCTGAACAGGGACACAAGTGGTATACAACAACTCCAGAGCCAAGTGTCAAGACTGACAAGTTCCAGAAGAGATACTGCTAAATAGACCACAGTCTCCGTTTCTTGTAGTTTCTTTCATGTCCTCTTACATTGTCAGGAAGATTAATTACCACTGATTCCAACAATGAGATTATTAATTGCCACCAGTCCCAGCATTAGGAATACTGTGGCCAGCAGGAGCAGGGAAGTCATTGTGCCCCTGTACTCTGCATTGGTTAGGCCACACCTTGAGTACTGTGTCCAGTTCTGGGCCCCTCAGTTTAGGAAGGACATCGAGACACTTGAACATGTCCAGAGAAGGGCAACAAGGCTGGTGAGCACAAGCCCTATGAGGAGAGGCTGAGGGAGCTGGGGTTGCTTAGCCTGGAGAATAGGAGGCTCAGGGGAGACCTCATTGCTCTCTACAACTACCTGAAAGGTGGTTGTAACAAGGAAGGGGTTGGTCTTTTCTCTCTAGCAAGCAGCACCAGAACAAGAGGACACAGTCCCAAGCTGCACCAGGGGAAGTTTAGGCTCGGAGTGAGGAGAAAGTTCTTCTCTGAGAGAGTCATTCATCATTGGAATGGGCTGCCCAGGGTGGTGGTGGAGTCCCCGTCCCTGGAGGGGTTCAAGAGGGGATTGGATGTGGTACTTGGTGCCATGGTCTAGTCATGAAGTCTGTGGTGACAGGTTGGACTCGATGGTCTTTGAGGTCTCTTCCAACCTTGGTGATACTGTGATACTGTAATAGTTACAAGGCTCACTATAGTCATAAAAAGTAACTCACCAAATAGTAATCTCTAATAATATTTTTCTGTCACAGTTGACCTAATCTGCCTTAGAATTGTTCCTGCTGCTTGCTTTCCTACTCAAGACCACAAATTATAAGATAGCATACTACTTGGTTGCTGATTTGCAAAGTACTTTTTTTTTAATCTAGTGAATGCAAACATACAGAATACACAACAGCACCTTCTAAAACTTGAGAAGTTTTAGAACAGTTGTGGACCGTTTCAAAAATAGGTGGTGGGAGAGTTGGCTGTGCCAGACCTTCAGTGTAATCAATTAAAAAATAAGAAGGTGAAAAATATCACACTAGAAACAAGCAGCAGCACAGGTTCCAAGGACTCCATCTTTAAATTAGTATTTCAGGTGATATGAAATAATAAGCTAAGACCTCTAAAATAAAATAGAATAGAATAGAATAGAATAGAGTAGAATAGAATAGAATAAACCGGTTTGGAAGAGACCTTCAAGATCATCGCGTCCAACCTATCACCCAACACCACCTAATCAACTAACCCATGTAACCAAGCACCCTGTCAAGTCTCCTCCTGAACACTTCCAGTGACGGTGACTCCACCACCTCCCCGGGCAGTCCATTCCAATGGGCAATCACTCTCTCTGTGTAAAACTTCCTCCTGACCTCCAGCCTGAACTTCCCCTGGCACAGCCTGAGACTGTGTCCTCTTGTTCTGGTGCTGGCTGCCTGGGAGAAGAGACCAACCTCTGCCTGTTTACAACCCCCCTTCAGGTAGTTGTAGAGAGTAATGAGGTCACCCCTGAGTCTCCTCCTCTCCAGGCTAAGCAGCCCCAGCTCCCTCAGTCTCTTAGACTTGATCATTTCTCCCCAATTGCTGACAGCTGGTAAGAAAGTTCCACGTACTCTGTTCACAATGTTTAAGACCTAGAAGTACTGCTAGGTTATTTGGTGTCCTCTCTGGTTCACCACATGTGAAAATGCTTCATTCGGCTGCCCCTCTACTACAGTCATGAGCTTGCCAACAGAAAGACATTGGATTTCAATCTGAAGAGTTTAAAGGGCAGCAAATCCACTTCCTAGCTCGTCTTGAAAGTTTAAGTAATGAATTAATAAGTTGTTTCTCCTTCAAATTTATACATGATCAGCTGCTAAGCCTTCTCTGTGCCTCTTTATAGATGGCCTGCAATTCCTATGAAGATGCCCTGCAACCAAATCTTCCCCCAGATGCTCTTCTGTTTTCACTTGCAGGGCATACTCTTTAATCTTCAAACTTTTAAGCATCTCTTTTGTTGTGTCTCCAGTTTCTCATTCTTTCGCAAAACAATCTCAACATTTCAATATCGTAGCCCAGCAGCACTGTCACAAAAGCAGAAGCTGTCTGCCTGGTCCTGCTGTTTTGTATAGCCCAGCATGGCCTTAGTTGCTGCTCTCTGCGGAGATTGCTGCTGAAATATCCACACAGGCACCTCTCCAGATCTGAAGCCCATGTTCTGCAGCCCTATCCATCTTTCTTTGTTCATGGATTATAAGCTTTCTTTTGAGAACATCTGAATGGCCTTGCTTATCACATGATCCTGATCACTCCATCAGCTGCCTCATCCTCTCAGTTTACCAGTCTGCTGATCACTATATTATCGCCACATTTTCATGCTAATCAACTTAGACTGCAGCTAAAAATAAGCAGTCTTGTGATTGTCTTGACAGTATCTCACTTGGAGGGAGGGAGGGAAAGGAGGGAGGAAGGAAGGAAGGGAGGAAGGGGGGAAGGGAGGAAGGAAGGAAGGGAGGAAGAGAGGAAGGGAGAAAGGGAAGAAGGAAGGAAGGGAGGAAGGAAGGAAGGGAGGGAAGAAGGGGGGAAGGGAGGGTGGAAGGGAGGAAGGGAGGGTGCAAGTGAGGAAGGAAGGGAGGAATGGGGGAAGGGAGGGCAGGAGGAAGGGAGGAAGGAAATAAATCTATGATCATTTCTCACTTGTAACCATTTGCAGGATTTTTCCTTTACCATGATTTGACCAGTAGCATGGCTTGGATACCAAAAAGCACTACTCTATAAATCAGAACACTGAATAGTCCTGACAAAACACCTTGACAGTCACTGATCACAGTGACACTTGTTTCAAGTATTCTAGACGCCTCCTCAGACAACTTCTCCACACTAGATTAATACAAGTCAGCTATGCCAACTGTTTGAAGAGATTTGCCATTGGTACTTGCCATCAGTATTTGCCATCATTCTTCTCAGACAGTAAAGATTATACATAAGGTGCAGATTAATCCTACTTCTTTACAGGCACACAGGAAATTGATTTTTTTCCCTCCTCCAGCTAATAATGTGCCTCTCAACTTTAAGATTTTCCTTTATTGATCAGGTATTTAAACTTCTTTTTCCTAGACCTAGATTTTATCTTCTGTCTATTGTTTCCCTAATCATTTTTGCTCTTTCATAACTTGCTATTTTTATTGATTATGATATAATTTTACATTTTAGGTTTATATATATATATATATACACATACACACACATATAAAACACCTTTTTTTTTCTTTCATTTAATCTTTGAGTTATGGAGTCTTCTTATTTTTGATTATCTGGTTCACAGCCATCTCAGGCACCCAGCAAGCTGTGTAGCTCTACTGAGAACACAGGAAATAAAGCTTTCTTAAACAAAGGCCCTACTGTCCCTGACATAGTCTAACCAGTCTTATCACTGTTGCCAAAGTAAGAACATGAATGACCGCATGAATTTCTGATTTCCTAGTTCAGAATACAACATGCACAGTACTTTGGGATTACAATATGCTGTCCCACCCAGAACTACAAAAGAAAGCAGGAGAGGAGACTAGAGGCTTTCCTTTTTCTTTTTTCTCTAAAAGGCGCAGGTGCCATCTCTTTGCAGCCAGGCACCTCCAAAGACCTGCTTACAAAGTCACTCACCTCCCCAGAGACATCATTCTCGCTCATAATACCTAGATCTTTGTGTTGTATTAAAACCACAAGACAATTAATAAGATACGCTTTCAAAGTTCACTTTCTGTTAACATAAGCAGTGGTAGCAAAAAGAGCTAAACTTCACAAGATCCCAGCTGTGAGCTAACAAACAGAAGTAACAAACGCTGCAAGGTTTTCTGCGCAGAGACTATGAGAAAGTCAAGAGGGACAGCCACACTAGTCAAGGCTGAGCAAAGTGTTTTAGAGCAAGCAGAGAGCTTGAAAGAAAAAAATCTCACCACCTTTAAGATCCATAAACTGTGCAACTGAGGTGAAAAACAGCATGTGCAGCTCAGAAGTGAATTCATAGGCAGCAGATCAAAGTCTTTGCTTAGACACTGTAAAAATCCAAAACTCATAGAAGTTAAGAGAAAGGAGGACTCTCATGCAGTCAGCACCTAAACCAATCCTGGCCCAATATTCATCTGACAGAGACTTGGCCATGTTACTTTTCTCCCTGTGCAGAGAATGTGTCCAACCAAGAAATTTCTCAGTGCTGCAGTCCGTCAAGGAGAGTGAATCCCTCCAGTGAAGGAGTAAGGAATATTGGACAAATTTCAATTTAGAAAAAAAAAAATTAAAATATGTGGGAAGAAAATCACAAAAGATGCATTGAAAACCTTGTAAAACTGTTATTAGGTAAATCAATGTCTGAAACTGATTGATCTGCAGCAGACACGCTGGAGGGAAGGGAGGCCATCCAGAGGGACCTTGACAGGCTGGAGAGGTGGGCACAAGCCAACCTCATGAAGTTCAATAAGAGCAAGTGCAGGGTCCTGCAGCTGGGTCGAGGCAATCCCAGGCACAAATCCAGGCTGGGCAGGGACTGGCTGGAAAGCAGCCCTGAGGAGAGAGACTTGGGGGTGCTGGTGGACAAAAAGCTCAACATGAGCTCTCAGTGTGCACTTGCAGCCCGCAAAGCCAATCAGATCCTGGGCTGCATCAAGAGAAGTGTGGCTAGCAGGTCGAGGGAGGTGATCCTCCCCCTCTACTCAGCCCTGGTGAGACCCCACCTGGAGTAGTGTGTCCAGTTCTGGAGCCCCTATTACAAGAGGGATATGGACATGCTGAATGTGACCAGAGAAGGGACACGAGGATGATCAGAGGGCTGGAGCACCTCTCCTATGAGGACAGACTGAAGGAGTTGGGCCTGTTCAGTCTGGAGAAAAGAAGGCTCAGAGGTGACCTAATTGTGGCCTTCCAGTATCTGAAGGGGGCCTACAGGAAGGCTGGGGAAGGACTTCTCAGGATCTCAGGTAGTGATAGGACTAGGGGGAATGGAATGAAGCTGGAGGTGGGGAGATTCAGGCTGGATGTGAGGAGGAGGTTCTTCACCATGAGAGTGGTGAAGCCCTGGAATGGGTTGTCCAGGGAGGTGGTTGAGGCCCCGTCCCTGGAGGTGTTTAAGACCAGGCTGGATGAGGCTCTGGCCAGGCTGATCTAGTGTGAGGTGTCCCTGCCCATGGCAGGGGGGTTGGAACTAGATGATCCTTGTGGTCCCTTCCAACCCTGAATGATACTATGATGATACTATGATACTATGATCTGTACATAACAGGAGGTATTGATACCAGGCATGAATACTTAACCCACTCTTCAGTTTCCTTTCCCTTTATCTCAAAATTTGTGAAGTTGTTACTCAGAACCAAATCAAGTTTTAGTAGTATTCATTTTTTTTTTCATATTTCTGGAAGAAATTTGTTGTAGTGGTTTAACCATGTGGGAAAATATCTTTGTTCCATTTGGTGTGTGCCTTTTCTTTCTTTATCAGGAAATGGGGTATTTGAAAGGATGAAAAGTTCCTTCCCAGCCACCTCTCTTACTCTCCCACCAGGACGAACAAGCTCTGTATCTCTGTTCTCCAATCCATGGAGTCTCCCTTACTTCCTTTCTCTTCCCCTTTGGGATGGGGCAGGGGTTAGTAGAATCTATCACTTGTTTGGTACCAGTGGGAGAGCAAGAGATAAACTAAAAGGAAGGTGCAGCAGTGACTCCTTGTCTAATTCTCTCTTCATTCCTCATAAATAGCCAGTAACATGGTGCAACGAGGAGCCCTCAGAACAGCATCATCACGAGACTCCACTGAGAACAGGCTTTATTATAAGTTTCCCCATCCTCTCTTCACTCCTAAATCTCTTGTGTATTGTTATGCTTTTATTTTTGCAGGCAAAGCAAAGACAGTTATGGGGAACTCATAAGACAAAATGCTCTCACTTTAAAAGGGAAAAAATAATTACATTTCACACTCTAAAGTGACTGCACAAATGTGACTTCACTGTTTGTGTCTTGGCTTTATCCAGAATTATGTTGCTAACAGTTCTGCCCTCAAGCTCTTCCCCAAATCTGATGTTTTGTGGGCCGAGACAAATCACTGACCTGTCTCTTGGTGCCTGAGACACAGTGAAAATCACTTCTGCATAGCAAATGAAGGCATATTAGGACTATAGGTAGGCATAATTCCACTGGGTTTATCCTCTCATTCACAGGGGACAGCAGCTGTTAAAATATGGCAGCAGGGACTTCCAAGTCAGTTACATGCTGTGCCAGTGATCCAGCAAATCATCCCTTTTTATCCAGCCAGCAATTTTCAACATTACCCACAGTTACTAAATTGAAGATGACAGGAGTTGACCTGTAGCCTTGGACACTTATTCAGCTTGTGAAAAAACCTAATCTGACCATAGGCTTGTGTATACTCACTACCTAAAAGCAAAAAAAGTTGTTTAAAGAGAAAGGCCTGCCTCCCTTCCCCATATTTTATTAGACAGAGAATCACAGAATCATACAGTTGTCAGGTTTGGAAGGGACCTCAAGGATCGAGTTCCAACATCCTTGCCATGGGCAGAGACACCTCACACTAGATCAGGTTGCTCAGAGCCACATCCAGCCTGGTCTTTAAAACCTCCAGGGATAAGGATTCTACCACCTCCCTGGGCAACCTGTTCCAGTGTCTCACCGCCCTCATGGTGAAGAGCTTCCTAACATCCAATCTGAATCTACCCATTTGTATTTTTTTCCCATTGCTCCTAGTTCTGTCACTACCTGACACCCTAAAAAGTGCCTCACCAGCCTTCTTGTAGGCCCCCTAAAGATATTGGAAGGCCACAATAAGGTCTCCTCAGAGCCATCCTTTAATAAATGCTCAATGCTCCTGTGTCATCATTTTGCATCAGTCATTCCCAAGGATTTACAGGGAGTGGGCACAGATGATGTGACTGGACAAAGTAACAGGGCTTTGCAATTATCCCCTGGCATACACTTTCAGCTGCTGGCATTAGGAAATGAGAGCTCATAGCACACAACTAAGCTGCTTTGGAAAAATAGTCAGGAAACACGTGGAAGAGATATTAACAAAAGCACTCCAGCTACCCCTCAGAGCTGCCAGATGCTGAGTAGCCAGCAGAAGCAAATGATTTTTAGGTGGCTGCTCAGCATCTGTCCTCAGGTCAAGAGTTTATGCCCTCCAGAGAGAGGAGGCACAGCACACAGAGAGGCAGAATGATCGTGCTTCTCCAATAGATAGAGCTTCCTTTGCTTTCCTTTCATGTATGTGATAGTTTTTAGTAAAAGTATTTTAGAAAGGAGGTGAGTTGCTGGCTAGATAGCAAAGTCAGAGCCCCATGAACATGCAATTCTCACATTTCTCATGCTGATTTCCATTCTGCGTATCCAGGGATTTTCTGCCATGTTCCTATACCATGTATTATATCAGATTTCAGGGCTCAGCTAGCAAAAAAATATGTATGTCTGTATGGATGGATCACACAAAAACTCTGGTTAATTTTCCATTGGATCCTGCTGTGATGCTAATTATAAGGCATGGTTTTAAGACCAAATGAACTTTAGGGCTGGGACTGGTACTAAACAAGTGATAGATTCTACTAACCCCTCCCCCATCCCAAAGGGGACGAGAAAGGAAGCAAGGGAGACTCCGTGGATTGGAAAACTGAAACATCTTCAATGAAAATAATAACAGGAAAATTAAACATAGACAAATATATACAAAACAAATATCAGACTCAACCCCTTTGATGGCAATTACGTCATCACAACCACTGATGCTGTGGGAAGAAAGTCAGACTCAGCAGAGGATGAAAACCAGGTTCAGGAGCTGGACTGGATTTGAAAACTGGATTCAGAAACATACAGAGTGTAATCAAATGTAGAACAGAGACATCTGTGGATGACAGCCTTTAGAGATCTTAACCCTTGTGCTCCCACAGCTTTATACCTAATATGTCATATATGGAATGGAAAGCCATGCTGCCAGTTTAGCATCACCTGCCCTGTTCGCTCCTCTCTGGTGCAACCTATTACTTACTGCACCCCCAGTGCAGCATAGAAGATTTAGGAGTGACCTTGGTCTCCATAGGAGCAAGTATAAACAAGAGCCTTTCTGCATACCAATCCGCAGCAGTAATTATAAACATCCAGCATTATCACTTCTAGAACCAGACACTGTCTGCAAAAATATGCCATTTACTTCAGAAAGTGCTGGTACTTAGAAGAGACTGAGCAAAAGCCTAAAATCACTGAAAAGAATTAGTTCTGTTCTACTTCAAAACAGGACTTCTGGTGGACGAGAAGCTCAACATGAGCTGTCAATGTGCCCTTGCAGCCCAGAAAGCCAATCAGATCCTGGGCTGCATCAAGAGAAGTGTGGCCAGCTCTGCTGAGACCCCACCTGGAGTATTGCATCCAGTTCTGGAGCCCCTATTACAAGAGGGATATGGACATGCTGAATGTGACCAGAGAAGGGACACGAGGATGATCAGAGGGCTGGAGCACCTCTCCTATGAGGACAGACTGAAGGAGTTGGGGCTGTTCAGTCTGGAGAAAAGAAGGCTCCGAGGTGACCTAATTCTGGCCTTCCAGTATCTGAAGGGGGCCTACAAGAAGGCTGGGGAGGGACTTCTCTGGATATCAGGTAGTGATAGGACTAGGGGGAATGGAATGAAGCTGGAGGTGGGGAGATTCAGGCTGGATGTGAGGAGGAGGTTCTTCACCATGAGAGTGGTAAACCATGGAATGGGTTGTCCAGGGAGGTGGTTGAGGCTCCATCCCTGGAGGTGTTTAAGAGCAGGCTGGATGAGGCTCTGTCCAGCCTGATCTAGTGTGGGGTGTCCCTGCCCATGGCAGGGATGTTGGAACTAGCTGATCCTTGTGGTCCCTTCCAACCCTGACTGATGCTATGATTCTATGAAATAGTGTAAAACCCACAAAGATAAACTTTTCTGGACAGAGCATATGAGAAGCTTCTGTGACAGGAACCATTTAAAATTCCTTGAATTCTCATATTAAGATAATATTGATATAACATTGAAAATTTATACTATCCAGCTTGCTTCATATATGAAATGCATTTATATTTTTAACATATGGTGGTCTTGAGGCCACTGTATACTACTCAGATTATCATTTTCCCTTTAAGCCCAACTTTTCACAGGAATATATGAACCTGGTTTTGCTGCCATTTGATGTGCAAATATTATTTGTTAAAGTACTTACTTCTATGCCTAGCTTCACATTACACAAAGAAGAAAGGAATGCAAGGGTCCTAGGGTGAGAAGGGGAACCAGAACATTTCGTTCTCAGTTACTGACTCAGCTTGAGGTCAGCAGCAGTCCAAAGTTGTTTGCAGATGAACAGAGTTCAATGGTTCATGTGAAATAAATCAACACTCTCAGCGGTCAGGCCCACAAAAGCAGTCATATTGCTAAAAAGCAGCACGAAGAAAAGAGAATCCAGAAGTCTGCTCTGTGAAGACACATCCTCCAAAGTCCTGTGCCGATAACTCCTGTTCTGAGCAGCACTTGCGGGATGGGGGGGAGGAGCCATGCATCTGTTGCTTTTCTTGAGACTATTCTGTGAATCAAGAAATTCCCATTTCCCAGGCTCTGAGCATGTTCCTTTTCAGGTGCAGATCTTCCAAAAATGAAGACTTGTTTTGGAGGAATGGGAACACATTTGCATAGACATCAGGAAGTCATTCACATCAGCACAAAGTGAGTGAAAGACACCAGCTGATCTGGTAGCATTTCACATTGTCACAGAATCACAAAACCACAGAATGTTAGGGGCTGGAAGAGACCTCAAGAGATCATCTAGTCCAACCCCCCTGTCAGAACAGGATCACCTACAACAGATCACACAGGAACACACCCAGGTGGGTTTTCAATATCTCCAGAGAAGGAGACTCCACAACACTCCTGGGCATCCTGTTCCAGTGTTCTGTCACCCTCACAGTGAAAAAATTTCCCCACTTTTCCATGGAACTTCCTATGCCTCAGCTTCTATCCACTGCCCCTTGTTCTTTGAAAGAATGGCAGTGAAAAAATGTACCACTACCATCAACCAGTCCTGGTATATTAATCACATGTTTTTTTGGAAGCTTTCAAAAGTGGAATAAACCCTGCTTCAATCAGGTGATAGTTTTCAAGACAACATTTTTCTGCCATCAAACCAAAATCCAGATTTACTAATGACCATAATACAGTTTTGTGGGCTAGCATTCAGTATGAACCATCAGTTGCTAGGAAGGCAATGGGCAATGAATGCCTTTATTAAAGGGAGTAGATTTCAAAATCCAGGTGTTTCTAAGCAAGGCTCACATCTGCCCAGCCTTTAGCTCCCCCCACGCTACAGTGGACCCAAAACAATGAAGGAAAAGAACCAAAGAAAACAGGACACAGAGAACAAGGAGAGAGAATCCTTTAATCCTAGCCCAGCACTGGGTTGTAGGCATTCAGTTTCTCATTCAAAGAAAAGGTCACTTTGCTCAAACTCTTCCCAAGCAATGTATCCAAAATATTCAAGGGTGAAGCATCCCCAGTGTCTCCAGCATTAGATTGCATCTGTCATACATTTGCTTCATGAAGTGGCTCAAGAGTGGCTCTCCCAACAAGTGATTGACTTACATGGTTAACAAAGACTGAAGTATAATGGCTGCAAGGAGAACAAAGTTCAATATGGGCTACCTATGTGCAACAGTTCAACAGAGATGTTGTTGCTGCTGTTGCAGAAGACAGGACTACATAGGGTGATGTCTATCTTCTATGAAAGTAACCTTCATAAAAATCACAGTAGTTACCTAGAAGTGTAGTGGCATAGCTACTCCAAGTCTAAAAAAATTGTACAGACACCCCAAATCCTGTCACTTCTCACCAGTTTATTTCTGTGTATTAAAATTAAATGAGCATAAATTTCAAGAAAGCTTAAACCTTGAGTGAGTTTTCCTGCATGGCAGATCTTCACAAAGTCTTCCTTAGGAAAAGCAGAAACTCCTCATAAATGGCTACAGCTTACTATCTTGTCACATCCTCATTCAACTTTCTATTAGAATTGGCCCTGAAGTAAGACCTGAATCAGACTCTGGAGGTATCTGTCTCCCTTCACTGTGCATGGAGCTGCTAATGAATGGGTAGCATTGATTATCTGCCCAGATAGGGTTGGGAGGGATCAATGTCAACACGTATGCTTGCTAGGAAAGATGTGCCCTATGCTTTCATTTAATGACAGTTTGCCATTGAAAATCTCAAAGCTTCCAAAATCTCTGACATAGCAGTTCAAAAAGAAAGGTACTGTGAAGGTTGGCAGGTGCCAAGATGGGCTCAACTGTTACTTTCCTGTGTCTCTAAAAAGACCCCTGACTCCCCACATTGCACATATCCCCATATTGCACAATGGTACCATGATAAGCAGCAACCTACTGAAATTCTATTTCTCCTGCAATCTACTGCCAACTGCTCATCTTATGGGGTATTTAGATCCAAACTTTTTGCACATTCCTCATACAAGGATCCTTGATGGACTTCCTCCCTTGATCTATCTAGGTGCTTCCTGTGACTTTTCTTCCTTATGTGTTTATCTGCATGTCTTCATGGTCCTCCTCATGTCCCCTGCTTTTCATCCCCTTTTTATATTTCTTTCCCAGCTAAAAATATTTTACAGAGCTTTTCCTAGTAATTTTGTCCTCTGATTTTTTTTCCTCTGTCTGTAATTGCTAACAATTCTTCCTGATGGACTGTCATTCACTCTTGAATGCATACTTCTAGGACATCTACAAACCATAGCTCTTCACCAAGAAAACCACTGACTGATTAAAGTTAGAAAATACAAATGTCCTTGGAGTGGGGAGGAAGCAGAGCACAGAGATGAGAAGCTAGTGCTCAATTATCTCCCTTGGTTGACTATCATGGGAGTGCTATCAGGTTTAAATTAATCATTTCATTGCTGTCTGTAAAATGCCTTATTAATGAATCAGCCCTGTCCGGTTAATTGAAAACAACAATCTCACAACTTTCACCTGAAGATTTGGGGAGCTTTTTCTAGACTGAAACCAGGTAGCAATGAATAGAATAGAATAGAATAGAATAGAATAGAATAGAATAGAATAGAATAGAATAGAATAGACCAGACCAGGTTGGAAAAGACCTTTGATATCATGGAGTCCAACCCATCATCCAACACTATCTAATCAACTAAACCATGGCACCAAGCACCCCATCCAGTGTCTTCCTAAACACCTCCAGGGATGGTGACTCCACCACCTCCCTGGGCAGCCCATTCCAATGGCAAATCACTCTTTATGTCAAGAACTTCTTCCTAGCATCAAGCCTAAACCTCCCCTGGCACAGCTTGAGACTGCATCCTCTTGTTCTGGTGCTGGTTGCCTGGGAGAAGAGACCAGCCCCCACCTGGCTACAACCTCCCTTCAGAGAGTTGTAGAGAGTATGAAGGTCTCCCCTGAGCCTCCTCTTCTCCAGGCTAAGCAACCCCAACTGCCTCAGCCTCTCCTCACAGGGCTTATGCTCCAAACCCCTCCCCAGCTTTGGTGCCCTTCTCTGGACACATTCCAGCAAGTCAACATCTTTCCTAAGCTGAGTGACCCAGAACTGGACACAAAATCCCAATGCTTTGCCACTCCTTGCTTCCTGTTCCTGGAACAGTCATCCTGAAGAACACCTCATCCTAACAGCATGATACAAGGACAGCCAGCATCTTGTGTACTATTTTAATTGGCTGGGAACTCTAATCTTATTCTCAAGTCATTGAACTCCATCTTTTCCAAACAAAGTCTCAGCAGGGTCACATTGGTTATTTCACTTGACAATTAATTATGTAACACATGGTAGTAATTAGCTGTAGAACACTCAACAAATGCTAAATAAATTCCTTGTGATCAAAATCACAGTAAGTAAATAAATACCAAATAATTGATAAACAAAGGCTACTGTGGGACTTTGTTGTATGAAGAAAAGTTAACAGAAGCACTGCTCCCTATAGGGCTTGGGCAAAGAATGGAAAAGCAGCAAAGGCAGAAAAGCAACAATGACAGCAGCATTAACATGTTCTGAAAAGGAAACAAGTCAAAACAAGAGAGAACCGAGGAGCTAGCCAAGGATGTGATGGGAGGCGGAGATTGAATCATTCAAAGACTTCTGGGCCTGGAGATTACCTGATCATTCCTCAATCTTCTTTAAATGCACTGAGAAATAGCTGGCTAGATATTTATCCAGTGCAAAAAGTACAGCTCAATGGAGCTTGTCAGCTTCAATCCAGTAAAACTGATTTATACCAGGTTAGGAACTGGCTGGAGGGCTGAGCCCAGAGAGTGGTGGTGAATGGTGCCACATCCAGCTGGCAGCCAGTCACTAGTGGTGTTCCGCAGGGATCAGTGCTGGGCCCCCATCCTGCTCAATATCTTTACTGATGACCTGGATGAGGGGATTGAGTCCATCATCAGTAAATTTGCAGATGACACCAAGCTGGGGGCAGGTGTTGATCTGTTAGAGGGTTGAAGAGCTCTGCAGAGGGACCTTGCAAGGCTGGACAGATGGGCAGAGTCCAACGGCATGAGATTTAACACATCCAAGTGCTGGGTTCTACACATTGGCCACAACAACCCCATGCAGTGCTACAGGCTGGGGTCAGAGTGGCTGGAGAGCAGCCAGGCAGAAAGGGACCTGGGGGTACTGGTCGACAGTAGGCTGAACATGAGCCTGCAGTGTGTCCAGTTGGCCATGAAGGCCAATGGTATCCTGGCTTGTATCAGGAATAGTGTGGCCAGCAGGAGCAGGGAGGTCATTCTGCCCCTGTACTCAGCACCAGTTAGGCCACACCTTAAGTACTGTGTCCAGTTCTGGGCCCCTCAGTTTAGGAAGGATGTTGACTTGCTGGAACATGTCTAGAGAAGGGCAAGAAAGCTGGTGAGGGGTTTGAAGCACAAGTCCTATGAGGAGAGGCTGAGTGAGATGGGGTTGCTTAGCCTGGAGAAGAGGAGACTCAGGAGTGACCTTATTGCTCTCTACAACTACCAGAAGGGAGGTTGTAGCCAGATAGGGGTTGGTCTCTTCTCCCAGGCAGCCAGCACCAGAACAAGAGGACACAGCCTCAACCTGCACCAGAGGTGGTTTAAGCTGGATGTCAGGAAGAAATTCTTGACAGGAAGAGTGATTGGCCATTGGAATGGGCTGCCCAGGGAGGTGGTGGAGTCATTGTCACTGGAAGTGTTTAAAAAGAGACTGGATGAGGCACTTGGTGCCACGGTTTAGTTGATTAGATAGTGTTGCATGATAGATTGGACTCGACGACCTCAAAGGTCTTTTCCAACCTGGTTAATCCTATTCTATTCTATTCTAGTCTAGTCTATTCTATTCTATTCTATTCTATTCTGGTGAAAACTAATGCTACTCATTTAAGACCCATGCTTGGAACTATCAGGCTATTTGCTGGCTTTACAACCAGATATCACTTGCCCTTTTAATACAAATTTTGAAATAAAATCAGTCAGATCCATTTGGGTTTTAATTTTCTTTATGCTCTCTGAAGAATGTTGGCAGGGGGGACAGTTTGCAAAAGGTGACAAACAATTTGGTTCTTCTATATTCTGATAAGATGTGGCCGGTTGACGTTGCCCCCTTAAGAAAGGGAATATGGTGGACGGAAGTTGGTAAACAGAAAGAATAATCTAAACTATTTCATTGGTGAAGTGGGAGGAAGCACCTTCTGAAATGGGAGTGAACTGGGCATTTCCGGCACTTCTCTGTCAGTCTTGCCTCCACCTCTCCACGGTGCAGCAGCTCTCTCTCTGCTCGGCTTTCTGCCAAGGCTTCGGCCTTGAAGCCGATAAGATACCAGGCCGGTATTAACTCCCTTCCAATTAACACGAACTGCTTCTAACATTTTTTTTTCCTCTCTTTTTCCTTCTCTTTCTATCCCATTCTGGGGAAAGGGGAGGAGAGAGGGGAGAGCAGAGGTGGGGAACCCCCTCTGCCGAGGGGGGTTACTCTTATTTCTGTGTTACTCTGTTGTATATCTTTGTATATATTGTAAATATTGTAAATTTGTAAATATTCCCCTGCATATCCTTCATTGCTTTGTAAATATAAAGCTCCACTGCTTTGCTAATTCAGCTTGTGAGGTTTTTTTTTCCTTTCCCTTAAATTTTTTTTTTCCCTTTTACCTTACAAGGGGGAAGGGAGGAGGCTTCTTGGCCTTACCCTTCCACCCCACCACAGAAGAAAATGAAGTATGAAATTAAAGGAGCAAATTGTCTCAGCTAGAATCAAAATCCACCAGACCATGACACGGCCTGAAATTATCCTTTTGGGATTCATAAATCATTCTTTAATTTGAGGGGAAAAACATTAAAAAAAAAAAAAAAAGAAACAAAACTCCTTTAGGGAGATAATGCTCCTAATAGAATTGACAAAATAAGTGGAAAATGTCTTTTCCAGTCAGATTCACACAGTCCCTGACTCAGGAGGAATGCAGACACGACTGAGAGCCCAAGCAAAGTAGTTCTCTTGAGGTTGCTCAGGAACTGGAAGCAGGAATTATCATCTTAGTATTCAAAAGGTGAGCATGTAATTAGACTATCCGTGTCCTGGTTCTTAAAAACAGGCCATGCAATGCTAACAATAAGCCACATTTATTAAAGACAGCTCAGGATGGCTTCCAAATTTCTCTGCTTTACTTCTGTTCTCATTTGAAAGAATATAGGTAAAGCACTCTGGAAGCAGAAATTCCTCACTGCCCAAAAGCTCTTTTCTAATTTGAATGTGGTAAAAATGAAGATGCATGAATGAAAACAACTGAGGAGCAGCACTAAATAAAAAGGCCTTTCAGTGAAATATTTCTCTTCTTGCCACACAAAGGTTTCATATTGTCTAGAATAGAATAGAATAGAATAGAATAGAATAGAATAGAATAGAGTAGAGTAGAATAGAATAGAATAGAATAGAATAGAATAGAATAGAATAGAATAGAATAGAGTAGAGTAGAGTAGAATAGAATAGAATAGAATAGAATAGAATAGAATAGAATAGAATAGAATAGAATAGAATAGAATAGAATAGAATAGAATAGACCAGGTTGGAAGAGACCTTCAAGATCATCGCGTCCAACCCTTCAACCAATCCAACCCACCTAAACAACTAACCCATGGCACCAAGCACCCCATCAAGTCTCCTCCTGAACACCTCCAATGATGGTGACTCCACCACCTCCCCAGGCAGCTCGTTCCAATGGGCAATCACTCTCTCTGTATAGAACTTCTTCCTAACATCCAGCCTAAACGTCCCCTGGTGCAGCCTGAGACTGTGTCCTCTTGTTCTGGTGCTGGCTGCCTGGGAGAAAAAACCAACCTCTGCCTATCTACAACCACCCTTCAGGTAGTTGTGGAGAGCAATAAGGTCACCCACCCCTGAGCTGCCTCTTCTCCAGTCTAAGCAACCCCAACTCCCTCAGTCTCTCCTCATAGGGCTTTTGTTCCAACCCCCTCACCAACTTCGTTGCCCTTCTCTTTCTCTATGAAGATATTTTCTCTTTGGAGAGTGCTGTCCAGAAGACTGAATTCAGCTCCATCTCTGAAGCAAGGTTCCTAGCTTTGAATTAAAGCTGCAATGATGGGTCAGTCCTAAAACAATGAGCACAAGTCAAAGCAGCTCATTATCTTGAATGGTAGTACCCCAATTCTCTGTTTTCAGTCATTAGGGAGGAGGTACATCATCATTTTTACCAGAGAAAAAGAACATGGAAAAAATAGAAATGTGTAGACTCAGATTAGATGTTCGGAAGAAGTTCTTCATCATGGGGGTGGTGAGACACTGGAACAGGTTGCCCAGAGAGGTGGAAGAAGAGGGGTTGGAACTAGATAATCCTGGAGGTGCCTTCCAACCCTAACAATTCTATGATTCTAAGAGGTGACGAGCTCACTCTATGTTAGGGCCAGATAGACTCAGTAGCTGGAATGGACTACAACCTTTGAATCTTCACCACATTAATCAATATGAAAGCACAAAATATTTATATTTGGCAACATATTAATTTTATTTGCTAATAAATCATTGTACACACATGGCTTTTTCTGATTATTTTTAGGATTTAAGGATAAAACTTGAATTCCTCAAATTATGTCTTCAAAACAAAGACAAAACACGTGTTGGTAATCTTGTTTCAAAGTGCAATCATAGGTTGACAGCATGCTATAGGTTTCCTTGTATTGGAATATGATATTAGAAGCTACGAAGTGCCTTCAAGCAATATTGTGTTTAAAACCAAAATCCCAGGGCAGCAAGGACATGCTCAGAGTTAATATTGCCAAAGCATTCTTGACACCGCTTCACTTTTTCCAGCCAGTGTGCACACTGCCTGCCTGCCAACATTCTTACACAGCAAACTGTGCCTGTGCTGAGTCTCTAGGACAGCTCTCAGAGTTGATGGAATGATCAGTGGGCAACCTTTCGCTGCTAGGTCACTAATTAAACACCAACTTCAGGATAATAATGATGAACCTTTCTTTTTAACCTACTGTTTTAATATCATGTGCAAAATAAGGTAGCAGTTTCAGCCTCATTTCCAGCAGCCATAGCCACAATACAGATTGCACTTGCACAGCTGCAACTAGGCAGTCAGTTTGTGTTGAAAGTTTCCAAAGAGAGAATAATGGAAAGGAGAAGACAAAGAAACTCCCTTGTCGGATTTCAGTGCAGCATTTGTTAATCATGACTGCAAGACACTGGCAAAGTAACATAGATGAGCTTCAGAACCATAGGCCTAAGTAGCTGTTCCATGCACTGTAATGGCACTGTGGCAGTTTAGGCTGGGTGCCGCTTGTTCCTGCCACATCAGTTACACCTCCAGTGTACTGAGTGTCCAGCCCAGTAGGTGGACACAAGAAATAGCATATTTTATACCCATAAATCCTGTGCCCTATAAATCCATCTGCAAAGTCATGATCTTCCTCTTTGTTCCCTCTCTGCTCCCATAGGAGATGCTCCCTATTGGATAATGGTGGGGGAGTGTTTCAAAACCTCTTAAGCCTGGCTAGGCCAAACGCCAGGGGGAAAAAGCGGGGGGTGGGGGTGGGAGAGACAGACAGTCTCAGACCTGGCCAGCTGAGACTTATCTAGTGGGGGGGTGGGGGGAAGAAAGAGCCCTGGGGGTTTTGGGTATACCCTCAGGTGGATAAAAGGGAAGTGCTGGGAGGCTTTTGGGCATGCTGGAAGGAACTCTGTACGCTTTGGGGTGTCTTTGTCACCGTGCTTTGTAATTTCTGTAAAACACCAACTGCTTTTCCATTTAAACATTCCATCACTTTTGCAATCCATTCGTGTGTCATTCTTTTGTCCCTCGCTTGGAAGTAGGAGAAGTAAACTTTTTAACAAAATATATATATATCAGCAACAGGGAGGATTTACAAGGGTAAGGAATAAGGATGAATAGGAAAATATACACAACCAAATTTGGATGGCCTTGTATCTCCCTCAATGTATGTGGATTTCAGTCCTTTAGAGGAGTGTGGATGCAGCAGGGAGAGGATCAGGCCCGGCCATGTGGCACAAGCAGTAGGCTGGCAGCGGCTGTGGGTCCTTTCAAAAAGGCGAGGCAGGAGCAAAAAAGGGCAGACGGCTTCAGTGTCTCCCTTTTATAGGCTTGCTGGACAGGAAGGGGGAGTGGAATAGACCACCTTCGACCCGGGGGACCCCTCCTCCTGGGAGGGGGAAATCAAGTCCTTCTCTGTTCACCTAGATTATAGTATCATAGTATCATCATGGTATCATTCAGGGTTGGAAGGGACCACAAGGATCAGCTAGTTCCAATCCCCCTGCCATGGGCAGGGACACCCCACACTAGATCAGGCTGGACAGAGCCTCATCCAGCCTGGTCTTCAATGCCTCCAGGGATGGGGCCTCAACCACCTCCTTGGACAACCCATTCCAGGGTTTCACCACTCTCATGGTGAAGAACCTCCTCCTCACATCCAGCCTGAATCTCCCCACCTCCAGCTTCATTCCATTCCCCCTAGTCCTATCACTACCTGAGATCCTGACAAGTCCCTCCCCAGCCTTCCTGTAGGCCCCCTTCAGATACTGGAAGGCCACAATTAGGTCACCTCGGAGCCTTCTCTTCTGCAGACTGAACAGCCCCAACTCCTTCAGTCTGTCCTCATAGGAGAGGTGCTCCAGCCCTCTGATCATCCTCGTGCCCCTTCTCTGGACACGTTCCAGCACCTCCACATCCCTCTTGTAATAGGGGCTCCAGAACTGGACACAGTACTCCAGGTGGGGTCTCACCAGGGCTGAGTAGAGGGGGAGGATCACCTCCCTCGACCTGCTAGCCACACTTCTCCTGATGCAGCCCAGGATCTGATTGGCTTTGTGGGCTGCAAGTGCACACTGAGAGCTCTTGTTGAGCTTCTTGTCGAGCTTCTTGTCCACCAACACCCCCAAGTCCCTCTCCTCAGGGCTGCCCTCCAGCCAGTCACTGCCCAGCCTGTATTTGTGCCTGGGATTGTCTCGACCCAGATGCAGGACCCTGCACTTGCTCTTATTGAACTTCATGAGGTTGGCTTGTGCCCACCTCTCCAGCCTGTCAAGGTCCCTCTGGATGGCCTCCCTTCCCTCCAGCGTGTCTGCTGCACCAGGTTTCTTTTGTCCCCTGGGGAAGCAGGGCTCTTATATCCCTCTCCCAGGATGGGTGTAACCCAGCACAAGTTCATAAAGTAATTATTCTATGGTGATAGGTCTGTGGCGGCAAACAAAACATTGCATTTATATATAACAGCAAAAACTTATGATCATAATTGCCCCTGTACTCAGCACTGGTTAGACCACACCTTGAGTTCTGTGTCCAGTTCTGGGCCCCTCAGTTTAGGAAAGATGTTGACTTGCTGGAATGTGTCCAGAGAAGGGCAACAAAGCTGGGGAGGGGTTATGAGTGCAAGCCCTATGAGAAGAGGCTGAGGGAGCTGGGGTTGCTTAGCCTGGAGAAGAGGAGACTCAGGGGAGACCTTATTGCTCTCTACAACTACCTGAAGGGAGGTTGTAGCCAGGTGGGGGTTGGTCTCTTCTCCTAAACAATCACCAACAGAACATTGAGGACACAGTCTCAAGATGCACCAGAGGAGGTTTTGGCTGGATTTTAGGAAGATATTCTTGAGAGAAAGAGTGATTGGCCATTGGAATGGACTGCCCAGGGAGGTGGTGGAGTCACCATCACTGGAAGTGTTTAAAAAGAGACTGGATGAGGCACTTAGTGCCATGGTTTAGTTGATTAGATGGTGTTGGGTGATAGGTTGGACTTGATGACCTCAAAGATCTCTTCCAACCTGGTTAAAATTCTTGTATTCTACATTATGTATTCAGCAAACCAAAATGTATTTATAAATTCAGTTTTAAATCCCTTCTGTATTTCCTCTGAGAGAAATTTTTTAAATAAATATTAAATTTCTAGAAAGTTTACTTCTAATGACCTGACCTTGTAGTGTAATTCAAGCCTTTCCATGTGTAGATTGGGCACTGAATCAGCTCCTTCCTCTCCAACTTTCTAACTTCAGCATTTCTCGGAGGACTGCAGTGGAGAGCATAAAGCCATCTGGTGACATGGAGCAGTCACACAAATGTGTACACATAGGATACATCCTGTCTTGGAGACTTCAGATTGTTTTACATATGGAAATGTCAAGCTTCTAAAGGAGTGTGGGCTTTCCAGGAGTCTGGGCCTGTTAAAAGATAAAGGCACTCAGAATCTGGTTAGGAAATGGGCTCTGAGGAGACCTTATTGTGGCCTCCCAGTATCTTAAGAGGGCCTACAAGGAGGCTGGTGAGGCACTTTTTAAGGTGTCAGGTAATGACTGGACATGGGTGAATGGAATAAAACTAGAAATGGGTAGATTCAGACTGGATGGTAGGAAGAAATTCTTCACCATGAGGGTGGTGAGACACTGGAACAGGTTGCCCAGGGAGGTGGTAGAAGCCTCATCCCTGGAGGTTTGTAATGCCAGGCTGGATGTGGCTCTGAGCAACCTGATCTAGTGTGAAGTGTCCCTGCCCATGGCAGGGGGGTTGAAACTAGATGATCCTTGAGGTCCCTTCCAACCCTGACAATTCTATGATTCTATGAGGGAGACAACAAATTGGAGTAGGTGGACTATCATAGAATCATAGAATTTATGGATGATTTGAGAAAAAACACAAGATGTACCCTGCAAAAAAACTTACCTGCTTCAAGACTCCCACTTACATCAAAAGAGAAAGGAGTTATTTTCCAGTGTTGATGCTGCAAAATCACATCTCTTAAGCATCTTACAAAAGAAACCCACTTGGCTAGATAACAGCTGCAGACATTTACTTTGCAGGCAGGCGTTAAGGCACACTGCAAGCTGTACTCTCCATTCCTCCCTGGTCACATGGAAGCTGGCTGCTCCTGCAGTCACACACGTGAGGCACAAGCACTGAGCTACAGCCTGTGGAAAGCTCACACGCTGCACGTGAGGGTGGCTCTTCCCTCATGCCACATTTATTTCCCCCTAGCTTCTTTTCTTAACTCCTGCAAATGTCGATCCCACTGTTAGCCACTTGTTCAAATATCTTCATTTATTTATCACACTACTCTGAACTACATAACCAATGCTAAGCTCCTCTCAGCACTAACATGAAGGTGTTTTTTTTCTGAAAGAAAAATCTCAGAGGAGCCAGGATATCTGAAGGAGATGCTTTAGTACTCAGGGAGTCTTGCAGCATGAACCCTCACAGGATGCTCCATTAATTAATAATCTATAAGCATTTAATTAGTACCACTGGATATTCGGAACATAGAAACATCAGTCTGAGGAAGGAGGGAAGAGCTGTCTGAGGAATATTTTTCTTGCAACTGTTCCTATAGCTTGTAGTCTGACACTTTATCCACAGATCTTTCCCTTCCAGACATCATCCACAGAGTGCTTCTGTGGGATACAGGCATCTCATGCTTACTTCAATAGATGTTGTTGGTGTTTTGATGTTGTTGGTGTTTTGGTGCTGTGAAGCAACAAGAACCATAATCAAGGCCACCCTTGGGCCTCTTCCAGACTTCACAGAGAACAGTGAGAAAAGTCCCATAGGTTTTGAATTCAACCCTGCCTTAGCCCACACTCAAGATTATTCATAGAATGATTTAGTTTGGAAGGGACCTTAAAGATCATCTAGTTCCCACCCCTCTGTCATGTGCAGGGACACCCTCCACTAGACCAGGATGCTCAAGGCCCCATCCAGCTTGGCCTTGAACACCTCCAGGGAGGAGACATCCACAACATCCCTGGGCAACCTGTTCCAGAGTCTCACTACTGTCACTGTAAAGAATTTCTTCCAAATACCTAGTCTAGATCTACCTTCCTCAAGCTTCAATCTATTCCTCTTGTCCTATCACCACAAGTCCTTGTAAAAAGTCCCTTCTCAGGTTTGTTCTAGGCACCCTTCTGGTACTGGGAGGCTGCTATAAGGTCTTCCAAGATGACACAGTGGCCTTCTGGGCTACAAGCACACATTGCCAGCTCATGCTTAGTTTTTCATCAACTGACACCCCCAAGTCATTCCCCCTGAGACTGCTCTTGAGCCACCCCTCAGGCAGCCTGTGTTTGTGCTTGGGATTGCCCTGGCCCAGGTGTAGGATCTTGTACCCAGTTTTTTTCAAAGAACCACAGAATAGAATAGAATAGAATAGAATAGAATAGAATAGAATAGAATAGAATAGAATAGAATAGAATAGAATAGAATAGACCAGGTTGGAAGAGACCTTCAAGATCATCGTGTCCAACCTATCACCCAACACCACCCAATCAACTAACCCATGTAACCAAGCACCCTGTCAAGTCTCCTCCTGAACACCTCCAGTGATGGCGACTCCACCACCTCCCCAGGCAGCCCATTCCAATGGGCAATCACTCTCTCCGTGTAAAACTTCCTCCTGACCTCCAGCCTGAACTTCCCCTGGCGCAGCTTGAGACTGTGTCCTCTTGTTCTGGTGCTGGCTGCCTGGGAGAAGAGACCAACTTCTGCCTGTTTACAACCCCCCTTCAGGTAGTTGTAGAGAGCAATAAGGTCACCCCTGAGTCTCCTTCTCTCCAGACTAAGCAGCCCCAGCTCCCTCAGTCTCTCCTCATAGGGCTTGTGTTCCACAGAATCATTCAGGTTGGAAAAGACCTTCAGGATCACCAAGTCCAACCAAGAACCCTACTCTACAAGGTTTGCTCCTATACCATATCCCCAAACACTGCTGAGGGGGTGGGGTTGCTTAGCCTGGAGAAGAGGAGACTCAGGGGTGACCGACATTGCTCTCTTCAACTACCTGAAGGGAGATGGTAGACAGGCGGAGATTGGTCACTTATCCCAGACAGCCAGTACCAGAACAAGAGGACACAGTCTCAGGCTGCACCAGGGGAGGTTTAGGTTGGATGTTAGGAAGAAGTTCTATACAGAGAGAGTGATTGCCCATTGGAATGGGCTGCCCGGGGAGGTGGTGGAGTCACCATCATTGGAGGTGTTCAGGAGGAGACTTGATGGGGTGCTTGGTGCCATGGGTTAGTTGTTTAGGTGGGTTGGATTGGTTGATAGGTTGGACACGATGATCTTGAAGGTCTCTTCCAACCCGGTCTGGTCTATTCTATTCTATTCTATTCTATTCTATTCTATTCTATATCCAGGTTTAGTGACTCAAGCACCTCCCTGAGCAGCACATTCCAAAGCCTGACCACTCTTGCAATGAAAAACTTTTTCCTAATGTTCAATCTAAACCTACCCAGTGGCAACTTGAGGCCATTCCTTCTTGTTCTATCACTAATTACCTGTGAGACGAGACCAGCATTAGGAATAGTGTGGCCAGCAGGAGCAGGGAGGTCATTGTGCCCCTGTACTCTGCTTTGGTTAGGCCGCACCTTGAGTACTGTGTCCAGTTCTGGGCCCCTCAGTTTAAGAAGGACATCGAAACACTTGAACGTGTCCAGAGAAGGGCAACAAGGCTGGGGAGAGGCCTTGAGCATAAGCCCTATGAGGATAGGCTGAGGGAGCTGGGATTGTTTAGCCTGGAGAAGAGGAGGCTCAGGGGTGACCTCATTGCTCTCTACAACTACCTGAAAGGTGGTTGCAGCCAGGAAGGGGCTGGTCTCTTTTCTCTAGCAACCAGCACCAGAACAAGAGGACACAGTCTCAAGCTGCGCCAGGGGAGGTTTAGACTCGAGGTGAGGAGAAAGTTCTTCACTGAGTGAGTCATTCGTCATTGGAACGGGTTGCCCAGGGAGGTGGTTGAGTCCTCATCCCTGGAGGCGTTCAAGGGGAGATTGGACGTGGCAGTTGGTGCCATGGTCTAGTCATGGGGTCTGTGTTGATAGATTGGACTCGATGATCCTCGAGGTCCTTTCCAACCTAAGTTATACTGTGATACTCTGTGACTGTGATACAGCACCAGCCTCTCCACAACCACCTATCAGGTAGTTGTAGAGAGCAATGAGGTCTCTTCTCAGTCTCCTTTTCACACTAACCAGCTCTAGCTCCTTCAGTCACTCCTCATCAGACTTATTCTCCAGGGCCTTCACAGCTTCCTTGCCCTCCTCTGCACTGGCTCCAGCACCTCCACATCCCTCCCTCACTGAGGCACACAGAACCTAACAAAATACTCAAAGTGTGGCCTCACCAGAGCTGAGTACAAGGGGACAGACTCCCACATGTTTACACCAACTAGCTATAGTCCCACTGACTATAAGGGTCCTAAATTTTAACTATTCTGACTTGCTGTCATCAAATGCACAGAGAACGTACTTAGGACAGAGAACTGAAAATGCAAAGCATTTAATTTCTTTTCAGTTGAACTATGGCCAAATGTGTTTGAATGGGGTATCAACAGAAATATTGGAAATTGCTCATAACTCTTTCCTCTCCTCTAGATTCCCTGTCCAGTGTGATAGAGAAGTCAATAACATGATCTGGGGATAAGACAAAAGTAATTATGGTTGTTATAAAATATGTGATCCTTCCAATACTGAATGCCAGCTCTGTGCTCAAAGTTCTGTGCCCTAGGGAGTCCTCACCTGAAATATTGCACCCAGTTTTGGGCTCCCCAGTTCAAGAGGGACAGGGATCTGCCAGAGAGAGTCCAACAGAGGGTTACCAGGATGATAAAGGGAGTGGAGAACTGCCCTATGAGGGCTGAGAGCCCTGGGGATGTTTAGTCTGGAGAGGAGGTGTTGGCTTGGGCACACCTCTCAAGCCTGTCCAAGTCTGTCTGGATGGCACCCTTTCCCTCCAACATGTCAGCTGAACCACAGAGTTTGGTGTCATCCACAAACTTCCTGAGGATGCACTCAATTCCACTGTTCATATAGTTGGTAAAGAAGTTAGACAGCACTGGTCCCAGTACCAACCCCCAGGGGACACCACTTGTCACTGGTCTCCATTTGGACATTTAGCCATTGATCATAACTGAATGGAGCTGTTCAGCTAATTCCTTATCCAGTGAGTAGTCCACTCCTCAAGTCCATGCTTTTCCAATTTGGTGACCAGGATGTCATGGGGGACAGTATCAAGCACTTTACACAAGCCCAGGCAGAGGACATCAGTTGCTCTTCCCTTATCCACTGATGCTCTAACTGCATCATAGAATGCCACCAAGTTTGAACAAGGGAAGGTCTACTCCAGGGAAATGTTTGGGCTGCAGCAAAACCCCTGTACTAGATAAAGACCATGACAGTGCTATTCAGAAGTCACTTTATACTTAACAGTAAGTGTCAGCCTTGTCAAGGACTGTTTCCAAAGCACCAAGAGAGAAGTACAGGGCCCAACAATGGTAAGGACGTTCCTCTCCACCCTTTCTCTTGCTAAATGTGCATAACCCAAAAAGAAGCATGTACCTTCCCACCCAAAAAGAAGCAACCATCTTCCATAAATTCCCATTTAAACGAAACAATGCCCCTGTATTGAGGCACAATCCCAAGAGACAGCATGGGAGCATGAACACAGCTGGACCTCCCCTGTCAGAGTGGTGCATGTCTCCAGTGCTGGGGGTGAGAGCCGGATCTCAGAGCCAGAGACTAGCAAGCAGTGGCAGAGCTGCCACCAGGTCAGCCTGGCAGTTACTGTAATGCTTTATGTGAGGCCAGGCAGACCTTTGACACTAGAATTTAAAAGGTGGTAGAAGTGGAATGAAGATGTCTGATGCCCAAGATCTCTTCTCAGCTCCTTGCCTCAGAGGTAGTCCCACCACAAGCAGCAAGAACAGGGATCCTTCCCACCTCCCATATTTTCAGCAAGACCTGAGAGGACTCAGAGCTTTATCCTGCCTCTGTGAAAATCTGTTGAATCAAAAAGCTTTTAAACAACACATTGTAGTTTCAGAGACAAGATGGGGTTTGGTTCAAGGTTTCCAACTAGCTTTAATTATAGAGAGACTTTTCAAAACTCATCAGCCCCCAGTTTATTGAGCTGTTCTGCTAATTTGTTTCACAACCCCTCCTTCATAATTTTGCTGTGCCACAGCATTGGTAACAATTATTCTCTCCTCCTTTGCTGAACCCTCCAATTTGAAATCTTCTCTGTAGTTTCCTTCTTTCCTTATAGCCAGTACGAAAACAAACTTAGGTTGTATGCTCATGTTATTGAGGCTGATCTTCTCTTACAGCCCAGCTGGCAGCAGAGTCCTACACAACTGCTCTCCCCACTCCCTCCTACCAGTAAGATGGGAAGGAGACATTTGGAGCAAAATGCAAAGTCACACAGATTGAGATAAGGGAAGTTTTACAGAATGTCTACATTTAGCCCATACCTGGGGCTAAAATATAGCAGTCACTCAGTGAATCCTCCCCAGCAAAGAAGGGGAATCAGGAAAAGGAAAGAAGACACACAGGCTGAAATGAAAACAGGTTTAATGAAATAGCCAAATTAATACCAATGTCAACACATAAAGTTACTTTCAGCCCAGTAAAAATGCAGCAGACACAATACCCAGGAAAGCAGTCCTCAAGAACAGGAGATGGAAGAAGACCAGGAAAATGGGGCAACCAAGCAGGATGCTCTAGCAAAAGACCTTCCTCTCTATAACAGACTTTCCCCATTATACTGAAAGTGGCTCTCATGGTCTGGTATACAACTGTGAGGCAGCTCCAGTCAGCTGTCCTGGCTGACTCAGAACTGATAATGGCCTGCAGCACATGGCTGGCTTGGGATTTTGTCCCAGCAAGATCAGGATGTAGAATAATACAAAGAATGAAGGAATAATAAGAAGAAGAATACTGGTAAGGTATAGTATAAAGAGAATGATATGAAACATATGTTGAGATGCTGTTATGATTAACTTAAGTGTTTGTGTCCAGAAATAGTATTTATCAGCAAGCTCCATACTATAATATGTATCCAAGAAAAAGCATGGGAAAATTGGGAAAGATTAAGTAATATGGCAGCATTTGAGCACACATTACCACCTTCTGGAATTTATGCCTTTGGCCATTATTACACATACTTCTCAGGGCTTGTCACCAGACATTCAGAACATACCCTACCTGGTTTAGCTTAAGAACAAATAGTATTTTCCTCAGCAGAAGTTATTATTCATTAAAATGTCCTTGCCATTATACCTGTTCTGTGTAAGTCTGCAGGTATAAGGTAGTGCCTCTGAAATGAATTGTGTACATTCCCTAACCATTTCTGGAGTGTTCAAAGCAATGTCTTTATGTCTTTTTGTTAACCTTATATTTGTCAGATACTTACAGCCAACCACAAGAAGTTTAGGCTCGAGGTGAGGAGAAAATTCTTCACTGAGAGAGTCATTAGTCATTGGAATGGGCTGCCCAGGGAGGTGGTGGAGTCGCCATCCCTGGAGGTGTTCAAGAGGGGATTGGATGTGGTACTTGGTGCCATGGTCTAGTCATGAGGTCTGTGGTGACAGGTTGGACTTGATGATCTTCAAGGTCTCTTCCAACCTTGGTGATTCTGTGATCTTATTCTGTGATCTTAAAGAAACACTGAGAATTGAACAGACTGTTGCCTTACACACTAAAGACAAGAATTAGTTGGAATTTAGTTAAAAACAACACCTGAACAAACCTGCTCTCCAACTCAACCTTGAATTTGATGTTCACCTCTCTTTAGAATACCATAGCTCCCTCATTGAGTGAACCTCTAAGCCCTTTGCATTGAAAGAAGGGCGACAAAGCTGATGAAGGATCTAAAGCACAAAGTTTATGCAAAGCAGCTGTGAGGGAACTGGGGTTGTTTAGAGAAGAGAAGTCTCGGGGGAGAACTTATCATGTCATGTCTCATACTTGAGGCAGAGAACTGCCTGTGCAAGGCAGCCTCCCCCATGCCTGCTGCTCTGCTCATGAACACAGGGAGTGGAGCTGCACTGAGATGGAGATGATTTCACATCATGTAGAAGCTGTGCCTCTGAGAGTATAAAGTTCTTGGGTGAGAAGGTGAGCAGGGAGCTGAAAGCCAGAATCATTAGGTGAGAAAGCATGGGGAAATTTGTGCTGCAGTCCCTGGTTTTAGAAACTACTACGTTTCACATTAGACACTCAGTAGATTACACACACACTGCTCCCTCTCCCTCCCTCCTCCCACACACACCCGCGTTGGATTTACCTTACGCTACTGACAGGAAACCTGTTCAATCACGTTTTTGTCAGGAGACAATACAGGCCATACAGCTATGAGTTACATGTATTTAATGGCAGTATAAATAACGTTCAGGCAAGGCAACACCTGATGGGTAAGCAATAGAGAGGCAAAGTAAAAGCACAATTTAAGAATTCTGGAGACTTTTTGAATACATACTCCGCCTTTTCACACAATGCTGTTCTTCACAGATCTTTCTCAAACTGCATTTTAGAGCAATTACCAGGGTTTATTTTCTGTTTACCTTTGTGTTGTATACTTCACATGCCACCACCTCTAAACACCTGCTTGGCGATGCGGTGACAGGATGCAGGTGTCAGGGCTTCAGCCTTCAGACCCTTGCTGAGCTCCTAAATTTAAGAGAGGAGGAAAAGCCAGCAAATGGGCACATCAAAAAAACACAACTATTAAAGAACTATGCAAGTGATCACTGGGTAATTTTTTTCAGAAGCCTCTCTTCCTCACCTTGCTCCTGGTGTTTGGTACACTGAGAGCTCATTTCCAGTAACTGTAGCTGCAGGGACTGTTGTACATGAGCGGGTCACACATGCATAGCTTCCTCTGCCTGCCTAATTCCCTGAGTTTATCCCTTTTCCCATTCTGGCCCTGCTCTGTGAATACAGCTCTACATACCCAGCTCAGCTCCTGGGTAAACAGATGAGGCCAGTCCATAAAGTTTCATTCAACTGGAAGTCCTTTAAAATTACCAGCTGCCAAATATTTAGGTTGCCTTCTCTTTCACCTGGAGATGGAGAGTCAAGAAGTCACTAGAAACTTTAATTTCCCAAGATTTCAAAAGCATCTGAAGCTTTCTGACATAATTTGTCATTACATTTTGAAGTTGACAGCATTACCTGCCACAGCTGAAATGCCAGCTCAATATGTGCATCCTCCAGTACTGCTAGTCAATGTCACCAACTTTGAAGACTTACCTCCTAGCCAATATAGGAGTTTATAGACACTGCTCCTGAAGCTGGACACCAACATTTTCAACTGTTGGTCCTTCACAAGGAGAAAGATGCCATTCCTTCACAAACACAGCATTTCTGGGTCATCTCCTTTCTACACTTTTGAATCTATAGCCCAGTAATTCTCTTCTGACACTACAAAATTGACATTCATACTATTTTTAAGGAAGCAGCTAAAGGGTCATTTTAAGGGAAAATACAGGGCAGGGCAGTCAACTGATTGATAACTTGTATTTTATTTCACTGAAGAAGAAACAAATTCACAAGTACCTTAAGTTTTATTCAATCAGATCTTCCAAAAGATGTGTTGAGTTCCATACTGTTGAATTTCCTGAGCTACACAATTCACTGGGAAAAAATGAATGAATTGGACCTCTGGCTATTATTTGCAATGTTCTTGTAATAGTAATTGAGCCAAAGTTTTGGACAATGTTATCTGTCTAACAGAGTCCTTTATTTCCTAAAAGCTTTGCTACTGGGACCATTGTTTATTACAGAGATGCTCAATAATCCCCTGGATCAAAGATCACCTGTCAACAGCTACTGCAGATTTTTGAGCTTCTGCTGTGAGTAATTGTGCTCTTGTCTTTTGAGCATCTCTTAACACCAGGTTTTGCATTGTTCAGAAACATTATTACTTACCTTCTGAAGATCTGACTCACTGATATTGTACATCTGAGGCTGTCACTCATTTCCCAAAATACTGCACAGATTATGAAATATGACTGTTCTCATTGGTAACAAGCCAAGAGATCCATTCTATTATTCTTCTTGTTAAGATGTAGTCCTCCCTATTAGCAAAAGCAAAATTACTTCAGCTAATGTAACATTCACTTGCCTTAAAATTCATCTGTTTCATCCATTGACTTCTACTGGTCCATACATTACAGATGGAACATAGGCATTTTGATCCATGAGTTCAAGAGCAACCTCACAATGTGATGCAGGAAAGTTTAAACCAAAGGCAAGCTTTTCACTGAAGTGCACAGTGAAGGAGAGTAATTTTCCATATCAAAGTTGACTGAAGGTTTTGTGGAGCATTTTTTAACATTACCCACCTCAGAGAATAAAAACAAGGGTATGCCTACCCAGCAGTCACCAGCCTTGCTTCTCAGAGAGCAAATTAGAGCGCTCCATGCTGCCTCCTCTGCACATGTCCTAAAAAAATTTATAAGAGGGGAGATTGGACGTGGCACTTGGTGCCATGGTCTAGTCATGGGGTCTGCGGTGTCAGGTTGGACTCGATGATCCTCGAGGTCCTTTCCAACCTGGGTGATACTGTGATACTGTGATACTGTGAAGAATAGAATAGAATAGAATAGAATAGAATAGAATAGAATAGAATAGAATAGAATAGAATAGAATAGAATAGAATAGAATAGAATAGAATAGAATAGAATAGAATTAACCAGGTTTGAATAGACCTTTGAGATCATCGAGTCCAACCTATCATCCAACACTATCTAATCAAGCAACTCATCCAGTCTCTTCCTAAACACCTCCAGTGATGGCCACTCCACCACCTCCCTGGGCAGCACATTCCAATGGCCAATCACTCTTTCTGTCAAGAACTTCTTCTTAGCATCCAGCCTAAACCTCCCCTGGCACAGCTTGAGATTGTGTCTTCTTGTTCTGGTGCTGGTTGCCTGGGAGAAGAGACCAACCCCCACCTGGCTACAACCTCCCTTCAGGTAGTTGTAGACAGCAATAAGGTCACCCTGAGCCACCTCTTCTCCAGGCTAAGCAACCCCATCTCCCTCAGCCTCTCCTCATAGGGCTTGTGTTCCAAACCCCTCAGCAGCTTTGTTGCCCTTCTCTGGGCATGCTCTAGCAAGTCAACATCTTTCCTAAACTGAGGGGCCCAGAACTGGACACAGGACTCAAGGTGTAGCCTAACCAGTGCTGAGTACACCGGCAGAATGACCTCCCTGCTCCTGCTGGTCACACTATTCCTGATACAGGCCAGGATGCCATTGGCCTTCCTGGCCACCTGGACACACTGCTGGTTCATGTTCAGCCTACTATTGACCAGTACCCCCAGGTCCCTTTCTGCCTGGCCACTCTCCACCCCCTCTGAGGCCAGCCTGGGATGCTAACAGCCACCCAAGCAAGTTAATGTGATTAAGAAGTAGCAAAACCCTGGCTGACAAGGTTCTTTAGAGAGCTAAGCATCATAGATTCATAGATTTGTAGAATACCAGGTTGGAAGGGACCTCATGAATCATCTAGTCCAACCTTTCAAGGTAAGAACATAGTTTAAATGAGATGGCCTAGCACCCTGTCAAGCTGGGCCTTGAAAGTAATGCAGGGGAATCTGTCACCTCCCTTGGGAGTTTATTCCAGTGTCTAATAGTTCAAATCATGAAAGTTTTTTTCCTGGCATCCAGTCCAAATCTCCCCAGTAGCAACTTGTCCCCATTACCACTAGTCTTTACCATGTGACTCTTTGTACTTGTATCATCACTGAAGACCAACCAGATTAGTGCTATGAAAGCTTCATTTTTTCCTCAAAGCTATTTTTTCCTTTTCTTTCATTGCTGGCTGGCTTTTAATGGTTCATTTATATTGTGCTGAGCAATTATAATGTTACTTTAATCCATGTCCAGATGTTCCCTTGCTTGAGTCCTGTGACACCCACTCATGTATCACGACCTCTTCATCTTGAGCCAGCTTCACTTCTTATGCTAATGCTCAATGGTTGCTGTCAGCACTGTCATTTCTTGCTTAGCAGGCCCAGATGACTATAACAGATGACACTCCTTAATAAAGGAGAGAGATGCATAGAAAGACTTCCCTATACTAGGAGAAAGGATGGCCATATGCAAACAGCATGGAAGTCCACTTCTTCCTTTCGTAAATAACGGACAAATCATTATATAGCAGCCTGAGAAACTGAGTTCAGTTAAGAAACATTTTCATCACTATTCTTTGCTCTGATCCTCCTGTGTTATGACCTTCCTTGGAAGTCTGCCTTCTTAACAGAGCGCTGGGCTGGTATAAGCAGTTTACATAAGCACTTGACAGAGGCATCCACTTCTGGCTTGCTATCTGGGCTGCTGTAAAGCAGCTTTCATGAAAGAATGTTAATTGTAACGGAAAAATCAGAAAATCTCCTCCCCTCTTCTGTTTAAAAGGAAGAGGTTTTAATGATGGAATATATGCCTAAAGGAAAATCTGTCAATTCCACTGTGTGCAGCCAGCCTTACGAACAAGCATTGGAATAGACTGCCCAAGGAAGTGGTGGAATCACAGTCCCTGGAGGTGTTCAAAAAACATGTAGACATGGCACTTTGGGACATTGTTTAATGGCCATAGTGGTGCCTGAGTGACAGTTGGACTCAATGATCTTAGAGGTCTTTTCCAGCTGAAACAGTTCTGTGATTCTATAATACTATAAACCCAAGAGCAACCATGAGAAACATGGGCAGGATAGCTACTGTTAGGCTTGCATGATACATTTCAGCCATTTCTGCAAAAGGGTTTCTCTTTCCATTTCACTTCTGGCTTATTTCTCAGCAGCCTGTTTTCCTCTAGACAAACGCTGGATATTCCACTGCTTCTCCAGTGTCATACGTGATCATCTCTGGAATTTGAGAAGATTATGTTACTTCCCATAATTGCCCATCCCTTTGTTAATTACTGCAGTTATGCACGAGTAAAAAGCTTTTCATGTACTTACACAATCTCTAAGCACAGGGCAGTATTAGGCAGGATTCAAAATTCAATTGATTCTGACTCTACACACTAATCATTTCTGCCACATCTATCCTCCAAGGTTCTTGCCGATCTTCTCTCTATGCTCATGCAAGGTACATTAACCCACCAGTGTCTTAACCACCTATACAGTGCTCCCTGAGTAAGGAGGTGTGGTGGTTCAGGCTGGGTGCCCCCCTGGTGCTACCACACAAGCCACACTTGCAGTGTCCTGAGGGTCCAGCCCAGTGGGTGGATACGGGAAGCTATGTATTCCATCCCATAATGTCCTGCTACCTTATAAAACCATTAGCACGGTCCTGCACTTCGTCTCTCTTCCCTCACTGCTATCTGGTAATGGGGGGAGCCATCTCACAGCCTCTTGGGCCTGGCTAGGCCCAAGGTTGGGGGGAAAGGCAATCTCAGATCTGACCAGTTGAGTTTAGCTTAACAGTGGAGGAGGGGGGGAAGAAAGAGCCCTGGGGGTTTTGGGTGTACCCTCAGGTGGGGATGGGATGCTTTGGGGTATTCTTTGGGATCTCTTTTGTCACTGTGCTTGTGGTTCTCTGTAAAACATTCACTGCTTTTCCATTTAAACTTTCCACCACTTTTCCAGTCTGTTTGTCTGAGGTTTTTTTCCCCCTGCCTGGGAAAGGGTTGGAGGGGAAGGGAGGATCAGCCCTCCATCCCACCACAGGAGGGCATACTCTCTGAAGAACACTAGGAGCATTCTGACTATCATTTCCCCACACACACCAGCAGTCCCAAGAGCTACCAAGAAATTATGAAGGAGCAGTTCAATCTGAGGAGAGAGTTCTCCCAATAATGAGAGAAAAAGACTTGGTTCATATAATTTCAAACAAGAAGAGATGTATCCAAAAATAGCTGCTTTACCAAACTGTAAATCAAGATGTTGCAGTAGGAATTAATCCTACTAGGCAAGATTCCCAGCATTGCAACTGATGATGGAAAAAATGGATACTATCATGCCTCTGCCCTTCTTAGCATGTAACCAGAAGTGTGGCTGTCATAGTATCATGGTATCAGTCAGGGTTGGAAGGGACCACAAGGATCAGCTAGTCCCAACCCCACTGCCATGGGCAGGGACACCCCACACTAGATCAGCCTGGCCAGAGCCTCATCCAGCCTGCTCTTAAACACCTTCAGGGATGGGGGCCCAACTGCCTCCTTGGACAACCCATTCCAGGGCTTCACCACTCTCATGGTGAAGAACTTCTTCCTCATGTCCAGCCTGAATCTCCCCACCCCCAGCTTCATTCCATTCCCCCTAGTCCTATCATATCACTACCTGAGATCCTGAGAAGTCCCTCCCCAGCCTTCTTGCAGGCCCCCTTCAGATACTGGAAGGCCACAATTAGGTCACCTCTGAGCCTTCTCTTCTGCAGACTGAACAGCCCCAACTCTTTCAGTCTGTCCTCATAGGAGAGGTGCTCCAGCCCTCTGATCATCCTTGTGGTCCTTCTCTGGACACGCTCCAGCACGTCCATACCCCTCTTATAATAGGGACTCCAGAACTGTCATAAAATGTGTCATCATCCTATACCTGGACAGGCATACCCAACCTTTCTCCCACCTTAGTGGGTTTGTGAATATCTTATTATTTTTTCATAGCTGATATTTGCTATATAATTCTGTCATAGACATAATATTTTCAGACTCCATCTGTTAAAAAATAATTAAAAAGGGGGAAAAAAGAATTTAAAATAAATTTCATTTTGTCATAAAAGCTAAAAATGCTAATCAATTTCAAGAAGAATGTTCAATTTCATATAGCAATCATTCATTTAAATAAAAAATATAAAGTTTTTTTTATCATGTTCTCACACTGCCTTCTCTCTTCATTGTACAGACAGTGGTGAAAAGCAATTTACATCTATATCAGATTTGTGATTGGGTGGATCTTCCATAACATTGCATGTTCGCTGTCTTACAAGCACCTCATATCAAAGGCTTGCTGGAGGGATGGAGAAAGCAAAGCAATGCTCACACAGAGATGTCACAGTATCATAGTATCACAGTATCACCAAGGTTGGAAGAGACCTCAAGGATCATCAAGTCCAACCTGTCACCACAGACCTCATGACTAGACCATGGCACCAAGTGCCACATCCAATCCCCTCTTGAACACCTCCAGGGATGGGGACTCCACCACCTCCCTGGGCAGCCCATTCCAATGGCAAACGACTCTCTCAGTCAAGAACTTTCTCCTCACCTCAAGCCTAAACTTCCCCTGGTGCAGCTTGAGACTGTGTCCCCTTGTTCTGGTGCTGGTTGCCTGGGAGAAGAGGAGGAGGGGAGGTTTAGACTCGAGGTGAGGAGGAAGTTCTTCACCGAGCGAGTCGTTCGTCATTGGAACGGGTTGCCCAGGGAGGTGGTTGAGTCATCCACCCTGGAGGCGTTCAAGGGGAGATTGGACGTGGCACTTGGTGCCATGGTCTAGTCATGGGGTCTGTATTGATAGGTTGGACTCGATGATCCTCGAGGTCCTTTCCAACCTAAGTGATACTGTGATACTGTGATACTGTGAAGAGACCAACACCTTCCTGGCTACAACCACCCTTCAGGTAGTTGTAGAGGGCAATGAGTCACCCACAGCAGCACTCTGCTCTGATCATGTTGATTCAAATGCCTGCAACCAGACAAAGACTGCCTGAAATGTCTCCCCAAGGACAACAGCCTCAGAGAAGAAGCCTTACAAATGGAATCATATGTTATGTACATGCATATATAGAGAGAGTACGTCTGTTTCTGTAGGTAGTGCTGAACAGGATGCCATGCCTCTGGCTGACAGCTGGCAAGCAGTGGCTGTTAGAGCCTGCCTCCTCCTCCCAGGAGCAAGAAAACTGCCAGCTTTCTGTGCAGGGTTTATTTTCACCTAAGATTGTCCTTCAAACAGATTAGGAAGCATAAGGATAGTTAACCTGATCGTAAGTGGCTCACTGGACTGTGTTATGATTGAGCAGGTATTACAGAAACGTTTTTCCTTTAGTTAAAATTCTAGTCCCACGGGAACAACTGAAATTGCATTAATTCATTTTTTATGTATAATATTTGACAGTAAGAGAGTACCAAAAAAGAAAAGGAGTTCTGCTTCAGACTCACGAGATTTCTACACTTCCTTGTTATGAATTATTCTTGCTGAGCCACAGTGTTTTAAAGAAACTTGCCCTCATGGAACTATCTGGGAGTTTAGAAAAATCAAGCATAAGGACAAAAAAAAATTAATCCAAGTGATCACCAGGTCTACAAGCCAAGCTGAGTAGGAAAAGAAGCTTCTGGAACCCTTCAGGTCAGAATTACAGAAATAAGGCCGTCCTCAGACATATGACTGTCAGCTCTACCTTTTAATCCCCAAACCCCATTTTGCAAATTTTAAATGTTTGTGCAACTAACTATGCTCACAGAAGGTAGTTTTGAGGAAATCCTGGTTAAACTATTAGGAAGGCATTTATATCTTTAACATACAGTATGGAACTAAGCTAAAATACTTGCTTATTAATTGGGTTATAATGTAAGCCCATGTTCAGACTGTTAATAGCATTTGGCTTTATGTCATTTTCCATGAGAAATGATCAAAGCCATTTCAAATGTATTTGTTTTGCCCATGAGACCATTTTTTTTGCTGACTGAAGTGGGGAGGGACTTCTCAGGATCTCAGGTAGTGGTAGGAGTAGGGGGAATGGAATGAAGCTGGAGGTGGGGAGATTCAGGCTGGATATGAGGAGGAGGTTCTTCACCATGAGAGTGGTGAAGCCCTGGAATGGGTTGTCCAAGGAGGTGGTTGAGGCTACATCCCTGGAGGTGTTTAAGACCAGGCTGGATGAGGCTCTGGCCAGCCTGATCTAGTGTGGGGTGTCCCTGCTCATGGCAGGGGAGTTGGAACTAGCTGATCCTTGTGGTCCTTTCCAACCCTGACTGATACTATGATACTATGAATATAGAACTTTGAGATCACTGATCATATATATGAGACTCCTACAGACTCTTAGTTTTGTGGTTTGAGTTATTCTACATCTCTCTCTTCTGATTTTTGAGGTCCATTTCTTGTCTTTTTTTTCCACAGCTTAAACTTCAGTAAATGTACAAAGAACTGAAAACAGTGGAAGTTAATGAGAAGTGCCAGAAAACTTAAACTAAAGCCACAATGTCACTTGAAATATGTCAGCAGATTCTGTTAAAAACCAGTGCATGTCCATGTATGTGACGGCTCAAAGGAGACATTATTGTGGCCTTCCAGTATCTGAAGGGGGCCTATAAGAAAGCTGGGGAGGGACATTTTAGGGTGTCAGGTAATGATAGGACTAGGGGGAGTGGAACAAAACTAGAACTGGGTAGATTCAGATTGGATGTTAGGAAGAAATTCTTCACCATGAGGGTGGTGAGACACTGGTTGCCCAGGGAGGTGGAAGAAGCCCCACCCACAGAGGTATTTAAGGCCAGGCTGGATGTGGCTCTGAGCATGAGCTCAGAGGTGTCCCTGTCCATGGCAGGGGTGTTGGAACTGGATGATCCCTGAGGTCCCTTCCAACCCTAACAATTCTATGATTTTATGAAATATGAATGACTGAAGTCTTGCCATACTCCTGTAGTCATTATTTCTACTTCACTGCTGAAGAGCCCATACTGTGCTCTCTACACCAGCACAGAGGGATAACAGAACCTCACCAAAGAAGCAGAGAAAATTATCATCACACTAGAAATGAGTCCTTGATGTGTGTTAGCTGCAGAGTTTGAATCTGACACTTCCCTCCCCACCTAACATGAGGAGAAGCCACAGAGCGTAAAACTATGTCCTGTACTAATATAATAGACTCTCAAATGCAATACTCACTGCCTTTTGGATCTTCAAAGCTGGTCTGGCTTTTTCTTCCCTTCCCAACTGGAAACAAGTGCCAAAGAACATCTGTGGTGATATATTGGTAGCAGAAGCACACCAGGTACAATAAGCCCATTACTGAGGAGGTTCTGGCTGCCCCACTGCTCATGAGAAGCATGCTGAGAATCCTTCCAGCAATTTAAACAATCTGGCCTGCTGTCAGTACATTCTTGTTACCAGCAGGAGCCTAAGGATTGTTTCCACAGCCAAATAGTTCTGCCCCCCAACACAGTGGTAATTATGAGATGAAACCTGAAATCAATACTATTTGATAGGATAAAAGGTAAAAGTAGAAGGGCTGGCACTGAACATTTAAAGTTAAGCTCCAACTTTCCTAGCTACAGGTATGAGTATAGGAACTCAAGACAGCACAGACAGGCATTAAAAATTATTTCATCTACCATCTCTACATTTGTTAGCACAATTCTGCATTTAGAATTGAATAGAATAAACCAGGTTGGAAGAGACCTTCAAGATCATTGCCTCCAACCTATCATCCAACACCACCTAATCAACTAAACTATGCAACCAAGCACCCTACCAAGTCTCCTCCTGAACACCTCCAGTGATGGTGACTCCACCACCTCCTTGGGTAGCCCATTCCAATGGGCAATAATTCTCTCTGTGTAGAATTTCCTCCTAACCTCCAGCCTAAACCTCCCCTGGTGCAGCTTGAGACTGTGTCCTCTTGTTCTGGTGTTGGTTGCCTGGGAGAAGAGACCAACCTCTGCCTGTCTACAACTTCCCTTCAGGTAGTTGTAGAGAGCAATAAGGTCACCCCTGAGTCTCCTCTTCTCCAGGCTAAGCAACCCCAGCTCCCTCAGCCTCTCCTCATAGGGCTTGTGTTCCAAACCCCTCACCAACTTTGTTGCCCTTCTCTGGAGGGCATTTGTCAAGGCATTTCCAAAAAGAACAAAGATCAACTCTATGCAGAAAGAAAATTTTACACAGAAAAAAAAAGCTGGTTTATACTGTGAGAGAGCAGAGAAGTGTAACTGCATTCATTCACTTTAGAGCAGGGAATATGGTGAAGCAAAACAACAGGGAAAACTAAAGCACATACGTGGTTATCAGTATGAAGTCTTCTCATTTACTTCCAAGAGTGCAATTTATTCATGCCACACCGCAAGGTTACATCAAGAGAATCAAGGAAACATGTTTTATTGCAGTTAATCAGCATTGTGGGAAAAGAAAATAATATCTTTATCCTTCTTAATTGTAAATACAGTCCAACACTCTCAGTTGCTCACTGCAATTTCCAAAAAAATAATTAGCACAAATGATCTCCATAATGATCAGTTTTAAAAAGACCAGGGGAACTGAGATGCCAATGTGAATCCAAGCTTCCTACCATGCATCATCTGAATGACACAGAGGACCAAAAGAGCTCTGTCACCAGTCAGGCTGCAGCTGCCTGTTCATCACGCAGCTGATGGGCAGCCATACCCTGCATACCTCCCTCCTGACTCACACCTCACAGATGATCTTGTGGCTGCACGACAGCTGCCCACATCACTGTGAATGACACTGCTTTCCACTCAGGTCCTTTCAAGTTTAAATATTTACTTTGAGTTTGGCTCCAGTCTGACAGAGGACTCAGAGAGGTTCATAGTACTTCATGAGACCTTTGGAGTGCCTGGGAATTTCTCCCCAGTACCAAATCTCTTCCGACAAATCCACTACAGGTTAATGAAGGGCCTTAGCTGCAGTTCTTATGCTTCCAAAGACATCAGGTTTTTCTCATCATGGCAGGCTAGCTCAAGCATATGACAAGTTCAAGTACAAAGCACTCTCAGAATTTTTTTAACTCTACATATTGATGACAGGTGGATCTTCTGTACTAATCACAACCACCCTGCAGCTTCTCTTGGTCAGCTTCACAATGGCCAGTGCCCAGATAAAGTCTGAACACTATTGAGGAAACAAACAGTCTCTCTTTGTTGAATATTATATGGGAGCTGGGGTATCCAGTCATTCTATTTCCCTTTTCTGTCTGCTGTGCACTGAAAAGGAACTTCAGGGCAGCAGAAAGCAATGTCCAAAGAATTTGATTCTTCCATTTTTTTATGCATGGGAAAAGTTTTCAAAACCTTACTGTGTAAGGATCATTCTATTTTCTACCAAAAGTCCATTGCTGCTGACAATGACAAAGCACTGAGTATTCAGTCCCTGCTTTTATCCAATTCCCCTCTGTAGTCTCTTGGATAAGAGCAAGTGCAGCATTTCACTTGTGCATATCCCTCCTGGGAAATTAAAAGATACAAAAATCTCCCAGGGAATACTGTGGAGTTTAAGGGAGAAATAATGAATGTTTTCTAGTGAGAAAGGAAGAAAACTCCAAGGAATGTGAGGACAGAACTCTAAGGAAATTCAGGAATGACAGGGCAGCTCTGGAGAATAAGATATCCAACACCACTGAATAGATCATTATAGATATGGCCTTAAGGGACTCCACCCAGAGGAGACAGCAGAGAAAATTTCTACAAGATAAGAGGGAGACATAAAGTTTCTGATCCTCTTCTGTCAGACTCACAGAGCCACAGGAACAATGTACCCCAAGGACAGCTTCACACTGAAGTATAGCACTTAGCCCATCTGGCCTGCATGAACACTGGGGAGGAGAATCAGGCTTTTCAACTGAACTTCATTGCAAGGGAAGAATTCACTTTGAAGAGCCACACAAATTTGGCATCCCTTCATTTTTATTGTTATAAGTTATTTGCAGAGGAAATAAAGAACAATGAAAGAGAGGATATAGAGAGTTTTTGAAGGAATTTGTTATTATTTATAGCTAAGAAACAAACACCAGCATGTTTCATGTTTCCTACTTGCAGATGCCATTAGTTGCCCTGTGTTAAATGTCCACGTTGGCCACTGCAGCCAACCTGAGAGCCTGGGCTACTGGGACATGTGATGTGATATTCCCCAAGAGTTTAGGGGGCTTACACAGACACGGCAGCAAGTACTCCCTGAAGAGGCAAGCAACATCAGCCCACCCTACAGTGCCCAGCACTGACCTACTAATGAGAGTGGAGGAGTAGAAAAACTCAGGAGTGCATATAAAGAAGGCTGAGGGAGTGTCTGGAAAAGAAACATTGGGAAATGAGAGACAAAACAAAGAATTGAAGAATATCAGCTGGAAAACATCACCTCCTGTAGTTCCTTATTTTTAGTGTTGCTCATGGGTCAAGTAGTAGAGGTATTGCTCTAAAGAACAAACAACCCAGAACCACTTCAGATGGGTCTCTAACCATGGTTAGAGATACTAATGTTGAGCAACACCGATGTACCTGATTTGAGCAGGATCCTATTCAAGTCTGCTGAGACAATCAGATGTTACTTCTTTAAGTTCCTGTCTATAATAAAATCAATCTAATAATCAAAGAGTATGTTACTGAATAGCACACAGCCATTAGTGAAATATAAGGATATTTTTCTCAAACTTTAATTGTCAGCTTTCTAACACAACCTGAATACAACCTCATCATAATGGTATGGATATAATGAGTATACTGAAACTAGAGATTAACAGTTTTCCAGGTACACCACATGGGTGAATGGTTCATTTCCCCCTCTAACATTTGTCATTTCTTCCCAAGCAGGAATCATGGCCAAATTATAGGAAATCAGAGAAAGTTCCAATCATTACTGTTTACACTTTTCTTTCCAAACAGCTAATTCCCATCACTGAGGAAAATCAAAAACAAGGTGACTGAAAATGTTGAAATACTTCCAGTCAATTTGCAAACAAACAGTGAGAACTATAAGCACTTTTAACCAGAGGGAAATATTTCGTGGATCAGTATATCAGGCCAATACATACCAAGGTACACCAAAAGCAATGGGAGAGATGTTAGCTCTTGATAAATTTTCAGTTATGGGTGAAAATTTCAGAAGCATGTCAGCATTGTATTAATACCAAGCCAAAAAGTGAGGTAACCTGTTTGATACAGCTGATAAGAGTTTCAGGCAGAGATAGAATAGAATAGAATAGAATAGAATAGAATAGAATAGAATAGAATAGAATAGAATAGAATAGAATAGAATAGAATAGAATAGAATAGAATAGAATAGAATAAACCAGGTTGGAAGAGACCTTCAAGATCATCGCGTCCAACCTATCACCCAACACCACCTAATCAACTAACCCATGTAACCAAGCACCCTGTCAAGTCTCCTCCTGAACACCCCCAGTGACAGCGACTCCACCACCTCCCCGGGCAGCCCATTCCAATGGGCAATCACTCTCTCTGTGTAAAACTTCCTCCTGACCTCTAGCCTGAACCTCCCCTGGTGCAGCCTAAGACTGTGTCCTCTTGTTCTGGTGCTGGCTGCCTGGGAGAAGAGACCAACCTCTGCCTGTTTACAACCCCCCTTCAAGTAGCTGTAGAGAGTAATGAGGTCACCCCTGAGTCTCCTCCTCTCCAGGCTAAGCAGCCCCAGCTCCCTCAGTCTCTCCTCATAGGGCTTGTGTTCCAAGCCCCTCACTAACTTCGTTGCCCTTCTCTGGACTCATTCCAGCAAGTCAACATCCTTCCTAAACTGAGGGGCCCAGAACTGGACACAGTACTCGAGGTGTGGCCTAACCAGTGCAGTGTACAGGGGCAGAATGACCTCCCTGCTCCTGCTGGCCACACTGTTCTTAATGCAGGCCAGGATGCCATTGGCCCTCCTGGCCACCTGGGCACACTGCAGGCTCATGTTCATCTTACCATCAACCAGCACCCCCAGGTCCCTCTCTACCTGGCCGCTCTCCAGCCACTCTGACCCCAGCCTGTAGCACTGCATGGGGTTGTTGTGGCCAATGTGCAGAACCCAGCACTTGGATGTGTTCAATCTCATGCCGTTGGACTCTGCCCATCTGTCCAGCCTGTCGAGGTCTCTCTGCAAAGCCTCTCTACCCTCCAGCAGATCAACTCCTGCCTCCAGCTTGGTGTCATCAGCAAATTTACTGATGATGGACTCAATGCCCTCATCCAGATCATCAATAAAGATGTTAAAGAGGATGGGGCCCAGCACTGATCCCTGGGGGACTCCACTAGTGACTGGCCGCCAGCTGGATGTGACACCATTCACCACCACTCTCTGGGCTCGGCCATCCAGCCAGTTCCTAACCCAGCTCAGAGTGCTGCTGTCCAAGCCATGGGCTGACAGCTTGGCCAGGAGTTTGCTATGGGGGACGGTGTCAAAGGCCTTGCTGAGGTCCAGGTAAACTACATCCACAGGCCTCCCCACATCCACCAGGCGGGTCACCTGCTCGTAGAAGGAGATCAGGTTGGTCAGGCAGGACCTGCCCTTCCTAAATCCATGTTGTGTGGCAAGGCTGAAGCTGGGCCTGACTGCAGACTGAGAGGGAACTTACAGGCCTTGTGAAGGTGGGTCATTCACTGGATCCAGACATGCTGGTAATACAGCAGTAATGGATACTCTCCACATCTCAGTGGAGAATGTCCTCAGATACAGATATCTATTGTTTTTTAAGTTATTAATGCCATTTTACCTTTATAACCAACTGTACCAGGATATGATTTCTCCAGACATTGACTTGTGAATTATGTATGATATATTCTATAGACCATTGGAATGGGCTGCCCATGGAGGTGGTGGAGTCACCATCACCATGGTTTAGTTGATTAGATAGTGTTGGATGATAGGTTGGATGATATATTCTATAGACCATTGGAATGGGCTGCCCAGGGAGGTGGTGGAGTCACCATCACCATGGTGTAGTTGATTAGATAGTGTTGGATGATAGGTTGGACTCGATGATCTCAAAAGTCTCTTCCAATGTGGTTAATTTCTATTCTATTCTATTCTATTCTATTCTATTCTATTCTATTCTATTCTATTCTATTCTAAATATATATATAGCCACTGAATATGGGACAAAAAAGTAACCTTCTGTTTCCATTTACAGTACAAATCTGCCACTGTAATCAATAAAGGCTTGTTAAATATTAGGGAAGGGAGAATAAACAGCAAAATAGCACAAGAGGAAAACCCTGCTTAGATTTCAATTAGCAGCCAAAGCCCTTCTCTTTTTAACCCCTGCCTCCAGAACTTAGGCGTTCTGTTTGGCACTGGCATCTCTCTCTGTTATTCAGACACTTAATCTGTGAATGCCTGCAGCAGTCTGATGAAAAAACACTCTTGAAAAAGGGGAAAAAAAATTCTGTAAAAAATACCTTGCCACATTTGGAAGATCCTAATTTGATACAGCTATGTAGAAAATGTGGTTCAAGAGGGTCACATACATGCTTACAATTTTGTTTGTAATCACAAGCTGAGTAGAAGAGGGGTAAAAAAAAAAGAGAGGGTTTGTTTTCCAAACAGAATTTTAGTGAAGAAGTGGGGAAAACTGACTGAAACCAGTAAGAAACAGTGTGTCTGTCCAGATAGCTGTCTTTTTGTTACCTCGGGTTCCCTTTTCTGCCTCTATTCTTCCAGCTGCTATTCCCCATTCTCACACATACTCACTACAGAACATAGTGTAGCAATGAGTGTCTCCAGACTAACTTTGAACAAGCTTCCTCAGGCAGTATACTGAGCAGGTTCTGCTGTCCTCCATGCTCCCATGCTGGAGAAGTCAGACTCACAAGCAATGAGTCACGATACCAGCAGCAAGATGATTGATCACAGGACTCCCTGAGGTGAGACTGAAATTGTCCATCTCGATGCTCTTGATGCTACATGTCTGGCAGTCTGCAGGACACTGGTCCTGTCCCTACATGACATTTACAAAGTAGACAAACTGTTTATGGTCCTTTTAAAATTCAAGACCTTTTGAAGGACTAAACCAGCGTTTCAAGATTGCTCTCTTCTTACACAGATCCTCTACTTTAGAGGAGAGGGTGATTTCTCAAGAGGGAATTGGCTCTCATGAGCCTCTCTGATATAAGCAACTATCAACATGAAGCCCCAGAGGATGGTGCAGTGGCATGCCATTACTCAGTTATTACTAACAGCAACACAGGAAGCAAACCTGGCCTTAGTGGCAAGGATAATTTGACATTTAACAGCCAGGAAATGGACCCTCAGAAAAAGGAACTTGGCTAGTTAAGATAGTCACTGCAGATCAAGATATTAAAAAAGGAAAACAACTCACATCTAGTAAACTGTTGGCAAGCCACTGAATGTAGCAGAGCTCTGCTGGCCCATGTAAGATCAGGCTCTGTCTGACAGGACCAGATCTTTCAGGACTCCATATTTAATCAGTTAACCACACTGCCCACATGCTAATTTCTTGTGCTGTCCCACAAGTTTTCCCAAACTATCCACTCCTGCACAGTCCTTTGCCAATGTGGTTTTGCTGCACAGACATTCAAATGAAATGTTACTCACTGCTATAATTTTCACTCAGAATGGGTACCATGGTACTGCTTGGTTCAAGCCAGTAAAACATGCTTCAAAGGAAAGAAAACCGTGGCAGTAAATTACCAGCATTACAAGCCTCCTTAAAGAATCATCTGGACTGATTAGGTGAGCCTTTGTTCTTATCCAATGTTGAGTGAGAACACACTGAAAAGCACACTTGATTAGGAAAAAAAGCTGGATCTGACAAACCCACATGACTAAGAAAAACATGTCCTGAGGAGGCTCTCCTTGCTATAGCACAAAAAAGCACATTGTGAAACCACCACAGTGTGGGTGAGAGAAGCAAATTCCAGAATTATGGATGGTATGTGGCAGCATATTGATTGCTTCCCAACAGGACTATCTCAGCTCTGCACGGGCACTTTGCTTGAAGGAGGCAGAAAACAGTGAAGCAATTTCTTTTGCAACACAGGAACTGTTCTTCTGAAGCCAACTCATTGCCTGTGTGGTCTCCATTGCAGTTAGAGCTCTTTAGTTTCCTCAAATATTCTGCATACTCCTGAGCTTGAAACTATGGGAAAAGTGAAAAGGACTTTCCAAATCAGCTATTAAACTGTAACATATTTACTTTAGCTCATTATATATAAGAGTTCTGCTTTTATAGTATGTAGATGCTTTTGTTTTCCTAAAGCCCTATGCAAACTTTCAGCTATGTAACATTACACTTTGGAAGATTTGACCTTGTTCTTCATAATAAAAACATATGGTAGGGAGCCATCTTTAAGATGAAAGGCTCATAGTTCCACCCTTGTATCATATTCAGCTGTAAAAACAGTCTTCACACTGCTCTGAAGAGTTATGGAGCAAGTTTAGCTGTGGAGTGCCTCAAAAGGAATTGCCTTCATGGCCCATGGTGCCCACAGCTCCATATTAGCTCATACTGGGTGAGAAACCTGAGGTGCGTGCTGTTAAAAGCCCACCACACAGTGGAGTTGGGAGCAGATTCAAGTACAGACACAAACTTTCTCCTCCTCGTGACTGAAATTTTTGCCCACGCTGTAGGCTTTGCTTATCTCAAATTTCTCTCCAAGTTATGTGCACACCATTGACTGCCTGAGTTCAAACACTTAAGGAATGGCAGCATCCTTTACACGCAAGAATCTGTAGATAATTGCCATGCTTTCTGGGAGACCTGTGGTGAGACATGGACCTGCCTCTGATCCACCCAGATTACCTGAATTAACAGAGTCAGGTCTGCAATATGTCTTCAATGTATCTGGTGCTCTGAATCTCCAGAGCCCAAGATATGTGTGAATCCTGTCCTTGATCACACACCCAGAACTTAGCATAAGCATATTCTGCTTGTCTTGCCATAGCTTGTCTTGCTTGCCTGCATTATGGTCTTCAGGGTCTCCTGATGTAAGAACATTTCCTATCATTCTTCATACACATTTTCAGGTTGTGACAGAAAAATACTCTTGTTAACGGGCATTAAAAATAGGTTTTAGTAGAATGGCTAGCATCCTTGAAACATGTGCCATAAATAGTGAAACAGTAAATGGGAACTTCAGGACCACTTGTGAAGGACCATCAGCTCAAATTAGATCTTGTTAATGCTGACCAAAATGCAGGCTCCAACAACCTTTCCTCCAAGCTCAGCACAAAGCAGGCAGAAATACTGTTCTTCAGCTTCAATCTATCTGGATCAAGCAAAGAAACTCCAAGCAAAGTTCAGCCATCTCATATTGAAAAAGATAATTTTGCAGAACAGCTATTCTGTATCAATAGAGAGGATGTTTCATAGCAATAGATCAGCTGTATATAGGTACCCTGACACATTTTGTAAGGATGACAAATTAAGCTTTGTAGTATTCCCTTTATGTTAGGCAATGGGACCAACTGGCACAATTATCAGATGCCACTTGACATGGACACCTCAGAATCACAGAATCATAGAATCTTAGAATCATAGAATGGTCCAGGCCAGAAGGGACCTCCAAAGGTTATCTAGTCTGACCTCCCCTCAGTCAGCAGGGACATCCACAACTACATCATGTTGCCCAGGGCTTTAACAAGTCTTACCTTGGACATCTCCAGGGAAGAAGCCTCAACCACCTCCCTGGGCAACCTGTTCCAGTGTTCCACCACCCTCATAGTGAAAAACTTCCTGATATCCAATCTAAATCTTCCATTCACTAGTTTGAAGCTCTTGCCCCTTGTCCTATCACTGCAGGTTTTTGTAAACAGTCTCTCTCCATCCTTCCTGTAGGCCCCCTTCAGGTACTGGAAGACTACTATTAGGTCTCCCCAGAGCTTCCTCTTCTCCAGGCTGAACAAACCCAGCTCCCCCAGCCTGTCCTCGTAGCAGAGGGGTTCTAGCCACCTGATCATTTTCATGATGCTCCTCTGGACCTTCTCCATCAGGTCCATGTCCTTCCTAGATCTGCATGCCAAAATCAGGACACATTCACCAAGATTTTCAGACTCCAGGCACCAGGCTGTGGCGATGTGGCTTCAGATCTGCAGATAATACAAGCTCTCCACACTGTACACTGACCTCTTTATATTGACTGAACTATGAACTAATACAAAAGTACAACTAAGGTGGTAAGAAGAGATTGGTAAATGTGATGCTGGAAGGGCCAGAAAAAGAATCTGAGGAACTACAGACCTGTCAGTCTGACCTTGCTGCTGTATCAGGAATTGTGTGACAAGCAGGACCACAGAAGTGTTTGTCCCTCTGTACTCAGCACCAGTGAGGCCACACCTAAAGCCCTGGGTTTAGTTTTGTGGCCCTCGCTCCGTGAAAGACATGGAGGTGCTGGAGCACATCCAAAGACATGGAGGTGCTGGAGCACATCCAAAGAAGGACAACAAAGCTGGTGAAAAGTTTGGAGAAGAGGTCTTTGTTTAGTTTGGAGAAAAGGAGGCTGGGGAGGAGACCTTCTCACTCTCTACCACTACCTGAAGTGAAGCTGTAGTGAGGTGGGTGTTGGTCTTTTCTCTTGAGTAACAAATGGCCTCAAGTTGCACCAAGGGAGGTTTATATTGGATATTAGAATTAAATTCTTCACTGAAAGTGTTCTCAAACAGTGGAATAGGCTTTCCAGAGAGATGGTCGAGTCATCATAGTTTCATAGTTTCATAGTATCATAGTTTCATAGTTTCATTCAGGGTTGGAAGGGACCACAAGGATCATCTAGTTCCAACCCCCCTGCCATGGGCAGGGACACCCCACACTACATCAGGCTGGACAGAGCCTCATCCAGCCTGCTCTTAAACACCCCCAGGGACGGGGCCTCGACCACCTCCCTGGACAACCCATTCCAGGGTTTCACCACTCTCATGGTGAAGAACCTCCTCCTCACATCCAGCCTGAATCTCCCCACCTCCAGCTTCATTCCATTCCCCCTAGTCCTATCACTACCTGACATCCTGAGAAGTCCTTCCCCAGCCTTCCTGTAGGCCCCCTTCAGATACTGGAAGGCGACAATTAGGTCTCCTCGGAGCCTTCTCTTCTGCAGACTGAACAGCCCCAACTCCTTCAGTCTGTCCTCATAGGAGAGGTGCTCCAGCCCTCTGATCATCCTTGTGGCCCTTCTCTGGACACGTTCCAGCACCTCCACATCCCTCTTGTAATAGGGGCTCCAGAACTGGACACAGTACTCCAGGTGGGGTCTCACCAGGGCTGAGTAGAGGGGGAGGATCACCTCCCTCGACCTGCTAGCCACACTTCTCCTGATGCAGCCCAGGATCTGATTGGCTTTGCGGGCTGCAAGTGCACACTGAGAGCTCATGTTGAGCTTTTTGTCCACCAGCACCCCCAAGTCTCTCTCCTCAGGGCTACCCTCCAGCCAGTCACTGCCCAGCCTGTATTTGTGCCTGGGATTGCCTCGACCCAGATGCAGGACCCTGCACTTGCTCTTATTGAACTTCATGAGGTTGGCCTGTGCCCACCTCTCCAGCCTGTCAAGGTCCCTCTGGATGGCCTCCCTTCCCTCCAGCGTGTCTGCTGCACCACACAGCTTGGTGTCATCAGCAAACTTGCTGAGGGTGCACTCAATGCCACTGTCCATGTCCCCCACAAAGATGTTGAATAAGACAGGTCCCAGGACTGATCCCTGAGGGACTCCACTTGTCACTGGCCTCCACTGGGACATGGAGCCATTGACATCCCTGGAGGTGTTTCAAATGTTCATCAATGTGCTGCTGAGGGGCATGGTTTAACACCAGACTTGATAGGATTTAGAAAATTATTAGACTTTTCCAACCAAAACAACTTTAGGATTCTATGATTCTAAAAGGTTGTATATGTGTTAAACCAGATGATACATCCAGGGACAGAAGATCACACAGTTTTTCAAGTACATGAGCTTTTTAAATAGAAAGGAAGCTCGCTCTATTTGCCTGATGCTGAGCACCTGCAGACTGAGTCACATACCAGTGCAGAGCATTGTTTTACAGCATGGCTCAAGGAGCTTAAAAAGTTGTTTGCCAGCTTTAACAACTAGTGATGTCCAGCTGAGAAATAGAGCCACAGTCTATTAACCTCCTTTCTTTGCTTTTAAAATTGAATCATGCTTTTTGTATTGGAACAACTCAGTAAAGAGTGGGAGAGCTGAAAACACAAAACACCAAATGGTAGGACACTTGTATTTTACAAAAATGAAGGTGATTTGACCCAGAGGGACAAACAGAGAGAAAAACAAGTGTGCTGTTTCTAGAATAGTAAGGTGGAAAGGGGAAGCAGGGGTGGTTTATGGACTATGTCTGCTATGTCAGGTGACCCGCCTGGTGGATGTGGGGAGGCCTGTGGATGTAGTCTACCGAGACCTCAGCAAGGCCTTTGACACCGTCCCCCACAGCAAACTCCTGGCCAAGCTGTCAGCCCATGGCTTGGATGGGAGCACACTGCGATGGGTTAGGAACTGGCTGGAGGGCCGAGCCCAGAGAGTGGTGGTGAATGGTGCCACATCCAGCTGGCAGCCAGTCACTAGTAACATCCCCCAGGGATCAGTGCTGGGCCCCATGCTCTTTAACATCTTTATTGATGATCTGGATGAGGGCATTGAGTCCATCATCAGTAAATTTGCAGATGACACCAAGCTGGGGGCAGGAGTTGATCTGCTGGAGGGTAGAGAGGCTCTGCAGAGAGACCTCGACAGGCTGGGCAGATGGCCAGAGTCCAACGGCATGAGATTTAACACATCCAAGTGCCGGGTTCTGCACATTGGCCACAACAACCCCATGCAGTGCTACAGGCTGGGGTCAGAGTGGCTGGAGAGCGGCCAGGTAGAGAGGGACCTGGGGGTACTGGTCAATGGCAGGCTGAACATGAGCCTGCAGTGTGCCTAGGCAGCCAAGAGGGCCAATGGCATCCTGGCCTGCATCAAGAACAGCGTGGCCAACAGGAGCAGGGAGGTCATTCTGCCCCTGTACACTGCACTGGTTAGGCTGCACCTTGAGTACTGTGTCCAGTTCTGGGCCCCTCAGTTTAGGAAGGATGTTGACTTGCTGGAACGAGTCCAGAGAAGAGCAACAAAGTTGGTGAGGGGCTTGGAACACAAGCCCTATGAGGAGAGGCTGAGGGAGCTGGGGTTGCTTAGCCTGGAGAGGAGGAGACTCAGGGGTGACCTTATTGCTCTCTACAACTACCTGAAGGGAGGTTGTAGACAGGCGGATGTTGGTCTCTTCTCCCAGGCAGCTCGTACCAGAACAAGAGGACACAGTCTCAGGCTGTGCCAGGGGAGGTTTAGGTTGGATGTTAGGAAGAAGTTCTATACAGAGAGAGTGATTGCCCACTGGAATGGGCTGCCAGGGGAGGTGGTGGAGTCACCACCATTGGAGGTGTTCAGGAGGAGACTTGATGGTGTGCTTGGTGCTATGGGTGAGTTGATTAGGTGGGTTGGATTGGTTGATGGGTTGGACACGATGATCTTGAAGGTCTCTTCCAACCTGGTTTACTCTATTCTATTATAAATGTCATGGTCAGACACAAATTCCCTCATATAAGGCAGGGTAGACTTTCGTTACCATGAGTATAGGACTTCACAGACAAGTATTAGCACATATCAAGATTACTTTAAGTATTTCTGATGATAAGTACTGAATTATATGGTCCTTCTTAAATATTAGGTGGTAGATATCTTACTTTTTTTGCTGTAGAAAAATAGAAAGTATATCCTCTCCTAATTAATTCTAGTGCCTGCTAAATTGTTCCAGTACGAATTTAACACATTCTGTCTAGACTGAGCTATTCAGTATAACTCACTGCAATACAGATGATCATATTATCCTGTGAAACTGCTCTCTGTACACTGTTTAGTATATCAGAAGCTTTTCATTCAGGCAGTAAAACCAGTTACAGACAGCACAAGATGTCTGACCCTTACAGACTCAGAGCAGACAGAAGATTGTCAGGCAGTTGTTTCCTACACAGTGTGACAGTACACTGGCAGCTCTGGGTAAGGAGTAACCCTGTTCACTGCTCAAAATACACAGTCAAAAATCTTATGGCTTTCACTGGAGAGCTGCAAGCTGTAAAATGTGCAATCTGGCCATTCTTTCTTCATATATAGTAAATACAAAAGCTTTCTTGCAGCAATCAGCGACTCAAGGAAAAGCTTGTTTGCTTTCTGAGTGACTAGGGAAGGCAGAGAAGAATGCTGTTGGGGAGTCCTTGGCATGAATTGACAGCATGAAGGCAACTGCCTGCAATGGAAGTCAGGAATATTTAGTAAATTTGAAAACAAACAGTGTTACATTGTTCCTGTCTCAAATGATGTGTGGGTGGTGTTTACCTCTCCATGGGAAGGAAAAAGGTGAGTAGCTGAGGAAGGAGGCACTGGAATTTGCATGGTCTGGTCTCACTGCCCTTTGCTTTGTTTTGGTACAGGTGGGAGCACAGAAAGTGAGGGAAACCACCTGAAAAACAAAGAGGTGTTTTAACTAACAAGAATGTATTTTATGGTATTATATTTTCTTGTATTAATAGCTTATGTACAAAGGGCAAGAGGGAAAGGCAAGGTGAAAATACTTCTAATCCCTCTGCTAGGCAGCACAGGGAAGAACACATTTAGAGATAGTCAAAACTTGTGCATTTTGCAGAACATAAGGTGTTTTGTCAGGAAGGAGGGAAGAGGTAGAGAATAAAGTAAAGAAGAAAGACAAAGCACATGAGAACAGACACGTGATGCTTCCCAAAAGGTTCAGATTTTGATGAAAAGTGACATATTGACACGACTCCATTTAGAGAACACGCTTGTGTGTGCTTCTTTAGGGAAACTAAGGGTGTTTGCATAGATTTGCAATTTATAAACAACACAAGAATTCCCCTGGACAAAACCAGGGGGTCACCAACATCTTCCTCCTCTTTACCCCCACCTTCTCCCATGTACATGGGATGAGAAAAAAAAGGAGAAAAGCAGAGAGTAGCTTAGTAGTACTTAGCCACAACAAAGAAACACAGCCAAGGTCAGCAAGCTGGCAGAAGCCCCAGCTAGCATCTACTAGAGCAAAGAAACCAAAGAGAGAAAGTTAATTTACACAACTAACGATGGTAATTTATTTAGATTCTACTACTTTCTACCCAAGATTTGTGGAAAACTTCCTAGCACAGTCTAAAACTGCCACATGGTTGAAATAAAGGGCTTTTTTGTTTTCATAGTATTATAGTATCATTCAGGGTTGGAAGGGACCACAAGGATCAGCTAGTTCCAACCCCCCCTGCCATGGGCAGGGACACCCCACACTAGATCAGCCTGGCCAGAGCCTCATCCAGCCTGCTCTTAAACACCCCCAGGGACGGGGCCTCGACCACCTCCCTGGACAACCCATTCCAGGGTTTCACCACTCTCATGGGGAAGAACTTCTTCCTCACATCTAGCCTGAATCTCCCCACCTCCAGCTTCATTCCATTCCCCCTAGTCCTATCACTATCTGACATCCTGAGAAGTCCTTCCCCAGCCTTCCTGTAGGCCCCCTTCAGATACTGGAAGGCCACAATTAGGTCACCTCGGAGCCTTCTCTTCTGCAGACTGAACAGCCCCAACTCCTTCAGTCTGTCCTCATAGGAGAGGTGCTCCAGCCCTCTGATCATCCTTGTGGCCCTTCTCTGGACACGTTCCAGCACCTCCACATCCCTCTTGTAATAGGGGCTCCAGAACTGGACACAGTACTCCAGGTGGGGTCTCACCAGGGCTGAGTAGAGGGGGAGGATCACCTCCCTTGACCTGCTAGCCACACTTCTCCTGATGCAGCCCAGGATCTGATTGGCTTTGCGGGCTGCAAGTGCACACTGAGAGCTCATGTTGAGCTTTTTGTCCACCAGCACCCCCAAGTCTCTCTCCTCAGGGCTACTTTCCAGCCAGTCACTGCCCAGCCTGTATTTGTACCTAGGATTGCCTCGACCCAGATGCAGGACCCTGCACTTGCTCTTGTTGAACCTCATGAGGTTGGCTTGTGCCCACCTCTCCAGCCTGTCGTGGTCCCTCTGGTTAGCCTCCCTTCCCTCCAGCGTGTCTGCTGCACCACACAGCTTGGTGTCATCAGCAAACTTGCTGAGGGTGCACTCAATGCCACTGTCCATGTCCCCCACAAAGATGTTGAATAAGACAGGTCCCAGGACTGATCCCTGAGGGACTCCGCTTGTCCCTGGCCTCCACTGGGACATGGAGCCATTGACAGCCACTCTTTGGGTGCGGCCATCAAGCCAGCTCCTTATCCATCTAGTGGTGCACCCATCAAACCCATGTGTCACCAGTTTGGAGACCAGGATGTGGTGTGGGACAGTGTCGAAGGCTTTGCTCAGGTCCAGGTAAATGACATCAGTTGCTTGCCCCTCATCTATTAATTTTGTCACCTGCTCATAGAAGGCCACCAGGTTGGTCAGGCAGGATTTGCCCTTAGCAAATTGTTTTGTTTTGTTTTGTGGATATGTTGGCAAAAAATAAATTTTAATAAGTTAAATATTTGTAAACATTTGGGGGGGGGGGGGGGGGAGAAAGTTAAAAGCCTGTGTAACCTAAGAAGACTTACAGTGCTTCAGAAAGGTTTGAGTTTACTTGGGATTGCCTGTCAGTTTAGTGACAGCAGCTAGTCCATACTGACCCACTGTAAATCACCACAGAGGATGGTCATCTTCAGCATGACTGTTTGCTTTCCAATTACAATCACTGTTACCTCGGTTACATGAGGCTCCCCTGATTATATCAGGTATAAAGCAGATCAAGGTCTAGGAAAAAAAACAAAGCTCAGTTGACTATTTCTGAGCAGAAATCCTGTGTTTTGAAATTGTTGCTGCCGTTCAGTCACCCAAGGCAGCTCAGCTCACAATGCAGTAGGTCAACAGTGGCTATGGAAAGGAGTGACATTTTCATCCTCCTTGCCCACCACTGGCTGCAGCATTCCCAGAAAAACAGTGGGAGAACTGGAAGTGCCACACAGGGGGTTACAGAGTAGATTGACTTTACACAGCTCTTAGCATCAGCACAGGCCATTGTTAAAGGGGAAAGACTCCTTGGTAATATCTAGGCTTCTACGTTTTCAAGTCAGAGGGAGCTAGACATGTACACTAGCCTTTCAAGGCACTGTGCCATACAGCACTGCTATATGAACCTTCCTCTCAGAGGCTGAGTAGGGGCAGGCATGTGTGGAACTAATGCGCATGCAGGTGCTCATTGTGCCCTGCTGAGAGGGAACCCGTGCCAAATTTCAGTAACTGCTACATCCAGTAGCTCATTTCACGCCAGCTATGTGACCTGTGGGAATCATTAGGGGTCTGTTTGCACAAGCCAGTCTGAAAGAGAAAGCCAGCCAAAGCTCATCAGCTGATCTCATAGGCACCAGAACTCATTTGCTCTCAAAAGCAACACCATCAGATGCAAATGAGGTCAGGTCAATAACCTTTAGTTCAGTGCCATGCTATATCAGGGTTAGACCAGAATGGACAGTTTTGCTTAATTTGATAGATTGTTTCATCACATCTACTCCATCTCATTTCCATGTTAACGCCTTGCTTACCATACTTAGATATTAATTTGACTGAATCTATCATAATGGCTTCTTCTTAAGCATGGAAAGAATTGACACACCATAGTTAGGGAGATGGCTATGTATCTGTTTTCTGCACCCTAATTGAGTCAGTGATGCAGCAACAGACTCTGATGCATGTAATGGACTAGCTGGTCACTTTCAATACTTGATAAACCTAAAGTCACCTTAGATATACCTGCTATTATGCCCAGCAAGAGCTGTGTAAATACTAGAGAGGAAAATCTGAGCATCTTCTAAAAAAAAAAGATAAAAGAAGTAGTTTTCTGCTGTGTTCACATCTTCTCATGCACTCTTCCTGAAAGCATCCAGCCACCTACTCAGTTAGGTTTGAAGATCTGCATAGAACGAGTTTATGCTTACATATGCAAGGATTTTACATTTTATCTCTCTTAAGTAGTCACACGAGCGGTCTGGCTGTAATTATACTCTCGTACTTGAGTGCAAAGGAACAATATCTCTTATCTGATCCAAACTTCCAGCCCTGAGTTTGCATTCTGCATTCTCAGCTCTGAAAACATAGGGTCAACAGAAGTCAGGAACAAGTTTGTGAAATCATTCTGATTGATGACGGTGAGTTTGTTCACAGCCCATTGCATCACGGAGCAGTAGGAGGTGTTCCTACAGGTATGAGTCAGTGTCTGCAGCTGGAACAAGATGTCTGACAGCAGGTTAATACAAAATCTAGTACAAAAGGATCAACAAGGAATGAAAACCACACTAGTACTTTCAACAATAAAAAGTGGTCACAGACAAGGGGTACAGATGTCATAGGAATGCTCTTGCCATGTATGTCACAAAAACATTTTTCCAGACTAGCACTGGATGTACGTGACTCTCCAAGGAACCTGTTGGCAAATCCCACATGTTTGCTTGAGTTTGGCATGATAGGGATCAGCTCTGACGTGAACAGGAGCATACAGTGAGTGTGTCAGTCTCCTTGAACTCTTCTCATACAAACTGGCATACAGAGAATGGTGGTACTCTATGATATGTGTCTGAAAGCAAAAAGAAGCATAAGCCTACATCATCATGAGAAACTAGATGGTTAGATGTACATCAAGTTCTGTTTCAAATGGGTTAGTAAGCCCTTAAGGAACAAATAGTACCTTTACTCTGAACTGCTGCACTTCCTGAAAACATCAGCAAAGCAAAATGTTCCAACTTATTGCCTGTGCTTCCTCACAGGTCTCACTTTCTGATGGCCTGCAGTTTTTGACACAGTAGTCTTAGCAAAATTCAGTGTTTTCAAGTACTTAAAAACAGATGCAGAGTCACATTTTCCTTCATACTTACCTTGGGATCCAGATCTGCTTAATTTTCTGCTGAGGATGGATCGTAGGTGTTACATTTGTTTAGTGTTTAAAACTTGAAAACCAGTCAGGTGTAACATTTGCCTAGAGGGACTCTGCATCTGAATAAACACACAGTTTTGAATGAGGCAGTAGATACTGTCACATGTTGCATTTGCATATGCTTGCTCAGTTCTTCCACCTTCAGCATGGAATATCCATTGTCTCAGTTACCTTCAATCCAGTTTGGCAAATAATTTAACAGGTAGAAACCTGCCTCCTTTTTAGCAAAGGCTACCAACCACATTGGTTGGTTGATTGCTGGAGTATCAATTTTGAGAGTGTTGTTCTCTTCTGTCCAGGTTTTCAACTAAAATAATCAGATTAAACACAGTACATAGTGCACTGGATCGACACCAGAGCAGTTCTTCAGTTAAAATATGATAGCTAGAACACTCATCTGCTCAAAAGTGGTCCATCTGGAATGATGCATCATCAGTTGTAGTCTGCCAGTACCCACCCCTATGAATGTGTCAACCGTCCTTTGGATTTATTGAAAGTGGATTTCCCACAGTTGTTTACAAAGAGTCTGCTAAATGAAAAGCCCATTCATTGAAGCACAGCCTTAAGTCATTCCAGGCTCTTTCATGTCCTGTCACGTTACAGATATTCCTATTTCACAATCCAAGCAAGCAAAACAGAACCATCCATCCTTTGGTTCACCAAAACATTCACATGAGCTGATGACAAGTATCCATCATAGGAGGAATAAAAGCTTTCACATGGTGACTAAAAAAGAAATGCTCAAATGGAGTCATGTTGGTAAACGATTTCAGTTATTTTTGACAAATATTTGCACTCATCGGGAAATAAAACATTTGGGTTTGTTTTGCAGCTACTCAGAAACAACTGCAACAAAAAAAAAAAAAAAAGAACTTAAGGGAATTCAAAACCACCAACAACTCCTTCCTCTCCCCTGATGTCTGCAAGTCGTCTGCAGTAAGTGCCCCACGTACACTGAGCAAAACTGCTGATCGCTGACAAAAATGAGACAAGCGGCACTCCAGAGGTACAGTTATACTGAAGAGGAGGAGACTGACCCTTCCATCATGCATCATCTGAAAGAGGGCTGATGCTGATTTCTGGAGTCAGAACAGGACAAAAGAGCAGCTTTTCCTGATTCTTGGGGGTAAGGGCTTGCAGCATAGTTTATCTCTCTATCTTTTCACTCAGAAGGAGTGGCCAGAGTGTACTGAGCTTGTCACCCTTTGCTGCTCCCAGAGATATACAGCAGATTCACATTATCCTGTGTCAAATGACTCAAACATGCAATACAATAATTAACAGAATATTGATAGAAAACAAAGGTGGTTTTTAGAATAGAAAATAGAATAGAAAATAGAATAGAATAAACCAGGTTGGAAGAGACCTTCAAGATCATCGTGTTCAACCTATCAACTAATTCAACCCACCTAAGCAAACAAACCATGGCACCAAGCACCCTATCAAGTCTCCTCCTGAACACCTCCAATGATGATGACTCCACCACCTCCCTGGGCAGCCCATTCCAATGGGCAATCACTCTCTCTGTGTAGAACTTCTTCCTAACATCCAGCCTAAACCTCCCCTGGCACAGCCTGAGACTGTGTCCTCTTGTTCTGGTGCTGGCTGCCTGGGAGAAGAGACCAACATCCGCCTGTCTACAACCTCCCTTCAGGTAGTTGTAGAGAGCAAGAAGGTCACCCCTGAGTCTCCTCTTCTCCAGGCTAAGCAACCCCAGCTCCCTCAGCCTCTCCTCATAGGGCTTGTGTTTCAAACCCCTCACCAACTTCGTTGCACTTCTCTGAACATGCTTTTTTAGAGTCTTTATAGGAAATGTCTCCTCTCCTCATGAATTAGAATTGGAATTGGAATTGGAATTAGAATTAGAATTAGAATTAGAATTAGAATTAGAATTAGAATTAGAATTAGAATTAGAATTAGAATTAGAATTAACCAGGTTGGAAGAGCCCTTTGAGATCACCGAGTCCAACCTATCATCCGACACTATCTAATCAACTAAATCTCTTTTTGCCTTTCTTAATTTCCAGATTGTATTCTCCCTGGTGCCAACAGATTTTGGGCTTGACCTTTTAAACCCTGCATAGGATGTTTTAAGCACTATACCCCATAAGGAGTTCAGCCGTGAGAACATCACCTCCCTGTACACAGCAAGGCAACAACCCATCTATTGAAAGAGATTCTCTCTATGACAAAACCAAACACAACAAATCTTTCTTTTCATATGCACTCCAGTGCTGAACTCCCACCATTTTATTTACAAATCTTTTTTTTTTTTTAACTTCCTTTCAGGATATTTTTTCTGCCCTTGAATTTGCCCCGCTGTTTGTTCATTTGCCTTTGTCAGCAAAGGAAGCTGGAGCAGAGGCACAATGAACAAATACAAGAACAGCAGAAGTGTCTTGGTAAATTTTTTGGTTCTTATCTTGAAGAAGATTTGCAACATATTTTGAGGTCAGCAGGAGGGTTCTTATTAATCAGATTGGGCAGTGCTACTTAAGTAAACCAACTAAACTTACATAAGTTTTTTACTTTGACTCACACTAATTAATATAGACTCCTCTTTCTATGACTCATCCTTTAAAATGACTACAAAAATACAGTCTAAAGACGTGCTCTACTACAAAGGGATACAGAAGTCAGATAAGCTGGTCTGGAGGCAGCAAAATTACCTCCTGTTATTTTTGCCTTAGAAGACATACCCAAAATGTTCCCCACCACAGCTGCTTTTGCTGGACTGCTTGAGGAAGATGATGCAGAGAACGCCTGTCTGACATCCTCTGGCAAAATGTCTGCCTTGCAAATTTACATACTTTACTCACCCATACACCAAAAGTTAGATTACGGGAAAGCAGTCCCACAGTGTGAGAAAAGATGTGTAACACAAGCAGGAGGGTAAGACCTGTCTAGCAGACTTGAGCTCAGAATGAAAGGTGGTCTTGGTTTCTCAGCTCAGCTTCAGCAGTTTCAGGATTGCATTAATGATTTCAGGGAAGCATCAGACTACAAGGAAGCTAGGCCTGTTGAGGGATGCCAGAGGAAGGTAGGAGGTGCATGAATTACACAGTGTGAATGAAAGATTTCTTGCAAGAGCATCTCTCCCACTCTCTCAGTTCCCCTGCTCTTCCTCCATGCTTTTCTCCTCACTATTATGTCACCTAGAAATGGAGGCAAAGCAACCCTTGCATCCTGCCAGAAACCTGTACTCTTGCTGCCACAAATGAGGTAGGAAGAAAAGTGCAGTTGTATAATATTATGAACATTTTGCTTACAAAGGAAATCTAATCAGCTATGATATTGTGTGCTTTTAGGACTTCCTACATAGCAGTATTATCTGTAAAGGGAATGAATGCTATTACATTAATTCCCCTTCTGAAGGCAGAAGTACATTTCATTTCCTTTGCCTCCTTGGCATACCTGTAAAATCTGTAGTATTTATGGCTAATGTGTTCCAGGGCTACCAGACAGTAAATATTTCATTTGGGTAGCTCTTAACCTCTTAAGCTCTCCTGAGCACCATATGTTACTTAACTCAAGAACTGAGTTTTACAGTCTCCAGGTTCTTTCATACCAGTGATGTCCAAGTCACCAGTTGCTCTCTAGCTGTAGTAAAATATTTCTGCCCTGTTATCTGACTCTTGGAAAGGCCATTTGGCACCTGTGATGCTCCAAAATCTCTCATTTTTCAGCGTTATGCAACTGAAAATCATATTACATATCATCCTGAAATAACAGATTCTTGTGCTCTGAACTGGAACCCCAAACACTGGTGCATTTGGTGCAGAGGAAAGAGGAAGCAAAGATGTGGATACCTACTACTTGGAAACATAAAAGTCTAGTCAGGATTAAATTCATGCTTCTTCCTCAATCTCTTGTGCACCCAAAGGAGTTATCATGAGGAAACCAATAAATGAATCAATGCTGCAATAAGCTGACATCCTGTGTTAGATCCTTCTCTGAGGTTTTTACTGAAGGGTTCTTTATGTGGCTCCATGTCTCTGCTATGCAGAAACTACAGAGGTTCTTTGCATGTCTTGCAGGACTCTGCAAGTCCCAGAGGCTTTATTGTAACTTTTAAGATATTATAGAAAGACAGCTTATACAATCTTTAAATTCCTTAAAACAACACTTACAGAATCACAGAATGTTAGAGGCTGGAAGGGACCTCAAAAGATCATCTAGTCAAACCCCCCAAAACTCTTACTTCCTGTCTGGTAAAGGGAAGGAAGAAACTACAAGGAAATAATATTGTTATTAAATAATGTGAATCTCCTTCTTTTTAACAGTTGGACTCTACTAACAAAACTTGCAATATCTGTATAATGCATAATATATGTATTTATATAGCAGTATTAAAGTCAAGGTCATTTCATGCATATGAAATTGGCTTCAGCTTTGCAAGAAATAAGCGTCTCCTCCTCCTTTCATTCCTGTTCCTGAGGATCCCTCACTGGTTTTACACCCCAGCTGCTGTGATTTTTGGGACATTTGCTTCAGAGTTAATCCTATCTGCTTGCCTAACATGTGGTTTCTCCTCACCTCGCCAACTACATTGTGATGGATATTTATTCAGACAGATTTGTTTAGCCCCTCATCTTATTAACTGACAGGTTACAAATTGCTGGCTATTACATATACTGCTGTGACTGGCACCCCAGCAGGTATTTATTTTCAAGGGCTCCAGAGCTAGACACGGAAGAGGTTGTCACTTCAGTTACAAAGCAGACTCCACAGAGGAACTGCTGAACTCTTCCACCTGTCTGATCCAGAAAGGACAAATAAAAGATGCTCTCACCCCAGTGGGTGACAGTTGAAAGGAGTAGAATGATGTCACAGGGGACTAGGAGTTCAGCCAGCAACCAAATGGAGAAGCAAATTAACTCATGAGCAAAACCTGTTTTGTCTTCATGTAGAAGTCTGTGCAATTAAAAACAAACAGAAACCAAGAGGAAGGACTGTGAAGACATTTGGGCAGAATAATTCAGTAGGACTATACTTGATGGAGTCAGCAAGTCTTTAATAACCACACTGGCATGCTACAGATCATACATCAAATGCATGGCAGAGTTCAGTGTAGCCTTTTCTAGGCATCCTCAGTCCTTTTGCCCATTTGAGCAGTGAGCTATTATTCATTCATATATTATCATGTCAACAATTCAGTATGGCGCTTATTACACTTGCTGGAGAATTTCCCAACAAACAGATTTTCAATGGAAATTACTGGGTGGACGAAACCAATATATTTTGGCCAAATTGTAGTGAAAGACAGGAGTTTTTCTGAAACTTATCCTGCCATTTTCCCTTTAGAGCATCTAAAGATGTCTAAGATTCCAGTATCTCAGCTCCTGGGGCATTTTATCATAACTAACACTGACTTACCCACTAGGTCTCAAGCTTTCAGGCTCCCCTCCATTTATTTTGGGGCCTAAGTGAGAGCCTTACTTCTCTAGCAATTTTTCCTTCCATGCCCATTTCCCTCACATAGTCTTATACAAAGGTAGCTTAGACAATCAGCTCAACTTATTTTACATTAAATTTCACATTTTCAACTAACAGAGCTGCTACAACATATATAAAGCAAGAAGCTTTCTACTAGGGAGCAAGTTATCTCATAAGACAGCACAGGTCAAAAATTGAGTGAGCACACTTCTAATTTTGCCTTGTACCAGTGTAATCTTTGACGCAGATATCTGAGCAACCAATTTCTACTTCTCGAGGTGAAAATTAAACTGTGATGGGTAGTATGCTGGGCAAAATAAAACTGCACACTCAAACAAGCCCTGGTTGTCACACATGCTGGGTAGATTCAGATTGGATGTTAGGAAGAAGTTCTTCACTATGAGGGTGCTGAGACACTGGAACAGGTTGCCCGGGGAGGTGGCGGAAGCCCCATTCCTGGAGGTTTTTAAGGCCAGGCTGGATGTGGCTCTGATCAATGTGATCTAGTGTGAGGTGTCCCTGCTCATGGCAGGAGGCTGGAACTAGCTGATCCTTGAGGTCCCTTCCAACCCTGACAATTACAGTATCACAGTATCACCAAGGTTGGAAGAGACCTCAAAGATCATCAAGTCCAACCTGTCACCACAGACCTCATGACCAGACCATGGCACCAAGTGCCATGTCCAATCCCCTCTTGAACACCTCCAGGGATGGTGACTCCACCACCTCCCTGGGCAGCCCATTCCAATAGCTAACGACTCTCTCCGAGAAGAACTTTCTCCTCACCTTGAGCCTAAACTTCTCCAATTCTGTGATTCTATGATTCTATGCTGTTGAAAGAGCTGGAGTGAGAACTAGAAATGTTTGAAGACACCTTCTCAGGGTTAAAAAAGAATAAATTAGATTGTATTTGACTTGTGCCATGAAACGTACATTACCTACTGCCCTAACAGCAGAGAGCCAGTAAATGAAAGCCAAAATATGCTTGAGCACCGCAGATGAAACAGAGCAAATGCAGACTACGTAAATGGCATCCATGTAATTGATCATTAATCTGAAGAGAGAGGAGTAATCTTCACCATTCAGCTACTTCAATGTATGCCATTAAAATAAATCAACATTTTCATGAGCTAGACATATTCAGAGAAGAAAACATTGTGTTTTTAAACAGAGAAATCCCACAGATTCCAATCCCACACATTCTAATGAGTGACAGAGAACAAACACAAGTCTTTGAAGCCCTGAGAAATAGAATAACTAAATGTCACAATGGGAAAAGCGGGGAGGGCTTCAGCATGTTTAATTGCTTTGATATTACATCAGGGGAAAAGAGAAGTCCACATTTTGATCTGAATCAAAACTTGGCAACTTCACCAAACTATGCATGTTGTGCTATATAATAATAAGAATTATTATTATTACTACTACTACTACTTCAATGCCTCTTCTCAGCCATTGATATAAAGCTGAAAGAGAAGAACAGGAAATAAAAGTTACCATTCTGGATTCAAGAAACTATTTTAACTGTTACTACACTTTAGTTCCTATACATACAAGATACAGCAAAAATCAGCTGCTTAATAACAGCATCTTTGAATAGAACACTGACCACAAGCATCTTATTAAGTCTTCTGAGGACTGTAGTTGTTCTCCGATCAGTCGTTATGATGTGAAGCTGAAAGACACAAACCAAAGCCCTTGAACTGGCTCCTACTGATGTGTCAGGTGGCATCAAATAAACAATAAATGCTTCAAGTGAATTTCAGAAATTATGAGGGAGTTTGAAGTGGGGGAAAAAAAAACACATTGGAATTTTTTTCAGAAACTGGCCAATTCTGATTTATCTTTGTCCCTCTTCCCCACCCTCCATCCCCCCCCCAAAAAACCCAAACCCAAACCAAAAAAAAAAACCAAACACCCAAACAAACTAAAAGAAACAAACCAGAAGGAAACTTAAGTTTTAAAATCACAGCATTTAAGCACAAGTTGCTGTTAAAACAGATAAATAAAATATTTTGATCATTGCTGTTAGGAAGAGGTAGATATTCTTTTCAAGGTAACATTAATATTGCAGCTCTTAAGCTGGAGGAGAGTTTTTGTTGTACTGGTGGCAGTTTCTTGATCTTATCTTCTTCTGAAACCTTCATAATATACCCCTGAGCACCACAAAATCCTTTAATCTATCCTTATGGCACCCCTGAGAGACAGAAAAGCACTGTTGTTATCCCCATCTGCCAGGTGAGCTGATTCAGGGAAGCCAGTTCTTTGTCTGCTTGCTCTTTTTGCCAAGTTGTGCATCCAAGCCCTCAAGCACAAGCAGCAGGGAAAAGCTGAGATTGCTGCTTAGTAGCCAGCTAACCCTGCATGTGCCCTGGGTATCACTGGTAGTCACTCAAGCTTTCACCAAACCACTGGGACTGTGGTCTCTTGGGAAAATCTTATGGCACTGCTCTTGCCTTAGCATTTCCCAGAACTTACACCACAACTAAGCAGTCAAAAGTCTAATGGCAGAGCAATATTCTCCCAGCACAAATGGGCAGCAAGATATTGTCCATGGCTCAATACCTCCCCAGGGCGTCTTTGCTCCACTCTGAGTTATCATGGATGTTTTCAGTGCACCTCAGGGACTATTAATGTACATGGTTCAACACCACCCTTCTGCATTTGAGCAACCAACCCACTTCTGCATCAACAGATTGGAATCCTGTAAGTATCCACCTCTGATGAGACCCATCAAACTGGTGCCTAAAAACTTCCTGTGCATTTTGCCTCTCTGATGGCTGTTTCTCCCTGCACACCACACAGAAAACCTGGTGCTTTCAAGTCAGCACTTGGGAGTGTCCATGAACAAGGAGAAAATCTGAGTGCAAACACCTCAGAGGGTCTGGCCCTGAAGGCTCTGCCAACAGTAATAGGAAAAAAGTGTTTCAAGAGCCATAAAGAGATTTTGAAGAGCAGAGCCATAAATTCACATGTTCCTGAATTTGATCATAAATTTTGGTGTTCCAGCCCCTGAAGTATCCTTGCTGCTGGGCCATACAGACTTTTTGAAAGGAGATAAGAAACATTCCTGTCTTGACCAACCAGGGCTGCTTTTATTCAGGAAAATATTTAACATTCTTCTCTCCACCATCTGGCAAAAAGATGAGCACACATGGGGTGGGAATGTTAATCCATGACTTTAGCTTCCTTCACCTCCTCCAACTGATAGGACCTCAGAGTACACAGTATGATTTATGCAGAAAGAATTATATGTGTTGACCAAACAGTTTCTAAAATAGGAGATAGCTGTAAACATAAGTAATTAGGAAGGTATAAAAGTTGAGTAAGAAAGTTAATTGGTTAGGTTAATGCAAAGGAGTGGAAATTGCCCCATATAGTGGTTAAGTGCCATTGATTTGTATACTACACTAATACAGAGACTAAAATTGCAAACAGCTTAGTTTTCCCTTATTGTGACCATTAAGGCCTGTCTTGCTAGACTAAGAGAATGTTTTCTGAGTTTCAATGCCAGGCTCACAAAGGCATAAATAAAGGGCAAGTGTATGGCAGAGAGTGAGGGGGGGATTCCACTTCTGACCAATTTGCAGTTACTAAAGGCCCAAGCTGCTGCTCATCTTTTCCACTGAAGGCAAAGTGGATGGCACTCATAGAATCACAGAACTGTTTTGGTTGGAAGAGACCTTCAAGATAATCGAGTTCAGCCTTCAACCTAAGATCACTATGGCCATTAAACCATGTCCCAGAGTGCCATATCCACGCATTTTTTAAACACCTCCAGGCACAGTGACTCCACCACCTCCCATGGCAACCTATTCCAATGCCTGACCACTCATTCAGTAAAGAATTTTTTCCTAATATCCAATCTAAACTTCCCTTGGCATAATTTCAGTCCTTTTCCTCTTATTCTATCACCAGATACTAGAGAGAATAGATTCACTGCCACCAGCATTTATGATGCTTACTTACAGCTCAGTCAGCACAAACCTCAAAGGGTTTTGCATTGATGTGGCAGTTTAGGCTGGATCACTCCTGTTCCTGCCACATAGTTTCATAGTTTCATAGTTTCATTCAGGGTTGGAAGGGACCACAAGGATCATCTAGTTCCAACCCCCCTGCCATGGGCAGGGACACCCCACACTACATCAGGCTGGACAGAGCCTCATCCAGCCTGCTCTTAAACACCCCCAGGGACGGGGCCTCGACCACCTCCCTGGACAACCCATTCCAGGGCTTCACCACTCTCATGGGGAAGAGCCTCCTCCTCACATCTAGGTAGTCCTATCACTACCTGAGATCCTGAGAAGTCCTTCCCCAGCCTTCCACCTCCTGTGTCCCAAGTGTCCAGCCCAGTAGGTGGACAAAGGAAATAGCGTATTTCACACCCATACTGTCCTGTGCCTTATAAATCCATCTGCAAAGTCATTCTCTCCCTCTTTCTTCCCTCTCTGTTCCCATGTGAGATGCTCCCTGTTGGGTAGCAGTGGGGGAGCATCTCAAGGCCTCTTAAGCCTGGCTAGGCCTAATGCCAGGAGGAGAAGGGGGTGGGGGGGGTGGGGAGGGGGCAGTCTCAGACCTGGCCAGCCTGAGACCAGCCTAGCAGGGGTAGGAGGAAGAAAGAGCCCTGGGAGGTCTTGGGTATACCCTCTGGTGGGGAGAAGGGAAGCGTTGGGAGGCTTTTGGTGTGCTGTAGGGGACTCTGTACGCTTTGGGACTCTTTTGTCACTATGCTTTGTAGTTTCTATAAAACACTTTCTGCTTTTCCATTTAAACTTTCCATCACTTCTTCAATCCATTTGTGTGAGTGTCATTCTTTTGCCCCTCTCAAGGGCAAGAGAGGATCTGCCTGGCCTCAAACCAGGACAATTGTCATGGAAGCAAACATCTTCACGAGCAAGCAGCAAGTGCTTCTGTTTACCCTACCACCTTCTAATTTCCTTTTGTATTTCAATGAATCACAGGATGGCTGAGGTTGGATGGGTCCTCTGGAGGTCATCTTGTCCAAACCCCTTGCTCAAACCAGGGTGATCTAGAATCAGTTGCCTAAGACCATGTCCAGATGGCTTTTGAATAAATATATTTATTTTGTCTAACACCGTTTATCAGTAGTTCAGTCTAAAATAAAGCCAAGCCAGCCTATATCCTAGGAGGTAAAACAATGAGACTTCTAGACATAGTGGTCATTTAAGTCACAGAAGTCCCTGGAGAATTCAGCTGGGTTGTACTCCACACATAGTAACCATACAAACATGAATATGTTGCCATTATTGACTGTCATCTAAGTTAGATTCCCTTTATATTCAGTCTAGAAAGGTACAGTTGATGAAAAGAAGGCCAACCCCTCTGAAAGTCACTTGAGATCTTAGGCAATCTTGATGGATTGGTCTGGATCCTTTCTGCTCCAGCATGTTACAGTGTAAATAGACAAAGCAACTGTAGAGAAAAAAGCAGGACAATGGTTCAGAAAAGAGTTGAGCTTGAAGTACCTTACTTGTACATGAACCCTAACTTGTACGCCATACCAGGTGCCTGGATCACCCAGCCTGAAGTCTTAGAGCTTCACCTTTCTTTCTTCAAAGGTGTTAAAAAATGCTGCTTACCACTACAATATGACTATAAATAAGCATTGAAGGCATGGACACATCATCTAAAGTAATATTAATATTTATGCATGTTTACAAATATCTGGAACAGGTTGCCCAGGGAGGTCATGAATGCCCCCTCCCTGGTGGTGTTTCAGGCCAGGTCAGATGAGTCCTTGAGCAAACTGGTCTAGTGAAGATGTCCCTGCTCATGCAAGGGGAGGTGGAAGTAGATGCTCTTGGAGGCCTTTTTCAACCTAAACCATTCTATGAATCTATGAATCTGAAGGGTAGATGTCAAGAAGAAGGTGCTAGTCTCTTTTCAGTGGTGCCATGAGGACAAATGGGAACACAGAAAGTTCCATCTCAACATGAGGAAAAAATTTACAGAGTGACAGAGTACTGGAACAGGCTGCCCAGAGAGGTTGTACAGTCTCCTTCCCTAGGGACCTTCAAGACCATCTGGACATGTTCCTGTGTGGCCTGCTTGATCCTGCTTTGGCAGGGAGATTGGACTCAGTGACCTCCAGAGGTGCCTTCCAACCCCTACTATTCCACGATCTGTATGAATAGTTCTGTGAACACATACTGATACAGCTTTTAGAAAGGCTGACCTGAAAAATCACATTTTCCTGCTATTTGGGTGGGCTTTTCTAGTGCATCTGAAAAGTCTTGCATTGAATCTTACACCACAAGAGGCCACAGTCTTCAATTACTTTTCTGCATGACACCCACTGCTTTGCTTATAAAAGACTGACTGATCAGAGAAGCGTGCCTCCTGAGTGTTAGAAGTACATTAGCTGTAAGCTCTGTGTGTGGACATAGACAATGGCTATTAAAGAGTACCCTAGCATGACAGAAGCAACAGGGAACTCACAATTGATTAACTGCTTACTTTAATCTCCAATGATTGTTTAATTGACCCATTCTAAGCATAGCATAAACACTAAACATGTCAAGGGTTTGAATGCAGAGGAGACTACTGAACATCTAGCCACATGATTTGGGGTTTTTTTCCTTCAATGGAGATGACTTTCTCAAACCAGTCTAAGTAAGTTAGATGTGTATTTATTGCTTAAATTAGGAGTCAGATACTTGGTGTCTTTTAGAAGCACCACTCTTCTGCAAATATTTCAGACAGGGAAAAAAAGATATGGATTGTGAAAACTGGAGAGTAGCTGTCATAAAGATTAATGCTAACAGGAAGTCACCACTTCGAGCTACTGATTCATACACCTGTAAAATATTTAGCTGGCTTTAGTGACAAGACCTTTTCTGCTTCCAGACAGTAAATTTTAAGCAGAAATTCATGCTTCATGGGTAAAATGGATAGAATGTTGGAAATTACAGGGCAGAATTAAGCATTTGATTATGGATGCTCATACTATGGATGTTCAATTCACATTCCTGCAACTTATGCACGAACCCTCCTTGTCTTTTCTTTAAATGAGGGTATATTCTTTCTTAGTACATGCAGATGCTCTATAATGTATGCCTATCACAACTAAATCCCTAATCCTTCAGTTTCCTGACAGTCCCACATAAGAGAGGTGAAGGTCTGAGTTTCCCAAACCATGGTGTGTGCTACGAAAAGAACGGAAAACTTCTCCAGTTAAATGTGTGGGGCAGGTGGCGGCAGCAGTTCTTGACAATTGCTGCACGGAGGTTCCCAAAGGAGCTGCTGGCTAAATCCCTCACGGCTCCAAGAGGGCAATCAGAACTTGAAACAATTAACACACAACACAACCATTCCTGTATAACTAATGCAAACAGCAGGAACTTGGCAGAACAAGGTACAGAGCATTGGATTAGGATGGAGAAAAGGCTCTACTGTGTTTACGCCTGAGGTGAAAGCAGAAGAGCAATTAAGAAGGAAGAAGGTTAGTATTGGAGTCCTCATTTTGGCATATAGGAAAGAAAGGGGAGGAACTAGCAGCCAGGGAATGAATTGCTAGTTAAGGGTGTGAGGAAAGAAGCAAGGAGTTTGAGGTTGAAAGGGGAGATGGGCTGGAGTGATGAGGAAAGCAAGTATGGACCTGCAACCTGCCCTGAAAGCCAGCAACTGCTGATGCCTTGAGTAGTAGTTACCAAACAACCAAGCCTGGAAACCCCATTTCCATCAAGCTGATCCTGGGTCAAACAGAGTAGAAAGCAAGTGTCAGAACAAAGAGATTCTGGCAGACAACTTCCTGCCCACTCTCATCTCCCTTTCCCTTTGTAGGAAGAGAAATCAAGCGAAAGGCTCTGCTTTGGAAATGTGACTCCACTCCCAACCCATGTCAGTAACAAGAAACTAAAGCACACCCAATGGATCAGCAGGAGCCAGAGCAGCTCTGAGAGCAGGGTATCTATTCCGTGCTTCCTCTCAGGTGTATTGCTTACTGTTATGATGCTCTTACATTGAGACAGGACTGCTGAGAAACTACTGTGAGATAGCTTCCAGATCTACAAATGCAAAGCTATGATTAAAAGTAAAAAAGGACATTTAAAACCAGATCTTTATACTGGAAATGATGCTAAGGTACAGCAGCCATCAAAAATATACATACTTTTTTCCACTGACGATAGACAATAAGGATTTAGTATCATCACTGAAGAAAATCTGGCCCACTCTCCCACTAATACTTAGATGCATTTTGACCTAGTTAAGCAGACAGATCATAGCCCCAACTTCAACAGAAATCATTCACAGAATCACAGAATGATAGGGTTTGGAAGGAACCTCTAGAGACCATCTAGTTAAACTCCCTCACCAAAGCAAGTTCACCTAGAACAGGCTGCACAAGACAGCATCCAGGCAGGCTTTGAATGACTCTAAAGATGGAGACTACACCACCTCTCTGGGCAGCAAGTTCCAGTGTTCCACCACCCTCAAAGAAAAGAAGTTCCTCCTGCATTCAGATGGAACTTCCTATGTTCAGGTTTGTGCCCATTATCACTTGTCCTGTCTCTGGGCACCACTGAAAATGACTGGTCCTGTCCTTCTGACACTCACCCTTTAAGTATTTATAAGCATTGATAAGGTCTCCCCTCAGTCTTCTCCTCTCCAGGCTAAAAGCCTCAAGTACCTCAGTGTTCTATTCCCCTAATAATCCTTCTAACGCTGTGGTGTAAACTTATGCTTAAACTCATCCATAATCATTTGAAGGATCAGAGGCTGTCCCCACATACATAGCTTTTTGCAGTACTATAGTTCATAACACTAATAGACAATCACATTGAAGACTCTACAGCAGTATGTCAAATATACTCAGCTCATAATTCCTACATCTCAGAATATATAATCTCCACAAAATATTGCTGAAGATTTGCTTTGCTAACCCCATATTGTCCTGATCATCTGATTTGGTTGGTTGGTTGGTTTAGGTTTGGGTTTGGTTGTTGGTTTTTTTTTGGGGGGTTGTCAAGATACAATGAAGGGATTTTGATTTTCTTTATCTTCACATCAATCATTCTTGCTTTGCTGAATTCTGTGTGTGTATTGGAATGGAATGGAATGGAATGGAATGGAATGGAATGGAATGGAATGGAATAGAATAGAATAGAATAGAATAGAATAGAATAGAATAGAATAGAATAGAATAGAATAGAATTAACCAGGTTGGAAAAGACCTCCGAGATCACCGCGTCCAGCCTATCACCCAACACTATCCAATCAGCTAAACCATGGCACCTATTATTTATGAGACACCTAATGTTTGAAAATACTTAAGAAATACATTCACTGAGGACAGAAATTATCAGCTCCAGAGGCAAGAAAACTGTGTTCATTCCATTATCTGGCTTCACCAACAGAAATTTCATTGACAAACTCTATTCTATTGCTCTGCCAGATAAGCAATTTTGCTACCTCATCATGTAGAGCTGATTTCTCCTCACCTCTCTATTATTCTGTCATCTCATTTATGTAATTTCCTCCTTATAGATGTTTTTATATTAAATTTTGCCAAGCAGAGAAGAGATATTATGTTTATTTGATATCAATTTTAAAGCCTTGTATGTAGAACAACAATAAGTGTAGAAAAGCTAGGGGGGATGTTTTACATCCTCATGAACTCCAGCTAAATATATTCTACACTAGAGATTCCTTCTAAATAAAAACTACACCCGTTCATTTCAGCAGCAATCCCAATGCCAAAGGTAAGGATCGAGCAAGTTAAGCTGCAGGCTCAAGAGAGCTTTTTATTTGAAGTGTTGTTATTGCTAATAACAGTGGTAAGAAAACACCAACACATTTCAAAAAGGCCCTGCAGATTATCAAGTGAACTGTATTCCACACATCTGATGCAATAGTAGCATCTCCTACTCACAAGTACAAATTTCCCCCTCTAACACACCTATGAAACTCATCACATTCGTCCTATCAAGGTACAGATCCCAGGATCTATTTCCAGTCAGAAACCTCTCAAACATAGAGAGTGGAAAGCAAACTTGGATGAAGCGCAACTTGCATTTGGCAAGCATGAATCAAGATAGACTAACCTGATCATTTTTCTCTGAGCATCTAAAAAAACTGTCATAATTAAGGGATGAAATAAGTAGCACAAAGTCTAGTTGGAGGCCATTCACTACAGGTGCACCCCAGGGTTTGATGCTGGGGCTGACCTGGGTGGTGAAACTGAAGGCACTCCTAGTTAGTTAGCTAGACAGCAAACTAGGAAGAGTGGCTGATATGCCAGAGGGTTGTGCTGTCATTCAGAGGGACCTCAAGAGGCTGCAGAAATGGGCCAACAGAGAAAAGCAAAGCCCTGCATCAGGGGAGGAAAAACTCCAGGCACCTGCACAGACTGGGAACTGGTTGGCTGGAGAGCGGCTTAGAAGAAAAGAAAAAAGGGTGAGGGGGCACCCCCAGGGGTGAAGGTATGTTGATCACGAGCTGGCAACAGGCCCTTGCAACAAGCATGTCTTAGGAAGTGTTGCCAGCAGGTGAAGAGAGGTGATCCAACCCCTCTGCTCAGCTCTGATAAGTTCTGGGTGCAGCACTGGACTCCCTAGTACAAGAGAGACATGAGCATACTAGAATGAGTTCAGTAGAGGGCTTCAATGATCACTAAAGGACTGGAGCATTGTTTGTATGAGGAGAGGCTGGGAGAGCTTGGAACTGTTCATCCTGGAGAAGAGAAGGCTCAGGAGGGTATCAGTATGGATGTACACTTGCTAGGGAAAGTAAAGAAAGAGCCAAGATCCTTTCAGTGCTACACACTGACAAGACAAGAGGCAATGTCACTGAGGACCACTAAATGAAGACTGATCAGATCTTCCTGCTACCCACCTATGAAGTAAATATAAATATTTATGAGATCCCATCTCAGTCTTCTCTTTCCCAGATTAAAAAGGTCCCATTCTCCCAGTTTTTCCTTATAAGAGAGATGTTCTAGTCCCCTAATCACAGAATCACAGAAGCATTCACATTGGAAAAGACCCTCAGGATCACCAAGTCCAACCAATAACCCTAACTCTGCAAAGTTCACCCCTAAACCATATCCCCAAGCACCACATGCAAATGACCTTTAAACACATCCAGAGCTGGTGACTCAACCACCTCCCTGGACAGCACACTCCAATGACTGACCACTCTTTCTGTGAAAAAAACCCTCTCCTAATGTCCAGTCTAAACCTACCCACTTGCAGCTTGAGGCCATTCCCTCTTGTTCTATTGCTAATTACCTGTGAGAAGAGACCAGCACCAGCCTCTCTACAATGTCCTTTCAGGTAGTTGTAGAGAGCAATGAGGTCTCCCCTCAAGCTCCTCTTTTTCCAAACTAAACAGCCCCAGTTCCCAAAGTCACTCCTTAAAAGATTTATTCTCCAGGCCCTTCCCCAGCTTCCTTGCCCTCCTCTGTGCTTGCTCCAGCATCATCTTGAAGACTGGAGAAACAGAAATTATGTAAGTAATAGAACACATATAAACTAATAAAATAAGCAATAACAGTGGAGAAGCAACATCTGGAAACAAATGACAAAATAAATGACCTAGATGTTTTATCTAATCTCAGCGTAACCATAAAACCTGTGCCCAAACCAGGCAGTCACGAACAGCATAAACAACTTTATTTCCCCCCCAAAAAGGTAGACATGTATTGATAATATTCATAGAAACATAGAATCAACAAGGTTGGAAAAGACCTCAAAGATCATCAAGTCCAACCTGTCACCCAAGACCTCATGACTACCAGACCATGGCACCAAGTGCCACATCCAATCCCCTCTTAAACACCTTCAGGGACAGCAACTCCACCACTTCCCTGGGCAGCCCATTCCAATGGCTAACAACTCTCTCAGTGAAGAATTTTCTCCTCAGCTCAAGCCTGAACTTCCCCTGGTACAGCTGGAGACTGTGTCCTCTCATTCTGGTGCTGGTTGCCTGGAAGAAAAGACCAATGCCCTCCTGGCTACAACCTCCCTTCAAGTAGTGGTAGACAGCAATAAGGTCTGCCCTGAGCCTCCTCTTCTCCAGGCTAAACAATCCCAGCTCCCTCAGCCTCTCCTCATAGGGTTTGTGCTCAAGTCCTCTCACCAGCCTCGCTGCCCTTCTCTGGACATGTTCAAGAGTCTCAATATCCTTCTTAAATTGAGGGGCCCAGAACTGGACACAGCACTCAAGGTGTGGCCTAACCAGTGCTGAGTACAGGGGCACAATGACTTCCCTGTTCCTGCTGGCCACACTATTCTTGACACAGGCCAGGATGCCATTGGCCTTCTTGGCCACCTGGGAACACTGATAGAATAGAATAGAATAGAATAGAATAGAATAGAATAGAATAGAATAGAATAGAATAGAATAGAATAGAATAGAATAGAATAGAATAGAATAGAATAGAATAGGTTGGAAGAGACCTTCAAGATCATCGCGTCCAACCTATCATCCAACACCACCTAATCAACTAAACCATGCAACCAAGCACCCTGTCAAGTCTCCTCCAAAACACCCCCAGTGATGGTGACCCCTCAACCTCCTTGGGCAGCCCATTCCAATGGGCAATCACACTCTCTGTGTAAAACTTCCTCCAAACCTCCAGCCTAATGTTCAGCCATATTGTGACTGCACCAGACACTACATGCTATATGCAACTCCAGCACCCTACATTCAACCAAATCCACTCTGCATCAATAGAGTTTTCAGAGGTAAAGGGAGAAATAAATTATTCAGGTGAATGGAAAAACCTTCTTCACAAAAGCAGACAAGGAGAACTTCATTTATGTTAACCTAGAAAAATATAGGCTAGGAAAACACAATTAAACTAAGGAATTCTCTTGCCAAGGAACACAGGGCTTTGAATAAATTGAACCTGGAAAACAGAAGGTATCTAACCAGCAAATCAGTGAGGTCCTGGAAAATTCAAGTAACACTCAAGGAACTAGGGAGAAAAAATTCAGCTAAGCTTAAGATGAAGGCTGAACAATCTGTGAAAATAATTACAACATAGCAGTCTGGGTCAGCTCTCTACTTCACATGCTGCTCTGGACTACAGAACAGGGGCCACTTCTGAGATGCTCTGAATTCCACTGGGAACAAGACTACATAAAGAATAAAAGTCACAAAGTTCTAGCCTGTTTGCTCATACACTGGGACCAGCCAGCTACACCGAGTCCTATACTGGGAGAGGCCATGATAGTTGAGAGGAAGTAGTGAAGTAATTGCTATCTTAAGGCAACTTTTTAACTATATATAGCTGTAAATGTGGAAAGGGAGTGATCTGGGAAGCAATTAGACTAAGGTGACCACCTTGAACTGAAAATACTAACACTGATTTCTTTACCAGCTGTTCTCTTTTTCCCTTCTCTTTTTCCGCCACGAACAATGACGTGAGTTAATTTAATTAAGCTCAGGCACAGGCTGTGTGATAGTGAGACTTGCTGAATAAAATCAAGAGATAGTTCTTCATTTGTAGATCCATTGAAAAAAATATATAATTATTTACTTTAGTCAGTTGGATTCAGAAGGACTAAAGAAGTACAGCCTCAGTGATTTGAATGGCTTTGCCACTGCTCCACACCCTTCCAAAATCAACTTCTACATATTCTCAGGGTCTGCATCTGAAGGGAATGCAAGTGTTTGAAATAATGATCATTATCCATCCTTTAATTAAAGAGTAGTTCTAATCACTGCACAATGCTAAAGAACAAGAGAGCATGTATGACTCAGAGAAGCTCATCTATGAATTTAGAGATTCAAAGGAGAAGGGGGTTTGTGCTAACAGGTTAGAAAAAACAGTATGTAGAACATCCTGAGGGCAAATGATCTAACAGTTGTGTCATGACATGTATTTTAGAAAGGAAAAAGATTAACTGCCATGGTGAGCTAAGTGATCATTTAGACAATCTTGCAGACAAAAGAACAAGTCTCCTGCTGAGATTTCAATGACTTGAGGATACAACAGTCTCCACATAGACACCAGAAGCATTTGACCCCAACAACCCACTCTTGCTGTGTTCACCAAGTTCTAGCCATACTGCCCTTCTGGTTCAGTGCTCAAATGAACCCCTGACAGTACCATTTTACCACCTGCCAGATAGGTTTGCAGAGTGGTTGTAGCAACTTTCAGCTAGATTCTCTGAGGGGGAAACTCATCCAAAATCTCTCCTCCACCTATGCACCAAAGTCACTTCAGTCCATAACAGCAACGCTAAGTGGCTAAAACAGTGACTTCTCCTACAGAAAATCTCAAACCATGTGTGAGGCAAGGACATCAGAAGATCAGATTAAATCTAGTCCAGAGTAAAATACCCAAGCAGTAAGAGTTTTTGTATACTAAATGGTGATCCATCTGCCCCAGTCTATTGAGTTGCTCCTTTTGCAGAGAATGCTTATGTAAACATGGCAACAGAGACAAAAATATTCTTTGTCCAGGTGGCACGTTAATAGCTCCATTAGGTCTGTGATTCCCATTGGCTTCCCAGTGGTGAACAGAAACATACTGGGACCTCAGTGAAGTGACAATCAGGGTCTTTTCTTCCTAGAAGATGCATACCCAACCAACATTCAATAATTGACTGGACATCAGTTTCCCTAGCAGACGCCAGTACTAACAGATAATACAATGACAAGGCTGCTTCTTACTCCAGCAATTGAAATGGTTGTTCAGAAGAATCTATTCACATTTTATGATTCTATTGCATGATAGACATGCAGAAAATATAATACCTCATGTCACTGATCAGCAGAGAAGAAAGATTCCCACCACCAAGACTGATGTGGGAATGGAAAGATCCCATAACAAGACTTACAGGCACTAGAGCTTAGGTTTAGAGGTCCCCAAGCCAGTTTCCACAGGCAGATGTTCAGAAATGTAAATTGCATTTTGGCCTTAGGAATAGCCCTCGATGTCCCTATTACAAAACCCTAAAGCATGTCTCCATTTCATCTAACACTACTAGAATTTTATGGCTAAATATGCCTGGGTTTTCTCCCTCAACAATAGACTGGAATTACTCTCACAATATTGCAAAGTCAGGTCATTTCCAAGTCTTGTTTCATCATGTCTGTTTTAGTTGCAGCACTGAATCACGGTAACTTCAGACCACATAATTGCTTATCCAAATAGAAGTTAAGCAGCCTCACAAGCCATGTAATGTGGGATCCAAATGGGGTTGTCTAACGCCAAGGTACCCCTGCATCAAAGTACAAGGACATTCCTCTTTGCTGCTGCTTATCTGTGTGTCTCTCTCCTCAGAGAGTTTTCCCTGAATCCCAGTGTGCCTGCATTGCTTATGCCTGTAACTTCCCTTCCTCTCTTGCACAGCACATGACAGTCCTCTCTTTCACCCATGCACTTTTCTCAGACTGCCTTAGCTGAAGTTCCCTTGGCCCTGTGTACAGAACACAACTTGAAACAGACTCTGCAACAGTATAGGAAGAACCATAACGTTCCTGCAGTAATGATATTACCTGTGAACATGTAGTCTTAATAGAATCTGTGGCAGACCCCATGTTTAGTGGCTAACAAAAAACTTTTCCATGATACCTCTTGGCTGCAGCACCATCAATGGGAGCTCCAGATGAGGACAACATAGGGCACTATAGGAGCAAATTGCTGCAACTTCCTTCTTATAGCTGCCGTGTGCTAGGCTGCACCAGTGTTTGACCGGTTTCACAGAATCAAAGAATCACCAAGGTTGGAAGAGACCTCAAAGATCATCAAGTCCAACCTGTCACCACAGACCGCATGACCAAACCATGGCACCAAGTGCCACGTCCAGTCCTCTCTTGAACACCTCTGGGGATGGTGAATCCACCACTTCCTTGGGCAGCCCATTCCAATAACAAATGACTCTCTCAGTGAAGAACTTTCTCCTCACCTCGAGCCTAAACTTCCCCTGGCACAGCTTGAGACTGTGTCCTCTTGTTCTGGTGCTGGTTGCCTGGAAGAAGAGACCAACCCCCTCCTGGCTACAACCCCCCTTCAGGTAGTTGTAGAAAGCAATAAGGTCTCCCCTGAGCCTCCTCTTCTCCAGGCTGAACAACCCCAGCTCCCTCAGCCTCTCCTCGTAGGGCTTGTATGCGAGGCCTCGTTGCCCTTCTCTGGATACGTTCAAGTGTCCCAATGTCCTTCTTAAACTGAGGGGCCCAGAACTGGACACAGCACTCAAGGTGTGGCCTAACCAGTGTGGAGTGCAGGGGCACAATGATTTCCCTGCTCCTGCTGGCCACACTATTCTTCATGCAGGCCAGGATGCCATTGACCTTCTTGGCCACTTGGTCACACTACTGGCTCATGTTCAGTTGCCATGAAGTAGTAGTTGCCATGAAGAGACTGAAGCATCCAGAAGTATCATGTCCCTTATCTGCAATAAGATCTTACAGAAATAAATACCTATTTGTGAATTTGAAGGTCAAATACAATAAAATACTTACGCAAATCCATTTTCAGCGACTACTGGCAAACATGAATTATTTGACAAAGCTTATCTATCATCCTTCATTATCAGCTGGCTGCAGCACTAGCCTAACCAATCACCTCAGAAAGAAAAGAGGAAATCTCTCACCTTTCCTTTTAAGACTTTTCACGTTTAAAACTCAAATACTTTTCATCTTAATGGACTTGCAACACAAAAATGGATAAAAGCAGGATTAAGCCGGGAATCATATTTTTGCGTGGAGTGCAATTTCTCACCAATTTTGGAAATAGGTTGCTTTGCTTCCCAGCAATGAGATTTCTGCCTTCTGTACTTGTGCTGCAGCTACAGCAGCTACTAATGAGAGCAGCACAATGATAAGACTGATTCTCTGAGACTGCAAAGAACAACTCCAACACCCACTGCTTTCAAATCTTATTGATATTTGGCAGGGTTTCTTGAAGAAAGAAACACCAATCAGTACTGATCAAAACCTTCTCATTTGGACTTCAAACCAACACAAACATTTTATGATTTCTAATGCTTTTCTTCTTCAGTTTGTTCTGTTCTTCTGCCAGACTGTGAGGGTTTGGATCCCAGCTAGGAAAAGAAATATTAAACTATTGCCATCAATTCTGTAGTCACATGACAGCCCACCTTTGTGAGCTTGGTGACTGAAAGTCATTTTGCTCAAGCCTCTGATGAAGGATATTTGCACCACATAACAGTAATAATTTATTGAAGCTCCAGCTTGGTGAGCAATGTTGCCTATGTCTATGTGTCAGTGGCTGGCACTTGATTAGCCAAATACATGCATATAGCTAAGCACATTCACATATTACTATTTCCATTTGTTTCAGGAACTTAGATACCCAGGTGGGGAACAACATTCCCAAACATCACCTCCATTTTGGGGAGTGTGGTCTTTAACTAAACATCCAATCCCACATTTTTCCACTGAGCCTTTAGAGTCTGTTGTATTGGTGAGATCAGGGCAAGAGAAACAGGCTAAAAGAACAAAGTTCAAAAGGAGGTGGATTGGGAACTGGTGGAAGGAAATAATTCAGAGAGTTGTGGTCAATGGGACAGGGTCTAGCTGAAGGCTTGTATCTAGTGGAGTCCCTCAGGAGTCAGTACTGGGACCGGGGCTGTTCAATATATTCACCCACAACCTGAATGAAGGCACCGAAAGCACCATCAGCAAGTTTGCTGGTGACACTAAACTGGGTGGAGTGGGTGACATATTGGAAGGTTGTGCTGCCATTCAGCAGGACTTGGACAGGCTGGAGAGTTGGGCAGGAAGAAATGGAATGAAATTCAACAAAGGCAAGGGTAGAGTCTTGCACCTGGAAAAGAACAATCCCATGTACCAGTATAGGCTGGGGAATGAGCTGTTGAAGAGCAGTGAAGGGGAAAAGGACCTGGGGGTCCTAGGAGATGGAAGGTTGACCATGATCCAGCAAAGTACTCTTGTGGCCAAGAAGGCCAATGTTATTCTGGGGTGGATTAGAAGGGGAGTAGTTAGTAGATTGAGAGAAGTTCTTCTCCCCCTCTACTCTGCCCTGGTGAGGCCACATCTGGAATATTGTGTGCAGTTCTGGGTCCCTCAGTTCAAGAAGGACAGGGAACTGCTTGAAATAGTCCAGTACAGAGCCACAAAAATGATGAAGGGAGTGGAACATTTTCCTTATGAGGAGAGACTGAAGGAGCAGGGGCTCTTTAGCTTGGAGAGGAGGAGACTAAGGGGTGATCTCACTAATGTTTATAATTATGTGAAGGGTGAGTGATAAGAGAATGGAGTCAGGCTTCTCTTGGTGAAGCACAATGACAGGACAAGGGGCAATGGGTGGAGGTTGAGGCATAGGAAGTTCCATGGAAACATGGGGAAATTTTGTCTTTTCCTTGTGAGGTTGATGGAACACTGGAACAGGCTGCCCAGGGGGATTGTGAAGTTTCCCTCTCTGGAGATATTCAAAACCCACCTGAATGTGTTCCTGTGTGATCTGGTATAGGAGATCCTGCTCTGGCAGGGGCATTGGACTAGATGATCTTTTGAGGTCCCTTCCAGCCCCTAACATTCTGTGATTCTGTGAAAAATAAAATCATATGAACAGTACTATTCTAACCAGATGGTCTGACGGGCAAATTATTCAGGGCTGAAGAGGGAAACTGTGTAAAAACACATTTTATTAACATAGATCCAGCTTTTACTCGTTTTCTTTCTTTTTCCCTGGTAAAGATTGAAAGCAGACAGCTGAAAATAAAGAGGTAGGCAGTGTTTTTCATCCATCCTAGGAGAGGTGTGGCTTGTCCTGCGGTGATGTAGTGCCATCTAGTGATTCCTTCCATCATAGAAGCCTAGAACCATCTTGGCTGGCAAAGATCTTTAAGATCATCTAGTCCAATCACTGTCTTAAATCTATCAAGTTTGGAGTTAAACCATGCTCCTTAACATCATATCTCTGCATCTTTTAAACCCTTCCAGCGATGGGCATTCAACCACCTCCCTGGGGAGCCTGATCCATTGTTTGATAACCCTTTCAGTGAAAAAGCTTCTTCTAATAACCAATCTAAACTTCCCCTGGGGCAACTTGAGGCCATTTCATAGAATTATAGAATTGTTAGGGTTGGAAAGGACCTCAAGGATCATCGAGGTCCAACCCCTCTGCCATGGGCAGGGACACCTCACACTAGATCAGGTTGCTCAGAGCCATATCCAGCCTGGCTGCAAAAACCTCCAGGGATGAGGCTTCTACCACCTCCCTGGGCAATCTGTTCCAGTGTCTCACCACCCTCATGGTGAAGAACTTTTTCCTAACATCCAATCTGAATCTACCCATTTCTATTTTTGCTCCATTTACCCTAGTCCTGTCACTATCTGGCACCCTAAAAAGTGCCTCACAACCTTTCTTGTAGGCCCCCTTCAAATATTGGAAGGCCACAATAAAGTGTCCTCAGAGCCTGCTCTTCTCCAGACTGAATAGCTCCAACTCTGTCCTCATAGGAGAGAGGCTCCAGCCCTCTGATCATCCTTATGGCCCTTCTCTGGACACGCTCCAGCACTTCCATATTTCATCTTGTCCTATCACTTAACTAGTAAGGAGAAGAGACTGACACCCACCTCTACAAACAAAATCCACTAAGTTACATCTCTAGGTTTAAAAAACAAGAAAAGCCACTGAATTATACCTCAGGGTAGGAGAGGCAATCTGTCAGGCAGCCTGTTCCCATGGGTGTGAACAGGCTTCCTACTCACAAGCAAAAGCTGTTGGGGAGGATCAGGCTGAAAGCCACCACCACCTTCGCTACCATCTGCAGGGATGGGGACATGGGGGACCCTGGGTGCCACCTTGGTGCCTGGTGCCAGGCAGGCTGGTGGGCTATGAGACTCCTGTGGACTCCCCAGTTTCAGGCAAGCCAGCACGTAATGGTGCCTCAGTTTTGAGGGTCCCCAAGACCCATGTGAAAGGTAGCTCAGCCTCGGCAGGTATAGCTGAGGTTCTCACCCCCCGCACTTTGCTTCCCAGGGTTTCATTAGCTGCTGCTGCACTAAATGACAGCTCCCAGAGGTAGCAACGAGTCAGTGCTGCCTGACTCTTACAAGCTGGTGCCAGAACAAGGCTGAAGAAAAGCTGCAGCTGGGTGTTAGAAGCAGCATGACTACCCCAAAGCCAGCAAGAAGACTCTTCTTCCTCCTGTCCCATCTCCTACCCTCCTGAAGCTGTCACAGGGAGCTGAAAACACAAAGGTTTTGATTGAGTGGTGTCCAAACTCTGATTTCTAGGCTGCAGGTCTCTTGGTGTTCATTTTCTCCAGTTTTATTCTGACAGGTTTGCTTGCCTTTTATTCCTTGTTTATTTGGGAGCTTTTAAAAATTTAATCTGAGCAATGACTGCAGCACTCCAAAGTCCTGGAGAAAAATATCTAATATTGCCAGCTATTCTGATTTTTGCCATGAGCTTTGCAACACTGAAGCAATTCTCTCAACTAAATACAACTAAATATAGCAAACTCCAAAGATTTATTTCACAGCTGTGAAAAAGCTACCAAAATGGGAAGGAATATTTTTTAACAGATGTAGACCCAAAATTTCTCAACACAGAAGATTTCATGAACATAAAGAGATCTCTGGATGCTGGAAATTGCTTAAAATATGGTTTATCCTGATCCTGGCCTGTATGAGGAATAGTGTGGCCAGCAGGAGCAGGGAAGTCTTTCTGCCCCTGTGCTCAGCCATACCTTGAGTGTTGGGTTTTGCTGACCTTGGTTGTGCTTTGCTGTGGCTAAGTACCAACAAACTGTTCTCTGCTCCTTCTCTTATCCCTTGTGTACAGGGGTTAAGGAGAAGGGGGCAGGGAGTGGGGAAGCTGTTTTAGCCCCTTGGTTTGTCCAGGGCGGGTTTTGTGCTGGCCACGGGAGGTTTAGGTTGGATGTTAGGAAGAAGTTCTATACAGAGAGAGTGATTGCCCATTGGAATGGGCTGCCTGGGGAGGTGGTGGAGTCACCATCATTGGAGGTGTTCAGGAGGAGACTTGATGGGGTGCTTGGTGCCATGGGTTAGTTGTTTAGGTGGGTTGGATTGGTTGATGGGTTGGACACAATGATCTTGAAGGTCTCTTCCAACCTGGTCTATTCTATTCTATTCTATTCTATTCTATTCTATTCTATTCTATTCTATTCTATACATTGCAAATGCCTGCAAGTACTGTAAATATTGTATGTTTTGTACATATTGATTTAATTTCATTTTAGATTGTTGGTTTGCTTGTAAATACAGCTTCATTTTTTCCAACAGAGCTGGTCTGGCAAATTTCATGTTGGGGGGAATTTTCAATGCACCACACCATGTCATTCCCCTGGCACCTCAGCACTGTAGCAAGGTGGGGAAAAAATATTATTGAGGAGAAGAATAAGCTGATCTGAGGCCTCTGCACTATGTTTGAAACCCATTGATGGTAGGTTTGGAGATCAGTACATTCTTCATATGACTCCACTTAATAAACCAATTTCTCTGAATTCTGTAGCTGACAGCTTCACACAACCTTCTTTTCTGAACTGGTTAACTTTGTACATGGTAAGTACTAATTAAAAATGGAATGGAGACAAAGGGCCTAGCTAAATCTGTTCATTTCTGTGCCCCAGTTTCACCTGCCTGTAAGACAGAGATTGTATTTTTCTCACCTTCTGCTGGATGATTAATTCATTGAGATTTGTAAGGTACTTTGTATATTCCTAAGTTATTAAATTCGATCATAGCAGATATTCCAAACACCACTTTAGAAATTAATTCTCATGCAGCCAGTATGACTACTTGGTGAGATCAGCTAACAAGTCTCCCAGCAGCCTCCGTGGAACAGGATCAGCTCACACTTTCTCTCCAGGATGCCCAACTCAACCAGCCCCCTCTAACGGGTGCCTTTACTTTCCTATCCATCCTAACCCAGGGAAAATCCCTTACTCACTGCCTTCCCCCCAAAAGGGGCTGCCTGTTTGTACATCTCTAGACACTTTTCATTGCATGCAGGTGCATTTAAATGTCCTTTCTATTTAGTGTGAAAGGCCAGGTAGTCAGTACCTTGGGTTTAAGGCTATTTATTTCTTGACAAAGAGGAGCCTAATATCATCAGCCATCAGCTCTCTTTGGGTGTAAAAGGAGATGCACAGTCTGCTTAGCTGCATGAGTGCCACAGAGCATCGTGTGTAGTAGGATTATATTTAACACTCCATCTGTGGACACTCTTATTCTAGGAGTTACAAGAGCATTATCCTGTTCAATCCACTTCTGAAGATAAATGTTGAATGTGAGTAAACTAAGCAGGAAGAAGACACTCATACCCCAGGAGGGAATAAAGGAAAGTTTATCAGGCTCAGCAGGAAGAGAAAGCCAAGACAAAGCAAGGCACACCTGGATCTATGGATTTCAAAACCCCTGGTTCAAGGCATGAACAGATCACCTTAAAATATTACACCACATACAAACAGCCTGTGTACTGGGAAACAGGTATTTGGAAGTATGAGGCAAGAGCCACTACACCAAGGGTATCTAGGACATTCACCTGGCAGTGTCTTTGACTCAGGACAGCTTCACAGTATCACAGTATAGCCAAGGTTGGAAGAGACCTCGAGGATCATCAAGTCCAACCTGTCACCACAGACCTCATGACTAGACCATGGCACCAAGTGCCACATCCAATCTCCTCTTGAACACCTCAAGGGATGGTGACTCCACCACCTCCCCAGGCAGCCCATTCCAATGACTCTTTCAGTGGAGAACTTTCTCCTCACCTCGAGCCTAAACTTCCCCTGGCGCAGCTTGAGACTGTGTCACCTTGTTCTGGTGCTGGTTGCCTGGGAGAAGAGACCAACCCCTTCCTGGCTACAACGACCCTTCAGGTAGTTGTAGAGTTGTATAGTTGTAGAGCTTGACTTATTGTAGGTGATGCTACTCACCTGAGCATAGCTGAAAGGGTACAAAGCAAGGAAAACTTACACTGAGCACAAGCTTTTGCTTGAGCAGTGAAAGAAATTCACTGTTATTTCTATTATTCGACAATTGTGCCCTACATTTCTGTTCTGGCAGTGTTCCTTACTTTCTACTGTTTCTAAATATAACATAATTCTGAAAAAAACACAAACAACCAACTCAACAAAAATCCCAACTTCAAGTTATTAACTTTGAATGTCAGATTATGGGTTCCATTGTTTATTGCCACAGCAGATAGTGAAGAGGCATCTCTGCTCAGCTAAATTTAAGAGTTTTGTCTTCAGGCATAATATCTCTGAGAGATGCTCAACTAATAAGATATTTAAGCACATACTTAAAGCATGCAATTTGTCCTCTGAGATCAGTCAAATTTGGTTTAAAAATAAATCTGTGGATAACTCACTAGATAGGCTTTTTTTTTTTTACCCCATGTAATAGAGTTGTTATGGCAACAATCAGTAGCATAACACTTGTGGTGAAAGGCAGTGGGTTTCGATTATTAAATGAAGATTCAAATCTTCAGAATTAGTTCGCTTTACCAGCAGCTAATGTCCCTCCTGTTGGTTCAACAGACCACAATGAGTCTTTATTAGCTGTAATAAGCAGCACCAAGACAACGATTATACAGCATGCTCTAAAAGACCACTCAGTACTGCAGAATAAACAAGGCATTGACTCCCTGTACAATAACCTAAAGATGACACTACAGAACAGATATTCAATCTACAAGGAAACTATCTTTGCCTTGATAAGGAAATCTTTTCATTCACCTGTCATGGAGGCACCCAAAAACCAGAGCAGTATCTGTCCAAAATGCAGATATATTTCAACCAAAATCACCCAGTACTCCAACGGGCCAAAGTAAATCACAAGTTTGGAAAGCAGGCAAGAAAATTATATTACATAAGGAATGCCTAAGCTTTGTGAATACTCTTTTTAGAAAGGCAACCCAAAATGTACACACACTCTTATTACCCAAAAAGGATGAAGGCTTACTCATGTGTATATATGGACATGATGATCTCAAAGGTCTCTTCCAACCTCGTCTATTCTATTCTATTCTATTCTATTATATATATATATATATATATATATATATATATATGTATCCAGAAGAAGTATTCTCTTACCAAAGGGGGAGTGAAGAATCACACAGTCTTCCCAGTCCAAGGGGAGAGTGCTGGACTGCAGACCCACTGCTCCACAGAGGATGAACTCAAGTCGAGTCTCCAGCAAGGCTCCATTTACACCCTGGCTGAGACTGAACTGTGATCATTCCAACTAATTGAGTGCAAGCCCAGTGCAGGTGCATCTGCCACACCACCTTCTTAAAAATTAACACCTAATAGACTCTGTTATACACATTCTAACCACGATCAAAGCAGGTATAAGAAGGGGTAGTTGATCCACGATAATGTCTATGGTTGTACTGTGTGCGCATATTATGCATTTGATTTCTATCAGAACCTTATACAGCAAAGAATAAATAATCAGCTTGTCCACTGAAAGCAGAGCAATACTCCCAGCTATACAGAAGGAAAAAAAATAGACATGGGGGAAAGAATAAATTGAAAATATACATGAAGACAGAATAGGAAGGGAGAAGTTAACTGTGTGGCCTGAAGGTCATAGGAAAGCTTGTACAATTTTCTGAAACAAATTTCTGTGCTGTAAAACCTCTGACCTCCCAAATTGTCTCCTTTTAGGAGATATTCTCAAGGCTGATACTGGAATACCTTTGGGGGATTTAAGGAGGAAACTTCAGGTCCTCAGTAATGTCCCCATGACTCAGATGAAGCACAGCTGAGCTTCTGCAGCTTCCAGTTCTCCCCCCCTGCCCTTTCAGTGACGATGTCTGGTAGAAAAATGTCAGATGCCTTTCCTGGATGTCATTCCAGGATAATCAAGGATCCAGTCTCTTGCTGTCAGATGACAAAGCTGTGCAGGATTGATATACAATCCGAATATAGGCTGCCACAAGAGACAACATACACAGGAATACAGAAATACACAGTAAGAGGCTGTGAGGATGCCATTAGTCCCAGATCTCCAAATCATGCTTTCAGCACTCCCCTTGCTTCTCCCTTTTTGACCTGTTTATCTGAAATATTTAGCTGAAGTTCCTGACTTTTCCTTGGTTTTAATCTCATCCTTAGCACAGAATTCTTATGGTCACTACCATACAAAGAATGCCTGTAGGTAAAGATGAAATGGTTTGGGTCAAAATGTTGCTCTGGAGCTGCTGTTTGAAGACTTGTTAATGTGTAAAGCTCCCTGCAACAGCTGAGTGTTTGCCTTTCCCTCATAGTTGTGCTGGTACAAAATAAAGGGGTTTGTTTGTGGGGTTTGGGGAGGTGAGGTTTGAGCAGGAGTGGGGAAAGCCACCCCTGAAGCAGCTCTTATCATAGCCCCTTTGTATGATAAGGAGAAAGTTCTTCACAGAAAGAGTTGTTAGCCATTGGAATGTGCTGCCCAGGGAGGTAGTGGAGTCACCATCCCTGGAGGTGTTCAGAAAGGGGTTGGACATGACACTTGAAGCCATGGTTTAGTAGTCATGAGGTGTTGAGTGACAGGTTGGACTTCTCTGAGGTCTTTTCCAACCTCACTGATCCTGTGGTTCTAAATTGTGTGGTCCCAAGGACATCTTGGGATTCAGCTTGCTCTGACACTCTGCTTCAAAAGCAAAGCACAGAAAAATCTCTGAAATTAAATTCAAATATAAACACATCTCTAATAGCAAAAGACATACACTCATCCTCCAAGAGAATAGTTAAAAAAACAACAACAAAAAAAGGTACTTTCCTAAAGGAATCTTTTAAGCCCCTGTACACTGCACTGGTTAGGCCACACCTCGAGTACTGTGTCCAGTTCTAGGCCCTTCAGTTTAGGAAGGATGTTGACTTGCTGGAACGAGTCCAGAGAAGGGCAACCAAGTTGGTGAGGGGTTTGGAACACAAGCCCTATGAGGAAAGACTGAGGGAGCTGGGATTGCTTAGCCTGGAGAAGAGGAGACTCAGGGGTGACCTTATCACTCTCTACAGCTACCTGAAGGGAGGTTGTAGACAGGTGGACTGGCTCCCAGGCAGCCAGTACTACAACAAGAGGACACAGTCTCAGGCTGCACCAGGGGAGGTTTAGGTTGGATGTTAGGAAAAAGTTCTACACAGAGAGAGTGATTGCCCATTGGAATGGGCTGCCCGGGGAGGTGGTGGAGTCGCCATCATTGGAGATGTTCAGGAGGAGACTTGATGGGGTGCTTGGTGCCATGGGTTAATTGTTTAGGTGGGTTGGATTGGTTGAAGGGTTGGATATGATGATCTTGAAGGTCTCTTCCAACCCGGTTTATTCTATTATTATTCTATTCTATTCTACTCTGACAGTTTTCATGTAAAAGAATGGTCACTTGTTAATGAAAGAAAATGAATAAATACAAATACTGAACAGTATTCATAAGTGCTACCTCACACACTGGATCCAAAAAGCTATTTCAACTCTGCTGAACTATGCTGGCTCTGAAGTAGGAACACATGGTTGGAAAATTCTTTTGTCTTTGCTATATTTGGACTTGTCAAAAACAGGTTCTCATAAAATCAATCATATTACCTCGATTTTTCCTGTTTTCAGCTGACAAAATGCTTATTGCTTCTCCTCATGTACTTCTTCCATACTGCTATGCTTGTTCATGCCAGTAACTAAGCTTGCCTTACTTTAGCCAAGCTGTGTTTTGTAAAGCCTGATGCCTACAGTTCATCATAATACAGAGTCAGGTCTTATACAACTGTAAATATCATACACTCTTCTATTAAAAAGGCAGTAGTCTAAGTCTCAGCCAGTGGAAGCTGAAGAATAAAAAGAACATAATAGAATTATAATCTGCCACTAGAGTTGTCTGAACGTTTTGACAGGCACAGGTTCACATCAATTTCAGGTAAATTTCCAAAGGTTTGATGTTTCAAAGTATATCATATCTGGATCCGGTCTGATACCAATCCAAAACCTTAGGGACAAAAGTCTCTCACAGGAGCAATGTTTCTGCCAGCTTTTCAGTGTATTATCCTTTTGCTGTTCAGTGTTTCAAACTTGCAGAGGCAAAGGTAAAGCAGACAGGAATAGCATCATGGTAAAAAGCCAAGCAAAAAGATTTTGAATGTCAGAACCAAAAATCTGTCTTGAGAAGATAGTGAGCTTCAGGTAACTACTTATTTCAAATTCTTATTTATGTTTCTAAAACATTTTTTCAGTCTTTCACTGTCTTTAATGCTGGACACAGATCCTTGTGAAAAAGATCAGTAGGCTTTTAAGTGGAAATCAGTATCTCCACTTTGTCCAGAGGAACGCTAGAGAATTGTTAGCTGGCAAATCATCTTTTGCAGATGTCAGGAAAACATCTGGCACAAACTCTGGATCTCTTGCTCAAAACTAGGGAGCAGACATATGCCTTCCACAATTTTAAATGCTTATATGGGACCCAGTATGAGAAGCTGGTGTGTGCTTTGTTTTGATAATCAACTTTCAAAGACGTGCTCTTGACCTTGTCCAGAGAAGGGCATCAAGGCTGGTGAGAGGCCTCAAGCACAAGCCCTATGAGGAGAGGTTGAGGGAGCTGGGATTGCTTAGCCTGGAGAAGAGGAGACTCAGGGGAGACCTTATTGCTGTCTACCACCTGAAGGGTGGTTGTAGCCAGGAGGAGGTTGGTCTCTTCTCCCAGGCAACCAGCACCAGAACAAGAAGACACAGTCTCAAACTGTGCCAGGGCAAGTTTAGGCTTGAGGTGAGGAGAAAGACCTTCACAGAGAGAGTTGTTAACCATTGGAATGGGCTTCCCAGGAAGGTGGTGGAGTCACCATCCCTAGAGGTGTGCAAGAGGGAATTGGACGTAGAACTTGGTGTCATGGTCTAGTAGTCATGAGGTCGTGGGTGACAGGCTGGACTTGGTGATCTTTGAGGTCTTTTCCAACCTTGTTGATTCTATGATTCTAAGTAGCAGAATTGTTTCATCCATTCTCTTTTCAATTTATATAAACAATTGTGTAAATAGATAACTAATCATTCTGTACTTCTAAAACTTAAATGACTACAAAATTAAAGTATAACCTCATGTAAAACTGAAAAAAATACCTTATCAAAAGCAGGGAAAGAAATGAGAGAACTTTCCTAATATAAATTATTAGTTAGATAAGTTTTCTTATAGCTATCAACAGATTTGGTTCACTTTGAGGTTCTGCACTACTAAAACACCCCCATAAACTTAGTCCTCCATGTCCTGTACTACTACAGAGGCTTAAAACTCTGGGAGAATATATGATAGAATCATAGAATCATTTAGTTTGGAAAGTATTTTTCAGATCATCAAGCCCAACTGTTAACCTAGCACCGCCAAATTTACCACTAAACCTTATCCCTAAACACTACATTAATAGATCTAAATTGCTTCAGTGATGGTGACTCCACCACTTCCCTGGGCAGCATGTTCCAATACTTGACAACCATTTCAGTGAAGAAATTTTTCCTAATGTCCAGTTTAAATTTGCTCTGGTGTAACCTGATGCCCTTTCCTTTTGTCCTATCACTTACTACTTGGGAGAAGAGACTGACAGCCATCTCACTAGAACCTCCTTTCAAGTAGTTGCAGAGGGCTATTAGGTTTCCCCTGCTTTTCTCCAGACTAAACAGCTCCAGCTTTGCTGTGCTTCTTTGGATGTGCTCCAGCACCTCAATGTCTTTCATGTAGTGAAGGGTCCAAAACTGAACACAGTGTGCTTGTGCTCTCTGTCTCTCCGTGCTACACATGCTTGCTCTAGCAAAAATCATGAACACACACACACACACACACACACATGCACACACATGTACCACTGTAAATTATTTTGTTGGTGAAATTCTTCATGGTACCTGAGAGAAGAGGTATAAAATGTTCTTAATTTTGCAGACTAAGACAAACTGTTCCTCAAATAAATTGCAGCCAGGCAGAAAGGAAATTTCATTGCTTGTTTCAGAAGTTTGTGAGTACTGAGAGAAGACTTCTGTGGGCAGAAGGAGTTCCTCAACCTCCTCCCATCCCATCCGAATCAATCACCACTACAGCTCTTACACACTCTTCAGAGCTGGTTTATATTTAGAATTTAATAAAGAATAAAAAATAGCAAATCATACACCCACTCTGCCTTGGGGAGACAAATGTGCTAGTCAACGGAAGATATAAATAATCCCACAATGACACAACAAAACGCCTCATCCGGTGGCTGCAGTGCAAACTGCTGTCCACTGGCCAGCAGAGCTGCTGGATGTGCTCCATTAATCTCTTTCCCAAAGTGATGAATTCTTTTTTTGGGAACTAGCCTAGTTCACTTCAGAGTCATTTTCCCCCTCCCCATCAGCTGAGATCAGTCACCACTAACTCATCACTTTTGATCCACTTTTTTTCCCTGCTTGTTCTTCACTTGTAACTGAGACTTTCCAGCAACAACACTGCAGCAAGCATGCAGGAAACAGCTCCAAACTCCCTATTCATAGTCTGGGCAGGGCAGAGGAAGGAGAGAGCAGGCAATCAGATACAGAGTGATATGAAAAGTGTGACCTTCCTTTCCCTCGATAATGACACTGTTTTCTCCTCTCAGCTTTAACCTTTCAAAAACATTCAAGAAGGCATGTGAAAACCCACAGTGTCATGCAATCCAGGCATACTAACAGTCACAATTTACCTTTAGGGAATGTATGAAAAATAAAGCTTTATCAAGGATTTTCATTTCCCCAGCTGCTAGTGAAGTTGTCACAAGACAGAAGTAGTGATCATTCTAGACATACATGAAAGGTTTGAGAAACCTGGAACATTTTGATGCTAAGTACGCAGAGGACAGCAGGTTTATGAGGTGACTAAGCAGGGGCTTGGGAAATTGCAGGGTGAGAAAAAGCACTTAGAGTCTTGCCTTTTCTATCTAAACCCTTTGGTGAATCTGGCACCTCATAAGTGCTTGCAGATGCAAGTGACTGTGCCAGGGCATTAAAACAGACTATGGAGTATTTTTGTCTTTGAAGAATCCCTCTTGAACTACCCCAAGGAAGCAGGTCAAACTGGTAGCCAATGTAAAGCGATGAAGATCTGCCCAAATGTGTCAGCAGCAGATCAAACTTCTGTCACTCTAAATGTGACTGAAGTTGTACAAGCACAGAACAGTAAAAAAGATCTGTTGGGTTTGTAGGTAGGGAACTGGGATATTCACTGTTTTCCAGCTGGCTTACAAGAAAAGAATGCTCCTATGGCAAGATTGTGCTCTTACAGAATGCCTCAGTGGGGTAGAAAAAAGCTGAGGAGTTTATCTACATGCTGAGTTGCACTCTCTGACTACCAATAGAAGGAAAAGCAGCATGAAATGAGGTCCAGGCTATTGTGTAGAATTGCCAGAAAATGGGATTTAAAGAAGAGTACATGGGTGTATATACACCCTTCAGTGGTTACCCACTCTAGCAAGCAAAAGATGTTCTGCCACTTCAGGGGTTAAAGCACCTTAATTATCAGAAGGAGGACTACAAAGCTAGTGCAACCCTATTGTGCAGGGCCAGTGCATGTGTGTGTAGGGGAGTAGGGGGTGAGTGTGCACATTTCGCAGGTGCCTTGGAGTCAGAGGTAGACTGCAGGGCCCGTCTTGTTTCGCTGGACTGTTGGTTCAGTCTCAAATCAAGTGCTGCAGTTCAAAAGCTGGTGCTTCCTGATATCTTTTTGATGAGCAGAACAAAGTGAATGAGTAAGATCCTGCCTTTGCAATAGTATGGCTGTCAGTACCTTTGGTGGCAATGTCTGTGCACACAGACAAGAAGTTTCTCCTTTGCAGTCTTAGCAGGGCTGAGCTGAGGCCCTACTACTGAAGTTACTGTCTTATCTGCTTCCATTTGTGGAGGAGCAAAATTAGATCACTTGGGCTGTTATTGCTACTAGTTTTCCTTCCTAACTTCCCTACAGTTTCCTCAGAATGAGGGGTGGTGGAAAAAACAAGGCTAAATAGCCACAAGCCAAACATTTCATAGCAGAAAGAAAGCACCATCCCCAAAATAGCATTGAGCCATCATTCTAAACTGCACAAAGAAAAGGTAACACCCTGTTGGAAACTGCAAGTTCAAGGTAATGAGAGTCTTTGTTGAGGAAAGAGCGTGTGACCCTGCCCATATTTCTTCTCCAGAATAGCTAGGGATGTGTCACAAAGAGTTGCTACCAGATGGAGCCACTCCTCATTCCCGCACAGCACAGTCTTCCTTGACACTGAGGGACAAAGTGGGGGGCTGCTGCTGTGGTCACTGCAGTGGCCACTACATACAAGCAGCTCACCACCCGTTTATCACTGGGAACCTGCGGTGGGGAGCCAGAGGTGCCAAAAAGCAGAAATAGCAGCACTCCTTTTATCACCCAAGGCAGTGTGTTTCATTCCGCACAATGCGGTGCCAAAAGGTCCATGGATAGGGTGGGGAGATTCCCCTCACCTTTTCACAGGGCTCATCACTTAGTCTTGACATTTACAAGAAGCACAGGGAAAGGTTTCTGATTTCCATGTGTGGCAACATGACCCTCACCTCTCAGTTCAGGATATGGTCTTCATAAAGATTAGACTGCACAGGACACATCCTGAGGAAAGGGTGCAGTACTGCTCTGCATGACCACTCTCTATGAACTGCATTAACCTTCTGGGGGGCTTTTGGAGGGAAAGGGGGAAAATTAGACAGCCACTGATCGGATATATATGGTCACCTTTAAACAATACCTTGGTCACACAGTCTCATGACTGTCTTTACCTTTGCCCCCATTCCACTCCAGAGGAGAACTGTAGCTCTAAATGGAAAGTGAAGAGCTGGAGCTGCAGATTTAAACTGTGCTTGGCCAAACCTCCTGTTGTAACGACCTGAAGTAAAGTGATGAGGACATGATGAGAACTTGCTGAGTCCTCCCAGTTCTGCAGGGCTGATGATATCTCCACAACCATGCTTCCCTACCCAGAATAAGGCTGATCCTGGTTGTAGAGAGACATCCATTTATGTTGGAAGTTAAAAATGCTGCATTCAAAGTCGTCTCTAGAGGCACAGACCATTTTCCTCACTCATAGTTTTCCATCAATCAAGTATAGACCAGTCTCCCCATACAGAGAAGTAGAGTAGCTCCCATTTGTGCTGTTTCAGGTGTGAAGTGTTTGAAGATCTGCAAGCTGAAATATTAGACCTGCAGCTATCCTTTATTTTAGAATAAACCAAACCAGGTTGGAAGAGACCTCCAAGATCATCGCGTCCAACCCATCAACCAATCCAACCCACCCAAACAACTAACCCATGGCACCAAGTACCCCATCAAGTCTCCTACTGAACACCTCCAATGATGGTGACTCCACCACCTCCTTGGGCAGCCCATTCCAATGGGCAATCACTCTTTCTGTATAGAACTTATTCCTAACATCCAACCTGAACCTCCCCTGGCACAGCCTGAGACTGCACGGTAAATTTTTCAGGGCCACACTAAAAACACACACACACAAAAAAACCACCACCAGATTTCACATGAGGTTTGTGAAACCCTGGGCAACTTCCAGTTACATAAGACAGCACAGCCCTGATTTGACATGCCTAATGCTCCTGCTGCTTTGACTGTGCAGGGTTTAGAATCATAGAATCAATCAGGTTGGAAAAGATCTCAGAGATCACCAAGCCCAACCTATTACCTAATACCTAACACCTCATGACAACTAAACCATGGCTTCAACTGCCACATCCAATCTTTGTTTTGAACACCTCCAGGGACAGTGACTCCACCATCTCCCTGGACAGCACATTCCACTGGCCAATTATTCTTTCAGGGAAGAACTTTCTCCTCACCTCGAGCCTGTGCATGAGCCCACGCATGAGCACTGCTTTTCTTAAACTTAACTCAGAGAACAGCTAAGTAGTCTGCACATGGAAAGAGAAATAAGCTGTGAATTAATCACAAAAATTATCCCACTTGGCTTCAAGGAGTAAAGATATTTCAAGAGTTATCAAATCTGACAGTGTCCCAATGTCCATTTCTTACAGTGCAAGGCTACCTCCTTGAACCAAAACATGTTAAGCTCTACACTACTTCATGGCAGTGAAATCCAAAGGAAAATTTAAAATTGCCCAAAATATTGCCACAGGTTTGTGATTTTGCTCTCCTGAGCATGAATCAGAAGTGACTTTATATACATAGGTTGAGTGCTCTCAAAGGTAAGGCCAACACCAGTAAAACCTGGTTTTATTTTTTCCTTTCTGAGCTGCACCTCAGGCTAGTTCTCACTTATATTCTGCCTGCTTCCCATCTATGAATTCTCCTCTGGTTATAAATACCATCTGGTTTCTTCATGATTTAGAGGTATATAAATCAATTTACAAGAGTCACCTGCAATGAAATAAGAGCCACCCAGACAGTGTTGCCTGAATTAAAGCAGTCCGACCTCCCATCTCTTATTCTTACTTTTCTAAACTTAATTTTCACTTTTCCAAACTTAATTTGTGTGACAACAACCCCATGCAGTGCTACAGGCTGGGGTCAGAGTGGCTGGAGTGTGGCCAAATAGAAAGGGACCTAGGGGTACTGATTGACAGCCAGCAGAACATGAGCCTGTAGTGTGCCCAGGTGGCCAAGAAGGCCAATGGCATCCTGGCCTGCATTAGGAATAGTGTGGCCAGCAGGAGCAGGGAATTCATTGTGCTCCTGTACTCAGCACTGGTTAGGCCACACCTTGAGTACTGTTCTAGGCCCCTCAGTTTAAGAAGGACATTGAGACTCTTGAACGTGTCCAGAGAAGGGCAACAAGGCTGGGGAGAGGCCTTGAGCACAAACCCTATGAGGAGAGGCTGAGGGAGCTGGGATTGTTTAGCCTGGAGAAGAGGAGGCTCTGGGGAGATCTTATTGCTGTCTACAACTACCTGAAGGGAGGTTGTAGACAGGAGGGCATTGGTCACTTCTCCCAGGCAATCAGCACCAGAACAAGAGGACAGTCTCAAGCTGTGCCAGGGGAAGTTTAGGCTGGAGGTGAGGAGAAAGTTCTTCACAGAGAGAGTCATTAGCCATTGGAATGTGCTGCCCAGGGAGGTAGTGGAGTCACCATCCCTGGAGGTGTTCAAGAGGGGATTGGATGTGGCACTTGGTGCCATGGTTTAGTAGTCATGAGGGTGACATGTTGGTGTCATGGGTGACATGTTGGACTTGATGACCTTTGAGGTCCTTTCCAACATTATTGATTCTATGATTCTACGATTTTCACTTTTCCTGCTTCAAATTTGCCCTACCAGATACCCAGCAGCTGAAGTACACAGCAGTCAACGCCTTTTCCCCTGAGTTCCAGCAATGAGCATTTTCTAGGATGCCTGGAGACCACATAAACCCCATTACAACCAAAGAAAAGAATAAGCAAGAAAATTTCAGACAGGAATCTTCTGCCTTCACCCTCTAAAGCGGCTTTATTTTCTGGCAAGGTTATTCAAGCCCTTCAGGATAGGACTGCACAAGGGAATAAACACCCTCAACTCCCTTTGAAGAAAATAGCTTGCAGGTATTAGAGTGTATTCCATCCATAAATTGCCTCAGCAGCAAAATGAAAAACGCTTCACACTTCCAGTTTTACGATGTGTGAAGAGGCTTAATTAGCTGAAGTTCATGTACTGCTTTGAAGATGGAGAGATCTCTGAAGGAAGTGCTAAGAACATAAAACCAGAATCCATCTTTTCTGTTCAAAAGAAAACAACAACACCCCACCAGAAAAAAAACCCCAACCAACAGCATAAAAAGCAGATTCGTGTTGCACAGAAAATGTATGCCAGAAAAATTATCCAGTGATAGGATTATTCATCAAAGTTTTACTTGGGGCCTCAGGGATTGTTTAGAAACTGGCATTTCCAACCTGTGTCTCAGTCAGATATGTGCTTTCACTACCTATTTTTGACAGGTGACTCAAATAGGACATCAGGGTAAACATTGCTAGAACACTATGACATTTTCTTCAGCATTCAGAGCTTACAGTTTTGGTGTTTAAAATGCAGGAGAATTTTTTTTGACAGCTTCCTCAAAAAGTGATTTATTTTTTTTTCCTCTGCATGTTTATCCAAGTACATAGCAGCCCAGACTAAAAAGCTGCTTCTGAGGCATAGTATGGCCACTAAATAATTCATATTACTGACTAAGAGTAATGAGATACGGTATCTAGGAGCAAAACAAAAAGTGAATCTAAGTGCATGCAAACTCATTTCCAAATATTAATTAGGAAGCAAAGAAAGATTAAGCATATTTGTAAATCAGACAGAAACGCACCTCTCACTGAATTTCATCCTTGAACAGAACATCATTTTCTTCATGTCTAAACTCCATAAACTGAATTGCAGAGGGACCTCGACAGGCTGGACAGATGGGCAGAATCCAACAACATGAGATTTAACACATCCAAGTGCCGGGTTCTGCACATTGGCCACAACAACCCCATGCAGTGCTACAGGCTGGGGTCACAGTGGCTGGAGAGCAGCCAGGCAGAGAGGGACCTGGGGGTACTGGTCAATGGCAGGCTGAACATGAGCCTGCAGTGTGCCCAGGCAGCCAAGAGGGCCAATGGCATCCTGGCCTGCATCAGGAACAGTGTGGCCAGCAGGAGCAGGGAGGTCATTCTGCCCCTGTACACCGCACTGGTTAGGCCACACCTCGAGTACTGTGTCCAGTTCTGGGCCCCTCAGTTTAGGAAGGATGTTGACTTGCTGGAACGACTCCAGAGAAGGGCAACGAAGTTGGTGAGGGGTTTGGAACACAAGACCTATGAGGAAAGACTGAGGGAGCTGGGGTTGCTCAGCCTGGAGAAGAGGAGACTCAGGGGTGACCTTATCACTCTCTACAACTACCTGAAGGGAGGTTGTAGACAGGCAGATAATGGTCTCTTCTCCCAGGCAGCCAGCACCAGAACAAGAGGACACAGTCTCAGGCTGCGCCAGGGGAGGTTCAGGTTTGATGTTAGGAAGAAGTTCTATACAGAGAGAGTGATTGCCCATTGGAATGGGCTGCCCAGGGAGGTGGTGGAGTCACCATCACTGGAGGTGTTCAGGAGGAGACTTGATGGGTTACTTGGTGCCATGGGTTAGCTGTTTAGGTGGGTTGGATTGGTTGATGGGTTGGACATGATGATCTAGAAGGTCTCTTCCAATCTGGTTTGGTTTATTCTAAAATAAAGGATTAACTTAGCCAAACTCCTGGGAGAATGACTGGAGGAATGATTTCTCTCCCTCAGTGGTGAAAAGCCACATCTCTCAGGTGAAGAAATGCAAGATTCTTTGATAAACAACATTTTAATTCCACTCGGGGGAAAGGCAATTGATCAGACCCTGGGAGGAAAAGAAAAGCAGATCGTAGGCAGGATGACAGCAAAGCCAGGACCAAACCATGAGCTGATGATCAGAAGTAGACATCGGTTTGTATCAGCTGAAAGGAACATGTTTTTTTCCTGGATTCTTGTTCTCAAAAAGTCTCCGAGGAGACTTTGTTGTGGCCTTCCAGTATCTTAAGGAGGACTACAAGAAAGCTGGTGAGGGACTTTAAGATGTCAGGTAGTGATAGGACTAGGGGAAATTGAGCAAAACTAGAAGTGGGTAGATTCAGATTGGATGTTAGGGAGTTCTTCACCATAAGGGTAGTGAGACAGTGGAACAGATTGCCCAGGGAGGTGGTAGAAGCCCCATCCCTGGAGGTTTTTAAGGCCAGGCTGGATGGAGCTCTGAGCAACCTGATCTAGTGTGAGGTGTCCCTGTGCATGGCAGGGGGGTTGGAACTAGATGATCCTTAAGGTTCTTTCCAACCCTGACAACTCTATGATTCTAAAATAAGGGAATTTTATTTTTTTGATGAGTCTATGAAGTTAAGCACTACAAACACACAGCAACTGCACTATAAAAAACTCAGGAATCTGAAAATTTGCTTATCTTGTAGGTTGCTCATTGAAAGAAACTAATCAGGATGGTAAGGTCTCAGATCAGAGAGAGATTTGCCTTGGAAGCACATAGACCAATAGCTCAGCTTGCCCTTCAGAGCACCACACTGTGAAAACCACAAATCTGAATAGCTATGAACATAGACATATACATATTTAATTTTTAAAGACAAAAGTCAAGCTTTCAAAACATATCACCAACAGAAGAAGCAGCCTGAAGATCCTTACAGAGGTCAGCTGATGCAGAATGCTGGTTTTCATCCCTGTCCCGCACGACTCAAAGCCACAAAGTCCAGAGACACATTTAGAGATCAAAAAAGCTCTCCACCCTGTGCATTTGAAGAGAAAAAAATGACAGTTCTGGGGGAAAAAATAGATAGATAGATAGATAGATAGATAGATAGATAGATAGATAGATAGATATCACAGTATTGCTAAGGTTGGAAGAGACCTCAAGGATCATCGAGTCCAACCTGTCACCACAGAACTCATGACTAGACCATGGCACCAAGTGCCACATCCAATCTCCTCTTGAACACCTCCAGGGATGGTGACTCCACCACCTCCCTGGGAAGCCCATTCCAATGACAAATGACTGTCTCAGTGAAGAACTTTCTCCTCACCTCAAGTCTAAACTTCCCCTGGCACAGCTTGAGACTGTGTCCTCTTGTTCTGGTTGCCTGGGAGAAGAGACCAACCCCTTCCTGGCTACAACCACCCTTCAGGTAGTTGTAGAGGGCAATGAGGTCACTCCTGAACCTCTTCTTCTCCAGGCTGAACAATCCCAGCTCCCTCAGCCTCTCCTCATAGGGCTTGTGCTGAAGGCCTCTCTCCAGCCTTGTTGCCCTTCTCTGGACACGTTCAAGTGTCTCAATGTCCTTCTTAAACTGAGGGGCCCAGAACTGGACACAGGACTCAAGGTGCAGCCTAACCAATGCAGAGTACAGGGGCACAATGACTTCCCTGCTCCTGCTGGCCACACTATTCCTAATGCAGGCCAGGATGCCATTGGCCCTCTTGGCCACCTGGGCACACTGCTGCCTCATGTTTAGGCAGCTGTCAATCAGCACCTCCAGGTCCCTCTCTGTTTGGGAGCTCTCCAGCCACTCTGACCAGATAGAGATATATAAAATGATAGGCTACAAAATTATCATTTCCACTCTCACAAATCTTAGTGCAGGTCTGGGAGCAAAACTGGACAGGAGGGAGGCAATTTCTTAATCAAACTTCTAAGACTAATGTTTTTATAGCTACTCAATGTCCTCCACATAGAAAACTGTCTCCAGTGTCTCCCTGGAAAAGGATGACTAAGATCTAGCCATTAACCAAGACTGAAATGGCTATTTTCAGCTAACAAATACTCATGTGAAAACATGGGCATTTTAGCACAAAAATCCCAAACAGAATCCCAGACTGACATTCTGCTGCTTTCACCAACAAACATTTTGGCCTTCTTCCCAATGACAATGACAAAAACTTGCATTTTCAGCAGGTAAACTCAGTTATTTCACTCAAGCCAAGTAAGTGTAAATAAATCAGTTTAAAAAAAAGAAAGAAAATTAAGGCAAGATTAGGGAATGCTCCTTTTATTTCCATTAAATGAATAATTAATTAAAAAAAAAGTCAAACTTGCAAATGCTATTTTGCAGCTGCAGGAAACGTGGGTTTTGCCTGACATTTGCGTTGGGTCAGCCAAACTTGAAGAGAAACAAGAAATCTGTCTGTAACCAAGGGTTACACTGTCAACCAAAGGAGGAGGAAATTCAATTGCTAAAATGGTAGTATCATCTTTTCATTATTATTTCAGGAGCTCAGCATTAACTGGACAACTTTAGCACCCTATGAATGAGTGTATGCTCTTACTTTTCAACAATAAATAATAGTCTATAATTGCTCCCATTTCTCTGAAACCAGGAGACAGCTCTCATTAACATTACTCTGAAAGAAGCCTTTTGCTTTTAGGGGGACTTACACTGGCCTATCATGATCTTTTCTGAGCACTCCAGAACACCTCTCATACAGAGGGAAATGTTCTTTTAGAATTTTTTTAGAATAAACCAAACCAGGTTGGAAGAGACCTCCAAGATCATGTCCAACCCATCAACCAATCCAACCCACCCAAACAACTAAACCATGGCACCAAGCACCCCATCAAGTTTCCTCCCGAACAACTCCAATGATGGTGACTCCACCACCTCCCCAGGCAGCCCATTCCAATGGGCAATCACTCTCTCTGTATAGAACTTCCTCCTAACCTCCAGCCTAAACCTCCCCTGGCACAGCCTGCGACTATGTCCTCTTGTTCTGGTACTGGGAGAAGAGACCAACATCCTCCTGTCTACAACCTCCCTTCAGGCAGTTGTAGAGAGTAAAAAGGTCACTCCTGAGTCTCCACTTCTCCAGGCTAAGCAACCACATAACTGCAAAGGCCCCACATGCCTATAGTGCAGTTACACCAGTAACTGTTCCTCAGACTCAGCCATGGTTTAGTATTTGCCTCTCACCTACACATGCCCCAGCTGGTTCTTTGGACCAGGCATCCCTGCCCTCACCTGAGCCAAGCTGCAATATCCAGCCCATGTTTCCAAAACCCAAAGGACTGAGTGGCTGCCATCAGATGAGAAACCTTGGACTGATCTGCCTGACAGGTGGCGCTTCAAACCACAGCCCATAGCCCATTCAGGACAACTGTGCTCCACTCTGTGGAAGCACTTGCATTTTCTAGGAAATTACAGAGGACACCAGGTGCCAGTGAGAAACACCATAAGCCAGTCTGTGTCATCACCCAACAAAGAGGACATCTCTCAGGTGTGCTTCTTTTGGAAGACAAAACTTGCTCTTTGAAACACCAGCCCAGTAGCTTGCATCTGCCCCTCTGGACTCATCACTGACCCTGGTAATCATTTCCCATGCATCTGAACACACACACACACACACACCAGCTGTCGTAGCAAAGCAGGTGTTTCTGAAGCCAAGGGATGTCACAACTCATGGTCCAAGGTCTGAGTCTCATACTAGAATAATTGTTTCAAAATTGGGAATATTTTTCCCCTTCCACATCCTTTAAAAGAGATCAGAAATAGATGTACAACACAACAGTAATATTACCTACAAAGGAAAAGATGATCTGCAGTCTCAGCATCCTTTTGCTTATCCTCTCCAGGATGCTGCTGCCTGTCCTGTTATTTACAATGATGTAACTCAGCATATGCTAGTTCTACTCTGTCGGGCTGGTTTGGCTGAGCTGCTATTCTCATACTGATTGTACTTTTCCTCATGATCTCTAAATCTTTTTCAACTGCTCCTTTCCAGGAGGCAACACTATACACAGCTTGTGGGTGCATAAGTAGCTTTCAGCTGCATTAAAACACCTCCAGTTACCCAGTCACAATTCTGCAAGACTTCTCTCTTTTTCTCATTACAGACCACCCTTCACCTAGAGCACAAGTGTTACCAACAGGGGCTTTATATGTTCTAGAACAACAAAGCTAGTGCATTGAGGCCCCCATGAGTACAAGCAACACCCTCAAGGTGCAAAAAACAAATGCTCAGAAAGGAGTGGACCAAAATTCAATGAAGAATACATCCCAGTCACCAGGATTTCCCTCAACTGTTCTAGGTTTCCTCTGTTCATTACATTTAGCTTTCTACAGCATACTTAACTACTAAGGTGGAGAGTGGGACCCAAGTTTTCCTTCAGCCTAGGAAAACTCCATTCAGTTTTCATTTTTCACTCTCACACCACACAGAAAATCCACAGGCTTAATAAGAAGCTTGAATTCAAGTACTTGGACATCCCTTCTAGAGCTTATACAGCTGCTGAGCAAACATCCTTCCAGACTGGGGAAAAACTTACACCACAGCCCTGAGGACAAGCCTGTCCTGGAAATCCTTAGTTTCTTCAGGATCCCACTGCCCTGTTTTTCATCTTCTGTTGTTGTTGATGTTGTTGGAGGAAGAGAAAGGTCTTAGGCATAAGAAATCTGACTCTACCTGTGCAGCTGAATCTTAAGGTGTGACTTTCTGAAGCTTGGCAATTCAAGGTTATAAGTCTTGTCTAGCCTACATGATACTTCTGTACATTTAGGCATGAAACCTTCTTTGACCCAAAAAAAGTCTATTTTTATCCTGTTGAGTTTTACAAATACTTCTTGTTTTGCCTAAGATACAAACACTGTGGGGACAGAGACATAGCTTAATTCAAATATAAATATCAGAGCTGATGTATCTCCTCTCAGAAGTTATGTGCAGAGTCTCCCCAAGCAAAGCTACTTTCAGACATTAATACAATAACTAGATACAGATAGAAACATGTGAAGACATTATCTGAAATAGAATCAGAATAACTTAAAGCTAATTGAAGATGTAAAGTGTGGCAAATACATTACTGTAACCTACCCATGTAAAGCAATCATCTCACACCAGTGAGATAATCTTCTGATGTTAAACAGAATTGCAGTTGCTCCATCTGTAAGAATTAACAGATGGAGCAACTCTTCGGGCTTTACGTAACAGTAATTAAACAAATCCTCACAACAGCCACATGATTTCATGCACAAGCCAGGATAAAAAAAAAAGGCTTTGCTGCCACGTTGGAAAATTCCAGGTCATCTAGTGCAGAGCTCCATGAGAGCTGTCAGCTTGAAGCCTTGGATCACTCTGCCTCATCCTCCAGGATATCCTCTTCAGGGCGCACTGGGACTGAGAGTAGAAAGTCCAAAAACAAGGCAGCTGTAACAGCCACCTTCATCTTCTGCTGGAAAAAAAAGTTCTTGGACTAATTCATCTGTAAGATGGAAGGCAACTACCCACACACCTCACTATAATAAAAGTCAGTCTGAATAAAGAAAATACGGGGAAATTCATAGCATTTGGTACAGAGGAGGCTTCAGTGTCACCACAGGCAGCCCTGCTATGAGCAAGTAACCTCTGACAGAATCATAGAATTGTTAGGCTTGGAAGAGACCTCAAGGATCATCCAGTTCCAACCCCCCTGCCATGGGCAGGAGCACCTCACACTGGATCAGGTTGCTCAAAGCCACATTCAGCCTGGCCTTAAAAACCTCCAGGGATGAGGCTTCTACCACCTCCCTGGGCAACCTGTTCCAGTGTCTCACCACCCTCATGGTGAAGAATGTCTTCCTAACACCCAATCTGAATCTACCCATTTCTATTATTTTTCCATTCTCCCTAGTCCTAACATTACCTGACACCCTAAAAGGTACCTCACCAGCTTTCTTGTAGGCCCCCTTAAAAAAATGGAATGACACAATTAGGTCTCCTTGGAGCCTTCTCCTTTCCAGACTGAACAGCCCTAAGTCCCGCAGTCTGTCTTCATAGGAGAGGTGCTCCAGCCCTCTAATCATCCTCATGGCTCTTCTCTAGACATACTCCATCATATCCAGATCCTTCCTGCGATAGGGGCTCCAGAACTGGACACAGTACTCCAGGTGGGGTCCTGCCAGAGCAGAGTAGAGGGGGAGAATCACCTCCTTCGACCTGCTGGCCATCTTTTGATGCAGCCCAGGATGTGATTTGCTTTCTGGGCTGCAAGTGCACACTGGTGGCTCATGTTGAGCTTCTCATCCACCAGTACCTCCAAGTCCTTTTCTTCAGGGCTCCTCTCAAGCCAGTCACTGCCCAGCCTATATTGGTGCTTGGGATTGCCCCGACCCAAATGCAGGACCTTGCATTTGGTCTTAAGGCTGTCATGGGTCCACCTCTCCAGCCTGTCAAGGTCCCTCTGGATGGATCCCTTCCCTCCAGTGTGTCTGCTGTACCAGACAGCTTGATGTTACCAGCAAACTCGCTGAGGGTCCACACAATGCCACTGTCCATGTCTCCATGTCATGTCATCTGCTTCACAGCCCCTGGCACCAGAAGCAGTCTTGTGGGCTAGAAAGGCTGGTGGTCAATAAATGAAATGTAGGAGGCAGGAAAAGAAATCTCACCAGCAGGTAACACTCACCCAGCCACCCTTATACATTGAGGACACAGTCTCAGGCTGCACCAGGGGAGGTTTAGGCTGGAGGTTAGGAGGAAGTTTTACACAGAGAGAGTGATTGCCCATTGGAATGGGCTGCCCAAGGAGGTGGTGGAGTCACCATCACTGGAGGTATTCAGGAGGATACTTGATAGGGTGCTTGGTGCCACAGTTTAGTTGGTTGGGTGGTCTTGGATGATAGGTTGGACACAATGATCTTGAAGGTCTCTTCCAACCTGGTCTGGTCTGGTCTGGTCTGGTCTGGTCTGGTCTATTCTATTCTATTCTAGAATCTCTACTCAGCTAAAAGGGCACAAACCATCAGAATAAGCAAGACACTTGGACTTCACCTTAAAGGGAGAAAGGAAGGGAGTCCATTACAGATAGAAAATGCAGATAGGGATGGATTTTCTATTTTCACATTGGGGCATCCCTCCTGCCCAAAAGAAATCATCATCATTAGCACTTCTCTGAAATGACCAAATTGGACACCCCATGACTTTGCCTCTGAAAAACCCCCAGAGCCATCCTGGGCATGGACCTAGTATCTCCATACCCCTCATCCTGCAGAGCTCTGTCTCCTTCTCACTCAGTACTCTACCTGTCTATAAAATATCTCAGATAATATGGACCAGAAACACATAGATGACACACAGGCCTTTATCTCCTGTATATGAAATATATACAGAATTCTCCCATCACATCTAACACCAAGCCAGAAACAACACCACCTGAAACAAAATTCATCATGTTAAAACTGAGCTTAGACCAGATCCAAGTGGGGTAAAAAAAAATCTCCTAATTGTGTAATATTCTACCTGCTGCTGCTGAGGAAAAACAAACAAACAAACAAAACCCCACCAAACACAACAACAACAAAAAACCTTGGCAGAATGGAGCACACACTGCTTTAACTCTTCATTTTCCTACCAGCGAAACGATCGACTGGGGGACTGCAAAAAACTTTGCAGGTGTTCTGCTGCCACCACATGGCCATGAAGGGACCTAGGCAGAGTTTTACAATAAAATGTCTATACTTCCTCAGAATACATCAATTCACTATCATTTTTTTTTGTATTTCATTAATTCACCTCCAGTTGTGGGTGCCTGTTCCAAATCCATCAGATGACCAGGTTCCCAGCCTGCCTGGTAGGTCTGCTCTACAGCAAGGCTGGACTGAAAGACTTCAGCTTGTCACACACTCAGGCCTCAGCTCTTGGATACAAGTTATTTTCAAAAAGTCTTCCAAAGGAGAAAATCAATCTCTCAGTCAACTCAGGAGACAATTATCAAATGCTCCGGATGAGCCAACTCACCTTGGAGTGACATCTGGAAGGGGGAGGTGAGGTCCATCACCTACTCTAGACCTTTAGAGCAGTTCCTGGCATGACTTACACAAGAGGATAGGACACCTATACCAGAGGCCATACCACAGTCAGACAGGCCTTTCAGCCATCTAACAGCCTCTTCCATAAAGAAAAGATGATTCAGGGAGTGGAACATCTCCGTTATGAGGAAAGGCTGAGGGAGGCACTCGGTGATTTGATTAGATGGTGTTTGGTGATGTTGGACTTGATGATCTCGAAGGTCTTTTCCAACTTGGTTAATTCTATTCTATTCTATTTTTTAACTTGGAGAAGAGGAGACTGAGAGATGACCTCATTAATGTTTATGAATATGTGAAGGGTGAGTGTTGGGAGGATGGAGCCAGGCTCTGCCCAGCGAGGTCCAACGATAACACAAGAGCTGCCAGCTGGAGCATAGGAGGGTTCCCAATGAACATAAGTCAAAACTTCTTCACTGTGAGGGTGACAGAACACTGGAACAGGCTTCCAAAAAGGTTGGGGAGTCTCCTTGGGAGACATTTAAAACCTGCCTGGATGCGTTCCTGTGGGACCTAATCTTGGTGATCCTGCTGTGGCAGGGGACATTGGACTAGATGACCTTTCGAGGTTCCTTCCAACCCCTAATGTTCTGTGGTTCTATGAAGGTGAGAACAACACTTCCTCTTTTTATTACAGTGATTCCTCCCACCAAAAAAAAAAAAAGCTTAGAAAAGAATGCTTTTCTGCAGCTATAATTTAAAACATCCTTCTGGTGTTTTAATTTTTACAAGCAAAAGTGCAAATCCCAGCATTACCTTGGCCAGACTCTGGAAAGAAAAAAACCAAATCCTATCTTGAAAATATACTCCTGTACACCATGCAAAAAAAATAATAAAGAAGTAATCTTAGTTCAAAATATCTAACTAAGGGTATGGATCAGTATTCAAGGCCTAGAAGCTCCTCTAGACTGTTTACATCACAGAATCACCAAATCACAGAATCACCAAGGTTGGAAGAGAGCTGAAAGATCATCAAGTCCAACCTGTCACCCAACACCTCATGACTGAACCATGGCACCAAGTGCCACGTCCAATCCCCTCCTGAACACCTCCAAGGATGGTGACTCCACCACCTCCCTGGGCAGCCCATTCCAATAGCAAATGACTCTGCAACATAGGAAGTTCCATCAAAAATGGAACTCTGAGGGTGGTGGAGCACTGGAACAGGCTGCCCATTGGTGCTGGAATCTCCGTCTCTGGAGTCATTCAAAGCCTGCCCAAACATAAGCCTGTGCAACCTGCTCTAGGTGACTGTTGTTTGGCAGGGGAGTTGGACTGAGGTCCCTTCCAAGCCCTGTCATTCTGTGGTTCTGTAGCCAGGAGGAGGGGAAAATGTTCATCTCATTTTAATTTCTTTTTGTGGCATGTGAACAAGTTTGTGAGGTACCAGATTAGAAAAACCAAGCTCTGTAAAGGAGAGAGGGAAAACTGCCATCGGCTTTACATTTTGGTGACAAACATTTCCAACTCTTAAAAGTCACTTCCAGTCTTTATTAATGAAGAATTACCCTGCCTGTGATGTAACCAAATCTTTGTGCAGGGGTGTGAAGAGCATCACAAAAGGCTGTAATTTCAATATAGTTAAAGAAAAAGGCTTAGGATGATTCAGCTGCATAACATAAACCAGGTTATAATTAAAATGTTTGTGTATCATGAAAACTTTATGACCCCATGGTTTAATACAACTTAACAGATTCAAGGTATGGACTCAGACTTGTAGCACATTGCAGCACTTGTCCTTGTCTTATATCAGTGAAGTGCAATACAGGTTGGTACATGCAACATAGTGCTGATAGTGTGAACAGGTTGAGGCTGATACTGTACAGGGAATCAATGTGCTTTTTTGTCTCTCAAGGTAACTCACCAACCCCAGGTGTAGTCATATCATCCTTTGTCCAGTCTGCCTTAGAGGGAGAGATTCTTGAGACAGGAATACAGAGCTTTCTTGAGACAGGAATATAGAGCTTTAGGATCCATATGGTAAGAAGTTCATTTAGCTTGGCCTGGGTTGGTCATGGAGTCAACACTGATCTCATTTAACTTGAAAGGCATAATTCAACATTAGCATTTGGCATGACTGTTTTCAGCTGTCATTGATAATACTTGGCCAAAGTTCAGGAAAAAGATGGCCAAAATAGCAGCCTGTTTTCCAGAAAGCCTTTTACAGTAATGCAAATTACTGTCACTTAATTTACCCTAAAATACTTCTGTTGACATGTCAGTGCTTTATTGTGATGGTTTTGACCTCAGTGAAGAATTCATAGGAATCCTTTGCTCCCTCCCTTCCTATGCCTGAGGCTTTCATCCCACCAAATGGCAAGTTCAGATCTCTAACAAGCCAGCAGTTAGTCCACACCAATCCAGACTGTAGCCTTCGTGCCACGCGATGAACACGTCCCACATTGCTGGACCATACAGTGGCTGCCAAGCCATATTTCACACAGTTGGCTCTTTCAATGACTTCTTCTTCTGTATCAAATGCTACCACACATGTCACAGGACCAAATATCTCTTCTTGCATGCACTTAGATTCATCCTTGACTTCAGCAATAACTGTGGGCAACATGAAATAGCCTTTCTGGTTGTCAGCTAGAAGAACCAAGGAATCCACACCCTCTCCACACAGGACTCTGGCTCCTTCAGCTTGGGCTTTCTTCACATAGTTCTTTACCTGGGGAAGCAGCAGGAAAACATCACTGCTAAAGAGCACCAAATCCTGAAGGTACACTTCTCCAGTCTGATCACATCAACAGAAGCCTCTAAATATCTCCAACTGGATCATGCTACCTTTTACTTCCCTCCTAACAAAGGTCATTCCCTAGCTTTTGTTTTTATGATGTTGCAAAAGTAGGGCTGAGTATTTCTTGCTGTAAAACAATTTTTCTCTCTCTGCTACTGTAGCAGGCAGCACCACTGGTTCTTCTATGATAAATATTCATGACAGGGTATGGCCCCGGTGAAAATAAAAGTCATCCCAGAGCCCCCCTCCTTTCTTCCAGGAGTTTGCCACACAGTTGCAGTTTGCCATGTGTTCCGTGCCACAGTTCACTAATTTACATAAAGTGATTGGTAATATTTTCCTAACTCACAGGCAGGCTTGTTAAATGTTTACATGCCACTAGGATGATGATGCCATGAGCCCTGCAGAAAAATCTCATCAATAATTAATTAAAGCTGCTCCCATGGCTTCTGCTATCATGTGCTACCTTGAACACACTGGACATGCTATTGATCCACTTCAGTTCTGACATCATTGCTCATTGCTTTGTTTCTCTACCTATAGAAATACCACAGAGATACCACCAGGATTCTCTTTTTCTTCTTCTAACCACCTCAGTAGTTTAGACTCTGAAGTATTGTGTTATATCACAGACCTTGGGAAGTAGCTGTTTCTGCCTTCTGCTTCTGAACAGATTTAGAGAACCTGCTGAGGCATGAGGAAGCATGACAAAGGCCTAGATTTCTCTCTTGCTCTGTAGTTTTTTGTGTTCTTCTTGATTATGCTGATTGTGTCAGAAAGTGTTGGTATGTGAGCACCTCCTCTCCTGAACTCTGACACCATAAAAATTAATTGCACATAAGCCACTAGAGCAGACTATGTTTAACTGTGCACTATCTCAGCTTCCCTCTACACATATGCAATTCCAAGCAGTCCTAGGAACTGTGTCTTCTACTCCCCAGAATTTGCCAGTGATAGAAGCCCACAAAGAATTTATCTCAGCAAATGCAATACTAAAATCCATGGAAAAGCTGCTGAACTCTATGATTGGTTAGCATTTAGATTTACATATTTTGACTTATTTAATCTTGAATGGGAAAACAGAATATTGTTTGTCATGCTAAATTATTTTCAGCATGGAGTTGATTTTTCTGGAGTAATCACACAATGTCAGGCCACAGGCAACAGAAACCTTATCAAAAAGGATAGGATAGGGATAGGATAGGGATAGGAATAGGATAGGATAGGATAGGAAGGGGATAGGAATAGGATAGGGATAGGATGGGGATAGGATGGGGATAGGAAAGGAATAGGATAGGAATAAGATAGGATAGGAATAGGATAGGAATAGAATAGGAATAAGATAGGAATAAGATAGGAATAAGATAAGAATAGGATAGGAATAGGATAGGAATAGGATAGGAATAGGATGGGATAGGAACAGGATAGGATAGGAATAGGATAGGATAGGAATAGGATAGGACAGGAATGGGATGGAATGGGATGGAATGGAATGGAATGGAATGGAATGGAATGGAATGGAATGGAATGGAATGGAATGGAATGGAATGGAATGGAATGGAATGGAATGGAATGGAATGGAATAGAATTAACCAGGTTGGAAGAGACCTTTGAGATCATCGAGATACGGTATAATGGCTTTGAATCACTATCCCTCAGAGCTGATCTTGAAGAGGACATGGTCTTTTCTATAGATTACGTCATAGTCCTCTAAAAGATGAGATGAGATCTTGTAAATGCCATGTATCACCTTTTCTAGATGCTCTTTACTTATTAGTGCTCCCACGTTGACTGTAGGATCTGAGGGATTCCCAACCTTCCACTTCTTAGCCTCTGCCACAAACCTCTTCACAAACTCATTGTATATGCCCCTCTGAACAAAGATCCTGGAGGTGCAGAGACAAATCTCACCCTGCCATAAATAAACAAACCAGAAAAACAATGATATTAGTTCATAATGCACTGCACTACTGGAAAGCATTAAGAGGCACATCTCAGAATGAGACTACATGTCCCTGTATCCCCAGGAGTGAAAACTACACTCACCAGCACTGCAAAGTAGGATTTTTCCCAGATTAAAAAGGAAAAGAGAGGAGAAACACAAAACAGCAACAACAGGACTATATAGTGACTTACTAAAGCAAATAGGTTTTTCATTGATTACATGTTGTCTTCACCAGCATTTTTCATAGGAAAGGTGATTCCCAACTTTAAACAACCTCCAACTCTATTTTCTGACAACGCCTTGCTTGATACCAAGCTATTTTTCTAAACATTTGCAATTCCATGGCTTTGGTGATATTTCCTGAGGGTGGTGATGAGGGAAGAGGAACACTGATACAATTTTGGAAGGACTCTCCTAATTGAATTCCAGTAAATGCGCAAGCTTCCCACTTCCTTGTAGGGTGGGATTTTAAATAGCTGCTTTCTGGAAGAATAAGCAGTTTGTCTATTTTGAGAGGGGAAAATAACACCTTGGCTTTTTTTTTTCTGATGGAGAGTACTGGGGAAAATTCTTTATTATTTTCGTTCCCTGCTTGTAGAATAGTTAATCTCTTTCATATTTTTTGTCCATCTACAGCTTGCCTACAACATAAAACCTTGAAACAGACCTTGACAGTTGTGGCAGTTTTAGGCTATGCCTTTAAATTTTTTCCCAGATCTTGAGCAGAAAAGTAGTAAAAATGTAAATAAATCACTCTGGAGTGTATAAAGGAAAATAGAGAGTTCCAGAGTTCCATTGGAGAGATAAGGAACTTAAACTGATTGTACCAAAACAATTTTCTTCTTCTCTTCTCACTTCTTCACTCTGGAGAGATACTAACTTGCTTCTGCTTGACCTTGCCTGCATTGTTTTGGTTAAGTCTAACAGCAACTTTCACTGCTCTTTTCTCTTCTCCCCTTTGTACTGGGGAGGGGTAGGAGGGGGTAGTCAGAAAAAGGAGAAGCTAGTAGCTTCCCCTAGTCCTTGACCAGGGGGGTTCTTGTGCTGCTTGTTAATTGTAAATATCTGTAAATATTGTAAATACTGTATACCTTGTACATATTCATTGCATTCCATTGTAGATTATAGTTTTGCCTGTAAATACAGCTTTCTTTTGTTTCCAAGTGGGCTGGTCTGGCAAAGTTAACGTTGGGGGGAAAATTTCAACCCACCACAACAGTTTCAGACTTGGATCCAAAGGTACGTGCATGTGTGCACACACTTGCTCTCAGACACGTGCACACCTGCTGCTGCAAACAGGGTTCATATGGTACAGGGGTGAGAGGCACCTGGTTGGCAAAGCTGGACCTCACAGTCGTGGGGATGCACTGTGTCAGGTCAGCATCATCGAAGATGATGGCCGGGTTTTTCCCTCCCAGTTCCAGTGAAAGCCGTTTGCAGTGGGGAGCACTTTTCTCTGTGATCCGCTGGGCTGTCAGCGTGCTTCCCGTGAAAGAGATCAGAGGCACATCAGGGTGGCAGACGAGGGCTTCTCCTGCCTTGCTGCCCCTTCCAAACACCACGTTCACCACCCCAGGGGGCACCCCTGATGGGAAGAAAGGCACACAGTCATCACACCCTTTCCCTTCCTCAGCAGTTTTGTCCCTGGAGTTAGAAAATTACTGGTAGCTCTGGGGTGGCAAAGACTGACCCTTAACTTGCATAGTAGCTGAAATTCATGATGTTAACAGTTCTGGAGGGCATGGGTGAAATGATTAAAACAAGTTCCAGTGACTGGTCAAACTTGCCTGAAATTCATCATCTGAGAAACAGTTTTGAGTCACTGAGGGAAGAAGCAGTTGTTCCTTAGTTTTCCTTAACAGTGTACCAAACAACATGACAATAACTGAGAGGTGATTCTCAGCTTCTTAAGCTCTCATGAGTTCTCTCCTGACACCACCAGGCTTAGGAGATCCTTAAGTGGAATGCAGAAGGAGGAAAGGAGTCACAAAAAGCCTTTTCATGAGAAGAGAATGGGAAAAACTGGGGGGAGATGGGATAGTACAAGGACAGAGAGAGCTTTCGGTCCTTCAGTGCAACATTCACCTCGAGCACAGCAAAAAAAAAAAAGACTTTCTCAGAGTCTTTGAGCACTTCCTGATTTCTGCAACAAAAACAGTGCCCAGACAAGCATGCCCACCCCTTTCCTCCCTGCTAGCATGCCACTGGACTCACCTGCTTTCTCCAAGAGTTTGCACATCATCCAAGCAGTGACAGATGTCATCTCACTTGGCTTGGCAACCACAGTATTTCCACATGCAATGGCAGGAGCTATTTTCCAGGTCAACAAATACAGTGGCAAATTCCAGGGACTGATTAAACCAGCTACAAAGCAAAACCACAGAAGACAGGAGTTCAGTCTGCTGGGAGACAAAACCAAGTTCTCTAACCTCAAAAAGTTACACAACAATTTAGATTTATGAAGAAAATTTGGCTGTGGCTTTTATATCCAGACAATAAAAATATTTAGAAACATTTATCAGAGGCAGATAATTTTGAAAGAATTATGCAAGTGATCCTTAAGGTGATCAAACTCTCTGAATAAGTTTTGCTGCTTCTTTAGAATCTTATGCTCAGAGCAGCTTTTCAGTGTTTTCTAGCAACATTAATGGAAGGTTAGCCATAAATACTAGGCACACCAGCTCATCTGTGATAGCATTCTGTGCAAGCAAACAGCAACTTAAGCTAATGTGTGTTAGTTCAGATCACTCTTGTTTTTTATTTCCCCAGTTTTGATTAAATAATAAAGCAAAAAAGACCATACATAACATACAGTGCATATTCTCTTGCTTAATCTTACCCTAAATGATGAGTGCCAAAATTTATCAGTGTACAAACTCTTATTTTCACAAATGAGTAGAGTAGAACAGAACAGAACAGAACAGAACAGAATAGAATAGAATAGACCAGACCAGGTTGGAAGAGACCTTCAAGATCATCACGTCCATCCCATCATCCAACACCACCTAATCAACTAAATCATGGCACCAGGTGCCTCATCCAGTCTCTTCCTAAACACCTCCAATGATAGTGACTCCACCACCTCCCTGGGCAGCCCATTCCAATGGCCAATCACTCTTTCTATGAAGAACTTAGAATCACAGAATCATAGAATCAATAAGGTTGGAAAAGACCTCAGAGATCACCAAGTCCAACCTATTACCAATACCTAACACCTCATGACAACTAAACCGTGGCTTCAAGTGCCACGTCCAATCCGCTCTTTCTGGGAAGAACTTTCTCCTCACCTCAAGTCTAAACTTCCCCTGGCACAGCTTGAGACTGTGTCCTCTTGTTCTGGTGCTGATTGCCTTGGAGAAGACACCAACCCCTACCTGGCTACAACCTCCCTTCAGGTAGTTGTAGACAGCAATAAAGTCTCCCCTGAGCCTCCTCTTCTCCAGGCTAAGCAACTCCAGCTCCCTCAGCCTCTCCTCATAGGGCTTGTGCTCCAAACCCCTCACCAGCTTTGTTGCCCTTCTCTGGACACGTTCCAGCAAAGTCAACATCTTTCCTAAAGTGAGGGGCCCAGAACTGGACACAGGATTCAATTGCTGAATGACTGATTTTTTTCAGTAACTGCCTTTGGGCACACTATCACCTCACATATTTACATGAACTAAAGAAAAATAAAATAAAGCTCTGTAATTGTTAGGCTCCCAAAAGCCACAGGATTTCTCACTGTTCGATGGAGCAGAGGCAGTGAATGACTTTTCCTTATCAGAGTCCTTTTACCCGAAGCACTTCTGTTCTCCACTGCTCTCAAGAACTTTTAAACAGGTCCTCTAATAATATCTCACTAAATAAAACAATTCAAGTGTCAATGTGGAACGCTTATGTGTGTTTATTGAAAACACCTCATAAAGGAATCGTCACCGCCCCGTTAGCTGTCAGCTCAAGCATTTCATTTTTGAAGCATTAGCAGCATCTAGCGGCCGAGTTCGGCAACTCCCCGGTTAAAAGCATTTTAGCCTCTCCTGTGCGCTCCAGTCACATGCCGAAATCATAGAATCATGGTCTGGGCTGGAAGGGACCCCTGAAGGTCATCTACTATGACCCTCTCTGCAGTAAGCAGGAGCATCCTCAACTACATCAAGTTGCCTAGAGCCCTGTCGAGCCTCACTTTGAATATCTCCAAGGATGCTGCCTCGACCACTTCCCCAGGCAACCTATTCCAGCGTTCTGCTATTCTCATGCCAAAGAACTTTCTCCTAACATCCAGCCTAAATCGGCTCTTATCTAATTTGAAGCCATTGTCCCTCATCCTATCGCTGGAGGCCTTTGTAAAGAGTTTCTCTCCATTCTTGTAGGCCACCTTCTGGTACTGGAAGCTCATTATTAGGTCTCCCCAGAGCCTTCTCTTCTCCAGGCTGAACAGCCCCAACTCCCTCAGCCTGTCCGAGCAGCAGTGGTGCTCCAACCCCATAATAATTTCCATGGCCCTCCTCTGCACCCCCTCCATGAGGTTCCTGTCCTTCTTGTATTGAGGGATCCAGACCTGGATGCCGTACTCCAGGTGAAGTATCAGGCTGCAAGCTACTGCTGCTCCCCAGAGGAGAACACATCTCTCCCAGCTGGAGCAGGAGATCAGTGCATCTGGAGGACTCACTGACCCACAGCAGTGCCACACACTTAGCCACACAGACACACACATACAAAACACAAGGGACGTTTTGACAGTGGGAGCTACCAAGGCTGGTATTAGAAATAGTGTCCAGCAGGAGTAGGGAGGGGATTGTCCCCAGGTACTCAGCTCTGGTGAGGCCACACCTTGAGTATTGTGTCCAGTTTTGGGCACCTCAGTACAAGAGAGATGGAGGTGCTGGAGGCAGTGCAGAGAAGGGCAATGAAACTGGTGAAGGGTCTGGAGAATAAATCTTATGAAGAGTGACTGTAGGAGCTGGGGCTCTTTAGCTTGAAAAAGAGGAGGGGCTGTTTAGCTTGAAAAAGAGGAGGCCTGAGGGAAGACCTCCTTGCTCTCTACAGATACCTGAAAGGACATGTAGAGAGGCTGGTGCTGGTCTCTTCTCACAGGTTATTAGTGATAGAACAAGAGGGAATAGCCTCAAACTGCAAGTGGGTAGGTTTAGACTGGACATTGGAATCGGCTGCCCAGGGAGGTAAGTGGTTGACTCACCAACCCCGGATGTTTTTAAAGGTTGTGTTGCTTGGGCATATGGTTTAGGGGTAAACTTCGTAGAGTAGCATCAATGGCTGGACTTGCTGATCCCTGCTGTCTTTTCCAACCTGAATGATTCTATGATTCTAAGTTAACCCAGAAGCTTTTTAAGGCATATAAGCATTCATTTCACCATGAAGCAGCACAAGTGATTTTGCATCAAGCTGCTCATGCTTTAGCAGACTGGTTGTGTTTAGCACATGATCCAGAGACAAGAAATGCTTTTGAAACATCCTCTTTCTTTGCTGAGCCACTGCCGAGGCAGACACCTAGCCAAGGTTTTCAGCTTCTCATGAGCACCATACCAACTCCCACAGGTGTCCTCAGGGTGTAATGCAGACAGCCCACAGTTGTCATATCAGAGCACTCTGTGGTGTGATGAAGGACAGACGAGGCAAAGAAGCGGAAGTTGTACACGGCCCGAGGGATGTCGATGGTTCTAGCAAATGTAATCGTTTTCCCTGAAAAGAAACACAAATGCACTGCTGGGTTATCATGGGCAGAAAATAGCTCATCTAAACACCACTGTGACAGCACTTCAAGCTCTGCTCTGAACACTGTGGTCTGCATGCTTCTGGGGAAATGCCTTACATCCTGTGTCCAAATATTGCCCAGCACAGTGCAATCATAGTCAGTAACAACAGCACCCCTGGAGCACTGCACTACACTGAAGTCAAACCTAACCACTGAAGCCAAAGTTGGCACTCTTAAAAAACAAAAATGCCCCAGGAATCCGAGATAGAATAGAATTAACCAAGTTGGAAGAGACCTTCAAGATCATCACATCCAACCTATCATCCAACACCACCTAATCAACTAAACCATGCAACCAAGCACCCTATCAAGTCTCCTCCAAAACACCTCCAATCATGGCGACTCCACCACCTCCCCGGGCAGCCCATTCCAATGGGCAATCACTCTCTCTGTATAGAACTTCTTCCTAACCTCCAGCCTAAACTTCCCCTCGTGCAGCTTGAGACTGTCCTCTTGTTCTGGTGCTGGTTGCCCAGGACAAGAGACCAACCTCCACCTGTCTACAACCTCCCTTCAGGTAGTTGTAGAGAGCAATTAGGTCACCCCTGAGTCTCCTCCTCTCCAGGCTAAGCAACCCCAGCTCCCTCAGTCTCTCCTCACAGGGCTTGTGTTCCGAACCCCTCAAGATCAGCAGCTGAGATCAGCAGCTTCTGCAAGGTTTCATGGATATCAACTCCAGTTTGCACCGACAGCTCATACCATACTAAACACTTGGACCATAACCCTCATTTCAGTATTCAGCAAGACATTCTGCATTTCAGATTAACCATTACAATTTTTACCCTGATCCTTTGACTCTGCTTGTGCAAATTCTTCCAGGTCACGTTCAATAAGGTCTGCCAGTTTGTTCAGGATCTGAGATCTTTCCAACGGACTTTTTGAGGACCAAACTGGGAAAGCAGCTTTGGCAGCTTTGACAGCGAGTTCCACCTAAAAAAAGTGAAATAGGGATGGTGAGCATTAATTGAATGCCTTAGATTATGAGACAATCAGCAGATGAAATCCTATTTGTGAGGCTAATAATCCAGATCACATTGTTAGGAGCACTGCATCTCTTCAGTTGTGACTATTGATAGCTTCTCTATTTTCATCTTCTCAAGACACTGTCTCACAACTCAAGAGTTTCTTTCCCTGATCCTCTGTTTCACTGTAACTCTTAGTTTTCTCTACATTCCAGCAACTTGTGAGCAATCCTCCAGGCCTGGGGGATATGACAGACCAGTCAACTGCACCAGCAAGTACCAGTGGCCAAACCCACGAAGAATCTTGTTTCTCATGGAGTAAAGGGCAAACATTTCCCAGAAGAAATGTAGCCTCAGTCTAAACATTCACAGCCCTTCTTGCAATTCAGGCCTTCAGCTACACTATGCAATGATGGAAGAAAAGGGTTGAAGAAGGAACATAATGTATGCCTTTGCTGACCTTTGATTTCTTCTTCCCCTTCCCCCAGTTGGTTCAAGCAAAGATTAAGAATATATTTACAGAATAGACACCAAAGAGAAAAAAATTTCGTTTTACCTGATCACAGCTGGAAACTTATTAACACCCTCACATTAAAAATAAATCATTAACTTATTTTTAAAACTCTTGGGGTCTAATCTGACTTAGAGTCTACAGACACAGGTGCATACCAGTCTTGCCAGTGCTTTGCTTGAGAGGTACGCAACTACTGCATGGCTCTTTAGGCTGATGTTTCTACACAGTGGCAGAATACCAGCCCTTTCCTGAAGCAGATGAGGCTTCAGGGACACGAGGATGATCAGAGGGCTAGAGAACCTCTCCTATGAGGACAGACTGAAAGAGTTGGGGCTGTTCAGTCTGCAGAAGAGAAGGCTCTGAGGTGACCTAATTGTGGCCTTCCAGTATCTGAAGGAGGCCTACAAGAAGGCTGGGGAGGGACTTCTCAGGATCTCAGGTAGTGATAGGACTAGGGGGAATGGAATGTAGCTGGAGGTGGGGAGATTCAGGATGGATGTGAGGAGGAGGTTCTTCACTATGAGAGTGGTGAAGCCCTGGAATGGGTTGTCCAGGGAGGTGGTTGAGGCCCCATCTGTGGAGGCATTGAAGACCAGGCTCTGGCCAGCCTGATCTGGTGTGAGGTGTCCCTGTCCATGGCAGGGGGGTTGGAACTAGATGATCCTTGTGGTCCCTTCCAACCCTGACTGATTCTATGATTCAAAGGATTGAAATTCACCAAAAAGCACTCTCTTCCATCAGTCATTTCTTCTGGGTACTTAAATGAAAGTTACCTGCATCTACTGATTTATAAGCAATTCTTTCTTGACGTTGTCTACCAGTCTAAAAGATGTTTACCAACATCCTTCAATATTTACTGTCCTATTTCCCATTTTTGGTTCCTATAAATCACTTAATTGCTTCCAGTGACTAACATATGCATCAAGGTAGGCTTTTAGCCAAAGCTGTTTTGGTTTCCCATCATTTATCCTCATAAATTTCTTCAGCTTCTGGAAATCAGCCCAAGTCAACAACCAGGAGGATGCTGATATGATAATCAGATAATTCTGATCTGTCTTAATGTTGTCACATTGCTGGTTCCTATGTAGTCACTGATGACTTATTTCCATCAAATCCACAAAACTGAGCTCCAAATTTCTTCCTTGAGGACATTACAATAATGTTTTACTAAAATGGGCACAAAAGTTGCAGTGGGAGGAAACTCTTTGCCCCCATGAATATCAGAATTTGCAGTCTCCCTAAAATTAAGGATCAGAGTTTGAGGGCCAGAGTGATACCAGTACAGAGGCCAGGTTGAGAAATAAACTCTCACAAGACCACATGCATCACTGGCCAAGCTCAGAAACCTAGACTACTCTTTCGACTCTGGTTCAACAACCTACAGCTCAGGTGCTGAAAGCAGCAGGCTGTCAGCCACCCAACAGCTGGAACAGGACCAAAGCAGCGCTGGGAAAGGGGAACTGCAGCTTCTTGAGCACGTCAGGTGTGGATGAGACACTACCCTGAAGAGGTTCACCACCATGCAACCCCTACTCATTAACTTGCTCTTCTACTCTCCTGTCATTAGGTGCCATTGTGGTGCTATTTCTCACTTACCCTCTCCTCTGAGGTCTGTTCCACATGGTGCTTCAGGAGAGAGGTGAGGTGAGGTGAAGGCTACCTGCATTTTTTGCACCCTCCATCAGTTTAGAAGGTGTCTCATTTTCACAGACAGCAAAAAGAGAACATAAGCAGAGAGAGGAATGAAGTGGCAGCAGACTGATCTTCCAAAAAAAAGAAAAAGAGGTGAAAGATTTGTAATGAAGCAGTAAGAGAGCATACAAAAGTTAAACAGCTACTTAGTTTGACTAGCAAAAAGCAGCAAAGAAAGGCAAGCCACAAAGAAAACATGTAAGAATTCAGCTATGAACTCGGGTGTCTGAAACACTTCCTTCTGCTTTCCTCTTCTGCACAAGACAGACACACAATCTAGATTGGTCATGAAAGTCTGATATTACAGTATCTAAAACTGCCATGAGGACATGATACTTGCTTTCCCAGGGTATGAAACACAGGAGCTAGGCTCTTTAAAGAGGTATTTTTTTTAATCAGATGTTTTCCAGGAACAATTAACCCTCACCAGCCTGCCTTTTGGAGACGCAGGGGACCTGCTGAGCTTGCTTCGGTGATGTTTTGTCGCTGCTATTTGGAATTCAGAACATCCAAATGCAAAACAAACTAAATCCTGAAAAAGAGACCTATGGTGGTTTTGACAAACTGGCTGGAATGGCCACTATAGCTCACCTGGTATTGAATTCCAGGGTCAGCAACAGATTTGCTGTCTCTCCATTCTACTTTCACCAAAGCTAACCATGAAACAAATCCAGTTGGACATCCAGCCTTGCTGGAAATGAGCATTCCAAGTTTTCCACTGAACTCAGGTCTAGATGGTTATTTTGATATCTCTAGCTATCCTCTAAGCAGCATGTGATGGTATCTTCTCCTGCAGCATGTTCCGTCAGTCACCAGTGGATGCCAGCTCTGCAGAGCCTGACAATCTTGTATAGCTGTCTAAAGGCAGGAGCCAAACACTCAAGTCAGTTTCACAGGTGTTTCAACTGGGTTCCTGCTGATACACGCAACCATAACCCAGAAAGCCGAAAAGCCATTGCCTTTTAGTGTATTTGAACTGTATCTCCAGAATGGCCAGCAGCCTACTTTTGTTAGATTGTTCAGGTGTTCTCACATCTCTCTCCTTTTGATGATTTTGCAAATGAATGAACAGGAAGATCTGCACCTGCACATCAAAGAGAAGCCTTTTCAGGCATAATTAAGAGTTGGAAGGAACCTACATAGAGTTTTTCTAGCAAACTCAATCTATTGCTCTTTAACCCTCGGTCATCAGCACCTAGCAAATATTTACCCACTTGAAATTACAGTGCAAAGGTTTCTGCTGAGAGAAGCAAAGTAAAAAGATGCCAACAGGACTGAAATGCAAGTGAAGGAAACAACTACACACAGTAACAAAGTGCTTTAAGAAATGTTTTAAAAATACTCTACACTACTTATCATAATTTTCCAGGCCTTTTGCATTATCCAAGCTTTTCCAGTCCTTTCTCTCTTCAGCAAATCTGAAATGCTATGACTGACACTTCTAGGCCCCTTATGAAGTAGCACAGTGTCACATCACCCATCCACACCTAAATATGTGTAAGGCAGCAGGAAACACTATCCCACCAGACCACACAAGGACATGCTGCATTATAAGGACACTCCACACAGCCACTTCATCACCTCCACTTAATATCCAACTGCTAATACCAAACCCAGAGGTTTGAAATTTAGTTGTTGGGGTTTTTTTTTAAACAATCTTCAGCTAAGAGTCAGTAAGCTAAAAAATCCTTCTGAAGGACAACTTCAAATCATCAAGACACTGCAGGTGAACAGTTGTAGAGGGTGCCTCCAAGTTTATTTACGGAAGAGACCAGTAAACCCTTTTCTCTCACACAGATTGTTTATCCTTACAGCAAGCCTGAGTGTCAGCCTTAACTTAAGCCAAACAGGATCCAGCCTGTAACTTTCCAACAGCAAAATGTGAAACAAACAAAACACCAAAAACAACAGAAAACCACCAACAGTACTGACTGCTGCAGTAAGATTACACAGTGCTACAATATGATCAAGAACTCACTCATTTAATCATTAAAGTCTTCAGCACTTGTCTGTTCTCTGACATTCAGCCTCCCCTGCTCAAAGTATCAATGTCATGTGTATTTAATGTTTTCACTTCTTTGTACATTTGGATAGTACTCACCTCTTCTTTGCCACTGTCGGGCACCCTGCAATAAACATCTCCGGTAGATGGGTTATAGGAGTCTATGTAGGAGGAACAAGGAACAAATTTGCCACCTATAAAGTTTTCCAGCACTAAGAGAGCCTTTGAGTGAGCCATTGTCAGCTGCTTGCTTCATCTGTGATTTTTTTTCTACGAGGCATCAATTTAAGTTAGTAGGTCTGCATATTGTTTGCACAGCGAGTCTGAACTCCTCCCCCTCTCCCTCTTCCCAGCACCACTCGCTCACGAGAGGAAACAAATCCTGGCAGTAACAGCACAAAAAGGGAAAGGAGCAAAAAGTTACCATTTCTATGACACTTGCTTCACTTTCTAGGAGTTGAAGGCTCAGCTTAGTTGTTAGAAGACAGCTCCTTTCTGTCTATAGGAAGAAGGGAAGCAGAATGGTTGACAGGGAAATTTCTCCCTATACCAGTTTTCCAAGCTGAAGTCTGAAGACATATCACACCAACTATACAAAATAAGTCAAGATCCAAACACCTAGCCAGGGACCTCCTCCATACTGTCTGTACACAGAGAAAAGTCATTTGGACTAGCATGTCTGCAGCTCATCTTCACTGCTTTGATGACATCAGTACTAATTAGAATAAACCTTTATTTAGAATAAACCAAACCAGGTTGGAAGAGACCTTCAAGATCATCGTGTCCAACCCATCAACCAATCCAACCCACCCAAACAGCTAACCCATGGCACCAAGTACTTCTCCTTGTAACCTCCAAAACAATGCTTCTTCCATGACAGAAGATTTTGAATATAAGAAACTCTCTTTTTCCCACCAATATTTGAAAACATCAAACAATGCAAGTGGCTGAGTGGCCCTTTATTCAAAACAGCTGAGAAGCACAATCTTACCAGGTACACTCTGTTGTATGTTGTTAGAAACTCAGTTTTTAACATAGAAGGTACCAGCTTTCCCTTCCACATTCCAGTGGAAGCCACCTTGCTACAGAGAAGCCTGCTTCATGCAACTGTTTTTCTTAACTTTCCTAGAACTCAACACTCTCCAGTAAGAGCTGTGCAAAATAGATTTTTCTCCCAAGAGGGACTGTGTAGATGCTCTGAGATTGCAAGCCACTTCCTTGCCCTCCAGAAGATATTGAAAACACTGCATCTATATTGAAAAGCAGGATCTTGGCAGCAGGAGATTGTGATTGTCTCAATTTGCAGTTTAGGAAGGTTTTGCACCCTAGAGCACCACCGAGCCATCTAATATCTTACGGCTCAACATGCAAACACATTTTGAGGAAATCACAGTGATGTGTTTTATGTTGCACAACAGATCATTTATGCATTAACTGGCACCTCTGGGCAGAGTTCAAACCCATGCTGAAAGGTAGTAGCGCAGTCATGTTGAAACCGGATTTGGTAATACTTCTGGCTCTCCCAAAACACAAACAGGGAAACTCTGCAGTAGCTTTTCTGCTGTCAGAGAATAGAGCTTCAAAATTTAATGCAGCCATGTGTGAGAAGAGTTATCAGCAGTACATCCTGTGTCACACTTTCTTGTCCATGAACACCAACTAACCAACTCTTAAAACTGAAGACACATTCCTCTGCCTGTAGCATTTCAGCAAACTTAAACATGACTTAAAAGCAACCTAGAGATTTTCAAGGTTGAAAGACAAGTTCAGTGGAACAGATTCAAAGCAGAAGCTTGGCACTGAAAACCTCAATGCACCGAAACCTTCAGTGTTGAAACTGGTAAGAATAGAAATGCAATTGCTGGCCTATACAAAAGACATAACAAATGGTAAGAATTCATAATCTTCATGTCTGGCAATAAGAGCTTTCAGATATTTCAGATTTTAAAGACTTTACAAAAGTCCTTCCCCATAAAACATGTCTGATACTTCTACGATATGCACGCAGTCAACAGTAAAATTTACTTGAGCATTTGCTCAACTGGGCTAAAGCATGTTAAGTGCAAAAAACAAGTTACTTACCAACCAAAAAAGCATGTGGGAAGAGTAGGTACAGACTGTACATGACTTTGAACTAAGTTACAGTCATAGGCTTTTTGTGTTCTTCACTACACAGGGCATGGCTTGACTTCGGTTAACCCAACTGACTGATACTCTGGAGAGTACTTTATTTCCTTCCCCACAATACTAACTGTGATCAAAGTAGAGTTGTCTCCACTCCACACTTGCCTAGAGGTCCCAGAATACCTGAGGTGTTCTCACACTTCATATTGAAAAGAAAGTCCTCAAAGATGCAGTAAAGCATGTCTGTCCTGATCTTACGCTGGAGGTGCCAGAAGGACCCTCTTGTCAGCTGGGAAGCTCCCCCTGCCCTAATACTGAAAAGCAGGAAGGAGTTACGAGCTGGAGTAAACACAACAATTTGGCTTTAGTACACATCCTGAGATGAAACCACCAGTTTTGCTGAGAAGAGCACTAAGTCTGGATGAAGGAGATGTGTGTGCACAGGAGCTGCAACTGAGTAACGTTGAGAAAAACTGAAATTACTTCCACAGAAGGACAAGCTGCACTCCAGTTTCACCTTTTAACTCATGTGTTTACTCTGAAACTTCCCAGCAACTGAAAATAAAGAATGACTTAGCACAATTTAGAAGTGTTTAAATAACAGAAGATGAAGGAGAGACAAATTCTGCTCAGACATTTTATTATTCTTACAGTTCATAAAATAAAATCAGCCAATGTTGGCAACAGCTTCCACTACACAGCAAAAGAAAGCAACTCTCTCTTTTTTGTTGTTGTTTTTATGTTTTAAATAAGTTTGGGGACAGGGAAAACAATCCCAGGAAAATACTACACACCATTTTCTTGACACCAAAATAAAGTGTTCTTTTTTCCCCCTTCCCCCCTACCCCAGAATATGCATTCAGCTCAAACCTAAAAATATATTAGACCAATAAAGTTACTTTACTGAGTTAATGTGCGGCAAATAAGCAAATCAAAGGCAATATGTAAACAACTTATGTCTGGAAGTAAGGAGCTTTCTCCATGATGACTCATTATCTTTTTCTCTAATTCAACTCTGCAACACTTTTTCCATCAAGCTCTCTAAGGGCTAAATTCCACATGGAGAAAACGCATGGAGATTCTTGAGAACAAGAAGTGCAACGTCAGCAGTTCCTTGTCAGTTGGCATCTTGTTCTGCAGTGGGAGAGACTGATGAAGGGCTCCCCAGACATCTCACATGATTTAACTTTTGTCATTACCATCTCCTCCCCAATTAATTGCATGTCTTCCTTCAGCTGAAGTAACCGAATCCTTAAAACAGAAGGTTGGAGCTCTGCATTTCGGTTGGACGGTGGAAGTTCTGGCATCACTGTCATTCTTTAATCTAAAAACATGAACAAAAGGGGGGAAATACCATGGGGATAAATGAAGTACTAAATGTAAAATGATCACAGCTTTTTTCAATGTGATAAACAGTCAGCCATGGAAAAATTGTTCTTTTTGCTTGGAAACTCTCTGGCACAAGATCACAAGTACTAAAACAGTCATTCCCAAACAACCAAAGAGCTTAGTCTCCAATTCTACAAGCACTGGGCACCACAGATCTAGACAGGACCCCATTTGCTTCAACTTAAATTTAATGAAAAACATGTGCAAGATGAAAGGTTTCATTTCGGATCTTATTTGAGACCAGACAAATTACTGCAAGCATTAAAGCTCTGTAAGGCCCAGAGGCTCTGACAGACCTAGCACATCATTCCTATGCACACAGGAAAAACCCAGCAGCTCTCAAGCTTTGTTCCAAGTTTTGACACTAAATGATTCAGTTTTATGTCTCAGTACCACAATTTGGGTAATGTGACTGAATTGTTATCCCTTGGGCCAATAAATCCAAAAAACCTAACAGGGCTTTTTGAAGTGAGTGATTGAGGGACATTCATAATTTTCACTCCTAACAGAATGTAGAACATTTGTATTTATCCCCTCAGCCTTAGCTTCCTCTCACAGAGAATGGGAAAATGTCTGCATTGCATTTAATGCTACCAGAAAAAGATCTGGGACCCAAACTAGCCACACAAAACCAGAGAACACTTCCCATTTAGAAACTACTTCTGGTTCATGTGTGCAGGTAAACAGAACTCAGAAAAACTCATGTATACTAAAATAATGAAGGGTTATATTAACTCAAGAGAGGGGGAGAATCACAGAGTTGTTTGGGTTGGAAAAGACCTCTAAGATCATCTGAGTCCAACTGCCAACATTTAAAAATTGTAAGCAATAGTTAAAAAAACAATAAACCACCACCCCAAAAAAACCCCACAACACCACACACACAACCCCCCCAAAACCCAACAAAACCAAACCCCCAATCCCACAAACAAACCAACAAACCCAGTCAAATAGAATAGTGGCAAGTTTTCCTCACATTTTGCTGAAGCACTGTGTCTTTTTCCACAGAATATGTAGAATAGAATACATAGAATAAACCAGGTTGGAAGAGACCTTCAAGATCATCGCGTCCAACCTATCAACCAATCCAACCCACCTAAACAACTAACCCATGGCACCAAGCACCCCATCAAGTCTCCTCCTGAACACCTCCAGTGATGGCGACTCCACCACCTCCCTGGGCAGCCCATTCCAATGGGCAATCACTCTCTCTGTATAGAACTTCTTCCTCACATCCAACCTCAGGCTGTGCCAGGGGAAGTTCAGGCTGGAGGTCAGGAGGAAGTTTTACACAGAGAGAGTGATTGCCCATTGGAATGGACTGCCCGGGGAGGTGGTGGAGTTGCCGTCACTGGAGGTGTTCAGGAGGAGACTTGACAGGGTGCTTGGTTACATGGGTTAGTTGATTAGGTGGTGTTGGGTGATAGGTTGGACGCAATGATCTTGAAGGTCTCTTCCAACCTGGTCTATTCTATTCTATTCTATTCTATTCTAAACCTCCCCTGGCACAGCCTGAGACTGTGTCCTCTTGTTCTGGTACTGGCTGCCTGGGAGAAGAGACCAACATCCGCTTGTCTACAACTTCCCTTCAGGCAGTTGTAGAGAGCAATAAATTCACTTTTTAGGCTGACAGGTGTAAAACAGGTCTTAACCATAAGGACTGAATGCTATGTGAAAGTTACCAACATTCCTTTACAACAGTACAGAAAGCCTATCACAAAAACGCCATACCTCTGTAACAACTCCTGCAGCAATAGTGGAGCCACCATAGCGTAACATAAACCTTCCAAGCTCTTTAAAATCTTTATACAATTCTAGAGCAACAGGTCTTTGAGTTTGTAGTTCTATTAGAGCATTCTGTCCTTTAGTCAATAACCTGCAGGGAAGGAAGGAGAAAACTCTGTTATAAATATATGCACAGGTAACTGAAAAAACAACTTACACAAATAACATACAGTGAATAGTTGGGGGAAAAAAGCAACTTAAGAAGCCAAAAGTCAACCTTGATTTCAAGTATAACCCAAAGCCACCAGACTGAAAACTCATTTGCCTGGAATATACATTTTAAAAAGCCCTCTGAGTTTTTCTTATAAACTCCTAGAGCATCCATCAAGACATTTAGCAAACTGTTTTGTTAATTATTTCATTAATTTCATTAATATTTCATTCATATCTGGTAGAAATCAAGTCTCGTTTCAAATGCAACAGCTCCAGAGCAAAATCTTTGCTCTGCAGAAGTCATGATTTTTCTTCCCATTACCTTCCAACAACAGTTTCAGCCATGCAATTTCTGGGAAAGGATTATTTTGGTAACATTGTAGGTATCAAATAGCACTTCTACCCAAATGCAGCCCTAAGTAACTCTCTACATATAGTTACTATATAAATTATGTTCTCATAATTTAACTTGTATGGGAAAACCCCCTAAACCTATTTTTATTGGTTCTCCCTGTCAAGTTGAGTTTATTTCAGACAGCAGCCCATCTCCAGAATTATACCACAGATTTCCCACTATTTCCCACTAGTTTTAAACATAATTTAGGTGTTCCTGATCTCAGCTACACCCCCAATTCTGTAACTGACCTAGGGAAGTTAATTTACTTCTCAGGTGCTCTGCATTTATTAAATGGGCAGGAGGTTTTTCACTTTGTAAAGCATTCTGAAATCTAAACACAAAACCAACTGAAACAATGACAACATACAGTCATAGAATGGTAGGGACTGGAAAGTACCCCTGGAGATCATCTAGTTCACCCCACTTGCCTAAGCAGATTCACCTGGAACAGGCACCACAAGAAAGCATTCAGGCAGGTTTTGAAAGTCTCCAGAGGAGGAGACACCACTCAATGTAAAGACATTTCTCCTTAAGCTCAAGTGAACCTCTTGTGGTTTAGTGAGCACCCACTGCCCCTTGTCATATCCCTGGCCATCACTGAGAACAACCCAATTCTTATAAAAGCATTATTTCTCCACAATAGAATAGAAGGGCTGTTCAGTCTGGAGAAGAGAAGGCTCCGAGGTGACCTAATTGTGGCCTTCCAGTATCTGAAGGGGGCCTACAGGAAGGCTGGGGAGGGACTTCTCAGGATCTCAGGGAGTGATAGGACTAGGGGGAATGGAATGAAGCTGGAGGTGGGGAGACTCAGGCTGGACATGAGGAGGAAGTTCTTCACCATGAGAGTGATGAAGCCCTGAAATGGGTTGTCCAGGGAGGTGGTTGGGGTGCTGTCCCTGGAGGTGTTTAAGCTCAGGCTGGACGAGGCCCTGGCCAGCCTGATCTAGTGTGGGGTGTCCCTGCCCATGGCAGGGGGGTTGGAACTAGATGATCCTTGTGGCCCCTTCCAACCCTGACTGATACTATGATGATATAATAAAAAGTCAGTCCATTTCCTTAGTAAATACCAACTTTTCAAAACACTCACTTAGGTTTTTTCTTTGTCACTTCACCAGTGCTTTTGTGGAGGACACTCAACAGCCTTTTGATAGTAGCAGGTTCACTCACTGTTTGATAGTGTAAAAGCACCTAGGAATAATTTTTTCAGTTATTGAAATGCTACAGGAAGCAGAAATTCTAGCCACTAATATTTGAAAACACCAACCTCTTTTAAGACTTATTTTTAAAACAAGTGCTTACAAAGCTCCTCTCACAGGAGTGTCAGCCTCAGACTCAGTAACAGTTCCTAGCTCTTAAACACTGTCATCACAAATGTCATGTGTACATTTTTAATTCCTAAGTGTTTTGCTTTTGCACTTCAGTGCAGTTCTGTAGCATGAACTAAGATTTTATTTGAAGTATGTTACAGCTACATGCATTATTATACACCTAAAAGGCACAAGGTTTCTAAAGCACAGCCCAGCTTGACTGTGACGAAACTCATGTTCTCTGAAATGGCCATGCATAAGCAGCCACAATAGCCTCTTACATCCTCTTCAAATTACAAAAGAATCCATTTGATCTGGATAGACAGAACCACTTCTGGACACTGAATGGCTCTCATATTCGTGGAGTTGAATATGGGGAGGAAAAGCCCTAAGCAACCTGCAATGAATACAGGAACTTTCACAGAGACTTACAGGAAATCCTTTAGTGATTGGAACTTCAACATTGAAGATGAGAACCCGAGCTCTAAAACGAGTGCAAACTTTAATGGGTTCCTTGGGATCACAAAATACACAGCCAACACTACAAGAGAGAAGAACAATATCTTGACATATAAACATTAATTGCTACACTGGAAAAATAAATATTTAAGCCAAGCAAAGCAAAGACACTACCACCTTAATATAACCTGAGGGGAAAAAACAAACAAAACAAGGCTGGATGTTTAGGCTGGATGTTAGGAAGAAGTTCTACACGGAGAGAGTGATTGCCCATTGGAATGGGCTGCCCAGGGAGGTGGTGGAGTCACCATCACTGGAGGTGTTTAGGAAGAGACTAGATGGGGTGCTTGGTGCCATGGTTCAGTTGATAGAGCCTGCAGTGTGCCCAGGGGGCCAAGAAGGCCAATGGCATCCTGGCCTGCATCATGAATAGTGTGGCCAGCAGGAGCAGGGAGGTCATTCTGCCCCTGTACACTGCACTGGTTAGGCCACACCTCGAGTACTGTGTCCAGTTCTGGGCCCCTCAGTTTAGGAAGGATGTTGACTTGCTGGAACGAGTCCAGAGAAGGGCAATGAAGTTGGTGAGGGGCTTGGAACACAAGCCCTGTGAGGAGAGGCTGAGGGAGCTGGGGTTGCTTAGCCTGGAGAGGAGGAGACTCAGGGGTGACCTTATTGCTCTCTACAACTACCTGAAGGGTGGTTGTAGCCAGGAAGGGGTTGGTCTCTTCTCCCAGGCAGCCAGCACCAGAACAAGAGGACACAGTCTCAGGCTGCGCCAGGGGAGGTTTAGGTTTGATGTTAGGAAGAAGTTCTATACAGAGAGAGTGATTGGCCATTGGAATGGGCTGCCCAGGGAGGTGGTGGGGTCCCCATCACTGGGGGTGTTTAGGAAGAAACTAGATGGGGTGCTTGGTGCCATGGTTTAGTTGATTAGGTAGTGTTGGATGATAGGTTGGACTCAATGATCTCAAAGGTCTCTTCCAACCTGGTTAATTCTATTCTCTTCTATTCTAAAAGAAACAAAACACAACCCACAAACCAACCACAAAGCACTCAACAAAAATAAATCAAGATGACCATACAAAAGCCTGTAAGAAAATTAATTCCTAGACAATGTCTATGGTATTTTGTGGGCATGCATGAAAAGGTTTGTCAAGTTCAGTGAACAATTACCTCCATTACTATTCAGTTTCTAAAAATGTCACCGTTTCCTGTGCGTAGGTACTTTGAAGAATTCAGACTTTCATTCAGAAATTAATTGTTCCAGATCAGTAGCATAAAACACTGCAGAGTGCCTAAAACTGCAGTGCTTCTATATGTAGCTCAGCTGTCTCATAGATAAAGGAGCATCGTGATAAACACTCTCAAAACTTAAGCTCTCAGTAGGACCAACTTATAAAAAACTACACGGAGTTACAAGGAAGCTGCTGCTTGTCACAAGTCAGTAAGGGAGGGCAGACAAAGCTGTTTCACAGCCACTGAAAGGAAATCTAATCCCACCCAAAACACATGGATGAAGAAAACAAAAAGCACATGATTAAACATGTACCTCTGATGTATCAAATTTCATCAGTATCAAGAGGACTTAAACAGTTACACTATCACAGTATCACTAAGGTTGGAAGAGACCTCAAAGATCATCATTCCAACCTGTCACCACAGACCTCATGACTAGACCATAGCATCAATCCCCTCCTGAACACCTGCAGGGATGGTGACTCCACCACCTCCCTGGGCAGCCCATTCCAATGGCTAACAACTCTCTCAGTGAAGAATTTTCTCCTCACCTCGAGCCTAAACTTCTCCTGTCACAGCTTGAGACTGTGTCCTCTTGTTCTGGTGCTGGTTGCTAGAGAGAAGACACCAACCCCTTCCTGGCTAAAGCCACCTTTCAGTTAATTGTAGAGAGCAATGAGGGGTACCTGAGCCTCCTCTTCTCCAGGCTTAGTTGGACCTGTTCTGGACAAAACTAGTGTACTTCCAAGAGATGAATGACATCAAGGTAACAAATTGACTCAAGTCTTCATTCAACAAGCAGAACAAGACTTTTCCCCTCCCATTCACCACAATCATATGCCATTTCATAATGGGAATACAGAAAAGTCTGTGCTTTTCCCTTAGAAGTATGCCATAAATGTTCAAAACTATCAATGCAAGGAGGTTTGCAACCAGTAGTTTGAAAGTGTGCTGTCTGAAGACCAACTGGAATGTAAAAATGCTGAACAAATTAGGGAACCAATTTTCTAGCCTGAACAACTGACATTTACCTAAAAGCCTCAGGCTAGGCTTAACATGAAATCTGTAGACTGAAATAGACAGATTTGCTGTGTCTCACTGAATGTATCAGAATCCCTCCCACTCTCTCCACCAAAAAACCCAAACTAACATGAAAACAAAACAAAACAAACAAACAAAAAGTCTCTCTCCATCATTTTTCAGCAGTCCTGACTCACTGGAGAGGTCCCAGAAGGCTGGAAGCTGGCCAACGTGATGCCCATCCACAAGAAGGGCCGGTTGGATGAGCCAGGGAATTACAGACCTGTCAGCCTGACCTCAGTGCCAGGCAAGATTATGGAACAGGTCATCTTCAGTGCAATCACACAGCACTTACAGGATGGCCAAGGGATCAGGCCTAGCCAGCATGGATTTAGGAAGGGCAGGTCCTGCCTGACCAACCTGATCTCCTTCTATGATCAGGTGACCACGGGGTGGATGTGGGGAAGGCTGTGGATGTAGTCTACCTGGACTTCAGCAAGGCCTTTGACACTGTCCCCAACAGCAAACTCCTGGCCAAGCTGTCAGCCTGTGGCTCGGACAGCAGCACTCTGTGCTGGGTTAGGAACTGGCTGGAGGGCCGAGCCCAGAGAGTGGTGGGGAATGGTGCCACATCCAGCTGGCAGCCAGTCACCAGTGGTGCTCCCCAGGGATCAGTGCTGGGCCCCATCCTGTTCAATATCTTTACTGATGATCTGGGCAAGTGCATTGAGTCTATCATCAGTAAATTTGCAGATGACACCAAGCTGGGGGCAGGAGTTGATCTGCTGGAGGGTAGGAGAGCTCTGCAGAGGGACCTTGACAGGCTGGACGGATGGGCAGAGTCCAACAGCATGAGATCTAAGTGCTAGGTACTACACATTGGCCGCAACAACCCAATGCAGTGCTACAGGCTGGGGTCAGGGTGGCTGGAGAGCAGCCTAGGAGTACTGGTCAATGGTAGGCTGAACATGGGCCAGCAGGTGTGCCCAGCAGGCCAATGGCATCCTGGCCAGTATCAGAAATAGCGTGGCCAGCAGGAGCAGGGAAGTCATTCTGCCCTATACTTAGCACACACCTTCAGTACTGTGTTCTGGGCCCCTCAGATGTTGACTTGCTGGAACGTGTCCAGAGAAGGGCAACAAAGCTGGTGAGGGGTTTGGAGCACAAGCTCTGTGAGGAGAGGCTGAGGGAGCTGGGGTTGCTTAGTCTGGAGAAGAGGAGGCTTAGAGGAGACCTTATTGCTCTCTACAACTACCTGAAGGGAGGTTGTAGACAGGCAGAGGTTGGTCTCTTCTCCCAGGCAGGCAGCACCAGAACAAGAGGACACAGTCTAAAACTGCACCAGGGGCGGTTTAGGCTGGATGTTAGGAAGAAGTTCTTCACAGAAAGAGTGATTAGCCATTGGAGCCTGGAGGTGTTCAAGGGGAGATTGGACGTGGCACTTGGTGCCATGGTCTAGTCATGGGGTCTGTGTTGATAGGTTGGACTCGATGATCCTCGAGGTCATTTCCAACCTAAGTGATACTGTGATACTGTGAATGGCCTGCCCAGGGAGGTGCTGGAGTCACCATCACTGGAGGTGTTTAGGAAGAGACTGGATGAGGCACCTGGTGCCATGGTTTAGCTGATTAGATGGTGTCAGGTGATAGGTTGGACTTGACTATCTCAAAGATCTTTTCCAACCTGGTTAATTCTATTCTATTCTGTTCTATTCTATTCTCTTCTAAAAAAGGCAGAAAGCATGTACAAGTGTTACAAGCAGATAAATGTGTTGAATAAAAAGTTTCCATCCATCTCACTCATTCAGATTTACTTATTGGTGCTGTTTGGACGTGTTCTGTTAGAATGATGGATGATTCAGTAAGCTCCTCAAAAATCTTGTGTTGTATTTAGCCATAAGGATTTACTTATTTCAGCAATTAAGATATCCAGGGACAAGTGTAAAGGAAAATGGCTTGGGAGGTTACCAGTTATCTGCAATAGGGCAAAGTATGAAAACCAGCAGCATTAGTCTGAGGTTGCCGTTGTTCATGAAGCAGATGTTTCCAACGTTTGTACATGCAGGCCAGGTGATATGCATCACTTTGGTTTTAAATATCCTGGTAGCCACATCATTCTTCAAGTAAACCACTGAATGTTAAGTGTAATGGTTATAAAGCTTTTCATTAAAAACAAACCGTTACTTAGACTGAAACCCGGTTTTGCTCACTTGATTTTGATGATATCCATGCCGGTCAAAGTGAGACTAACATGATCTCCTGCTGCAGCCCAATCAACTGGTTCATCATGCAGTGTGATTCCTGGAAATGAGTAAGAACAGAACCTCACAGTGAAGTACCTAGGTTCTGAGCTACAAACAAACAGCTCTGCTTGGGCCATTTGTGCTTCATCAACCATTACTCATCAATTTTCAGTATGAATGGGTTGAGAGTAAAAGCTTTTTAACCAAGAAGACAGGGGGAGCTTTTTTACTCCTCATGGTGAAGCCTCCCCAGTCTCTCACCCCACCCTGCACAATAACATGGCTTTATTTAAGCCAGAGGAGGGGACCTGGCACTTGTCACAATGCGGATGACGCAGTCCTGAAAACGCTGTAGCGCTAATATCTCCTTATCTGCCCCACCCTTCCTTTCAGGCATACACACATCTCAGACCGCATCTTTCAGACACTTTAATGCTACTCTTGTCAACTTTCATTTACCTTCAGCAGATTTGCTGACTCTTTCATAAAAAAAGAGCAACTAATGCCTTTCGTTCACGGCACTGTGTTAATTAGGAAGTATTTTTTAAACTGATTTCATTCTCATTTTTGACACATTTTAATTGCTTTCAAATTGCCGACCGGTGGGCGAGGACAAAACTGATTGCTCGGGACAACATTTTGGGGTTTCTGGTGGACACCAAGGAGGAAAGAGAACCTTCCCCCCCCCCCCCCATCTTATAAATATTGCATACATTTATAGGACGTAGTTCTACTTTGCAGCAGGTATTTATTGATTTGCAAACCCGTCCTCAAAACCACTTGTCAAAAACGTGCCAGAAAGTATAATGTCATTACAAGCATGTTAAGTACTGTCTGTTAAGGAGTGTTGATAATTATTTCACATGTACAGGTCTTTCTCACAAAGGTAGTGGAACTCAGCCTCTTGAGATGAAAAACTGGAATCCTGCACTGCACACTACCCTTAGAAAATACTGTGAATTATCTTACCTCTTCTTTACATTAAATATAAATAATATGTGCTTAATGAACTCTCAGCCTTCACTTACATTTCAGGCATACGAGAGGCAGTACAAAAGAAAAATATTAGAATTGTAGCATTGGGGATGCTGTCTTTCCATGCTACTTCCTCTACCCCCAAAACAGAGGATTGTCTGATAACCACATTCATCCACATTATTTTAACATTCCTGTGCACACAACTGTACAAACCAGCACACTGAAGAGCTTCCCAAATTAGCACTGAAAGAGCTGGTTGTGGAATAGGACAGTTAAACCAACATGCTGCTGAATTTTGGCTAAATAGTTAAGATACAGACACCCACTCATTTATTTGAGGGCTTAACTTTCAATTAAAATAATTATTTCTGTTTGCATATGAAAAAGCAACTCTGCAGTACAAAGACAGCAAGCTTAATCAAGAAACAGTCAAACATTTAATGGCTTAAATTACTATTCCTCTTCCAAAAAATTATCTGTATTGAAATGTAAATCCAATTTTCTTCTCTTTTCTAGGTGCTCAGGGCAATTACACCCTGAAAGTTTGTATGCTATGAAAAGTATCAGTGATGAGTCTCATGAACATCAAACAGCAGAGACTTAATTCTCAAGCTTTTTCACATGTAACTCGTAAGATTAATGTCTGAAGGTTGTTCAACATCCTCACACTTTGCAGCAGCAGCAACACTCCACAGCAAAGCTGAATATTAAAAGTTCCTGTACTGTTCATTTTTGCAGCTATTGTTTGAGCTCAGATGCTTTTACAGCAAAGTCAAGATTCATGAGGCTATAATATTTGAAATACTCAATATGGTTAAAAAAAAAAAACCCAAACAACCAACATGCAAGATTTCACATACTCTTCATAGACATATTTATACAGACACAGTCACATCTAAAGAAATTCGTTTTATGCTTTCACATTCTATGTTTGACAGTTAGTATCAGTTTGACAGTCTGTTACCATTTCAGTAACTGATCCTAGCTCAGTATTGACTTGAAAGTAAACATGCTTCTGAAGACTGTACCTTTTGCAGTGCAAGTTTCATTGGGAGGCATTGCCAGAAGCCGGTCTCCAACTTGAATGTAACCTGCTTCTATCTTACCAGTCACACAGAATCCTGACCCTTGGTCTGTAATGAACAGAGTATTAATTAAAAACAAAAAAAAATTATAATCAATTTCCTACCAGTTAGGCCTTCAGCAATATACAGTTAACTTTTTAATACAATGAAAATGAGGTTCCCCCCCAGTAGCGTGTTCAGTTCTTGCAAGTTAGCTCTGCATCATAATGAAAATGAAACACCAAATTTAAAACCTCTAGATCTTATGTTTTTCAGAACTAAGGGAGAAATAGCTTTCTTTTAACAGATGTCAGCACATGAAGAAATATTTTTTATTTTTCAATATTAAAGCCCTTAGCTTCTAGCAATTGTCTTTAATTCAGCACTTTCTCACTACAATTACAGATAAAAACCACATACCGCAGGCCTCCCACAAAACTTCTCATGCACACAGGTGCAAAAGCCTATTCCATTTACTGTTTAACTGAGTCAGAATTCTACAATCTCTGTCTCCATATTACCTTTACTCCTTGAAAAAAATCACAGATTAATTCAATCCTATTCATTTAACTGTATTTAGTATGAGGAGCTATTTGAACTCTGGATGAAATATTTCTGAATAAAAGTTCTGCAAAGTTGTGGGGGGTTTTTCAGTGTCCTAGTACTCTGCTCATTAACTGCATGTCAGTTACTTTCAATAGATGTACTACGCCTGCACATTGATGCACAAACACCTTAAGAAATCTCCTTAGCATATTTGCAGGTATGTTTAAAATAATCCTCTGGAGTAATTCAACAATGACATTTTCAGTATCCATACAATGTTCCCTTTGAGGAATATTCAGTGATAAGCAAGCATCTTAGTATTTTGTATGTCATATTCCATTAAATGCTTAATTTAAAGCTGAATTCAAAAGAGCAAGCTGACCTCAAAACCTGAGGTCACACAGCTTGATCTTTTGTGCCCATCACCATTATTGATGAATGGTTCTATCTATGCAGTTGAACTACTACCAGTATGCCTGCAGCTGATTTTCCTCTATTCATGCCAGCAAATGAGATGCATGCAGTCAACAGATCACATCAGATGTCAAAAGAAAAGAAAACTGAAGAAGCAGATGCTTTCAAGAAAAAAGAATGCCAAATACCACCTCAGTATGATACACCATAGGAACCTGAAGCCAGCTCTGCAAGTACTTGTGGGCAACTAGAAATGTGAACTGGTTCCAGGTTCCCAACCACTTCCAAGCACCAAGAACCATTTCTTGTTTTCCACATCACCACCAATTCTGGTTGGTAAACCAGTGTGGTATTTGAAGCTTTGCCTACTCCCACACTGACTGATTCCTGCAAAGCCTCAAGCTCCTTCAGCTCACCATGAATCACTGCTAGTACAAAATGGATAGTGGGGTAGCGAATTTAGAATAAAAACCCTTTATTTAGAATAAATCTTTATTTAGAATAAACCAAACCAGGTTGGAAGAGACCTTCAAGATCATCGCATCCAACCCATCAACCAATCCAACCCACCTAAACAACTAACCCATGGCACCAAGCACCCCATCAAGTCTCCTCCTGAACACCTCCAATGATGGTGACTCCACCACCTCCCTGGGCAGCCCATTCCAATGGGCAATCACTCTCTCTGTATAGAACTTCTTCCTAACATCCAACCTGAACCTCCCCTGGTGCAGCCTGAGACTGTGTCCTCTTGTTCTGGTACTGGCTGCCTGGGAGAAGAGATCAGCCCCCGCCTGTCTACAACCTCCCTTCAGGTAGTTGTAGAGAGTGATAAGGTCACCCCTGAGTCTCCTCTTCTCCAGGCTGAGCAACCCCAGCTCCCTCAGTCTTTCCTCATAGGGCTTGTGTTCCAAACCCCTCACCAATGAGGGCATTAAAAAAGCCCCAATTTCTACGTATCACGGTACTTGGGTTGCACCAGGACGAGTTCTTTGTCCCCAGGATTTGGCTACAGGACAAGGCTTTTCTAAATGTGGTAAATGGGGACTGAGGCAGCAATGAAGGAATTTACTGAGACCTTTTGGATCAGCAGACAGTTTGCCTGGAGGGAATGAGGAGGGCTATGGAGAACAACAACTAAAATCAGGCTGAGGGAGATGAATCATACGTGTGGGTAACCTTAACAGAGGAAGGGTTTTTCCAAACTACGTAAGAGTACACTCAGTACTCTCACTTTTTACACACTTCTATGGACAGCTCCTCCTGAGCACGCACATGCACTGGAATAGAGCTGAGAACAACTGCTTCACGTACTCATACCTGCAGTTACTTCCTTTGATAGCGTCCAAGTTAACTGTGTTTTGAGATCACTAGGTAAGAAAAAAAAATAGCCTAAAAAACACCTAAAAGGACACATTTAGTGACAAACCCTGTGTATGTAAATTGAGCCCTTTCCAAAGCATCTTTTAGCAAAAAAAAAGAAAGACTTTTCACAGAACAGATTTAGTCAAAATTGCTCATTTTGTGAAACTTAGCTCAATGCAAATGATTATTGCAACAAAAAAAAAGTCGTGACAGCATTTTGAAAGATCTCAGTCAACAATCATATAATCATGAAAGAGAGAAACACAGTGACAGCCTAGATGACACAGACAGTAGTAACACACCAGGGTAACTGCCAATGAAGGCTTTCCAATATTTAACATTTTGGCTTCAGTACCTTGAATCAGATCACCCTGGGTGTGTACAGCATACAGTGCTTTCTAAAAGACCCACATGAAAATTTCCCAAAGCTGGTTTTACCAATTGCAATTGGTATTTTACAGAGTCACAGATTGCACTGGGTTAGAAGGGACCCTCAAGGGTCATCTTGTCCAACCCCCCTGCAGTCAGCAGGCACACTTCCAACTAGAGCAGGCTGCACAAGGCTGATCACGAATGCCTCCAGGGACAGGGCCTCAACCATATCCCTGGGGCAAACTGCAGCAGTATTTCACCACTTTCATTGTAAAGAACTTCCTCCTAAAGTCCAACCTAAACCTTGCTCCAGTTTAAAACCTTTGCCCCTCGTCCTATCTCTACAAGCCCTTCAAAGCAGTCCTTCCCCAACCTTCCTGTAGGACTCTTTAGGTATTGAAATTCAGCTACAAGGTCCCCCCAGAGCCTCCTCTTCAACAGCCCCTATTCTTTCAACCTCTCTTCATAGTAAAGGTACTTCAGCCCTCTGGTCATCTTTGTGGCCCTTCTGTGGACCCATTCCAACAGGACCATGTCTCTCTTGTGTTGGGAACCCCAGAGCTGGACACAGTAATCCAGGTGAGGTTTCACCAGAGTAGAATGGCAGAATGACCTTTCTCAGCCTGCTGACCACAATTCTTTTGATGCAGCCCAGGATGTGATTTGCCTTCTAGGCTGCAAGTGCACATTGTTGGCTCATGTCCAGCTTCTCATGCACCAGTACCCTCAAGTCTCTTTCCACAGGGCTACTTTCATCATTCCCCAGCCTGTGTTGACATTGAGGACTGCCCCAAACTAGGTGCAGGACCTCACACTTTGCCTGTTGAACCTCATGAGATTTTCCTCAGTTCACCTCTCCAGCCTGTCCAGGTCCCTCTGTACGGCATCCTGTCCTTTGCTCTTGTCAGCTGCACCACTCAGCTTCGTTTCATCTGCAGACTTGCTGAGCGTGCACTCAGTCTTGCTGTCTGTATCATTGATGAAGATATTGAACAGCACTGGTCCCAGTACAGACCCTTTTTTTTGATCAGGTTTGTACTTTCCCTATTAATATCATCTCTATAACATAAAATTTCTTTTGAAAGATGCATTTTAGTAATTATGTTCAGTTACAAATATTTACATGTCAAGTACTGCTGTTAGTAGTTTTCAACATTCCTTGAGGGACCTACAAAATCCTTCAAATGTAATTAATGTTACAGGAATCCTATTCCTTTTTAATTACCTGTAAAAGTAAATGCATTTAGCTGGGGGAAAGAAAAAAAACAACAAAAAACCCCAAGTTTACCATGAAAACCTTAAGGGCTCACATGGATATGCTGTCCATACCTCTGTTAGTGCCAGGTAGTAACTAGCTGCCTTTCAATAAATCCTTGTCTGGTTTTAACAGACCACACACCTCATCCCCTCCAGTTTTTACATCAAACTGAAGGAATGCATCATTGTTTACATCTACAACAATGAATATAAAAGGAACAAGTCAAACTTTTGCAAAATCTAGAAGTGTAAAGAAAGAGTCCAAAGACATAGTTGAAACAAGTTCATTAGGCAGTAAAAACCAGTTTGGGAAAGAGAAACTCAAATTCTGTCCCACAGAACCACCAAGTCATTACATAGTCAATTAACTGGTCATGCAGGTTTTCTCCAATAACTTTTCCACTGTATTTCTCCTTCAGTGGTACTATCTAAAATTCAGTAAAGAACAATGCTTGAAAACTTACTGTTCCTCTTCAAGACTACTGACAGACACTAAAGCTCTTAGTTTAAGTCTTATTTCTACATCATTTTTCAAGACTTGTGTTAAAAAATGGTGAAAATATTATCGAAACAACTAACCTTTAAATACATCAGCAACACACAACCTAAATGGTTTATCCACTGATCTCTGTGGTGGCTTGAAAGAATCTGCAAATAAATTTGTAAGATGTTGCAGAGTTATTGAACACAGAAGTTCTAAAACATCTCAATTAGGGATAAACAAACAATAGTGCATTCCAAAGACTTCATCCCACATTTCCCCCAAAAGAGAAGATCTGACATGCACACAACTAAGATATATTAGTTTTCAAACAAGGAACACTGCACTTACCAATTTGCTCTAACAAACATTTTCCTTTATACCACTGTGTGAGGTCACTTGACTGACCCCTCGTGACCAGATTTTCACCACCAAGGCCACTTGTTGGAATATAAGCTACATCTGATTCCTAATGAAGAAAACAAACAAATTAAGCCTACATTCACAACAGGACCTTCTGGCAGAAGCAAGAGGTGCATTTTTTTCAAACCTGCACATTCCAGTTACAAAAGAACAGCTGGGACATTCATATTTTTCCAGGAGAAGTTACATTACTCAGTGGTTCAATTTCCTTTCTGTTTACCTCTTCCCTAATCCCAGTAATCTCCAACAAAGAGTTTGAGATATTTAAACATGATGACAGCAACATTAACAATAGAAACTGAGTTCAAATAAACTCCAATTCCCTAACTGACAGGCAAAACTTCAGTTTGTGTTGTTGGTTTGTGGATAAGGATTTCAAGGAAAGTCACAGCCAATCCAAATGTATTGGTTAGAACCAAGCAAGCATAAGAAGAACAGTTAAGAATGACAAATGGAGAACATTCTTATGAGTTCATAATCCACACTGACACCTGGTCTTGTATAAAACCCTACTGTCATTCATGTAGTCTTGAAGACTAAGATGGGTGATCCTTGGTGCTCTTTGTAGGTAACAATCCCAAGAACTCCAGATGAGGTGAGTATCTCAAGGATTCAACAGACCTAATGACGATGATAAAAAGAACTGACTAACCTTACCGTGGGGGCTCAATGTACACCCTACCAGTAAGAAAAGTAGTAGCAGAAAAGTGACACAAAATAACCTGACTGTAAAAACATCCTCATCCTACCCAAATGCCTCAACAAAGCAACAAAGAGCTCAGAAACATACATTACCTTAAAGCCAGCTTGTTTAAGAAACTGGCCAAGCTTACTGGTAATTTCCTGGAATCTTTCCTGTTGCCAATTGACCTAAAATAGATAAAAGATGATGATAATAAAATTGTAGATTTTAAAGCATGACTCAAACAGCTGCATGTCAGCAGCACTGTAGTACCAGTAGGTGTTCTTCACACACAGAACCGAATGAATTGATGAGATTTCTATGTGGATTCCCAGCTGAATACACAAGAGCATAGACACTAACAATTACTGATAGCAAGCAACACACCACTTAACTTGAAAGCCCCTTCAGTCTGGTAGGTTGTTGGGGTTTTTTAAACCTTACATAAAATTCAGATTCAGCAAGAACACTGCTAGTTGTGTGTAGAATATTACTATGTTGTATATATTTAAAACACCTTAGAGGTTTAAATAAAACTCTCGGCATCTTAACCTGAGTGACCACTCAGATGCCCTTGCAGAAGCTACTGGGTTAACTGTTTATGTGAGACTTCCACAAGCACAAAGTGAAGCCCTACTAATTTTAGGACCAAAACTATCCTTCTGTGTGCTTTGAAAATGTGCCCATAAATAAGAAGTACTGCGAAGTCTAAACACAAGAGACAGAGCTAAGAATCAAATAAAGAAACAATACTTCATTATTAGTTTCACAACACTGAACCTTAAACTTAGGGCTTATAGTCCCAGATAGGAGCCTTTCAATCAAAAAATGAGCAGGTACCTGGTCCATTTTATTGACTGCCACAGCTAGCTGTGTCACTCCAAGAGAGCGCACTAATAAGCCATGTTCTCGAGTTTGTCCACCTGTTTCAAAGCCGGCCTCAAACTCTCCCCTGCTAGCATCCACAACCAAAATAGCCACATCAGCCTAGGTTAAGAAAAACAACAACAACATACAACAAAAAGTGGTTAGAAGGTGGAAATTATCTGGGTAAATATGTGAATCAGCCATATTTAACACAAAACACAGGAAGAAGCCAGATGTGTGTCACATGTAATTGAAAGAAGTGAGTTCTACCTGTGTCATGATCACTTTGGTAGGATGATATGGCATTACATCATGTCATAAACCATCTTTGGTTTTTTGTTAAACAGAAGCCAACTCTTGGTTTTGGGAGCCTGAACTCTTCAAGCTACCCAGTACTGATAAGCTGCACAGACCTCAAGTAAAGCTTAAGAAGAGACATAAGCACAATGTCCAGTTCTCCCTGTCTCAGTCTGGACACTTTCATAGTGAACAGCTGCGATAAACTTTGAGGTAAATCACCTCACCATAAAACTGGGATAGATAGTTAACTGCATGCTGATGCCTCACAGTCCACTAAACACACAGGAGCATACCAAAATCACAAGGTGGAAAAACTGAAGTAACCTATTGTATCATCTAAGCAAACATTCTGCCACAGCATTAAGAGAAAATAGGTACCAGACAGTTCACAACACTGCACAGAAGTCAGCACAGGGAGGAAACACAGATTTTGCTGTTAACCTTAAATGCTGCTAAGATTTCTTCTGCTTTTCCTGCTGTGGTAAGAAACAGCCAGTTAGACCACAATCATGTACCACTGCTGTCAAAAGGCAGGTGTAAGACAATTTTATAGGACTGATGAGATGGACTTAATGGAAAGAGAGAAGAGAAAAACCTGGCACTTTCTCCCTTTCCTTACATGCTTATGTTTCAGGATGCCAGGATAAGGAACAGAGGTAGCTCATTGTCCCAGCTCTGAATTCCCCTCACCTTGTCCTAGGCATGAAATCCCCATAGGTCAAACAGAGACAGTGCAAGGGTGAGAAGGGAAAAAGAACACGGGATGAATTTCCCCCCAGTTCTCAGGCTCAGAAGAGCATTGTGGTGAACCTCTCCCTCAAAAAGGGACATCCTGTATTTTCTAAATTATAAACCCTTAAGACTTACTTGAATTAACCATGTGTATCAAAGGCCAGATCCCGGCCCTGATAAGGCTGATTTGTGTTTTGCATAAAGGTAGTTGGGGATTCACCTCCTAACAGAACTCTCCACAATCAAAAGGCAGAGCCACATTTCTTTTCTTCCCCTCATTGCTTCAGCACTGAGTTTACTCTAATAAGCAAGACAAGCTTGCAAAGTTTCACTGATTCCTTAATAGGCTTCACAACAGACCAGCCTCCCGCCACCCTGAGAGTAGAAGGAACACACCAAATCTTATTTGGCCAGAGCCATCTTTTGATGAACTGATAAAACTGCTGGTGGATTTGCATATCTTAACACTTCTGCCTGTGTTACTCTTCCACAAAGACAAACAGATTTAAATTAAAGTTGTAAAGAAAATGTCATGGCTGCCTCAACCTTTTCCCTGTTCTGAAACTGAAGATCCATTTCTAATTTTAAAACTCCAGAAATACATACTCCACAATACAGATATCTACACAGGCTCTATACCATAATTTGCAAGCTCCAGGCTATTCTGCAGCCTAGCCACTTCGTCACAAGATATGAATTCTTATCAAGGCTCTGCTTCAGAACTAGAGGAGAATATGGGGCAAATCAGTCTTCCTATAGTATAATTCTCTATCTGTAAAATCATGCATCCTTACTGAGATCTTAAATGTACAGAATAGAATAGAATAAACCAGGTTGGAAGAGACCTTCAAGATCATCGCGTCCAACCCTTCAACTAATCCAACCCACCTAAACAACTAACCCATGGCACCAAGCACCCCATCAAGTCTCCTCCTGAACGCCTCCAATGATGGTGACTCCACCACCTCCCTGGGCAGCCCATTCCAATGGGCAATCACTCTTTCTGTATAGAACTTCTTCCTAACATCCAACCTGAACCTCCCCCGGCGCAGCCTGAGACTGTGTCCTCTTGTTCTGGTACTGGCTGTCTGGGAGAAGAGAGCGACATCCGCCTGTCTACAACCTCCCTTCAGGTAGTTGTAGAGAGTGATAAGGTCACCCCTGAGTCTCCTCCTCTCCAGGCTAAGCAACCCCAGCTCCCTCAGCCTCCCCTCATAGGGCTTGTGTTCCAAACCGCTCATCAACTTCGTTGCCCTTCTCTGGACTCGTTCCAGCAAGTCAACATCCTTCCTAAACTGAGGGGCCCAGAACTGGACACAGTACTCGAGGTGTGGCCTAACCAGTGCAGTGTACAGGGGCACAATGACCTCCCTGCTCCTGCTGGCCACACTGTTCCTGATGCAGGCCAGGATGCCATTGGCCCTCCTGGCCGCCTGGGCATACTGCAGGCTCATTTTCAGCCTACCATCAACCAGCACTCCCAGGTCCCTCTCTGCCTGGCTGCTCTCCAGCCACTCTGACCCCAGCCTGTAGCTCTGCATGGAGTTGCTGTGGCCAATGTGCAGAACCCAGCACTTGGATGTGTTAAATCTCATGCCGTTGGACTCTGCCTATCTGCCCAGCCTGTCGAGGTCTCTCTGCAGAGCCTCTCTACCCTCCAGCAGATCAACTCTTGCCCCCAGCTTGGTGTCATCAGCAAATTTACTGATGATGGACTCGATGCCCTCATCCAGATCATCAATAAAGATGTTAAAGAGCACAGGGCCCAGCACTGATCCTTGGGGCACACCACTAATGACACAGACAAAGCAAAAACCTCTATACAGTAGCTTAGCTTTGGGTAAAATAAAAACATTTAAGAAATGGTTTATTACACCTTTGCTTTGGAGAATCATTTCTACTACTTCAAAAGGGCACCTTTAAGAGGAAAAAAAAATGCACACATTTTATGTCATGGAAGCACATTATTTTTGCTCTCTCCATTTTTTCCACATGTAACTAACCAATGTGAGAATGGCAAGGGAGTGTCATACTGAATTCAGTGGGCAACAATGCTGGTGAGGGGGTTTGGGAGCACAAGCTCTGTGAGGAGAGGCTGAGGGAGCTGGTGTTGCTTAGACTGAAGAAGAAGATGCTCAGGGGAGAACTTATTGCTGTCTACAACTACCTGAAGGAAGGTGGTGGACAGGTGGGGATTGGTCTCTTCTCCCAGGCAACCAGCACCAGAACAAGAGGACACAGTCTCAAGCTGTGCCAGGGGAGGTTTAGACTGGATGTTAGGAAGAAGTTCTTCATAGAAAGTGACTGGCCATTAGAATGGCCTGCCCAGGGAGGTGGTGGAGTCACCATCACTGGAGGTGTTTAGGAAGAGACTGGATGGGGTGCTTGGTGCCATGGTTTAGTTGATTAGATGGTGCTGGATGATAGGTTGGACTCGATGATCTCAAAGTTCTCTTCCAACCTGGTTAATTCTATTCTATTCTACTCTAAAGCCCAATACTTCTGACTTACCTACTGTTCCTAAAGCAAGTGGCAAGTAATCTCTTCAAATATCCTACTGAAAATACAGGTGCATTCTGCATCAACTTTGTTACCTATGTTATCTTTTCTCATTTCACATAAAATATACTGTTAAGTAGAAACTGCTCCAAATCTTTAAGCTCAAAACTACTTGAAATCTTTACTTTCAGGACTTCTTGAATATACATATACCACATCTGAATAGCTTTCAAAGCTCTACTCTGATTTTATCAAGCTGCTACCTAGTATTCAAATAACATCATTAATAAAATTTTCCTCTAAAAAGGTAACATTCCTATACTACCTCTAAAAAAAACAACCTAACACATTCTTTTTCAAGTTTAGAAAACTCATGAAAATCTCAAAAGCATCTTAGGACTATCAAGGACTCAATTTCATCTTAGATTTTAAAAGAAAAATACTTTGAAAGAAGAAAACCAATTTAAGAAAATATTGTAAATAATAATAATAATATTGGAAAAAGACCATCTCTACCTGTGCAGCTCCTGTGATCATATTTGGAATGAAGTCCTTGTGGCCTGGAGCATCCATCAGTGTAATTACTTTAGTCTTTGTCTCAAATTTGGTCATACCCACATCCATTGTCACTCCCCTTAAACAAAGCACGAACACAACGCACCATTAAACCTGCTTTGAATGCTTCATAGAGATACTAAGTACACCATTAAAAACAGTCAATAAATTATTCACTTCATAGCTTTCACTTGATTTGGCTTGCACAAGAACAACTGAAAGAAACCTGCTTGCTGGAAGAGCAGACTTCTAGAGCTGCCTTTCAGTAATTTTTGTCACAAAGAAACAAACAGCCAGAATTCAAAGTACTAACTCCATGCACCCACAGACTGTCCCAACAAGCACAGTGGGAACATGACAATTGTACTGTGCACTTAAGTCATTACTGATCTCACTTTTTGTACTTTGTGCTTCAGAAAAAGGCATCACAGAGTAACAAGAACAGTCAAGCATAAGAAAAACAGAGACATGGGACTATAGTAAGACAGTTATACATGTGCAAAGATCCACATGAAGAACTACCGATCATCAAGGAGGGATCACAGTGCTCTGCATCAGTTCCAAATCTAACATCCACATGTTCTGCACAGCACAGAGGGTAAGATTCACCTGACCAAATGCAAACATCTCTCATGCTCATGTCAGCATCTGAGTTAGTTACCTTAATCTCCCTTTACAGATGGGGCAAAGCTTCTCAGATACTTAAGGTATGACAAACCAAAAAGTACTCCCATAAATAATCTCCCCAAACACTCCAACCATTTACAGATAGCTCTAGGAAGTTTTTTCTTTAAAAAAAAAATCACAGTACAAAAAAAAAAAGTCAAAAATATAACTTCAGAAAACTTTTCCCTTAATATTTACAATCTCTTTTCTGAAGAGAAGGCTGTACCTAAATGAAGAACTGTTGAATACTAGAAATATCACAGATTAAGGGATATCACTTTTAATGCTCATGACAAGTATTCCATAAAGTTTACTTCCTGTTAGCATTTTACTCTCTGCAGGCAGGAAATGCTTGTCTCAATTTCTGGTTCCACATGTTAATTATATCCTACCACAGGTAGCTTGCACTAATAAAATATGGGAGTGAGTATGGTGTTTAAGTATTTGACTACAGATCTGTGAAAGGAATTGATCTTCCAAGTTTGTGTGGTTTACACCCGCCTACAGGGATCAAGAAAAAGATCTTTCCTTTATTGGCTTTTCCTCACTTATATCCTTAAGACTCTAGTGTCATGACAACACTACCACTACAGTAACATCACCCTTATTTGATATAAGGCCACTTATAAAATGTGAGTTTAAAATCACTTCATGACTGTTCCCTGCTCCTCTCTACCTGCATCCCCTCCAACACACACAGCCCCACTCAGGGTCTGCACACACATTTGTAAATGAAAGGACTCACACATGCAAAGCTTGAGCTATTTATAAGCACACTGCAAAATGTATCCACCCTTGAAAACAACAACTTTTCTGCAACAACAGTTGAGTAACACACTCAATAGGAACTGCCTTTCTCCATGGCCTTCAGCGTTGGTTCACATTGTGAAGGTTATCTTTCCAAACGGAAGAGCTTTTAATGCTATGAAAGTGTGGGTGGCAAGCAATTGTAAGAGCATAGAAAAGGAAATGTCTTCTTTTATTATTATTTTGTGAACATAGAATTATCATGTATTTAGTTTAGAATACATAGAATAGACCAGGTTGGAAGAGACCTTCAAGATCATCGTGTCTAACCCATCAACCAATCCAACCCACTAAACAACTAACCCATGGCACCAAGCACCCCACCAAGCCTCCTCCTGAACACCTCCAATGATGGTGACTCCACCACCTCCCCGGGCAGCCCATTCCAATGGGCAATCACTCTCTCTGTATAGAACTTCTTCCTAACATCCAACCTGAACCTCCCCTGGCACAGCCTGAGACTGTGTCCTCTTGTTCTGGTACTGGCTGCCTGGTACTGGGCTGCTTGTTTCACATACAGTGTTCTTAAAAACTCTTAACTAATATTTTTTAAAATACATAAAGAAAATTCCCCTTCACTGCTTTCCCATTACATACCTTTTCAGTATGATAAAATTAAACTTTTAGTTTTGCATTTCAATAAATGAAAGGCAGTGTATAAAGCACATGAACATATTTTGTTAATTATCTATTTTATTCAACACAGTGCAAGGCAGGTGATGAGGTGACATTTCAGACTTTGTTTATAATTACGACACTCAGAGAACTTTCTGTAGTGACAGAGCACTTTCCCCTACAACTGTAAACAAAGTGAGAGAACGATGGAAGCAATAAACCAGCAAGGCAGCTTTAAATGAGCTCACCCAGCACCCAGAAAAATTCTGCACTGTAGTTCTAACACTGCACTCTACAGCAAAGAAAATGCATGAAGAAATACTCAACTTCTCATTTGCTTAACAACCAAAAATAATACCATTTTTTCCCTTTTGATAAGATGTACTCATATAGACAAAGAAAAAATATTTGATAACAAGTAAGTATCTTTAAACATTTAGAATTTTTCCAGGGTGTCAGGTAATGATAGGACTGAGGGGGATGGAAAAAAAATAGAAATTAATAGATTCAGATTGGATGTTAGGAAGAAGTTCTTCATCATGAGGGTGGTGAGACACTGAAACAGGTTGCCCAGGGCAGTGGTAGAAGCCCCATTCCTGGAGGATTTTAAGGCCAGGCTGGATGTGGCTCTGAGCAAACTGATCTAGTGTGAGGTGCCCCTGCCCATGGCAGCAGGGCTGGAACTAGATGATCCTTGAGGTCCCTTCCAACTCTAACAATTCTATGATTCTATGATATTTTTACCAAAACATTATTAGTAGATTGGTATCTCCTAACAAATGCTGTTCTTTCAGGAAATAAAAAAAAAAAAAAAAAAAGAAAAAAGGGGTAATTCCCATTAAAAGAAGTTTCTACCTTTCTCTTTCTTCACCAGTTTCATCCAAGACCCATGCGTAGGCAAATGAAGCTTTGCCAGCCTTCTTCGACTCCTGCTCGTATTTGTGCATAGTTCTTTTGTTCACGTTTCCCAAGAGATAGAGTAGATGACCCATTAAAGTACTTTTACCTGCATCAACATGTCCTGTGGAGGAAAATAAATATCATATCAATTATCTGTTAATTTATACATTTTAAATACAGCACAAGAAGAAATCTACTCAAACAGATGACAATCACATGCCCCGAATAATGCTTCTGCAATCCATAGTTTCCCAATCCTGTACAACAGGCAGTTTATTGAAACTGTGAGCGTGGTAGCCATACAGTACCTCTAAAAAGAACACACTACAGGAATGACACTAAACCAAAGTACATTTTATTATATTGTCAAAATGAAGCCAAGTCAACCTTACTGTCCTAGTAAAGGCCATCTGAATGTACTCCCCTCCAAAGAATAATGGCCAAGCAGATGTGACTGAAAACAGTGCAAGATTTTCCTTCCCTTCCCTGCAGAGAGGACAGTTGTGTTTCTGTATCACTTCCAGATTCAATCAACACAGTTTTTAAACTCTCTGTTTGTAAAAATGTAGTTTAACAGTATTACCTATTACCACCAAATTAAGCAGTTGCTTCCCTCCTTGTCTCTTCTCCAACTCCGCTTTCACATCTATTTGTTGTTTTGTCTTGCTTGACTTTTTCACTGGAGTAGGCACTACATTCTGCTCTTCTGAAACCTGCATTACTTGAGGTGATGAAGCAGTCTCACAATTAGCTCTAAGTACCCCAGAAGCTACGCTGGAGTCTTCAGTTAACAATCCTTTCTGAGGTGTATTAACGTGGCCATTTTCTTCAGCAGTCACACTAGGGGGGGTAAAAGAAAACACAAGGAATGCAATGAGAGAGAAGCCACAGAAATACCGGATAGAAATTGAATTTCCCCTTCACTATCATGTAAGCCCCAGAGAGAGTATGTGATAAGCCCATTAAGGTGGAAGTGATAATAAGCAGCTGGATACAAACCACACAGATAACAGCTCTGAATATCTTGTCTGAAAAGCACCGTGTACAAAAACAAGATAAGAAATAATCTTGCAAAATACGTGAAACAGATAAATAAAAGCTTCCCACAGCCACTTCTTTCAACAGGGAGGGAGAGTCCTGCAGAGCAACTAGAGAGAGCTACTTGTCTGAAGCAAGGGCCCATGACAACTTTGAAACATCAATCCTGAAACAGCCTCCACATACATTACAGCTGAACATAGCAATGTTCTATTGCGGGAACAGCAACACAGCATAGAGAGTGGATACTCAGCACATCTAACTGCAAGGCTACATAGAACCATGAGCTCCCTAAAATTAAGTGCCAGAGTTTGAGGGCCAGAATGATACTGGTACAGAGGCCAGGCTGAGACATAAACTAACTCTCACAAGATCACACGGATCACTGGACCCACTCCATCAGGTCCAGGTCCATACTATATTGAGGACTCCAGACCTAGACACAGTACTGCAGCTAAAGTCTCACCAGAGCAAAGTGGCAGAATCACCTCTCTGCTGGCAATGCATCTTTTGATGCAGCCCAGGCTTGATGGCCGCACTCAAAGAGTGGCTGTCAATGGCTCCATGTCCCAGTGGAGGCCAGTGACAAGCGGAGTCCCTCAGGGATCAGTCCTGGGACCTGTCTTATTCAACATCTTTGTGGGGGACATGGACAGTGGCATTGAGTGCACCCTCAGCAAGTTTGCTGATGACACCAAGCTGTGTGGTGCAGCAGACACGCTGGAAGGAAGGGAGGCCATCCAGAGGGACCTTGACAGGCTGGAGAGGTGGGCACAAGCCAACCTCATGAAGTTCAATAAGAGCAAGTGCAGGGTCCTGCATCTGGGTCGAGGCAATCCCAGGCACAAATACAGGCTGGGCAGCGACTGGCTGGAAAGTAGCCCTGAAGAGAGAGACTTGGGGGTGCTGGTGGACAAGAAGCTCAACATGAGCTCTCAGTGTGCACTTGCAGCCCGCAAAGCCAATCAGATCCTGGGCTGCATCAGGAGAAGTGTGGCTAGCAGGTCGAGGGAGGTGATCCTCCCCCTCTACGCAGCCCTGGTGAGACCCCACCTGGAGTACTGTGTCCAGTTCTGGAGCCCCTATTACAAGAGGGATGTGGAGGTGCTGGAACGTGTCCAGAGAAGGGCCACAAGGATGATCAGAGGGCTGGAGCACCTCTCCTATGAGGACAGACTGAAGGAGTTGGGGCTGTTCAGTCTGCAGAAGAGAAGGCTCCGAGGTGACCTAATTGTGGCCTTCCAGTATCTGAAAGGGGCCTACAGGAAGGCTGGGGAAGGACTTCTCAGGATCTCAGGTAGTGATAGGACTAGGGGGAATGGAATGAAGCTGGAGGTGGGGAGATTCAGGCTGGATGTGAGGAGGAGGTTCTTCACCATGAGGGTGGTGAAACCCTGGAATGTGTTGTCCAGGGAGGTGGTCGAGGCTCCGTCCCTGGGGGTGTTTAAGACCAAGCTGGATGAGGCTGTGGCCAGCCTGATCTAGTGTGGGGTGTCCCTGCCCATGGCAGGGGGGTTGGAACTAGATGATCCTTGTGGTCCCTTCCAACCCTGAATGAAACTATGAAACTATGATTCGCCTTCTGGCCTGCAAGCACACACCATCCACTCATGTCCAGCTTCTTGTCCATCAGCAACCTCAAGCCCTTTTCCACAGGGCTGCTTTTTATCACCTCATCCCCTAGTCTGTATTGATAGTGAGGATTGTTTCCAGCTCAGGCGCAGAATGCTGCACTTGCTCTTGTTGAACCTCATGAGATTTATGTGGGCCCACCTCCCCAGCTTGTCCAGGTGCCTCTGGATGAAATCCTGTCCCTCTGGCATATCAACAACACCACTCAGCTTGGTGTCATCTGCAAACTTGCTGATGGTGCACTCAATCCTACTCTCTGTATTACTGATGAAAATATTAAACAGCACAATCCCAGAACAGACCCCAAACTTCAGTACACAAATCACTGACCATTATAGTATATTGACAGTACCTACAAAGTACAGTGTTTAAAACTTCATCCAAGTAGAGGCTTCTTCCCCATAGAAAACTAAAAATCCTTTCCCAATGCAACACTACCATGCTGCAGGCTGTTTTCTATGGAGCAGGGTCATGAATGCTCTCAAACTTGCATCTCCACATCCAGCATAAATTTTTCACTCTCAACTTTCTGTAACACCCCAATGAACTTCCCAGTTCTCCTTTTAAACTTCTATAATTGGTACCTCAGAATCCCACATTGTGTCATTTCTGCTTTTACTGGACACTACTTCTCATTTTCTGTCTGCATAGGAGCATTTCCATTGTGTTCGTACCTTTCCATTACATATACCTCAGGTAACCACATAGTCCAAGTATGTCAGTCTACTGAACAAAGCAATTTAACGGCTAGGATATAAAATAATTAAACCTAGGAAGTGTTCAGACTGAACACAAAACTGGGCTCTCCTAATAGCACTAAGCAACACGACATTCTATAGATCATCTTTTTTCCCCCCCCCCTAGTTTCAGACCTCATCTCTGTCATCAGTAATACAGCAGAATGATTGATTTTTGGCTCAAAGCCAAGGTTTTCTCTTGAGTTAGAGATCCCAAAGCAGAAATGTAAACACACTTTTTTTTGGCTAAGTTCCCCAACCTAAGACCACAGTCTTGCATCAAGTCTGGATACACAAACGTTTCTCAAATTGGCTTAGCAAAGAACTTAGTGCACACTGCACAGACTGTGCCCACGCTTTTGCATAAGGCATAGACGACTCTATAAAAAGCCCACTCACAAGAACTTATGCCATCAAAATGTTTTAAATCACATGAAGAAGGGCAAGTTTATATCAAACTACTGCCTCAAGACACAATCAAGACATTTTACATCTGACACTACGAAACCAGCTGTACTGTATCACAATTTAGCCTTAGACAAGATTCAGCACATAATATTCTACCCTGACAAGCTAAATACCGTTTCTAAGAAGACAAACTTGACTGCCTAAATTCCAAAAGTTACTAAGCCATGACTGCTTTAGACATAGCTATGGTGAGGATGGAAGAGGTTGCCCACCAAGCCAAGTCTAGCGGAGAGGTGTCCCTACCCCTGGCAGGGAAGTTAGGGTAGATGATCTCTAAGGTCCCTTCCAACCTAGTATCATAGTATCAGTCAGGGTTGGAAGGGACCACAAGGATCATCTAGTTCCAACCCCCCTGCCATGGGCAGGGACACCCCACACTAGATCAGCCTGCCCAGAGCCTCATCCAGCCTGGTCTTAAACACCTCCAGGGATGGCGCCCCAACCACCTCCCCGGACAACACATTCCAGGGCTTCATGGCGAAGAACTTCCTCCTCACGTCCAGTCTGAATCTCCCCACCTCCTAAGCCACCCCCACCTAAGCCATTCTATGATTCTGTGGACATTTTACTTCATAAAAACTGACTCAAAATAACCAAGCTGAATAAAGGCCACAGAGGACACAGTCTCAGGCTGTGCCAGGGGAGGTTCAGGTTGGATGTTAGGACGAAGTTCTATACAGAAAGAGTGATTGCCCATTGGAATGGGCTGCCCGGGGAGGTGGTGGAGTCGCCATCACTGGAGGTGTTCAGGAGGAGACTTGATGGGGTGCTTGGTGCCATGGGTTAGTTGTTTAGGTGGGTTGGATTGGTTGATGGGTTGGACACAATGATCTTGAAGGTCTCTTCCAACCTGGTTTGGTTTATTCTAAATAAAGGCAATCATGCAGAGAATTGAGGTGACAAAGCTTTCTACATATTAAAATACTACATTTAAAATCAAGGTAATTGTTGCTTGAATCATATATTGAGAGCCTCCTATTTACAATTAACTTTCATCAAACATCTTTCATCAAGATTAAGACAAACTTCCATCTTTTCCCCTTTTTTCCAGATAAACTTCCATGTCAGCAAAACATCTAGCATTTTCACATTGAAGTACTATGACTAACACCACTATGCAAAGGTCACACTGTCCTGCAAATAGTGTATTTTACATTGATACCAAGTTTTCTTCTTTGAAATTCTATTATTTGAAGTTCTGGAGAGAAATAGTTGTATAAGAAGCTCTGTCAAAGCAGCCTTAACAGTTGGCTGCAGTTTTCTGCACTCCTTCCCAATCTACATTTAAAAAGAAAATTATTACTTGCAGCTTCATCTAATTAATGTGCCCATAAACATAACTCTCTTGTTTTACTGTAGCTTTCCAAAACATATTCAAAGACTGCCAAACCAAGCCTATTAAAAGGCAAAAATGTATTTTGAAAGCCATGTTATTTATAAACTTCTAAATTCTATTTTGTTTAGCTAGGTGATAATTTCTTTTCTACTCCCAGATGCTCAGATCTCCTTCTAGGCCAGTATCTATGTCAGTAAGGACTGGGGGGGGGAGACAAAACAAAACAACAAAAGAAAATACAAGATAGGTGCTGAGTGATAGAATTCAAATTGATTACAGCACCTGAAAGAATGGTGGCTATTGCCAGATAAAATAAGTACTCTCTCTATTCTAAGTAGCTTTTATTGTGACTCGCTCCTTAAGGCTGCCAAATAGTTTTCATGTTGGATAGTACAACAAAAGTGCTAGACAGGTGAACTAACAAGTGAGATATTTCTGCAGCCATCAAAACATTTGGCCTTGCCATGTTTTCAAGGCTGCAATATTTGAGCAGTCAGTACACTGCTCCATTTAGAAGTTTCAGATATTACCATGTTTTGGAAATCTAAAAGCAACCTGTGCCATAACAAACCAAGACCTGTCATTTCAGTGGAGAAAGATCAGAATAGATAGTATATAATCTATTTACAGAGTATCTCTGATGAATCACAAAATCACAGAATTAACCAGGCTGGAAAAGACCTTCAAGATCAAGTCCAACATACCACCCAACACCATCTAATCAACTAAACCATGGCACTAAGTGCCTCATCCCATCTTATTTTAAACACTTTCAGGGACCATGACTTAACCACCTCCCTGGGCAGCCAATTCCAATAGCCAATCGCTCTTTCTGTGATTAATTTCTTCCTAACACCCAGCCTAAACCTCCCCTGGCACAACCTGAGACTGTGTCCTCTTGTTCTGGTGGTGATTGCCTGGGAGAAGAGACCAATCCCCACCTGGCTACAACCTCCCTTCAGGTAGTTCTAGATGGCTAAGCAACTCCAGCTCCCTCAGCCTCTCCTCATAGGGCTTGTGCTCCAAACCCCTCCCCAGCTTTGTTGCCCTTCCCTGGACACGTTCCAGCAAGTCAACATCCTTCCTAAACTGAGGGGCCCAGAACTGGACACAGTACTCAAGGTCTGGCCTAACCAGTGCTGAGTACAGGGGCATAATGACTTCCCTGCTCCTGCTGGCCACATATTTCTGATGCAGGCCAGGATGACATTGGCCTTCTTGGCCACCTAGGCACACTGTGGGCTCATGTCCAGCCAACTGTCAGCCAGGTTGCTGTGGCCAATGTGCAGAACCCAGCACTTAGATGTGTCCGTCTGTCCAGCCTGTCAAGGTCCCTTGCAGAGCCCTCCTACCCTCTAACAGAACAACTCCTATCCCCAGCTTGGTGTCATATACAAACTTACTGATTATGGACTTGATCCCCTCATCCACATCATCAGTAAAGATATTGAACAGAATGTGGCCCAGCACTGATCCCTGGGGGACACCACTGGTGACTGGCTGCCAGCTGGGTGTGGCACCATTCACCACCACTCTCTGGGCTCAGCCCTCCAGCCAGTTACTAACCCAGCACAGAGAGCTGCTGTCCGAGCCACAGGCTGACAGCTTGGCCAGGAGTTTGCTGTGGGGGACGGTGTCAAAGGCCTTGCTGAAGTCCAGGTAGACCACATCCACAGCCTTCCCCACATCCACCAGGTGACCACCTGATCATAGAAGGAGATCAGGTTTGTCAGGAAGGACCTGCCCCTCCTAAATTAGATAATTCAGCTTTTGCTGCCTAATGTTGGAGAGAGTGAATTTATTGCTAAGTACCTAAACAGGAAGACAGGCAGATGAAATGCACAATTCCAGTATCACAGAAGTACACAAGGAGAGATGCAGCAGTAAGACCCTGACAGCTGGTTATTCTTCAAGGCAACCAGATGAGTAGTTTATTGAAAGCTTGCTAATAGCTCAGAAAAATGCTAACAAGCTTCATCTCTTAACAGGCATTAGAAAAGTGAATTATATTGCAAATGTTTCTCAGTAAGCCGTTTCAACTGATACTTCTCAATACTGAATTGATTTTGCCAGAAGATAGGACTTACAGGCTTAACATAGTAGAACCTTGTGTATCACTAGGGCAACCAGTTGAGGGCATAAGCAAGTCAACTACATTAAGCAAGCATCCTCAGTAGCATAGTTCAAACTGGGTCTGAGTTACATTAAAGCATTGTATTTGAGGAAGAACACTTCCTAACCAAGTGCTTGCATCTCTGTATGAGAATTTGATGGAACTACCAAGAGTCGTCTCACTTTGCCAGTATCTGTGCCTCTCTGCCACATCACTACTAGCTGCCAACATGGAGCCACTGAACAAGCAACTTCTGACTTCTTTAAAGGTCATAACCATTACAGACCTTCTATGTGTACTGAGGTCATGTACTCAAGAAAGCCTGACCGCCAACTGAATTGTTGGCACAGATGTCAGAAGAGCTTACTACAGCTTTTTGTTAGGCAATCAGCAGATATACAAAAGTCTGCAAGGCCAAATATTTTGTCAAAATTAAGACTGCCAGGCTAGAAACTTCCTACATTGTCTTTCCAACAAGGATCACAAGACTAAACCCAGCAAAGCATTATGGTTACACCACTATTTTCTTGGGGGGAGAATCACATATGTTGTTATAAGACATACTAGAAGATACCCAACCTCATGCAACTGTTGAAAGGTTCACTTAGAATAACCAATAAACCAAAGCAGGTTGGAAGAGACCTTCAAGATCATCGCGTCCAACCCATCAACCAATCCAACCCACCCAAACAGCTAAACCATGGCACCAAGCACCCCGTCAAGTCTCCTCCTGAACACCTCCAATGATGGCGACTCCACCACCTCCCTGGCCAGCCCATTCCAATGGGCAATCACTCTTTCTGTATAGAACTTCTTCCTAACATCAAACCTGAACCTCCCCTGGTGCAGCCTAAGACTGTGTCCTCTTGTTCTGGTACTGGCTGTCTGGGAGAAGAGACCATCATCCACCTGTCTACAACCTCCCTTCAGGTAGTTGTAGAGAGCAATAAGGTCACCCCTGAGTCTCCTCTTCTCCAGGCTGAGCAATCCCAGCTCCCTCAGTCTTTCCTCATAGGGCTTGTGTTCCAAACCCCTCACCAACTTTGTTGCTCTTCTCTGGACTCGCTCCAGCAAGTCAACATCCTTCCTAAACTGAGGGGCCCAGAACTGATATGCTACTATGTTCATGCTACTATGCATTCAAAGAAGAGCTGAAAGCTTATCTGATGGAAACTAACTGCATGATTTAGCTTTTAAACATTATTTTCGATCTTCTAATCTGGACAATTAAGAGAATTATTTATATACAACTGACTCTTTCGGAGTACTTACAGTCATTACAGGAATGTCTACATTTATTTCCCCTTTCAAAATTATTATTGGTCAGGCTGGTTAAAATAATCATCCCTTCTTGCTCAACTTCTGGCTTCCTTCATCACTTAATAAGAAGCAAAAGACTGATAAATAGTTTTGCTAGGGCATCAGAGAAACAGAAGTGAGCAAACTCCGTTTTCTGCAGACAATCCCATGAAGAACAACTAGCAATAAAAATCAACAAATGCTCAAAGCAGTATTTCAATTCATTTTAAATAAGATTAATTTCTTATTATGAGGTCACACCTCACATAACAAGTCTGAAGCAGCTGAATAACAAGACCACTGGTTGTAAAAAACATGGTCCACAAATTACCACTAAGATCCCATAAAAAGGTGACAACAAGCACTAGTTAACACATACTATACAAACACCTCCTAAGAGTGTTTGCATCAACACCATACAAATATTAGGGAGTGGAAGTAAGTGGTTTAGAATCCAAACTGCTATGAATGACTTACAACACTGCCTTTGGTCAGTGATATGTACTTAGAAATCTGCGTTATTATAAATCCTCTGCACTATGTTGATCAAAGGAACAGTAACATAGACAACTCAAAAGAGCAAAGCTTTCTTAGGCTTTCCTTCTGTTCCCTGGCAAGTCATCCTTATGCTGTCAATAATCCAGAAGACAACAGTAGAAGAAAAAGACCAACTGTCATGCTCATGGAATTAAGGCAGAGGTTCATGTTTTGCTTTGTTTTTAAAGTTTAAAAATGGATGTGTACAAAGTCATTACAAGCTTGCAAGACTACTGGCTCAGCTAACCACGGCATATCTAGCACAGACACTGTGAAAAGGAGCTAGGTAAGCTCCAACTACTAAGAAAAGAATCAGGAGAGCTAATGCCACTCTCCTACAGTAGACGCTGTTATGCTCAAGGCCTTCTCCCTCATCTTTTATATCAACATCCTAGTGCCTTGGTAGTGCTTTCACAATGGCCTGTAGGACATAAGAAAAAAAGAAGCCATTACAGACCCCTTGAAGTAGGTAGGGGTCTTTAGCCATGTAGATAACTTTACAATTTAGATTGCACTTTTTTCCATTCACTGATTAGTTGTGCTTCAAAGCACAGACTCACAAAATGGCAGGAGTTGGAAATGACTTCTGGAAATCATCTAGTCCAACCTCTCTACTAAAGCAGGTTTGCCTAGATAGGCTGCACAGGAAAACATCCAGGTGGGTTTTGAAAGTCTGCAGAGAAGGAGACTCCACATCTTCTAGGAGCACTGTATTCCAGTGTTCCATCAACCCACAGTAGTTTCTCCTTAGGTTCAAGTGTAATCTCCCATGTTGTGGTTTGTACCTGCTACCCCTTGTCCTGGCACTGGGCACCACTGAAAAGAGACCAGCCCCATCCTCATTACCTTCCACCCTTCATAGTTATACACACTGACAAGAATCCTTCTCATTATTCTCTTTTCCAGGGTGAAGAACCCCAGATCTCTCAGCCTCTCCTCATAAAAAGAGATGTTTCAGACCCCTAATCATCGTTGTGGCCCTTTACTGAACTCCCTCCACTACTTCCCTGTCCCTCTTGAATTGGAGCCCAGAACTGGACACAATACTCCAGATGCATCCTCAGCAGGACAGAGCAGAGGGGGAAGAGAATCTCCCTTGACCTGCTGTCCACTAATGCACTGCAGAGTATCACTGGCTTCTTGGCCACAAGGGCACATTGCTGGCTCATGGAGAACTTGTTGAACACCAATACTCCCAGGTCCTCCTCTGCAAAGCTGCTCTCCAGCAGAAACCTGATACTTTTTTTTTTTTACAATTGCTCCACTTCTTATATATTCCTCCCATTTAAAGCTAAATATCTAATGTGCATCCAATTTCTACAGCAAAATGGGCTTGTTCTCAATCAGTATTTCAGCAGTACCACTAAATAAGTGAAGTGAATTAAAAAACATCTTCACAATACTGAGGATTTATCCAAAAGGATTACCATCAGGTCCTGAAGACTTAATTTCTTCTCTCACAAAAAGCCAGTATGTCACTGAACTGGAAGCATGCATGACACAAAATATTTCAGGGTCCCTGAAGAGAAGCAAAGTAGCTGAGAACCATGTTAGAGCCAACCATCAGAGACTGAGTCATCAATAGCCTAACCAGGAATACTTTGGTCTACAGATGAGGGAGCGTTCTTGTTACACCCTCCTTCCCCATGGACCTAACACACAGACAGAAGGTGTGGCAGTTACTAAAAACATATCAAAGACACAAAATTCTGTATTTGCTCATTTATTAAAGAAATATTTTTAAATAGTCATTACTGCAGCTAAAAAAAATAAACAAACTCACTCTCTAATATCCAGGACTACTTAGCAGATCTTTTTCACTCTAAGATTCCTTTAACAAACTTCTATCAAAATTAATCTAATCCACAAAAGTTCCCATTAAAAACTCCCATTTTTATGAAATGCAGTAGAAATAACAGAGATGAAGGTGCCATGACACTGACAGGAATTTCATGATCAAGCTCAGCTGTCACACTAAGAGTTACTAATTGAAGACAAAGGGAAAAATGAAATTCCCTTTTATATACTGCAAATCTTAAAGAGTACAAAATGAGGATTTTCAAAAGCCCGAGTTCTTCATTTGGAGTTTATTGCATTTAAGTAGCTTAATGACACTGATGTCTCTCAGCAATGGCACTTAGCAGTATAAAGGGAACAATGACATAGGTTTCACATCTTGGATTGAACGTGTTTAAGAGATTTAAGTAGATGCAACTGCTTGTTTTCCACTCAGGTATCAAACATGCACAAAATATTGTAAAATATAGACCATGCTGCCCTCTTACTTCCAAAACCCACTTTCAGAACCTTCATGCTGCAGGATGGGGTGGAGATATTGGCACTGCTTATACTTGTTAATTTTTCCCCTGAGGGCAAATTATGGAACTTCTTGCTGCAGATTAGGGGGATATTACAGAATGGACAGAATAAGCACCTCCAGTAAGTAAGACAAAACCATTAACTATTCCTAATAGAAAAAGCCTAATAAAATAATTTAAAAATTAATGAAGTGGGGGGTCAGAGAATGCTACATGTAATGACATTTGACAGACTGTATTCCCAACACACATGTCCTGTCCTTACATTTATAAGTCTTTGCTGCTGGCTACTGCTGTAGGTAGACTGATTCAGACATCTGTTTCCATGCTCCCACAAGACATCCCTACAACAGTTCCAAGTCAGGATATAATCCCAACTGTTTCATAGTTTCATAGTTTCATTCAGGGTTGGAAGGGACCACAAGGATCATCTAGTTCCAACCCCCCTGCCATGGGCAGGGACACCCCACACTACATCAGGCTGGACAGAGCCTCATCCAGCCTGGTCTTAAACACCCCCAGGGACGGGGCCTCGACCACCTCCCTGGACAACCCATTCCAGGGTTTCACCACTCTCATGGTGAAGAACCTCCTCCTCACATCCAGCCTGAATCTCCCCACCTCCAGCTTCATTCCATTCCCCCTAGTCCTATCACTACCTGAGATCCTGAGAAGTCCTTCCCCAGCCTTCCTGTAGGCCCCCTTCAGATACTGGAAGGCCACAATTAGGTCACCTCGGAGCCTTCTCTTCTGCAGACTGAACAGCCCCAACTCCTTCAATCTGTCCTCATAGGAGAGGTGCTCCAGCCCTCTGATCATCCTTGTGGCCCTTCTCTGGACACGTTCCAGCACCTCCACATCCCTCTTGTAATAGGGGCTCCAGAACTGGACACAGTACTCCAGGTGGGGTCTCATCAACCACTCTAATTTAGCCAAAGCATGAGGACTGATTTCTCATCTACACCAGTTATACCCTGGACATCTGCTGAAGTTAATAAAAGCTGCAGAGGAAGGCAGAGTTTAGCCACAAGTGATTGTTTTCCCCACCAATTATTCTTAAATGCATTACTTCCTTTGAAGAACAAGCAATTACAGTTAAGATTTATTGATTTCATAATTCCACTTAGAGAACTAAATTTAAAATAAACGAACACCAAGGAAGTTCAGTATTCTATGAAGCGGATGTTTAAATACTCTGACTAGCTGACATCGCTCGGCACTATTCATAGTGAAAGGATTTGTTAAACTCAAAACGTGAGGTACCGTCTTCTGAAAGTAATTCTGAGTCAAACAAGAAGCTGAGATGGTTAGTTCTGGATAGTGACACTAAAACTGCTGTAAAAAAATAGACAAAAAAAGAAGAAGAAGAAAACTTGCTACAGGTGCATCAGTCTGAAAGAGCTGCTGATGTACCTTGATGTATGAGGGCTTGGCTTACCATGGAACTTCAAATCCCATAGACTGTTTCTTTCCAGACACTGTCATTTTGGCAATTTTTGGCACAATTTCAGATTCCATTCTGGCTGACTGGGAATCCCTTGTTTTTCCTAGTAATAGACAAAAAGTAAGTTTGAACTTAAGGTTGTGGCTAATAGGTGTTAAATATAAATTTTAACACGTTACATACTTCTACTTAACCCAAAGACACCAGTCTGTGATGATGAATTTTCACACTTCAGTATCTCACTTGCATATATTGCATACTGAGTCAAAATAATCTACAAACAGTTCTATTTATTGCAAAAATCTCATCTGTAGGTCCAAGCAGTCACATGGCACCTATACCACTCATGAGCTTTACTCACAACACTTCAGTAGCTGGTTAGTTTAATTCTTGGTTAGAATTTTTCTTTTGCCTTAACATTGTTGAGTCTAAAGGCTACTATTTTAAAGTTAAATAAATAAATAAAATGTCTACACCTCAGGCACTGCTAGCAGCAGCACAAGCTATGTGTGGGCTACCAGGCCTTCCCAGAAACCTGGAAACAGAGTTGTCTTGCTCTGAATTACCCTGAAGAAGCCAAGCAATACCCAAAACCTTGCTAATTTAAAGGTTATTTAGAAATAATTACCAGAGTTGAGTAACTTCAATTACTTTAAAAGGTATCAAAACTTGAATGAAAACACAATTACAGTAAGACTCATTCTTAACTTTGTGAAACTGCAGTTTCACAGGTAATAGCACTACAATGCTATTCTATGAGTTGCTTGTCAAGCTGTTACAAAACAGTTTGTTTTTTTCTCCTCTGAGAAGTTTAAAAGAAAAAGAAGTATGCTAGCTCTTATCTTTTCACAGCTGCCTGTTTAATAGGCTAGAATACCTCTTCCCTTCAGGGAAAAAGACTTCCAGTTTTACACCATGAGTGACAGGGGCTGCACCTTCTGTTCTGAAAGATGTTATACACACAGGAACACAAAACAGCCACCTGAATTCAGAATTAAGCTGCAAGTTTTAGACATTCTTCACCAACATATGTATCTGAAAACTTAGAAAAAACCCTGCTACTCTTCCAGTAACAGAGCAGTTCAGAGAGTTAATTAAATCCTTACTTTGAATAACAGGTAAAGTATTTTAGATTACAACTGTAAAATGGACTATTGGAGTATTTGGTCCTACTCATATAGGTTAACTTTAGTGTTCTGAGTATGATGAGTACACCTTTCAAACTACAGAACCATATTGCTTTGCAGGTTATATACAAAGTTGTGGTCAAGGCCCTTGGAAGGTAAGGAACAGAATGACACAGGCATGTCTATAATAGACAGTATACCAAAAAAAAGCCTTTGTGCAATTTTTTCTAAACAGTCACACCACAGACTGAGACATTCTTATTTAAATGATGACATGGTCTTCATCTCCCTCATTTGTCTTATCTTCTGAAACTAGTTTTACTTATACACCACCTGGGGACCTCTGGAAGAAGTATTCTGGATGTCTGTTATTAATAGTTGCGTAACAAGTACACCGTACATAAGGAAAAAGAGTAAGAGAAAGACAGCAGCACAAGTCATGGTTATGATAATCACAAATCATGCAACTGACAAATAGTAAAGATTCAGAATACAAAATTCTCAAATCACTGGACAAAGACTACTAGTTAAGAACAAGGATTTTGTTGCACCTTCAAGCTCCTACATATGATTCCCTACACCATTTTAAAACAAGTAATAAATTACTTGAGTTACAGTAAAATTATACTACTTTTGTTGCCAGCTTCTTTTCCCCCCACTTCAATTTCAACAATTTTCAAGCAGACACCACTTTCAACTGGCAGTTTAACATGAAGGCTTTGCATGTCATTTGAAAGCTGAACTACAGTTAATTCTGAGAAAATAATATGTTTGAAATCTGGCTGCTAGGAACTAATAATTACCCCCCCAAAAAAAACCCCAATGAAATTGAAATGAGATTAATTGAAAGAAACCCAAGGTGACAATTCATATTATACAATCTGAAAATAACTTGCAATCTATTAGGAATATTTGCTACCCATGACAACAACACAAAATCAAAAGTCAAAGTTTTGATGAAGTACACTTTACCTAATCAATTTATACATTAAGTTGCACTCTGTACATAAACCTGGCAGGTGTTTGACACTGATCCAAAGTTAAACACACAATGAGACAAAACACATTCAATGAATCAAGTACTTGACATAGACAGAAAGACAGAAATTTAGGAGTAGAGATTAAGAAACACTGGAAGTTGAAAGAAGATACAAAAATACAATGAAAATGAGTGAGAGAAAGTAAAGTAAATGTCCATCAATTGCATTGACAGTTTGGGTGGTGTTTTATTTTCTCTTTACTTAATTATTTGTATAAAGCACTAATACTTCACACCATAGGTAGAATGAGGAAGAAGACCAGGATCATACACAGACAAATCAAATCACAGAAGATAATCCTAGAATGGAGGCATTCATATAGATGCAAAGACAACACAGTAATTATTAGTAACACCGCTGACAGAGGCATCAAAGATAATTTCCTGACCTGAGTGTTTTTATAACCAAGTACAATAAAATCAAGCAGCCCATTTGAGATAAGGACTAAGTCTGTCTTTTGTGCACTGCAGGCACCATTAAAGATTAATAATTATGGGGCTCATTACAAAGGACACAAGGCTGGGCAAGGATACTTTATTATCTAATCTGCACGATAAATTCTTATCTGTTTTAGCTGGCAAAGCAAAAGCTATTCAGCACTTAAGAGATTGCATGCAAATCCTTAAACTGCACCTTGGACTAAAAGGAAGTCAATGCACAATGCAGATTCAATTCTTCTTAATCAATAAGCAGAGTATCCTATAGCAATTGAAGTGCACTACAAACCCGGAAGAAATGTAGGAATAGTAATCCCAATCTGATCGGGGTGAAAGCTCCTGTGAGGAAGATTACCTCTGAAGGGAAAGGATATAGAAGTTTTTTGCCAAGAAGAACTTCATACAAAGTTCTTCATGCCTACTGCCATTTGGACATTTTTAAACACACACCCAAGTAATTCAATGATAGAATGTTCCTAAACCGAGAATATATGTACAATGAAAACAAACATGGATATACCTCTCAAAATCCTGAAGACGACCCAATACCTCCTGGTTTACATTTCATTACTCTAGCAATGCAAAAAGAGTGAATCACATGCAGATAAATGCATTGATTGGCCAACAATGTCAAATTGCAGAGCAAGAGATTTTACAGAAGAGGACACTCCACATAAATTCTGGCATTTCACTAGCTTAACAGTAAGAAAGCTGAAGAAATTTTGCTCTTATGAAAACAGAAAGTATGCATTCATGAATTATAAACAATGTGGGCTCATCAGCATGATAGTTCTCATAATTCAGAATGCTTTAAAACTTCCAGCCTATTTTAAGGAAAGCAGTTTTCAGACAGGTATTTCATATTTAGACTGCACTGATATCAGAGTACCTAGACTAAAGCATGCCACAGCTACGAATCAAACATTATTACAAAACCAAACATGCACTGATGTACCTTGTCTCAGCGTTAAATCAAGACAAGCCTAATGCCAAAGAGAACAGACAGACTTGAATTGACATTACTCCAGCACAACTACAGCTGTGTTTTTACCTATTCTGGGTCTGCCAGTTGGTCTTCTGACTCAAAAGACTTTTGATGCAGTCAAAAAGTATTACTAATGACACCTGTTGTGACTACAGAAGTTTTAAAAGCCCAAGCCCCAAATCTGATGGTACAGTAAAGTATGTGCAGACTGATAAGCAGGACACAAACACATATATATGTGGGAAGCAAGTAAAACATACAGACAGTCTTCAAAAATGACAGCAGTTTGTCTGGGTATTCAAGCTGGAATAGCATAAGTCTTTGGACATAGTCAACCATCTTCCTTTACTGTAAGCAACTCCCTGGATTTTGGATTTCCTTTGTAAAACAAATGGCTGCAAGGAGTACCTGTAAAACATTTATTCTTTTAAAATCACACATAGCAAGCTTAGAGAAGTTCTTTTTTTCAGTAAACAAGAACATAACAATCAGTCCTTTCACTAATTCTGTTAGAACTATGGAAGTTATGTTTCAGTACCTGGAAGAGCTGACTGCCAGTTTACTCTATTCTCAGGTAGTTTGGAGACACGTAAGAAAAAACACCATCTCAACAAGACATGCTGATAGCAAGGGAAACAGGGATACTGATATATGTGGGGAAACCCATACTAGCATGGAGTATTTAAATCCACGCTGGCTTCATTCAGAAGGTCATTCATTACCTTTACAACAAGAGAAGTAAAATGCCACTGTTTTCAATTCCCATACACAGAGTATCACAGTATCACAGTATAACTAAGGTTGGAAGAGACCTCGAGGATCATTGAGTCCAACCTGTCAACACAGGCATCATGACTAGACCATGGCACCAAGTGCCACGTCCAACCCTCTCTTGAACACCTCCAGGGACAGTGACTCCACCACCTCCCTGGGCAGCACATTCCAATGACGAACGACTCGCTCGGTGAAGAACTTTCTCCTCACCTCGAGTCTAAACTTCCCCTGGCACAGCTTGAGACTGCGTCCTCTTGTTCTGGTGCTGGTTGCCTGGGAGAAGAGACCAACCCCTTCCTGGCTACAACCACCTTTCAGGTAGTTGTAGAGGGCAATGAGGTCACCCCTGAGCCTCCTCTTCTCCAGGCTAAACAATCCCAGCTCCCTCAGCCTCTCCTCATAGGGCTTGTGTTCAAGGCCTCTCCCCAGCCTTGTTGCCCTTCTCTGGACACGTTCAAGTGTCTCAATGTCCTTCTTCTTCAGAGGCTTCCCAATTTGTCCTCTCTCCAAGCTGCGCAACAGGAGTGACACTTTACGACCAATTACAGCACTGCTCAGAGAAACCTGTTTCTGACAAGATAACCAGAATACCTAAAATTCCTGCATTCAGCTTCAAAAACAATATAGGAAAAATGTCAACACATTAGGCATGGCCCGAGTTTCTGCTTTTTCAGATAGTGATTCCATTTAAATAAATCCACACCTAGATACAAAACAACTACTAGCAGTGTATCAGCAGTGGCAGAGGAATGCACCTCTGAGGGAATGATGCGCTAATTACTTGTGACCAGATTGCAGTTTCCTTATCTTAAAGCTCGGAGTTATTTACATGTTTTTGGAATTTTTTTACTTGATTTATATCATAGTATCAGTCAGGGTTGGAAGGGACCACAAGGATCATCTGGTTCCAGTGGTATGAACACTTACAGAAGGATGCAATTAAGTGAAAAAACAATACTACTTCAATTCTGAATGGAGCTGGGCAGCCTAGATGCTACTGACAATACACAGAATTAATCTACATAAGCAGGTTCTCCTAGCTCTAGGCCAGCACTGCCTTGGAAAAGTAGCCATGTTACACCATGCCTTTTGATCTAGAAGATATGGTTTGCAGCCTTCACTCTACTACAGGCTTTCTGTATAACCATGAGCAAATGACTTCAAAAAAACCCACAACAACACAGCACACTGGTTTTGTGCACCATCTCATGAGCTTGTTCCAATGTTTCATGACTCACCAATTAAAACAAAAATGAATTGTATGCACTACTGGCAGTGCAGCTGGAGTGCACTAGTAACAATAAAAGCACAAAAAATACATTGTCTGAAAAACAAAGTCAGTAACAGAGGCTTCTATCAAGATTATACTTCCCTTTCTGTATGCCTTAAGGCCCTGCAACTGTGAAAATAACCCAAGCATGGATTAAATAAGCCAACCAGATGCAGAGATGCCAGCCTAAGCACAATTTCATGCTCAGAAGCATGTATCACCTGTTTGCCCACCTGTATGTGGGCTTCTATTAACATCTAATACATCCATCGTTGTAGTCAGCCATTTCAAAATTTTGACAACAACATATCCCAGCTGACAAATTCAAATTGTTTCTTTATGGCAAAAACCTCATGAGCTTCTCCCACTTTTCTATGACCCTAGACACAGCAGCCCTTCCAGCAGCACCTCTGACAGCAAAGAAACACCACCTAGCTCCAACAGAAACACCACATGAAAAAAATTCAAAATAAAAATGTTACTTTAATGTTTGAGTTACACAAGCTCAAAACACCCCATTTTTAGGAAATCGTAGGATGGGATAGGATAGGATAGGATAGGATAGGATAGGATAGGATAGGATAGGATAGGATAGGATAGGATAGGATAGGATAGGATAGGATAGGATAGGATAGGATAGGATAGGATAGGATAGGATAGACAGACCAGGTTGGAAGAGACCTTCAAAGTCATTGTGTCCAACCTATCATCCAACACAACCTAATCAACTAAACCATGCAACCAAGGACCCCATCAAGTCTCCTCCTTAACACCTCCAATGATGGCGACTCCACAACCTCCCTGGCCAGCCCATTCCAATGAGCAATCACTCTCTCTGTATAGAACTTCTTCCTAACATCCAACCTGAACCTCCCCTGGTGCAGCCTGAGACTGTGTCTTCTTGTTCTGGTGCTGGTTGCCTGGGAGAAGAGACCAACATCCGCCTGTCTGCAACCTCCCTTCAGGTAGTTGTAGAGAGTAATAAGGTCACCCCTGAGTCTCCTCTTCTCCAGGCTAAGCAGCCCCAGCTCCCTCAGTCCCTCCTCACAGGGCTTGTGTTCCAGCCCCTCACCAACTTTGTTGCCCTTCTCTGGACTCGTTCCAGCAAGTCAACATCCTTCCTAAACTGAGGGGCCCAGAACTGGACACAGTACTCGAGGTGTGGCCTAACCAGTGCAGTGTACAGGGGCAGAATGACCTCCCTGCTCCTGCTGGCCATACTGCTCCTGATGCTGGTCCTGATACTGCTAAGAGCCACAATATACAGGCAGATACTACTGAACTTCCATATCATTTATGAAAAAAATTCAACAAGGCCATCATAATAGAAAAGGCAACTTGCTAAGTAACCTACCAGTGCTAAGACATCAGCATTCTAATGCTGTATCTGGAAACAATTCTCCAAATAAGAACATTGAACTTTTTCTTTGTAAATGAAAGGTTATTTCTTAATAGAAACCACAGTCAGGGGCTTTCCAGGTAACTTTGTCTTGTTGTTATAACTATTACCTTCTCAGCAAAGTTTCAGGTGGTGAACATGACTTTTTTTTTTTTAGCATGAAACTGGGAATAGACATTTTCACTAAAAAATGTCTAGCTGATTATAAGAATTATTTGTCTGTTTTCAAGGTTTAATACAGCTGAAGGCAGGATACAGCAGGCTATTGAGTGATAATCAGGAATATCTGCAATAAGGGCTAGTTCTCTGTAGCTCAAAACACACCCATAGCACAACTTGCCACCCCGAGACCGAAGTTCCACAACAGTTTGCTTCACTACACGCAGATGCAACAACTTGATGTACAGTAGGTACAGTCAGATGGGCTGGCAGCCTCATTTGTTACAGTCAGATGGGCTGGCAGCCTCATTTGTTACAGTCAGATGGGCTGGCAGCCTCATTTGTTACAGTCAGCTGGCAGTTCTTATTCCTCATGCTTTACTTCAAATAGTTGCAACCTTAAGCAACTTGAAATTTTTAGTCCAACATTTAATTTGAAGTGAGGTACCTGCCTGAAACACTCATTTCCCAACCCCCCTTTCCAGACAATGAGAACAGGGAAATTGGAAGAGAAAAATATAGGCCACAATGGTTTATTTTCAAAAATGGCACCTGAAAAAAAATAGTATTTCAGTAATTATTCTAGTGATCTAACCACCTAACCTGGGGAAAAACTGTATGCAAGGAAAGGGAGATAGTAAAAGACCATGTACTCAGTGACATGCAGAGCTAAACAAGAACCAAGAAAGCAGATGAGAATCAGGATTGAAAATGAACACAAAATATGGGTACACAAAAGTGAACATGGAAAATAATCATGGTCAATGAGTGGAAAATAGGTAGGAAACTGGAAATGGCAAGATAAGGCATTTGGAATGATGAAGTGGAACAAAATGAAACTATAATGAAAAAAATTGGAATGACACAAGGAACTGTTTCGTTTAGGGCACAAGCAGGAATTAGTGAAAAAACCTGACCATAACTAAATAAATTAGAGGATGAGAAGGACATAGAAACTAACCTTAGATCAGGTTGATGCAGATGGGGTGGAATGTGTTACAACAAGGCAATAACTCATTTTATTTCCTGCCTGGAACTTAGCCAAAACTGCTGGAGTCTTTCGATTCCTCTTGCCATCACCACTTTTTCCCCAACTAAAGCCGAATGATACAGAATACAGCACTCAGCTACTGCTGTGTTCTCTTCATCTTCTTACCTGAAACAAACGCCTTCCCATGGACTTTTTTGGCCACCAGGGCTTACTCAAATGGCATGTACTCAAATAGTCAAAACACCACACAATTAATGTTACCTATTAAAACTAATTTGTCCTGCAACCTTTTATTGCCATCATTCCACTGAATGGTGTTCACTGAATTTAAAATATCTGATATCTGTCCCTGTACACTGCACTGGTTAGGCCACACCTCGAGTACTGTGTCACAGTTCTGGGCCCCTCAGTTTAGGAAGGATGTTGACTTGCTGGAACGAGTCCAGAGAAGGGCAACGAAGTTAGTGAGGGGCTTGGAACACAAGCCCTATGAGGAGAGACTGAGGGAGCTGGGGCTGCTTAGCCTGGAGGAGACTCAGGGGTGACCTTATTGCTCTCTACAACTACCTGAAGGGGGGTTGTAAACAGGCAGAGGTTGGTCTCTTCTCCCAGGCAGCCAGCACCAGAACAAGAGGACACAGTCTCAGGCTGCACCAGGGGAAGTTCAGGCTGGAGGTCAGGAGGAAGTTTTACACAGAGAGAGTGATTGCCCATTGGAATGGACTGCCCGGGGAAGTGGTGGAGTCGCCGTCACTGGAGGTGTTCAGGAGGAGACTTGACAGGATGCTTGGTTAGATGGGTTAGTTGATTAGGTGGTGTTGGGTGATAGGTTGGATGCTATGATCTTGAAGGTCTCTTCCAACCTGGTTTATTCTATTCTATTCTATTCTATATCCTATAGTAACTTAATGACTCAGAATGGTTGTTGGTTGGTGGGGTTTTTTTAAGCTATATGAACTTTTTACTGATCTCTGTGAGCATCTGGTGTTCTACCAAATTAAACTTTGTTGTCTCAACATCTGGATGCTTAATATAACATTCCAATCAGCAGCTCTCTATAAGCAGTTCTGCTTAAGCAACACACATCCATGGAGGAAGGCGTAGTTCAGCTCAGTATGTAGAGCCTAAAATGAGTATGCAAAACTGAAAGTACAGTGTGTACACTCTATTACAGTTACATTGAACTTCCAAAAATACAGACAGCAATTTCAGGTTTAATTCATAACTCATACTATAGTGCCAGAGGATGGTGCTATTTGCCTGCACACCATCCAGGTAATTCAGGAACAACAGCACGTCTTTTATATGCTGACATGATCTGCGTAGGGAAGTACGTTCCTGTTGATTGCATTGCAGGAGTGCAAGGCATTTAAGAAAAGCAAGTTTTTGTGACTCACCACTTCTATTTATGCACCAAAAGCAGTGCATTTCAGTATGAAACAGAAGTTTAAGAAGAACAGTAAACAGGAAAAGCATACCAGCAAGCTGATAGTATATTAAAAAGCAAAATCTTACATCTGCTCAACTTTTCCACAACCATTCTGCAAGCTTTCTCCAAAAATATAATGAGGTAGCATTTAAAGTTGCAGGGGAAAAAAAATAAGGGAAAAAAATCCCAAGCTGTATTTACTAGTCCTGCACAATTAAGTATGCTGAGGCTGCAAGTATTTTCAGCATTTTTAAGTTCCAGAAAATTGTGTTTTGCCAACTTTCAGCATAGTGAGAACTTCAAGGTAAGATTAGCTAAAGCCTTAGACGCTCTTAATTCTCACCCTCCCACTGTGCTGGTGACATCACAATCATACTAGCTCATGACTGGGCCACAGAGCTGACCTATCTGTGGGAAAATTAAGTTTTTTAAGTCAAATTCACAAGATTTTACTTATTCATGCATTCACAATTTTATTCCTCTGCAAGTTAGCTCTGCATAATAAAAACTGCATTTACTTTTTGCCTCTCTGTGATGACAGTGCAGACTGAAGTATCATACCACAGGGCACATTTCAGAGTTGAAGATTTGTGGCCTCAGAGGACCAAAAGAATAACCTAACTATGGATCAAGAATTTATCAGCTATTGCAAAAAAAGAAGTCCCTGGAGGTGTTTAAGCCCAGGCTGGATGAGGCTCTGGCCAGCCTGATCTAGTGTGGGGTGTCCCCGCCCATGGCAGGGGGGTTGGAACTAGATGATCCTTGTGGTCCCTTCCAACCCTGAATGATACTGTGATACTATGAAGTTTAGGGACTTCTGTAAGAGAAGATTTAAGAACAAAAAATAAATCAAAACTATTCATCAGATTTCAGTACAGCTGAAAAGAAAAAAATAAAAACAAAGATCCAGCAGTACAGCAATTATTGAAAACACTATGTACACGCACCTACTCACCCCTCACTGTACACTGAAACACGAGTGAAACAAAATCCAGGAACTGAGTATGACAGACTCACTCACTGGCTGACACTGACTTCTGCATGGCTATGGTAATTAAAAAGACAATAGATAAACAAACTCTATTTACATATCTTACCAAAATCAACCAAATACTCCCATTTTGAAAGCTTCACTTATAATTAAATGAAATGACAGTAATAAACAACAAAAATGGTACATGGTATGGAAATATCCACTGCAGAGTAAATGTTTAGACTCTTGAAAGTTCTGGGCTTGTTGCTTCGGTTTTTTTTCCTGCACTTCAGCAGGCTAAAATTTTCCAATAAAAATTTATTTCACTATAAATTGGGCATGAGCCTCAGCTGAAAAACAACCATCTTTGAGTGGAATGTTCAGCATTTGCTCATATACAGAAGTCAAGGATAACATTCTACAAGCTTTGCCTGCTTTACAGAAATAATCATGTTCCATGCTGGGCCTCCAAATCAAGGATGTAAACAAGCAACACCTTTTACTGTGCATGGAAAAAAAAGCTTTCAACAAAGTAAGAATAAGCTGTGAAATGGAACTAGCATGTTAACATGTGATAGATGCTGTCAATTTTTAAGGCAGTCTAGCACAACAGTGTCTGCCTGTGTGTCCCCAAATCAATGGGAATTGAGCAAGTACCTGTACCCATGGATGCCTTTACTGAAGTAGCTAACTACTGTAAATAAATTTTTTGAAGAAAAAAAACTAAGATGTCTAGTAATACAAGATGCCTAATAATGATGCAGTTGACCATTAAAATCAGAGTGTCTCCTCATCACCATCCACATTCTCACTCTACTCCTTAGTGCTATTTTTCACTTAAGGTGGAACATCAGAAGAAAAACAATGGAAAAAGAGGCCTAAAGTCCAATCATATTCTTATCTACCACCCTTTCATACTATAACCAAAACAATGGACCACAGGAAGATGTGTTACTCCCTACGTGACTGCTCTTTACTGGAAGAGACCTTGACTGCTACTGATTATTCTAGAGGACTAGCATTCTATTCTGTTTCACTACTGGGTTTCAAAGCTCAGGTTTCCTGACATAGCCAGCTATGTCACCACTGGCAGCTCATATTGGTACATCTCCTGTGCTGTAAAGGACTTATTTCTGTATGTACCTCCTAAATTCAAACAACTACTGCCATCTGGAAAGGAAAAGTACAATCCCAGTTTTGTCTTCAGTGCTACACAGACGAAAGTTCAATAGAACCCCCACAAACCTACACAACAGCAATTGTCATAAAAACCCCAATACCAAATAAACAGTAACTAAATACACTAATTGGGGAGGATGGCCACATTCACAAATCATGGCTGGAGATACAAGCTGCTAGGTAAGTGAGTTTGAAATTACTAAGCCATACTTTATTGCCCACATAACCTCAAGAAGTTCAATAAGGACAAGAACAGGGTCCTGCATCTGGGGAGTAACAATAAGCACCAGCACAGGTTAGGGGCTGCCCTGCTGGAAAGCAGTTCCACAGAGAAAGACCTTGGAGTCCTAGTAGACAGCAAGTTCTCCATGGGGCCAAGAGAGCCAGTGGTGTCCTGGGGTGCATCAAGATAAGTGTGTCCAGCACGTCTAAGGTTTGTCTTCCCCTCTACTCTGCCCTAGTGAGACCACACCTGGAATACTGTGTTCAGTTTTGGGCTCCCCAGTTCAAGAGAGACAGAGACCTGCTAGAGAGAGTCCAATAGAGAGCTATGAGGATGATCAGGGCACTTGAGCACCTCCCCTATGAAGAGAGACTGAGAAACCTGGGGCTGTTTAGTCTTGAAAAAGAAGACTAAGAGGGGATCTCATCAATGTATATAAATATCTGAGGGATGGGTGTCAAGTAGTGGGGGTCAAGCTCTTTTCAGTGGTGCACAGTAACAAGACAAGGAACAACAAGTTCAAACTTGAACACAGAAGATTTCACCTCAACATCAGGAGAAACTTCTTTACAGTTAGGGTGAGAAAGAACTGTAACAGGCTGCCCAGACTGGTTGTGGACCCTTCTCTGGATACATTGAAAACGCACCTAGATGCATTCCTGTGTGGACTACCCTAAGGTGGTCCTGCCTCAGAAAGGGGGTTGTACTCAATCTCTGGAGGTCCTTTCCAACCTCTAATGTGCTGCAATAATTTTCCTCAAGTTTGTTTCTGACAAATTTTACCTTTGTCTTCTCTGTAGTATCAATAGGCTTCAACATCTACTTTTGCTGCTTCCTTTAATTCTAATTGAAGGCATCTTCCTTATTTCCTAAATAAATACAATTAGTTTGCCACTCTGCTGTCTTGCCCTGGTCATAAAAAGAGTACATTTGAGAAAGGGCAAAAAGGCCATTGCTTAATAGCCATTAAAAAATACAAAGAAAATGGAGAGGAAAATTAAAAAGCTTTAGCATTCTCCATTCTTTAAATGTGTAGGTGTCAACACATTTGCAAAGAATCTTTGAAACCTTGGCATGAAACTGCCAAAGTTCTCTGAATCTATCTTGCAAAACAAACTCAGGCTGCATCAGTGCAGTAGGCTGACTTAGCTTATCTTCAGTCCAGAACTTCCACAGCATTAAAAACAATGCACTAGCAGAAAAAAAAGGGGGGGCAAATAAGTTCATACATCTATTACTGCATTTTTACAGTCAAATCTTAAGCTATTTGAAAAGTTCAAAGCAATATTTATTGAAGGCAATTTTCCTGGACCATCACGGTGCATCAGACTGTTTGCACAGCCATTTAGCCACAAGAGATCCTACATCAGAAAGGCATCATTCTATAGCATACACTACATGGATGCTACCAGTAACATCAGACACTATTAGGGATTCAGTGAATCTAATATTATTCAGACAATTAAGCTGACAGTAGGGCTTCCAGAAGCTAACTAATGTAACATCCTAGTATTAAGCTCTAATTGTATTTATCAGAGAAACTGTTGCAAGAAGGGCAGATACTGGCCAAGCTGAAGTAAGCAAGGTAAAAGTAACTTAGCAATACACATCTGCAAAGCTCAAAATACACTCTACAAGCAGAAAAAAAAACCCTCTTTGGCTTCAAAATGTAGGAAAGTTTTATAATAATTGTCCCATTCTTAAGTCTAAGAAATGTATTCATTTACACAGTCAAGTTTTCCCTTTTTAACAGCAGCATGGTTTAGCTTATCTGCATTATTTATCTACACTTGCCTTATTTATATGTACTGCTACTCTGAAAAATCTCTTTATTCCCATTTTCCTATTAACTCCTCTGGTGCCAGCCAGATATACCTGAATTCCAGAGTTATCAAAGATGAACTTGTTTATCTAGACAAAAGGGAGACTAGACAGTGCCATAATCTGAGTAAGACCTGTCTTTGGAAAATAACCACCTCTGTATAGATGTGATGCGAAACACAGAACTTGAGGCACTATTCTTCGTTGCTGAAATCATTCAGAGAAAGAAAATGATTTATAAAAAGTTGCATATCTGAGTTTGGAAGAAAAAAAATGATATAGTAAAATGTAACTTTTAGTTTTAAGTAAGCTTTGCAAGATTTATCAGATGTAGATGTATGTCAGTCTGAAGCAATGCACGTCATTCTATTAAGACTTTAGAGAGGAACTTTCATGGACTCAAATTAATTGCTACATGTTTTCCTCTTCCTTGATGCAGTGAAAGAGTAGTTTTCATTTACAGCAGTACCTGCAAGCACAGAGATAGCATCCACAGCCATACAGCAATTTTACATATGTTATCAGAAAAATGGTGTTAAAAGCATATAATTCAAATCTCATTTTTTCCTTGAAAGATGTTTACTTAAAATCTCAATGGTACTTTTCCTCCTTTTTTCAGCTTAAGCCTAATACTAGGCATCTAAGTAGTTTCACCATCTGGCCTAGGTGACAAGCAAAGTTAGTCTTTTCCTGTTTATGGGTCAGCAACAGGGAAGAGGAAAACATTAAAAATAGGAAAATGTGATTCTAAAACCACAGAAAGTAGTAACAAGGACTCAAAACAGGGAGTACCCAAAACAAATTGAACTCATATTTTGGAATTGATTAAATAGAAGATTTCCATTTAGGCTGAGTTTTCATATGCAGTAAAAACACACAAAAATAACTGAAGTAACAATAAGTCAAAGCTTTTCCATGTCACTGCCAGTTGAGCATCACAGCTTCTGCAGGCTGGTATTTTACATATTGAAGTTACCTAGTTTTCCAAGTTCTGGGCATTTTAATCATGAATTTCCACCAGACAGCAGACTTATGAATTTCAAGTTCAGTAGCCACTTCCAGTGTCACAAGTGAAACAGGAGAGGAAACAAAATTTTAAAGTTTGTAACTGCCCACTCTAAAGGCTGAAATGCTACCTTTTTTAAGGGTAGAGAAGCTGAGATGATGAAAAGCAGGTATTATATTGCCACCTGAGAACAAACCAGTTCAGGTGGAAATGGAGTCACACAAGCAGTGAGTGGGTGGTGTTTGTGTTGGCATGTATGTGGCGTAACACACTAGACTATGCCAATAGTCTATATATAAACCCAACATGCTTTATAACAACACCTAGAATGAAAAAGAAAAGAAAGAGTAATGGATGTAATGATACTGTAGAAAGACACTGAGAGGACAGTATGAAGTAGGTATTGGTAACACAAATTTTACAAGGAAGGAACAGTATTTGTAATAAAAACCAGCTAGCATAAACAGGCATAACATAATTTTGTTTTAAGCTTGCACTTTTACACCTTCCTGGCTTTTACTACCTTTACTTTGTTTTTGAATTTCCACCTGTGTTTCCTATTAGCATTCAATCTGCTTTTAATCAGGAACTGATATACTTTAAACTGTTGGTTTTACTACCACAATTTGGGATTTGATATGCCTATACTTATCACATTTAGATGCTTTACTAGTTTCTCAAGCTTAAATACATTGGCTTACAACTGTGAAATGCTACTCTCAGCCTTGTCTGCAGCCTTGCTTTGAGTACTCAAGTGCAAACTTAGGTAGGAGTTACCATGTTTAAACTAATATACAACAACACTACAGAAGCAATCTTTAAAACATGACAGGACTTAAAAAAAAATTATTACTCCAACCATACCTTCCTGGCAATCCAGAAGTCACATTTGAAAACTCAGTAATTTCTTTACTTTCTAAAGACAAAAGAGAAAACCAACTATTGGTTGATCTTTACCGTAACCTGAAGGGACTGAGACAGAAGGTCACTGTAAGAACAAGTGGAGCTACTGTTTCCCCAGGATCTCTGGTCCTTCTGCAATCCCAAAGCTCTAAAAAGGACACAATCATTTTTAGTTTTGTCTAAGTTCTCTTAGCTTCCATTCAAAATACCCAACTTTCACATATGATACATTTAACTACAAAAAGGACTGACCCTGTATTGGTTCACACTTTGTCCAAAAAAAAAAAAGTAAAGCCAGCTAGTGGTAAAGGGTCATAAAAGAAAGCTCAGAAAAAGCCTGGAGTGTCACTTTTTCCAGTGTAGGTGTACAGCATGTATGAGGAGAATCTCAAAAACGTATCTCAAAGGATTTTAAAAACCTCTTCATTGCTGGTGACACATTTTTCCCTGAAATAAGCCACTTCCTTTCTAAAACCCACACAGTGCCTCAGTGTCAAGATTCAGTAACATCTGTTTATATATTTTTCTTATACAAAACACAGAAATCTTAAATTCTCATTACTTTCCATGATTTAACTATATTTAAGATATATCATCAGTCATGCCAGATTTCAAACATTTCCATCCAGTAAAGAATACATTCTCTTTGTCACAGTCTGAAAACTTGCCAAATCTAAGTATTAAGTACAATGGGCTCTCATCACTATAGCAGGCATTTGGGAACTGTCATGTTACCAAAGTTAGCACAACCAGTTGAAATTGGAGATAAAAATTTCTTCTGAGCTATCCAGGCATGTAAATAATGGATGTTCAAATGTGTTAAGTAGTATTAACATGGTAAGTGGAAGTAAAACCTGAGGGACTCTAAGCTAAGGAAAATATATTGTACATCACCATTAAACTTCAGAATGTTTGTTCCTCCAGGATTTCTTTGGAATTCTCCCTATAAATAAAATCCAAAAGTATCAGTTTCATTGTTTTTTCAATTAAGACTAACTTCACTTTCTATTAACCACAAAGCAGAAGTGATAGAAGTTACCTGTTAAAGCACAATAACATGCTTCCTACTGCAAAGCATCAGAATGCAACTACTATCAATATCCACCTGCAGCATAAAATGCCAGAAGACAAATAAGCATTTGTCTGTGGACAAAGAAATGTCTACCATTCTGAACTAAAAATAAACCCTGCTGCATTCAACTAAGTGAAAAGAAAAAAACTAATTACATGAAGTCATATTGTGGTGATGTTTGTGGGATTTCTGTTCATTTATTACTGATGCAAAGCAAAATTGAAGGAAGGTATTTTTAAAGGAGAGGTAAAACTAGAATTCTGTTCTGAGCTGAACATCAACAAAAGGCAAACTAAGCACCTACCTGTGGCTTATATTCTTGAAACTACCTACACTGTCTCAACAGTTACATAAAAACCTGAATATATGTAGCATAATAAAAATTATCAATCAAAAATAAATATCTGCTTCTCTATTAATAGCTCCAAGCAAAGTAGTATAGCCCAGTACTTAGAGAAACAGGCCTCAGCTTGAGACCTGCACTCTATTCCTGGATTATCTGGCATACCATGAGTAAGGCTTTTCCACTTCCTGTGTCTTACTTTCCATTTTGACTCTTTGCTGTGAAGCTTGTGTCTTACTGAATATTTATTCATATAGCCCTGTAAGGATCCTGTACTCAGCATCATTCCTGAAAAATTACCATAAAACAGCCAGTGACCCCACAGAGATAGCTCAGCTAAAGGAATTACTTCATTTGAAACAAACAAACAGAAGATTACTAGATTCCTTGTTACCCAAGCAACAATCAAACTAAACACGCTCAGTCCTGCAAGGACTGCACATTTACAGACATCTGACCTCCTTCTTGCCCATCCATCACTAAAATCAAAAATCTTAGTGTCATAAAGTGGTTATCAATTCCGTCAATGGTGTCTGATAAATAACAGACTTTAGCTCATTCGCCACTATCTGTATTTGTTCTGAAATAACAACACAGGCAAAAAGAAATGAAAATGTAGCTTAGCCAAAAAAAACAAAACCCAAACACAAATGAAACAAGTATGCACAGAATGCAGATCCTTTTGACTAAAAGGATAATATTGTTACAGAAATATTTTCTAGAAACCTGGTTAAGAAAGGTTTCTTAGAGAGCCCTAAATGTTCAGCCAACTTTCAGGCAGAAATCCTCGCTTTTCTTGACTATGGTGAAAGCAAACTTATTACAATAATGCATTCTGAAGTGCAATCTCTGAACGTCACTAACTAACGTTAGTGACGTTAGATAGAAGTGAAGGACAGCAGAGAAATGCTATGTATGTCAAGAATATATCACAAGTTAAAAAGAAATGTATATTAAAATTTCATCCTTTGATTTCATGGACACAAAAAGTAGCCAATTACAATAATGTCCGTCTTCCTCACCTATTACCTCATTACACTGACATCATGATGATTAACTCTTCTCAAAAATCTCCACATTCTCATTATAAAAAGAGGAAAAATTTTCATTACCTCTGTAATTCTTAACAAATTGTCTATGAATTCTCTTTGAGAATGTATCATTTTAATGTCTGCAGCCTACAAGCATCTTAAAGGTTTTAAGTCATCTTCTGGTCATTTTATCACCAGATAGCTGTAAAGGCAGCAGTGGGCTATTTTCTAAAGGTATCCTACAAACACTAAGCATTCAAATGAATCACTTGACCAACAAGCCACTGATATACCTCAGAAGCCACTGACAATTGTTTTTAATGGGTCATTTTTAAGTATGCAATGTAACCCATCCACAAACCAGATTAAAGCACACTTCCGTGACAACACACACCAGGAACCGATGAACTATTTTCATACGAATCATTTATCTCAACAATCACCTAAAATCACAAACTGCAATTAGCTCTTACTTTTGGTAGAATGTATTCAACAAACTGCTTGCACAAAGGAGCAACTGGCTGTATAGCATGCCAATACTACAAAGACTCCTCCCCACTGAGCTGCACTAAAATAGCAATTTAGGAAGAACAAAGGAACTTGCATCAATAAATAAATCAATCAATAACCACTGGCTTTGAGTTTTGTTTCATCACATTGTTTTCTAGTGCAGGCTACACACATCAGTTGTACAAAGAGTCCTTCAAGGTAAAAACCCTTAGCATACACACAAATGTAGATAACTTGGACTAAAAACGTTTCCTCATCATCTGAAAACCAAAAAAAAGTTACCCACAAAAATTCAACTCAATTTCCAAAGAAACTAAAAAGCAGAGAAGCAACCCCTTTCAGCACTTTAGGAAGCTTATTATTACTGCATGAATTACAATGTGATGAGATTTTTGCTTCTTCTCCCAACCACAATTCATAATCAGCACTTAAATACAAAAACATTTTAACAACTTTGAAAAGCTGAGCACTTTAGATTTGAGACAGACACAAGTGATTGCGTGTTATAACCCTAAACTACTGCCCTTATTTGAAGGTAAACTATTGCTCTTGTACAATGGCACTGTAATAAACTATAAACATTTCACAAAGACAATCCATAGCCTATCTTCACACAAATCTTCTATATAGCTATTTACTTTTGCAGTACTAGTAAGTGCCCTTTAACTCTCCACTTACATGTAGACTTGCAGAAATCGTTCATTACTGAAAAATGTATTTGAACTACATGATTGGAGGGAACAGGGAAATAGGGCAAAACAGAAAACTGCAAACTAACTCTCTGCCTTTATTAGTCTCCTAGAAATAGGATTTTCAAATATTACTGTGCAACAGTTCCAGAAATTCATGTAGTTCACTGCCTCTGAAACTTAAGATCCTGAGATCTGCCTGAACAATTCAATGAGAAATTACTCGTACAGCTATTTCTGAATAAAAAGTTAAAACCAGGAATGTGAAGTTTAAATCCCATGAGTTGTTTTTATACAATTGTATGCTCCTAACATTCTATACTGTTCTCAAAACAAGGGTGTTTCCCATTGTTATTTAAAAAAAGCTGGATGTAATTACATTAATATAATCACATCCCAACGGGTACAAAGCAACTATTTTTGATATCCCAACAGGAGTTGTTATTTTCCTATTCATCTCATACTTGGACTTTCAGTTTGCCCTGGTTTTGCAAAACAAGTTCAAATAGGCTAGAAAAAGAAAAATCTAAAAGAAAGGAAAGGAGCGAGAAGGGAAAGGAGCGAGAAGGGAAAGGAGCGAGAAGGGAAAGGAGCGAGAAGGGAAAGGAGCGAGAAGGGAAAGGAGCGAGAAGGGAAAGGAGCGAGAAGGGAAAGGAGCGAGAAGGGAAAGGAGCGAGAAGGGAAAGGAGCGAGAAGGGAAAGGAGCGAGAAGGGAAAGGAGCGAGAAGGGAAAGGAGCGAGAAGGGAAAGGAGCGAGAAGGGAAAGGAGCGAGAAGGGAAAGGAGCGAGAAGGGAAAGGAGCGAGAAGGGAAAGGAAGAAACCGTAGTAGCTCTAATTTCTGCTGTTACAGAGATCTTGAGAACTTTAGACAGTTGCTTTTTTTCTTAAGAAAATACATCTACAAACTCATTTCTACCCAAAAGAAAAATGGAACCTCAAGACACATTAGTAAATGCCAGGTTTTGCCTTACTTTCTCCAAAGGGATCCTTTCCATGGAAAGTAGTACGCCCATGCAAACCTAGACAAGAACTGGAGTTTGTTTCCACAATAGGTACAATCATTATAGAACACTCAATCAAAACTCTATTTCTAGCAGGCAAGTTAACAAGAAATTGTAATTAAGTCAGTCCTTTAAGAAGATGCATTTTATTTAGGTACATAAAACAATGTCCAGGAATCAATTTTGTATTAAAAGTATTCGGCAGCCACTGAAAAATTACGTACAAAATAAATTCAATACACAAAATACCTTAGTACAATCTGCATATCAGAAGTAGTATGTCTATGTAGTTTAATATTAATCTTTTTTTATGCCCAAATGCAAACAGACAGAAGTACTTTGCAACATTAATATCTGAATTCCAAAACAACACAATTAACCCGTATTAGACAAAGATACACACTAGCTGCAAAATGGAGGGGGGAAAAGTTATATACATAGATCAACAAAATAAGCTTACTGTGTTAAGCATAAACAGATTAAGTTAACATTCATTAGGCAGAAACACTTAAGTGCAAAGGCCAAACACAGACCTGTTATACAAAAATGCTGTATCCTATACTATAATATCATGCAGTATTCTAAGACAATTAAACTTGTCACCCAGTTCTCAGTAAAGAGATTAAGCAATACTTAATGAAATGAAGATACCTGTCTCATTTAAAAAGCAAATATAGTAATGCATTGCCTCTTGTTTATAAAATTAAAACTGTAAAATTTTCCAAGAACAGAAATAAACAGTCTTTGATGAACATTAATTGGAATTCAGGTTTATCCACCACTTAGGCACCTCCTACAGTGCTGCAGCTTGCAGGTCTGTGCCAATTCAAAGCTTATGCCATTGCAAACTGGAAAAATCCCTCCCCTCCTTTTTATTGCTTCTGCATGACCACTAACAGCACTGAGGCAAATGTAAATTAAAAAGTATTTACATATGAAAATTTAGCTACCTAACAAGATCCAAAGTTGTTTACTAAGGTATCAATCCCACAGTAAGACCCATGATAAATGTAAAATGCTGGTGGCCCTTGGCTTTAGATAATGGTTGGACTTGACGATCTTAGAGGTCTTTTCCAACCGTACTGATTCTGTGATTTGTTCAAACTTTAAACTGCATAAACCTATAGCAAAACTGAGCTCCAAGTATACATTTCCACCTACTACTTGTATATACTTTCCAGTGGAAACCATATGACATACACTTCAGTGCACATTCAGTTCAGGCTCTAAAAAACTATTAACAATGCTAAGAAGCTGTATACGAAGAAGATCAGGAGAATGGGAAGACAGACCAAACCCAAAGAGCAGTCTGACAATAAGGGAAATGACTGAGAGGAAAACCCAAAACTATGTAATGTGGGAAGAAAAATAATAAAAAAATTAAGAAGTTGGTATTCAAAAACTCTACCTTAAGAGCATTTGGAACATAAGAAAGCAAAACAATCTAAAAAAAATATACCAAGCATGACAGTGTCAAACTTTGCACTTTGCATTTGTAAAAATTAGGATTTCTCTACCAGACAAGTACATACAATTTTGGAAAAACTGAACTTCAATTATTAGCTCTCCAAATAGGACATTTTGCCTCAGTGGGAAAATCAGCCTTAGGCTTTGAAGTAGAGAGAAGGCAATATTTGGACTAACTACAGACAAAATGATAGCTGAAAATACTTGTGTTGTTCAAAAAGCAGAATTTCCTAGTAAGGCTAACTAAGAGAACATCCAGTACACAAGCAGTATCAGTCAGACTTCTATAGGAAGTCTTCTAAGGAAATAAACCAATCATGCTCCTCTTCATGTACTCATCAAACCATAGTATATACACTGGATTGTATTATTCACACTTCAATGCTTTACAGCACTCAAAATAGGTAAGCATACAGAGGGCTAGAGATCAACATGTCAGCTAGAATATAAACACTGCATCACTGTCATTATATAGAATTTTTATTAGTAAGGGTAGAAAATAACATTAATTTCATTCAAGAGGACAGATGTCTCATTGCTCATAGTCCTACATGACAACAGCATCAACTCCACAAAGAAGCAAAATATACAGAACATAAAATTTGTACCTGAGAGCACTGGAACATGTTTTGTTTTTATTTAGAAACAAAACTGTACTGTAATCTGAAGTCAGAAATAAACGATCTATCTTCTTTTTGATGTAACATGCTTAACAAAAAATAGATGAAAACTATACAAAAATTCCTATTTGTTGTTCCATACTACCTTCAAAGTTTAGCAAGAACAAGTGTATGGCTGTATATGAGCAAATGTACTTTTCTAGCTGCAGCAGTAGCCTTATTGCACTTATTGCTGTTCAAGATCCAGAATACTGACACTGGAAATATACCAAAAGTAATAATATATACTATAATGAAAAGTTGAAACATACTTTACTAATTTGACTAAGAGAAGCAGCAGGATCTGGTAATTACCAGCTAAAAATAGGAAGTCCAGAATGTCCTGATTCTGATCTTCCATCTAAAGTAACAGCACTAAGTGCAAGGAGTGGAAGAGAATGTATTTCCATTACTAAAGAAAGCTTTCTTCAAAACAGCCAAGAGGCACAAACAGCACTTATGCTTTGCCTGATGTTTTTGGGTGGTTGTTGTTTTCTTTTTTTCCATTGAGCAAAGACTCTCATGCTACAGTTGAAAGAACTGTTATTCCGATTCATTCTTAGAAAACTTGAGAATAAATCACAGAACTCTAACGAAATTTCTCATTAACCACATGCAACATGTTTACATCTACAAAGTAGCTGGTTTAAAATTCCCAGTATCACATTTTGACAGCTGATTGGAAGGAGGGGGGGCACATAATTCTAATTGCTTGCCCCCCACCACCCCCTCAGATTTGGTCCTATCAAAAAGTATTCATGTCCTACCACAACTAAAATAGTCAAAACCTGAGGTTAGTGCGGCTTTTGAAAAGGTATTTCTGTTGCAATTCAGTATAAAGATAGAAGACAATAATAACATTGATCCAAAATATAAATCACAAGGCTGGCAGTTTAATAACATAGCTTATCAGAAAATCTAACTTTAAGGACATTCAATAAAACAGTCGTGATATAAACTGAGGTTCTCACTCCCCAAACTATATACCATGTAGCAAACTAAATTACTTTACAGAGTAAAAATTCAGTACTCTTCCCAAGGAGCTGCATCTTCAACACCTAAACAGACATTTCAAGAAGTCTAATGGTGTTTACAGAATTCTGCACCTGCAATACCCACACTTTAAAGACTTTACAAAAGTTAAAAACGATAAGCTGTCAGTGAAAATTAATGCAAAACTTAAGAAATTCAGTGCAACAGATTAAAAGTTCACGTACAAACTTGGTACCAAACGGTGAGAGCTGTAATGTGTTCATTAAAAAAATAAAAGTATTCAAATTTGGCATTATAAACAGGTCCTGTATAATCATTTTTCAGTAGACCAAGATACAAAATAGAGTATTTATTCATTTTCACTACTCTCTCGTAAAAGTTTTTTTTTTGTTAGCTTTCACAATATCGTCAGGAGATGCAGATTTGAAGTCAAACGGTGTTATGGCAATCATGGGACTAGTTTCCTTGGGGTTTACATCTTGTACTTGTCTACTGTACAGGAAAGCTTTATGCACACCGATTGTGCGCCGCTTATAACCCTTTGGAGGATAACAGAGACACAAGGTTAAAGCAAAAGCTGAAGGTCTTGCACGCAGCGCCTTCATCCACGAACGGGACAAATCCTGCCTCCTTGGAGTAAGCCCTCTTTTTGCTTTTTTATTTGTTTTGGCAAAACCAGAACTTTTTCCTTGTCTTTCTTTTAAAAGTCTACTTTCAGAGCTTAAGATATTTGACTGTCCTACTTCATTCTGCTCTGCAGATACATTGGCATTTTTCACAAGGGCACTTAAATCAATGCTGCTTCTTTCAGAGGGCCTTAATTCAGTTGCATTGTGCATGGGGAAGTCTGTATCTTGTTGGGTTTTATCTATTTCAATAGTTTCTGCTATTAAATCCAAGAGTGATATATTCTTAACCTCTTTCGGTGGAGGAACATTAGAGAGGGCTAAGGAAGACAAAGATCCTGTTAGCTCTGTCATCCCACCTGAATTTTGGGGTTGACTTACTATTTGTGATAGTGGTACAGTTCCCAGTTTCATATCACCGACACTTGATGTTGACTGGGTACAAAGATCAGCCAAAGAAGAACAGAGGCTAGCAGCGCTTTCCTGACGCTCCTGAAGTAAGTCAGCCAGTGATGTACTTCCAGACTTTAAGACTGGCAAAGCAGCCATGTCCAAAGAGGGACTTTCTTGGGTTTTATTGTGCACAAGTGAAGACAAATTTTCAAGAAGTTCATTCTTTCTGTTTACAGTGTGAGTGACTCCATCATCAAGAGCCAATTTCCCTAAAGCACCTGTTAGGCATGGAGGACTGCAAGCATCCGCATTACTAATACAATCAGAAGTATATGAGGAAACAGGAGAAATACCACCTTCAGGACCCCAAGAATTACAAACCACAGTCTGCATCAGCAAGGATTTCAAGTCCTGTGTTTCCCCGCATTCCAACTTCTTAAAGGAAGAATTTCCAGATAGGCTACTTCCTATGCTAAAGTAAGCACCTTCACTACCAGGAGTCGAACTTACTGCATTACCACTTTCTAGTAGTTGATTCTCCACCTGTTTATTCACAGGTTCACAAAACACTCCTTTACACAAAGCATCACTGAAAGATGATGACAGAACGAGTGAAGAGGACTCCAATCCCTTCCCTTCAGGTGAAGGTATATTGGATTTTTCAGCATTAAGGAGCATTTTGTCATTTGTAATTGAAGAGCAACAAACTGAACCACTTTTGACTGTCAAATTTTCAAACTCAGGTTTGTTGGTACTGTCAGCAACATTTTCTGCTGCACATGAGAAATTGTCTGCATCAGTACACATTTCTGGACAACAAAGTAAGTCTCCTTACCTTACAATAGCCAATAATTTTCAGATGGAAGTGCGGTCACGACAAAATATCCATTATTTTTAAAGTTGACAGCAGCAACAAAAAAAATCAAGAAAAAACATGAAAAGGCATTGAATTACTAAGTGCTATTCAAAGATATGCAAAGTTTTATAATTAAACTGCAGGTGTCTATTGAAATACCTAGAAATCTTAAGATTCAGCAATGAATGCCAGCAAAAATTACAAAAACTACAACAAAATAAGATGCTACCAAAATAAGAGGAGGTATTGAGGACGGGAATTGCCAATTCACCAAACAGATAATGGAAGCACCTAAAACTTGAAAGATGTTGTCCAACTTTTAGAGCATGTATTCATTCAGTTAATCCACATACCAGAAATTAGAAATTTACTGAGCTGCAGGTGGTTGCACTTTGAATTTAAGCTGACACAAACATTTTGATTTCTAGATCAAGAAAAGGTACTGTTTCCTTTAAATGTTTTTAGAACAGAGACACAAAAGAATAAGTTGGTCTTTTCTAATATTCTAATAAATTACTAATGCAGTACCAAGTATCTTCACAGCTTGTAAAGTCAAAATTAAACTGTATGTAGAAATGAATCATCTTCAGTGTAAACAATTAAATAGAAGTATACCTTTTGTCGTCTTTCCTACAATCACAGCATCCTCATTCTTGGTCTTGATATTTTGCTTACTGCCTTCTGAAAGCACAATATCCAAAGCCTTCTGTACATCAAAATTACTATCCAGTACTGCTTGCACCATTGTTTGCTCTGGTATAGATTCTGCCAAAACTTCTCTCATTTGATCAAGGCATGAATTAAGACGAGCTAAAAGAGACACATTATTGTTATAAGCTGCACAAAACATGTCTTAAGTGGCCTAACCACTAGCACCATACATCTGATTAACAACAAGAGGAGAAAAACATCACAGTGAAAAAAAATCCTTTAGAAACTCATTCCAATCTTGCTTATTGCCATAATAAATTTTGCCCCCAAGCCCTGCAGAATCCAACGTTGCCATAAGGAACATATCACAGACTACTCGTTATTAGTCTACAAAGTCTCAATATTTAAAAACTTTGATATTGTAAAATTATCTTCATTGTGCAGAAGAAATTCAAATATTCACCTTGAAAGTATCTGAAGTAATTTAAAATATCAACTTGGAATCCCACTGAACAGCATGCTTTTAAGTGTTTACAGATGTTGTAATTAACATCCAGAGTAAAACAGCATTTTCAGGGCCCTCTGTCCTTAGTACCTGAAAACTCTGGGTCAGGTATGAACCTATGCATAATCTTTACCTTTACTAAAACCATGACACGTTTTTAGCTGAGAAAATCAATTTCCTTTGAAGTGTATTTCCACAATTACTATAGGTCTTGACTAAGTAAGTTTCTTAATTCATGAGCTGCTGCATGAGGTACTGAGAATTCTAACTTCCTGAAGGTTACTTAAATCAGCACCCTTGGCCTGTAATCCAAAGAGCAAGTCAACATTCCCCAGAGATTTGCTCCACAAAACAAGTGCCGGTAGAGCCCTGGAAAACGTGCTGGTTTGCCATTCTACAATCCAACACTCCCCAAGTGCCATCTTACCAAACTCTCTGCAGACAGATTGACAGCAATCAGTAATTTTATATTAATGAGCACACTCTACCAAATGTAACAGGACTGCTGTTTTCACAGTGCAAATAGATATTTCTAGGTTTCATTTCCATCTTTTTTTAGTCCAGAATATTACTTTTTTCTTGTTCCAATATCAATTCCTAACTGATTTGAGACTGTCAAGACCTTTCTGAAAAACTAGGGTACTATACAGTCTAGCTCATCTGTATTCATTACTGGCTGATTCTTTCAAATTGCCTTCTACAGCATTATTTCCTCATGTAAAACCATGCATATCACACCCCAGTTTATCATATTCATCTATATGTCTATGCATTAGCATAGCTTCTACCAATTTACTTGACTTGGAATCTGGATTGTTTGTATTCTGTCTCTTGCTTCTGAATTTTCTGCAACTTGTTTTAAATATCAAATTTCATTCATGCATTTTATTGTCTAGTCATCCACCAACACACTTTACTTGGAGCTCATAATAATTTTAAAAATAACTCTATTTCCAAAACATTAAGTCAACTATTAATACCTGGGAAAGAGATTGGTGAATCTTTCTCACAAAACGTGATTAAGGCATCAGGCAGCAAATTTAAAACACAAAAGCAAGTAATTTTTCCCTAAACACTCAGCTCAGAACTATTTCTTCTCTGTAATTACCTCTATCAACTTCAGTCAACTGATGACCAGATGTAAAACAATCAGCTGTATCATCTGCACCTTCATAGCCATATTCTTCTTCTAATGGCTCAGCAAAGGCTGTTGGTTTGTCTCGTCTGGAGTAGATAAACTGAGCTGCTGCATTAGGTAAAAAACAAAGTATTACAAAAAGGCAAATCTTTTCTTTTCCTCCATTAGAGACAAAACATATCTAAAGGGAAAAAAGGACACTGACCTGTTGCAATGTTGGGGCTGGGGGGGTATGTAAGGGAGAATGGGATCCTACTGAAAAATGACACCTACAGTAAAACCACAAGCTGGGCAATATCCTTGTATTTATGTAATGCAATAATTCTACAAAGTTCAGTACTCAAACAAAATAACATATTCCATGCTTGAAAAAACTGTTTTCTATACCAAATCACCATCTACAAAGTAATCTTTTCAGAACCTTAATCCTTTTATAGTATGGCATTTTCAAGCTACTGGTAACAATTTAATGGAGTTGAAGACATTCTTCTCTTCTTGGAATTTCGTTAGAAATACAGCCCATAAGTTAAAGTGTACATTCACACAAGTGTCCATTAAACAAGTGCATAATCCTACTCTGATTTAGCAACACATTAAGGCATATACAAATAAAACCTTTGGCTGAACACAAACTCCAGTCATTATATACTCTCAGAAATGTAAAAATTGTAAGGTAAGCAAATTTTCTTGTTATGCAATATTCTATCCAGCTCTGAAATACACACTGAAAGCATATGTATATCCAGTTCAGTAGTTATAGCCTCAGCAACTGGTTTCCCAAATGCATTCCATTTCATATTTAATCACCATAACTGAAGCAACTATTAAAAGATTGCTATAGAATCTAGATCAGATTGTAAATGATGCTCACATAAGAATTAAGAAAATTACTACACACAAGAATTAGTTATGCAATTCAGCAGCTTATGCTTGATTAGAAAAGTAAAAATGCTGCACATTTTCATCACAGAATAGAGTTACCTTAATTCTTGGAAAAGGTCTTAAAAATTCCAGCAGTTAAGCTAAGAAACTGAATGCCAGACAACCTGAATTTAAATCAGGGAATGTGACTATAAATAATAAAGATACACACTTAGATTTACTTATCTAAAATCAACAGGATGACAGAAGAACAGGTTTGTAAAGACCTAATTAACTCAAGTACCTGCGGCCAGAGGTCACAGACTGTATCACACTTGCAGTAGATTTAGATCCAGACTAATTACCTGCAGTACCACAGCTTCATACCAACATCAGCCATATTATTTTCACTGCTTATTCAGCCCTGGAAATGCTGCCACCAAATCTGGGGAGACCATGGACTGATAATCTTGCCAGAGATTAGACTGGAGAACACAACTTAATGAGTCTACAGTCAGGTTGCTTATATATAATCATTTGAACTAACCTGTTGATGGAGAAATGCAATAATCATCTTCTACTGATTGGCCATACATATCATCATCTTCAAAATCTATGAAGCAGAAACAGTATTGTTAGTCTGCACAATTTCCAAATACTTGATATTATCATTTAAAGGGTAGTTTTTACACAAGGTTTAAGAAACTAGGCTTCTCTGTTATTCCAAAAGTGCAGTTAACTACTATTTATTTACCTAGGTAAGAAATGGCAAGTTACAATAATGGACTTTTAACATTTAATTCTCTGTTCATTAGGAAAGAGAAAAGTTTTCCAGAGCTGCTATGCTTCACACCACCTCTTTCAGCACCCCTTTTGGAAGACTGTCCTCATACTCCAAACCCAACTTTCTACAGTTCCACAAATATTTAACCATGGCAGTCCCCTTGATATTTCTGCTTGACATCTGAATAATCCTAACCACAGACAATTCAATTACAATCTGTACTCTAAACTCAGGATCATCATTTCTGCTCCCTACCTATCTGCTTCTCAGCTTTTTACTCTGGCCTACCCTCACGACCATGTAGTTTTCAACTCGAGTGCCACAAGGCAAAAATCACAAGTTGCAATTCCCTTTCCCTATACAAAATTGTTCAATCCAAAAAGCATGAATCTCAAACAGTTACTTAAACACAGCCATATACTTTTCTCTTATGAAAAGTATCAGGAAGCACAAACAAAAAATAAAAGTCATCACCCCCACCAAACAAAAAAAGCACCTAGTACTATGTAAAGCTTCAAAAGAGGTTTGCAGTTTTCACTAAGTAATAATGAAATACATGAAAACGGTAATGAAATATTTTTAAAGCTGTTATTGCATACACTTGGCAGTTTCACAAATAATATGTATTGTTTTTTTGTCTTAGAACAGTGAGAGAAAAAAAAAGTAGCTAACAGCTGAAAAAAAAACCAACCCAAACACTCTCTGCCATCAACTTCAGACCATGTAAGTGGGACATTGCAACTGTTGTATCCATCCATAAAAGGATCAGGATTTGGGGCACAAAAAAAATCATTTATCTCCCAACATGGAACAAGAAAATCAAAGTAACTTAACTCTATAATATGCTATAATTTAAAAAAAAACAAAAGGAAAGAAAAAGAAAAAATGCCAACAAAAAGCAGTAGCTAAAACAGCTGGCACAAATATATGAAAAGGTTAAAGACTTTGGGAGTTACTTTGGAAATTAAGTACCACAGAATGAGGAAAACATATTATAGTCTTTCTTTGATTTCTGGTTTGTTTTGGTGGGGGTTTTTTAAGAGTATATTATTACCTACTTTTTGACTATCTTGGAGAACACACTGTCTCCTGGTGCCATGCTAGGACCAATTAATCTATTAAAAAAACTATATACATTTTTTCAGTGTAGTTGGGTTAATAGTTGAAGACTGTCGTGGAGAACTCCAAGATGACTTCTGCATACAGTTAACACTCACATAGAGTAGCAAATGAAATCAAGCTAAGTCTTGCTACAGGCTGGGGTCAGAGTGGCTGGAGAGCAGCCAGGCAGAGAGGGACCTGGGGGTGCTGGTTGATGGTAGGATGAACATGAGCCTGCAGTATGCCCAGGTGGACAGGAGGGCCAACGGCATCCTGGCCTGCATTAAGAACAGTGTGGCCAGCAGGAGCAGGGAGGTCATTGTGCCCCTGTACACTGCACTGGTTAGGCCACACCTCCTGTACTGTGTCCAGTTCTGGGCCCCTCAGTTTAGGAAGGATGTTGACTTGCTGGAACGAGTCCAGAGAAGGGCAATGAAGTTGGTGAGGGGCTTGGAACACAAGCCCTATGAGGAGAGACTGAGGGAGCTGGGGCTGCTTAGCCTGGAGAAGAGGAGACTCAGGGGTGACCTTATTGCTCTCTACAACTACCTGAAGGGGGGTTGTAAACAGGCAGAGGTTGGTCTCTTCTCCCAGGCAGCCAGCACCAGAACAAGAGGACACAGTCTCAGGCTGCACCAGGGGAAGCTCAGGCTGGAGGTCAGGAGGAAGTTTTACACAGAGAGAGTGATTGCCCATTGGAATGGGCTGCCAGGGGAGGTGGTGGAATCGCCATCACTGGAGGTATTCAGGAGGAGATTTGACAGCGTGCTTGGTTGCATGGGTTAGTTGATTAGGTGGTGTTGGATGATAGGTTGGACGCGATGATCTTGAAGGTCTCTTCCAACCTGGTTTATTCTATTCTATTCTATTCTATTGTCAGCATGCACTACTTGAAACACTTGTACATGCTATACTAGCTTAATTTCTAGACTGAAGAAAAAAGGCAGCTCAGTGAAAATGTCTCAGTTTACACTGACTATAAATAAAATTATTAAAGAAATGACAGAAACTACAGGGAAGAGAGTACAAACCATAGAAACATTCCACAGTATCAACAGGTGCATTACCAACACACTTTCAAGCCTGGAATCACACATGCAGTGTTGATCACAACACTTCAAAATGAAGAGAGCAGAAACAGAGTGTGGTCAAATAAAGGCCACAAGCTCTAAGGCCAAGAAGCCTTCCAACGAAAGGAGTCCACAAGTATTCTGCAAATATGTACTTTAGGAAGAAGAAAAATAATTGGGTCACAAAGTATTACAGAATATATGGCATTATATTAAACAAAAAGACAAAAAAGTGTACGCCATCTGGGACCCAAATGATTGTGATTACAAAGTAGCATGCAGTCTAGTATAAAAACCACACATATACACACTTCTAATTAAGCCTGATGTGTAATGCAACATTAAACAGCAGTACAAACTTAAGCCACATACACCTACAGCAAATTGCTGTTTAATTCAGCAACCTCATTGAAAGACATACCAATGAGTGGACAAACACTGAAACAAAGTCTACAGATTGACCATCCAACTTCATAGATGACAGAGATTCAGCTGAAATAATTTCAACCAATCTGTGATGAAGAAAAACTTCTGGGGGATCAAGTGGCAAAATCCACCTAGTCTCTGATTTTTTTGCCTGTATTTGGTAAATTTGCACCAGTAAAACCTGCAAGGTTGGCCATACTATGACCATAGCTTACATGGATTTACATGCCTTCCCCAAAAATTCCAAGATCAATGTGTCTTACTGTAATACATGTACACTTTGCATCTGTCCACTCAACTGTAACTGGAAATGTGTGCATTTTTCCAAAGCCCAAGCCAACACAAATAAAACCACCAGGAGAAACAGGTGTGATTTGCCAAAGTTCAGGGAACAGAGCACAAAGAAAGCTGCAGCACTGCAGGTATGAGCCAAAATCTTATACAAGAGCTATTTCAACTGCATGCAAGATTCAGTAAATTTGACAGAGAAGTCTGAAAGACAGGTTCTTCCTTAAGATGCTCGACTCCATCTTTAAAAGCCACATGTCTTCTACGAGGAAGGGCTGATGCTGTTATTACAGCTAAGCAACAACAACCTTTTGCTAGCTAGTCTGGGAACAGACATGTTAAATTTTAGAGGCCTACAAAAGGGAGGGTTCAGTTGTGTTGAGGCTGATTTTCACATCACTCCCACCCGCCCCAAAAGCTGTCAACTCCCAACAGGTTAAGGCAGCGCAGGTAAACCCTGCCGTGGCTTGGCCTGCGTGCCTGGGTCACGCTTGCCCCGTATGGAGGATACCGAGAGACCTAGGCAGCAGGAGGCGGCCCCGAAGGGCAGCGGCAACATCAGCGATAGCGGCGGCAGTGCGGCCACGTGCGCCCGACCTGCCACTCGGGCGGGAAACGGGCGTGGGGGGAGGGCGGGGCGAGGCCTCGCACTCAGCCTCACCCAACCCCCGTGGATGGGAGGGGGCTACTTTTCCCCTCCCACTGCTCGTGACAGCCTCCCGCGCCCTCCTGTCCACCCGCGAGGGGTCGGGCACACCCTCCCGCCCGCAAACCCCCATGGAGCGGCAGGACCCGGCGGGTCGAAAGGATGCAGGCCCGGTGTTGCGGGGGGGGGAAAGCGCGACGGGACCGGCGGTTAGAACGGCGTCCGGGGCGGCTCTCGCAGCTCTGCCACCGGCTCCTCTTCGCCACTACCTTCGTCATAGTTATAGCCTCGGACGTTCCTATGCCGGGACATGATGGCAGCGGCGGCAGCCGCCTCGCTCGCTCGCCCGCGGTGGCGCTGGCACGGTGGACCTAGGGCGCCATCTTGGCTTCCAGCAGGCCTGGCGGAATCCCCCTGCGCAGGCGCGCCAGATACCCTTCCGTCCTCGCCGCGCTGCTGGGCGTGCGCAGGGTTTCCCACCCCGCACGGCCGCTTCCGGGTCGGGGGATCGCGGCGGGGCGTCTCCCAAAGCCGCTCGCTAGCCGCCGACACGTCAGCGGTGTGCTGTGGTTTGGTGCCGCCCAGCCCTGCCCGGGACTGTCGGTGGTAGGGCTTGCGTCTGCGGTTTCCCGCTGCTTCCGCAGAGGTGGAACAAGAGGACCCGCTGCGGCGCCGCGCTATGAGGCGTCGCTGTGCGCAGCCTTCTGTGGCGTGGTGCTCCGCCTCGTGCAGGGCAGGGTAGGCCTGCACCAGGTAGGGGTAACGCCTGTGCGCTTCACCTGCCCTCTGACAGCGAAACGGCCCCGTCCCGGCCGTGCCGCAGCTGTGCAGTACACAGTGCCGGTATCGGAACGCTCCAGTACCGACAGTACCGTGACTGATCCTACAGCCAGGTGCAGTCTTTGCATTTGAGGTGTAACCCTGCGCTGCATCATCACTCACACCTCAGGCTTAAGATGTGACTAGCCACGGCAGCCTTACGTGCACACGTGTAAGCAAGTGCGTTTAAGACTATTCAAAGCATCGTTGATGACAACATGGCATTCTGGGTTGGCACAAATTCACTGTAGGCTGTGGTCATTTAAACTTCGGAAGTACCACTTCCAAAACTGGTGTACTACCACAGGAGCAGAGTTCAAAAGGCTTTTTAATAAAAACCACGAGTTCTTTTTTTTTTTTTTTCAATTCTGTATATGAAACTGCTCAAACTGACCTGGCTTCTTGATGACCAGTAGTCATTACAATCTAGTGACAGGCTAGGGGCCAGGATTAAATGAGCTGGTAAATATGAACTGTGGTAATTAGCATTGCTGTTGGCAGTGTTAAGCAGCAAAATGATGCATCATTAGGAGCTGTGGAGGTCATGATTTGACTTCATTGGTGAGTTACTGTAAACACCATCTACAAAACAAGCTTCAGCCTGTAAGTGCTGTTGTAGTGCTAAAGGACAGGAAATCAGAGAATGCCCCTACACCTACTGCTCTACTGGGTCAGGGAGGGCAAGCAAAGACTTCAGCAGCAGAGGGGACATGGGACAGAGAGACCCCAGTTCACTGGTCCTACCAGTGCTCTCTGCTGAACTCCATCTCTGACAGACTTAGCTGCTGCTACTTCTCCATCTCCAGCCCTGTGCTCCCTGGATAACCTGCATTCATCTACACGCTCAGGAACTGCTAAGCAGACAATCCCATTAGCGTTTTTCAGATACCTCCACCTTTAAGACCTTTAATACTTTGTTTACAGCCTCAGAAATCCAGGCTCATCCCTCCAGCTTCATGCCCTATATGTTGTCTGATAGCCCACTGCATAGCAACACATCCCTACAAACAGACATACCCTGGTTTTATAACTACCATGTAACTATTGTCTCATCCTGCCCACAGGCCAAAACACTCCCTATCTGCAACTCCACATCCTTCTCGGTCACCGCTGGAGGCAGGATGTGTTAAACATAAGCCAAAGCTTGTGTTCCTATACAAACTCTATGCAAATGTGCAGATATTGATTCTTTTTGTTAGTTGTGTATTTTTAATTTGCACAGCTGCACAAACTTAGGATGTCTTTAATATCTTTTATATGGTGCTAAGATTAAAATACGAGCTGGAATTTGAAACAAAGTTTTCTAATTAGTGCTGATGACCTGTTGACCTTTAGTGACCAAAATGTTCTCTACAGCAGAAGCTGTGTTGTTGATCCTTACCTGTCTTAATATCTTGATGTAGGAATAAGATGTAAGAGTGGAAAAATTGCTGTCATACAGTATGATTTAACATTACACAGCCAGAGTGACAACCTGATTCCAGCATGTTCTAGCTGAGACCGGTGAAGAAACTTAAGACACTGTATCACTACAACCCTCACAGTGTCCTGCCAGTATACCTCCAACAATTTTACTTTGGAAATTACACTTTTCAGCCCCCAAACTACCTAAATCCCATTTTTAAACTTACAAAAACTCCAGAAAACCTTAATCATGGAAATGTAGTATTCTTTTCTTTCAAGTAGTGAGATTTCTCATTTCACATCTGACCATCCCATTTCAAAGAGGCTTCTTAGTTCCCTCCATTCTTTTTACACACATCAGCAGCTGCTTATCGGGTAATTTTACCATGTTTGAATTTTATGTTCACATTTATTGTTAGCACTCTTGATATTTAGTGACTGTGGTCTCCAGAGATATGACCCAAAATTCATTTGCTTGTTAGTGAACTGTAACATTGTTTTCAAGATTTAAAAAGTGGTATTTAAAAGAAGATAATAAATAGCTGTAAAAAAATACAAAGATGAGCAAAGCCCAGTGTAAGAGATGATTCACTGTGTGGTTTTGCTATAGCATTAACAGTGAACTTGGAAGACTGCTGTTTTTCTTCATTGCATCAGCGGCTGCACCTGATGGTCATGGAAGTCTTTTCCAACCAAAACAATTCTATTATTCTATTCTATGACTTGAGGAAAAATACCTCAAAAGCAGCATATACAATTATTCCATGTTACAGCAGTATCTTCAAAGAGTCCTAAATATATTGTGTTCATTCCTTGCCTTTCCTTAACTCTGAGGCCTATGCAAATGTCTTCAGGAAAGGTATTCAAGAAATAATGTACTTTAGTGCCCAAGCCCTACCTATACCTCAGTTTGTTCTATTTTAAGTGAATGCACAGTTCATGGAAGGTGCATGACAGCAAAGCAGGCTATATCTAAACTTAATTCCTTCAGCAGCTATTAAAGCACGATCACAGAACCTCATCAGTCTGGCTCCAGCAACTCTAACCAAGGAGTGACTAACCAGGTCACTTCTGGTAGACATGAGATTTCATTTCCTTCCTACCCACTGAGATTATATATTACTTTAAGACATGTGCATTAAAAAGTGACCTAAGACCACCAATCTGAATCTAGGTGGTAGCATTACTGGTAACCCTGGTTTTTTTTCAGCAGTCTCCTGGGCACTCCTCAGAGTAGCAACAGTGATAAGTAAGAAAATAATTTATAATTTCTTCTGGTTAAGCAGAAAGTCTTTTGAATTATTTCTTCAATCACTCTCATCTGTCTTTTTAGTGATTTTAAATGTCTTAATTAAAACAACATTCTGTCTATTTCAGTATTGTTTCCTTTTAAACTAAAGTTAAGCAAGACTTGGATCTGGGAGGAAAACAGCATTATTCCTGATGTTGTCCCACACTATGCCATGTGGGTGTTGAATTTTAAAATATAGGTATTACCAATGTCACTAAGCACTTTTCCAGCTGATAAATGGTCTGACTAGATCAAAAGAACTGCAGCCAATAAATATGTCTCTGTTGTTGTTTAAAATGACACCATCTAGATAAGAAGTTGATTTAGGAGTCAGAAAGCAGAGAGTATTAATAAGTAATTTTCTACATATGGCAAATAGCAAGTGTCTCAATTTTTCCACAGTATGAATGAGCTTGTTAAAGAGATTTGTTATTTCTGTGAGCATGGACCAGTCTGCAGAACAAGTTTTGCAGTGAGTTAGTGATTTATGTTACCTTGTAGAATTTCCATGGGATCTAGTGAGGTTAGAGGGCAAACGATGGCAAATGGTAATGTAATGGCAATTTAATCTGGAAAAGTTGCCTGCTTGGATGGTTTAACACAGACCCACAGAATCATTTCAGTTGGAAAACATAGTATCATTCAGGGTTGGAAGGGACCACAAGGGTCATCTAGTTCCAACCCCCCTGCCATGGGCAGGGACACCCCACACTAGATCAGGCTGGCCAGAGCCTCATCCAGCCTGGTCTTAAACACCTCCAGGGACGGGGCCTCGACCACCTCCCTGGACAACACATTCCAGGGTTTCACCACTCTCATGGTGAAGAACCTCCTCCTCACATCCAGCCTGAATCTCCCCACCTCCAGCTTCATTCCATTCCCCCTAGTCCTATCACTACCTGATATCCTGAGAAGTCCCTCCCCAAACTGCCTGTAGGCCCCTTTCAGATACTGGAAGGCCACAATTAGGTCACCTCGGAGCCTTCTCTTCTGCAGACTGAACAGCCCCAACTCCTTCAGTCTGTCCTCATAGGAGAGGTGCTCCAGCCCTCTGATCATCCTCGTGGCCCTTCTCTGGACACCTTCCAGCACCTCCACATCCCTCTTGGAATAGGGGCTCCAGAACTGGAGGCAGTACTCCAGGTGGGGTCTCACCAGGGCTGAGTAGAGGGGGAGGATCACCTCCCTCGACCTGCTGGCCACACTTCTCCTGATGCAGCCCAGGATCTGATTGGCTTTGTGGGCTGCAAGTGCACTAATATTATTGAGTCCAACCATAAACCTAGCACTGCCAAATCCACCACATTTTTGGTCCTCACAAGCATTTAAACTTCCTGTTACAGTAAGAAAAAAAAAAAATAATTCTTGACTTTAGTTACATCTGTACTTCCTGAGACACTCTCTGCTCTGTCACAAATTCCCCTGTCCTCCTGCTCCCTGCTTCTCATCCACAGTGACTCAACCATCCACCCACAAAGGGAAGTTCAGACTGCAAGAAGAACTGTCCTGAACTGCACAACTGCAAGAGCAGGAGTTCAAGTTCAAGCATGGTTGCCAAGAGCATGGTAGTTATAGCCACACTGTGAAGCACCAGTGAAAATCCCTGATCAATTGCTTTTACTGCTGAATGCAAAGAGAAAAATGAAATATGATTACAACAGAGAGTGGAATTCACTTCTAGTTGGTCTATCACAGTATCACAGTATCACTAAGGTTGGAAGAGACCTCAAAGATCATCGAGTCCAACCTGTCACCACAGACCTCATTGTTGATACACAGTGAGGTAAATTATGAGAATCATCAGGGACATGGGAAATTTTTTACATGAAGACATTAAAAGGATTAGGAAATTTGTCTTACAAGGGGAAATGTATAAAATGATAGGTGATGTATAAAATTATCTAAACATACACTAGGAAATGGCTCCAAAATTGTCTTCCCCCCCCGCCCCATTGCAAAGGAAGAAAACCCCTGAGATTTAAAGAAGGCTAATTTTAAACTAATAGAAATAAACAATTTTCATTCTGCATAGAATTAGACTGTAAAATGTACTGCTGGAAGAAATGATCATACCCCCAAATTTATCAGGATTCAGTTTAGATACTTCTGTTATTACAAGAATACATAAACATGATTACAGTAAACATTTTAAATCTATATAGATTTCTCAAGATATGGAAATTTTTATGTCAGTAATTCATTCTACTTTTGCTATTGGTGACTGACAGGATAAATTAATGGGAGCTACAGACCTAAGGAAGAGACAAAACAGAAGGCTGTCATTATGACAGTTGAATATGATGCAGATGTTTGCACTAAAGCATATTCTAATGGCTTACATATATATGTAGTGGCAGCATACTGCTGTATCTGATTGTACCCCTCAATTTAGCAAGCACTTTAAAATGTTTGTCATGGATCCTATCTACAACCATAAACTCTGCTTTACCAATATGTCTGTGGTGAGGTATATTTATTGAGCATAGGGATGCAGTCATACTTCCAGTAATATCACCAGGATCTTTCTCTATTGCCACAGCAGGAAAACAAACAAACAAACAAACACCCACAAAACCCCAAAACAAACACCAACCCTTAAATTCTGGAAAATATCTTTTAACAAGCATTACACAGGTGGCTACAAGTGGGACACAGTCTCAACCTGCACCAGGGGAAGTTTAGGCTCGAGGTGAGGAGAAAGTTCTTCACCGAGAGAGTCATTCATCATTGGAATGTGCTGCCCGGGGAGGTGGTGGAGTCACCATCCCTGGAGGTGTTCAAGAGGGCACTGGACGTGGCACTTGGTGCCATGGTCTAGTCATGAGGTCTGTGGTGACAACCTCAGTGATACTGTGATACTGTGAAGTGCAGGGCAAATGCAGTCTGAAAAGTCCCTCACCTTTCTGGATAAAGTAATTCATGATACAAATCTGACTGCTGGTCTCTTGATACAGACCTTAAATGAAAAACAAATGCTGATACATGTATGCCTATGGGAGACATAATTACAGTTGGTTTTCAGGGGGAAGGCAGCTTGTTAAACTCTAAGGATTGTCTTAGAATTGCTCTGATCTTTTTTTCTGTGTTCTGCACTTAAAAATTTTTGGGAACTATATAAGCTGTACAATATGTTGTCCACAAAAGCTCCATATGCAAGTCTCAGAGACTAGTGTTTTTCCCTTTTTGTTTACTGACCTGAAAAAAACCACAACCTGCCCTAGAGGAGGACTGGGCATAATTGCCTAACACATGGAAAATGCAGCAAAACTTTCCATCAGAAGAATAAATTCAGATTTCCAGAAGACATCCATAAGAATTACCAATTGATACTCAAATAGTAGTTGAGACTGGGGCAAACTCAGTGAATATGTATTTCATTTGAAGTGCAGACACACATTGGGGCTGAGCAAGTGGTGACATATCCTGAATGGGGGTGTTGGTGGACAAAAAGCTCAACATGAGCTCTCAGTGTGCACTTGCAGCCCGCAAAGCCAATCAGATCCTGGGCTGCATCAGGAGAAGTGTGGCCAGCAGGTCAAGGGAGGTGATCCTCCCCCTCTACTCAGCCCTGGTGAGACCCCACCCGGAGTACTGCGTCCAGTTCTGGAGCCCCTGTTCCAAGAGGGATGTGGAGGTGCTGGAGCATGTCCAGAGAAGGGCCACAAGGATGATCAGAGGGCTGGAGCACCTCTCCTATGAGGACAGACTGAAGGAGTTGGGGCTGTTCAGTCTGCAGAAGAGAAGGCTCCGAGGTGATCTAATTGTGGCCTTCCAGTATCAGAAGGGAGCCTACAGGAAGGCTGGGGAAGGACTTCTCAGGATGTCAGGTAGTGATAGGACTAGGGGGAATGGAATGAAGCTGGAGGTGGGGAGATTCAGGCTGGATGTGAGGAGGAGGTTCTTCATCATGAGAGTGGTGAAGCCCTGGAATGGGTTGTCCAGGGAGGTGGTCGAGGCCCCGTCCCTGGAGGTGTTTAAGACCATGCTGGACGAGGCTCTGTCCAGCCTGATCTAGTGTGGGGTGTCCCTGCCCATGGCAGGGGGGTTGGAACTAGATGATCCTTGTGGTCCCTTCCAACCCTGACTGATACTATGATACTAAGATACTGTGATACTATGAAAGAGAGATCTCAGATGCATGTTGTCCATTAGGCTCACTTCAAGTACACTCTTATTAGTAGTGTGCACAGCCTGCTGCTCTCCGTACCTTTCATCCACATTGCAAGGCTGTGCCACCATCCTGCGGTCTATAGGCAGCCTGAGACTCAGTTACCTTTATGTGATGCAGAAAGGTCAAGCAACAGGCATCCTAATGGTAGGGGTGGGATGGCCTCTGAGTGAGGAAAACCCTCCATACTCACCTCTCCTGGAAATATGCTACCTGCAGGGTTTTTGTGAATCACATTCACATTCCACATGAGACTCAGAACTGCACTGGGATGTGTCAGCTACATGGTATTATTAAGCACAACGAGGAGCACCATTAGATAAGAAATGTGGCTTGATTCAGACTGATACTATACTTTAGTCCTTGACTAAAAGTATTAATTTTCTTCTACTACAAAAAAAAAATCACTTTAAAGGGAAAATTCTTCATGAAATGATCAAGTCCCTCTTCACCTCTCGGTCAGTTGTGATGTACTGCAGGCTGATGACTCCCATAGCAGGTATTGCTAATTCATCCTGCAACCACAGAAAATAATGCACTTCAGATGTTCTTTTATTTTGCTTTTCTTGCTTTGTCATCTGGTAATATTTTCTATATCCTAGAGTCAAATGTAGTTCTGAATCATAAAGCAGTGACATTAGCAGGGCATGGAAACTTGGCCTAATCTTGCACAATATTGTTTTAGTTCAGCTCTGTTTACTTTATCTGATAACCAGAAACTACTTAATAAGATGCTTATTTACTATCTAGTTTGCTTCACATTTAAAATGCAAAATTCTATCACTCAGTATTAGCACAAATGTCCTATCTGCCATGAGCTAATCTTGTATGGCAGATGCACTGTCTTGAATTTATACATCTACTTGAAAACCAATCTGATAAAATGTTATGCCTGCAAAATGATGATTCACTTATATCAATGTACTTGTCACTCAGACCTATAAAAAATACATGTAATACCACAGAGTTGGGTGGGTGCTGAAAATATGCAAGACCTTGATAATAAGAAAACATTAGCCACAAAGTGTAAAGGAGAAACACCAATTTAAAAAGGAAAAAAACACAATGGTAGCAGCTCCAAGTCCCTTAGTCCATACACTGTATATTACAAAAAGGGTCACATAAACTTTTGGTCTTGGGCTGCTTCGGCAGCTACCTCATGGGTGATGGCAGGATTTCAGTTTAACTAGAGATATCATAGTATCATAGTATCAGTCAGGGTTGGAAGTGATCACAAGGATCATCTACTTCCAACCCCCTTGCCATGGACAGGGACACCCCACACTAGATCAGGCTGGCCAGAGCCTCATCCGGCCTGGTATTAAACACCTCCAGGGACGGGGCCTCAACCACCTCCCTGGACAGCCCATTCCAGGGCTTCACCACTCTCATGGTGAAGAACTTCCTCCTCACCTCCAGCCTGAATCTCCCCACCTCCAGCTTCATTCCATTCCCCCTAGTCCTATCACTACCTGAGATCCTGAGAAGTCCTTCCCATCTCTCCAATTCTCATATCTGCACTCTGTAAAAACAAGCATGGCTTAGGCCACATGAATCAATGCTTTAATATTGCTGTCAAAAGCTTAACTGCCATAGCTGGTCTATTTAAATATTACATTACCTCCAAAGTATCCCCTTCTGAAAATATTATTGTCTCACTTTCTCAGCTGTCTCTGATGACAGTTTAACTACATAAAATTTTGCTTAATATGATTGAAATTGCAATTGCTTTATGCAATGATTGAAGGTGCACCGAAGTCCACATATTCTTTTAATGTTTGTATCAATGCAATGAATCCCCTGAAAGACACAACAACGTTGCAGTGTAAGCCAGATTCAGTCAGCATTTAAGTGTAAAAGCATAGAGGTTTTATAGATGTTTGATAGAGATGTTTGATAGATGTTGGGTTCGCCTCAACCGATGCTTTCAGGACCAGATGTAAGCAAGCGAAGACCTTTGTTACATTATACAGCAGAGTTATATAGTCTATCAGAAGGCACATGTGTCACATCTCAATTGGTCATTTTGTACTGGTATACATGTAATTAAGGCATGCAATAAGTCAAAATAACAAAACAATATTTTAACACATCCAACCAAATTCTATCCAGCTTGTCTCCTTCAGTTCCAAGGTCCTTACATTACTCTCAAAGACAAAAAATAGCTCTCTCTAACTCGAACAAAGGCAAATCTTCCGTACTGTCCTACAAAGCTATCTGAAAACAACCTCTTTCACATCTTCCTGTAGTCTTCTAAAGCCATACAAGAACCTCTTTCAACATCTCCCCCTTGTTTTATTTATTAATAAAACAACACTTTTGGCTGACCTTTCTAAAATTCTTTGCATACATGGAAGCAAGCAAGTTAAAACTAACTATATAGTAAAAGCAGAAGTTCTCTTCCAACATTAAAGTAGTTTTTCCCAAGTCATGCTTGGACACCATGGCAGGATGTGGTTCTTTCTGTCCCCCTGCTATGGATGAAATAATTTTTCACAAGATTCTACCCTGAATCATCTTGCACAAATCATTGCTGCAGACAGCATCTGAAGAGGCAAACACATCTCACTTACAATAACAACTGCATCATCTTGTACAGTGCAGTTTTCTGTAGGAACAAAGTCTCTCAGGCATGGAACTCAAGTTCATCTTCCTTTCTGCATTAGTAATCTGAACGGGGTTTTTCCCAAAGTTCTATAGAATTGAGGCTTGTAGAAAAACAATTTTCATACATTCCTTCAGTCTGAATTGTAATTCACTGGCAAAATACAAGAGGGACTTAAATGACTTCTCCTTTAGATGGAAAAACATCTAAAATAGAACTGGTCCATGTTCTTCATGTACGTTTGATGGATGGACCATTCAGTGGATAGAAAACTGGCTTGACAGCTGTACCCAATGAGTGGCTGTCATTGGGTCCATGTCCAAGTGGAGACCAGTGACAAGTGGAGTCCCTCAGGGATCAGTACTGGAACCAGCCTTGTTTAACATCTGTATCAGTGACATGGACAGTGGCATTGAGTGCACCCTCAGGAAGTTCACTGATAACACCAAGCTGTGTGGTACAGCAGACTTGCTGGAGGGAAGGGATCCATCCAGAGAGACCTTGACAGGTTGGAGAGGTGGACCCATGACAACCTCATGGGGTTCAACAAGACCAAATGCAAGGTCCTGCATCTAGGTCGGGACAATCCCAAGCACTGATATAGGATGGGCATTGACTGGCTTGAGAGCCACCCTGAGGAAAAGGACTTGGGGGTACTGGTGGATGAGAAGCTCAACATGAGCCAGCAGTGTGCACTTGCAGCCCAGAAAGCCAATCACATCCTGGGCTGTATCAGGAGATGGACAGCAGGTCGAGGGAGGTGATCATCCCCCTCCACTCTGGTGAGACTAAGTTCTTCACAGAGTTGCTACCCATTGGAATGGGCTGTCCAGGGAGGTGGTGGAGTCACCATCCCTGGAAGTGTTCAAAAAGGAATTGGACGTGACACTTGAAGCCATGGTTTAGTAGTCATGAGGTGTTGGGCGACCAGTTGGACTTGATGATCTTTGAGGTCTTTCCAACCTTATTGATTCTATGATTCTATGGAGACAGACTGAGTGAGTTGGAACTGTTCAGTCTGTAGAGGAGAAGGCTCTGAGGACATCTTATTGTGGCCTTCCAGTATCTTAAGGGAGCCTACAGCAAAGCTGTTGAGGGACTTTTCATGATGTCAGGCAGTGATAGTATCGGGGTAATGGAGCAAAACTAGAAGGGGGTAGATTCAGATTGGATGTTAGGAAGAAGTTCTTCACCATGAGTGTGGTGAGACACTGGAACAATTTGTTCAGGGAGCTGGTGGAAGCCCCATCCCTGGAGGTTTTTAAGGCCAGGCTGGATGTGGCTCTGAGCACCTGATCTAGTGTGAGGTGTCCCTGCCCATGGCAAGGGGGGTGGAACTGGTTGATCTTTGAGGTCTCTTCTAACCCTGACAATTCTGTGATTATCCACAGTATGGACCTAATGATGGTGTCACAGGGATACAGAGACAGCTCTGGTTACTGCTGTGAAGACAGTTGAGGGACTACAGATACAGTGTGGAAGAATCTGGGTTTCACCCTTCCACTGATTGTGAAACATCTTGTTGTATTTGGCAGAAACTGTTCCTGGAGTATTTAGTAGAAATAGCAACAGTCTATCCACATTAGTTGAGTTGATGGCAGGATATTCAGGAGTTAACAAAATTACTTCTATCCAGTATTTAATGATTGATACTCGGCAGTATTAAGAGTAGATTAATTAAATCAGTGTGATTTATTTGGTAAAGCATGTAAAAGTGACTTCAGTAAAATTTAATCAGGAATGAATTAAACCCAATAGCAATAAATTTTGGTATCTACTTGCCATTCAGAAACCTTCTTCTAGCAGAACATTAGATAGATGCTTTCATGACTAGATAGGTACTTTGATGGACCTCATAAATTTGAGGTCATAATTTACAGCTACAATGCAATGCCAGCACTCTATTGGTCTCTTAGCAAAGTTAAAAGAAAGTTTAGAATGACTGGAAATGTTACAAGCAGGATCAGTAAGTGAATTATTTGCAGTAGAAAGAAAATACATTTCTACTTCATTTCCATTCAGCTGTGCTCATGTGAAAATCCACATCTGCAGCAGAATTCTACAAATGCTCTCCAACTCAAAAGATGATTGAGTGAAACATCTTCCTTATGAGGAGAGGCTGAGGGACCTGGGGCTCTTCAGCTTGGAGAAGAGGAGACTGAGGGGTGACCTCATTAATGTTCATAAACATGTGAAGAACGGGTGTCAGGAGGATGGAGCCAGGCTCTTCTCAGTGAGGTCAAAGGATAGGACAAAGGTTAACAGGCGCAAGTTGGAGCATACGAAGTTCCATGTAAACATGAGGAAAAACTTTTTCACTATGAAGGTGACAGAGCACGGGAATAGTCCGCCCAAAGAGCTTGTGGCATGTCCTTCACTGGAGACATTCAAAACCCACCTGGATGCGTTCCTGTGTGATGTGCTGTAGGTGGTCCTGCTCTAGCACAGGAGTTGGACTATATGATCTTCTGAGGTTCCTTCCAACCCCTAACACTCTGATTCAGTGAAAAGCCTCTGTTAATCCTTTCACAGAAATTCATTTGGGGGGATGTCCAAACCTCATGAAAGTCAATTTGCATTTGCTTTCATTAACCACACTAACAAAACTTACAAAAGAGAGGATTTTGGTAGAACAAAACTGCAGAATCAAGTTCCAGTGGAGCAAACTGTTGAGAAAGACACTGTATTGCTGCTAGAGGAACCATGAGCTGAGCAACAGAAGATAATAATAGGTATAGAAAATTTGTTATCTGTGTTCTCAGGCAGTGAGAAAATGTCAGTGGATGTTATCTATGAAAACACAAGATTGGGGTAAAAAAAAAAAAGAAGGTGGAGCATAGTAAAGAGAAGGCAAATAACCAAGGCTGCTCCTTGCTGAGCCTGAGACAGTGGGAGAGGAGTGATGGAATTAGCCAGTTCTGAGAGATTATTTGACCAAAAAGAAAGACATCAAGGGAGTCCTTCTAAGGACCAACAAACTTAGATAGATCCATTGACTCCTGGTTGTAGGGGCCCTTGAGAGTAGTTTTAGTCAGGGGAAATAACCTTCTGTTGTGTTGCTTGGTTAAGTTTGCATTTCAGATAATAAACTGTGCCTGAAGGAAAAGCCTTAAGGAGGCTTGGGTGTGGTACTGGATTCTTTTCCCTGGCTGGTGAGGGAGCCGGCCAGTTTAGAAAAATACAGAGGCTTAGCAAATACTGTCTGCTTGTAGGAGATTTCCTTCACCTTGGAATAAAGGCATGATGCTTTCCAGTATTTTAAAGCAGACGTGACACGCTGACTTTGAGTGCATATCAAGAAAAATGATCATCTCGCAAAAAGAAGAGGAAAAAGAATGTTTGTGATCCACTGATATGATTCAAAAAAGAAACCCATAAAACAAAACAAAACAAAACCCCAAGAAAATAACAAACAAAAACCCCAAAAATCTTCTTTCTTGTTGAAAAGCAACTATTCTTTAGCCTTTATATATATATTTATATATATTTTTATATATATATATATATATAAATAAATTCTTGTCTCAGGTCATAAACTCTTTGGAAAAAAAGGAACATCTTTATTTTGTCTGCATTTTTAGAATAGAATAGAATAATAGAATAGAATAAACCAGGTTGGAAGAGACCTTCAAGATCATCACGTCCAACCTATCAACCAACACTCAACAATCAACTAAACCATGCAACCAAGTACCCTATCAAGTCTCCTCCTGAACACCTCCAGCGATGGTGACTCCAGCATAGCTCTTCTGCAGGACTGGTACACAAAAATAGTAGCAGTAAAACACTGATATTGTAAAAATGGATATAAATGAAATATATATTTATGATCAAGCAAAAGACTGTAAATGTATTGAAAGTCCATTTGTAATCTTATTGAAGTTTTGCATTTGTACAAGTCATATGATTTCTGTAGGCTCCTGAAATGAATTAGCATTGTTCAACTGAGAATAATTTCATGACTCTGCAGACACCGTTAGTGTGGCTGCACATTAAATTCACAGCATTTAAAATTTCTACTTCACAACTTGGATGCAACTACCATATCATTTTAAAGAAAATTCTGTTCAAGTGTAAGCCCAGAGGTATTGATTTCCCTGTCTTGTACATCATGTACTTATTTTGAGTGAAATAGTGGGAAACTATATAACTTAAAAGTGTAAGTTAAAGAAACCTTAATTAGTCATGCTGATTCCAAGCTTCCAAGACACAAGATGACCTCTTGGAATCTTTCCTTCAGCTCACGGACAGGGAACTGCTTGAAAGAGTCCAGCACAGAACCACAAAGATGATTAGGGGAGTAGAACGTCTCCTATATAGGGAGAGACTGAGGGAGCTGGGGCTTTTTAGCTTGGAGAAGAGGAGACTAAAGGGTGACCTCATTAACGTTTATAAAGACTTACAGGGTGAGTGCCAAGAGGATGGAGCCAGGCTCTGCTTGGTGATGCCCAATGACAGGACAAGAGGCAATGGGTGGAAGTTGAGGCATAGGAAGTTCCATGGAAACAGGAGGAAAAATGTTTTCTCTGTGAGGGTGACAGAACACTGGAACAAGCTGCCCAGGGGGTTGTGGAGTCTCCCCCTGTGGAGGTATTCAAGACCCACCTGGATGCATTCCTGTGTGATCTGGTATAGGTGATCCTGCTCTGGCAGGGAGGTTGGACTAGATGATCTTTTGAGGTCCCTTCCAGCCCCTGAAATTGTGTGATTCTGGAATTCTCTGATCTTTTGAAGAAGTTTTTCTACTGAAAATAACCAGGGGAAAATTAGAGAAATGAGAATGGGGGTCAAAAATGTAGCCACAAGAAAGACAAAGAAAGGAAAACAACAATTGGGGGTAGTCAAAATGGTTGCATATCTTTCCTTCAGTAAGGGCAAAATCTGTAAAACTAGGTCTACATTCACCTTTTTACCCAAACAGATTGCTAGTCTTTATTCTATCCTGTCTCTCTGATTGGAAGCTGATTTTTTTGTCTTACAGTGCTTTGAGATATATATATATATATAAAAGAAGCAAAAGACAAAGTACACTATTGTTTAAATGTGATTTCTTTGCATGAGAAGTGTTGAGGAGAAAGTCACACTGTTTCAACTGGTGAATGGTTTGATGTAATAACTTTTGTTCCAAGGGAATGCTCAAGCAAACAATCTGTCCAAGTTACAAGCAATGTGATTATTTACAGTCTGAGCCTAATACAGACCTAACACACTTAACCTGTAAGAAAGTGGAAAAGTGCTGTTTGCAAGCACTGCCACATGATGTAACACATTTGCTGAGAATGACATTGCAACATCTTCAGATCCCCACAGGATGTGTATTCTTGTTATTTCAAGGTCTCTTCCAAATGTCTTTGATACTAAGATTCACATAAAATTCAATGGATTTCTGTCCATAGCTTGTCATGTAGAATACTGGTTCAGTCAGAGTTTATATTTGGAGAGGTGAAATAAGACCTTCCTATTCCCACAGCTTGAATAAGCACTTTCACTCTGTTTAAGATCATTCCAAAAATAACAGGAAGCAGGCAGGTAATAGGTACTATCTAGCCTAACATTATAATTGCAGCCCCAGGGAAGGAGGGAATAATGGATTCCTCTATTTCCATTTTCCCCATGACTGAATCTTCAAGGAAAAGAGACATTTGTAATAATAAATATTTCAGATCCCTAAATAGTAGCCTTTTAAAAGCCAGCTGATTAGATCATTGCTTTAAAATCAGTATTTTCTACCAGCACTACAGAGTACATACATAGTTGCTTATTATTTACTGTTTCCTTTCTTAACTTGAGGGATAAATGTCTAGTGGAGAATAAAAGTGCAGAGAGTTGTATAACCACAGCTCAGTGGATGAGTGGAGAAATGTAATCCATGTGCCTCATAATGTAGACCTCAATTGTCAGAGTGTGCAATTATTAGTTCATGATTACTCTTTATGAGGCTTTCTGCTGGTAGGAGTTAGGAGTCCTCTGCAGGGACTGGGAAGGAATAAGTATCAAGGGAAGCTGATCTGTGCTCATTCTGGGGAACACGTACATCCATCCATCCTCTGTGATTATAACCAGCTATAGGTGCATTCCCAAATTTTGCAGAGCTCTTTGTTAACACAGTTTGTGCCTTCAGCTGGTGATTTCCTGCTGTTTGCCAATGACCTTGGCTTCATCCTTAATGACTGTGGTGAGCCTCAGTTCCATGTTACCTGTTCAGCACCCTCTTGTGAACTAAACTTAGCCAAGAAAACCAGCACCCAGGGGAGGTGGTTGGAGGTAGAATGACAATATTGCTGTCAGGATCACAGGAAGAAGCAAGGGTCAGATGCTGGCCTTCAAGTCTCTGTCTGTCTGTGAGGTGACAGGGGGACAGACAAGGGCGATCCGCAGGCAGCTCTGTAAGACAATTGTCTTAGCGGTGCAATCATGACTTAGGACAATTCCCTCTCATAAAAGATTCTTTAGCCATATGTGTTTTTTCATTGCTTTGATTCATGGATGTGAGAATTCACATAATAGTATTTCTCAAAAAGTGTCCCCATTCATTAGTGTAAATGTCTTCTATTGAGCATGGAGTGGGTGGTTATGCAATTTTAGTGTGATGATTCCTGGGGGATTTGAATGCCATCAACAATAAATGCTCTGTGCTCACCAAATACATGGCCTGTAGATGATCAGAGAATATGTTTCAGCCCTCACCTTATACTATCTTGCTAAACTTGTCTGGGCTGACAAAACTTGTTTTTGTTCTTCCCTGTGGGCCTCCCACTATGAAACAAAAATGGTATGATTTCAGTATTTCCATCTCTGCTCTCACAACCCACCTGATTCTGGAAAATCAACTCCCCTCAAAAGACAAAATCTCAAAGTAAAACAGCGATCTTCACTAAAGCAAGAAAATATTTTCAAAAAGATGAATGAAACCTCTGATCTGTGTGCAAATCCAAAAAGTACTCTATCAAGAATGATACGTGTGATGTATTTAAATGGAAATAGTGCATGTCATTATGCTTCATTCGACAGCCAGTGAACATTATGAGGCTTTTCCTGTAACACCAGTGAGAACTGGAAGACAATACTTTAGGTTCATTTATGACCCACACACAGGTTCCTGCTGATTTTCTACTTAACTGCCACATTCAATAATAATGAGACTAGCTTTAAACTTGAGGCAGCTATAACCTTCACACAGTTTAAACTTAACCTGTACGTGGTTTCTCTGCAAGTTTATTGTTTCTTTCTGACAAACTTTCTTTTCTGTCTTGTTCAGGAATACTGATCATTTCAGTAGATTATCAGTCAAGGAGAGACTAATGCTGTCACATAATCTGTCTTCCTACTATCTGAATCAGTTCTTATTTAAATTGATGTATGACTTTTAGATGTATTGTCTTATCCTGACCTCATGAGTAAATGCTTCAAAGCCAAGTTGAAGCCTGCATCCAAAAAGCCTGATCACTTTGCCTTTCCGCAATAGGTCTTTTGGACTACACTTGTACTTAGAAGTAAAACAGACTGAAAACTGTGCCTTGGCCCAGAACACACATGATGTAGCTTGAATCCAGGTCCACAAATCCACACCATTCTATCCCGGATTAATTTTATCTAGATGTCCTATTGGGAAAGGTTCATGTAAGATGTTGTCCCCTTAGAAGCACCCACACATTTTCCAGGCTAGTAGTGCTAGTTGACAAGAGCCAAAGTTATGCTTGGAAGCATGCTGAAACTGTAAAAGTATCAGCAACTGCAGAAGGATGCATGTGTATGAGCTCTGACCCTGTTTTATTTGCAAGTGTAAGGAAAGCTCAGTGACCTTTATCTAAGCTTGCAGTCATTTTGTTAGGTTTCTCCTGCAGCTTACTTCTCTGTCATTTATGTAACTCTCTGTGAACATACTCTCTTCACTCCTGCCTTCATGTCTTGACTGTTGTCTATCCAAAACTTAGCTAGTACAACCTACCACATTCTGGGGGCCTCAGGACTCCAAGGTGTGAGCTCTTACAGTTTCATCCTGCATCCCAGTTCTTGTGTATTTTGTTTCCTGTTTTTTTTTCCCACAATAGGTAGCTGTCCTTAAAAGCAGGGTAACAGCTAACAGAGTTTACTGTGCATGCTGAGGAAATGGACTGATAGAAGGTTGGGTTTACTCCAGATGAAAATCATGTGTGAGGAAACAGTCACAGTTTTGGTGCATATGGTAAATGTAATAACATGACCGAGTAGCATTTTGAGAACTGAAAAGCCTGAGTTTTGGGGGGAAGATTAATGATTCTGAAGGAGACAAACTGGTCACAACTCTGTGCAGCTGTCTTCAGAAGCTGTCTTAAAACTCAACTTTATTTCTGACCTGCAAGGGGAGGGAGGGAGGGGAGGTTTAGAGAGAAAAAAAAAAAAATTACTATGTAAATTATGTTTAAGTAAGAATTTGAATATACTGTGAAATTTTGTAGGATTGATTTTTCTCCATAGGTTCAGGTGGACAGAGGGAATATCATTCTTATTCATGTGAGTGGGATAATAAAAAGTATTTGAAATTTGTATTTAGTCCTCCTAGCATCTTTTGGGTTTTGTCAGTGTTTGTCATGGCTTGGGCATCTTTTTTGGCAGCACCTTTCTTTCAAAAAGTGTCATATCATCTGGTAAATAATAATGATGTGAAAAAACCAACCCTTCAAGCTGAAGTGCTTGAACATTGAGAGACAACTGCTGATACGACTCTAGTTTTACCTGGCGGTTTGTTTAGGAAGGAGGGAGTTCTTGACTGTTGTTGCCCAGTTATGATGGTGGTGAATTTTCTTCTCAGGTAGACATGTGTCACTTCCTTCTTCACTCAATATATCTGAAGGTAGGGAATAAGATCTTAGGAAAGAAGATGTTCACAATACTTGAATGAGGTGCGACTGCAAGCAGAAAAGACCTTCTGTGGATACAGCTGCTATAGGGATCCACAGGTAGGATGTTAATGTTGTACAAATTGTAGGGCTGTATTTTTGGGGAAACAGAAAAGGAGTGGGATTCACGGCATGTAAGGGTATAGCTAAGGCCTCAGATTACCTTAAGGGAGGTAATTGATTTCAGTGCTTAAAATGTGTTCCTTTTTGCTAGCTTGTAACTAACTACTTTAAAGGCAGACAACTTCAAGGTCCTGTACTGGACCCTTAACACTCATACAAAGTTAGACATGATTCACATTATTTTTGAGACTACTTCAAACATAAGAGCAGGTGGCATCACGATAGTGTTGGTTGTCACCCTCTGCAAGATGTGCCTTTCTTAAAACCACAGTCTGCCTTTGTGGTTGTTGTTTTAGAAGGAGCCCTTCAGCTGGTATTATCACATGATGACACAAAGTGTGGGAAATGAGACAGTCAACAGGTGCTATGAGATCTTGAATACTAGAAGCAAAGAAAAAAAAAGAAAGAAAAGAAAGATTAAAGTTAGGCCAGGGACATACTAAAGCACCAAAAGTTTTGAAAATTACTGTCAAGTTATAAAGAACTCAAACCAAGAGAATTATAGGTCCATCTGGCTAGACTGCAAAGCCAATCAGATCCTGGGCTGCATCAGGAGACGTGTGGCTAGCAGGTTGAGGGAGGTGATCCTCCCCCTCTACTCAGCCCTGGTGAGACCCCACCTGGAGTACTGTGTCCAGTTCTGGAGCCCCTATTACAAGAGGGATGTGGAGGTGCTGGAACGTGTCCAGAGAAGGGCCACAAGGATGATCAGAGGGCTGGAGCACCTCTCCTATGAGGACAGACTGAAGGAGTTGGGGCTGTTCAGTCTGCAGAAGAGAAGGCTCCAAGGTGACCTAATTGTGGCCTTCCAGTATCTGAAGGGGGCCTACAGGAAGGCTGGGGAGGGACTTCTCAGGATCTCAGGGAGTGATAGGACTAGGGGGAATGGAATGAAGCTGGAGGTGGGGAGATTCAGGCTGGATGTGAGGAGGAGGTTCTTCACCATGAGAGTGGTGAGACCCTGGAATGTGTTGTCCAGGGGGGTGGTCGAGGCCCCATCCCTGGGGGTGTTTAAGAGCAGGCTGGATGAGGCTCTGTCCAGCCTGATGTAGTGTGGGGTGTCCCTGCCCATGGCAGGGGGGTTGGAACTAGATGATCCTTGTGGTCCCTTCCAACCCTGAATAATACTATGATACTATGATACCAAAGGAAAGACTATGTGAGAAGCCCAGTCTTCATGAGGTTGTAAGTTTTCCCTGCTTCATGACACCAGACTTTCTTTAGGAGTAAGTAGAAAAAAAAACTTTATTTGCTGCTCTTTTTTTTGGAAAGCTTTGCTTGCAACAGTAAAACCATGCAACACTTTGTTGTTTCGCTTGTTGCCTTCTCAGTGAAAACTTAGTTTCAGGATATGGGCTCCTGAGTAACCACAGGGTCTTGGGAAAAACTCCAACAATTGTTGAAAGGTTAGGGTAGATACCGTAAGTCAAAGGTCCTAAATTTTCTCTTTTTGAGCTTGATTTCCTAAGGAAATGAGGATTTGATTGTGCTATCTGTCCAGAGGTCTATCTCTTTCCTTTGTATGTCTTCTGTCCCATACCTTCTGACTTCACCAGCCAGTTTCTAGAAATTTCAAAGTGCAGCAAGTGTCTGAGTGATAATTATGATCCTGTTTCTCAGAATTCAATTCATAGGCAGAATGCCATCCCACATTAATAATTTGGTAGAGTAAAAGGAAGGAGAATTCAGCAGTGGCAAAAAAGTATTTGCCACAGTGGCCATTGAACGTGCACCAAGCACATAAGTATCACCAGGTCAGGCATGATATCAACATGTTCATGATGGAGGTGTTGAAAGAATTGCTGCTGAGCATGGGCTATTGGGGGAAAAGTTAAGAGGCAAAGGATTCAGACCTGCAGGAAGCCAGCAATTCCTTTTCTTTTGGAACCATTTATTAATTACACACACAAACTCCCTCTGCAGTCAGAAATATTCAGCATGCAGTAGACCATTCAATAAGCATATGCATGAAGAAATACCTCAAATGCAGCTTTAAATGCAATTAAATATGTTTACAAAATAGCTGAGGAATATGTTCTTATGTTTATGCATCAATTCTAAACATTCAAATGCTTTTTTGCATATACAAATACACTATACATTTACAGCACTTGCAATATAAGCACCAAGAAAATTTGATTAGCATTTCAGTTTGATTAACATTATTAGTTTTACCCAGGCTACTGACAAAAATCAAAGTCCAATTAAAAACAACACCAAAAAACACCATGCCAGAAGTATTTTAATATACTCTCTTTATATATTTATGTGTATTTACCAAAGTAAGGCTTTCAAAATTAGTACAAAACCTAAACTGAACATTGTTAGTTGGAAGAATATGTTTCAAAGCAAAGACAGATAATGAAAGGTATCTTCTGAAACAAAGGATGAAAGAAACTTTCAGTCCAAAACATTGTTTTTTCATTGCTATCATCAGTGGGGCACATGGTCCATCGTGGCTTCTCTGCCAGCTCTTTTTTTTAATGAGTCAGCAGGAGATCAAATTCTGTCAAACAGCAGAAAAGAGATAACACATCTGTAGACCACACTGTTTCACTCGTGCCTCCACAGCTTTATTCTAAAGTGCCAGAAGAGGAGACTCAAAATGACTACTTTCTCAAGTCCAGTCATATGCCACTCAGTGCAAGCCTTGGTGAGCCAGACAAAAGAGCAAAACTATCTGTAAATGAGATTAGCGTTAACAAGGACAGTGGGGAGTCAGCCTGGTCACGGCTGCAGGTGAGCCCATGCTCCCAGCCGCTCTACCTGGCATAGGCGCTGTGGTGCTCCAGGAGCTGTTCTCCAAGACGTGAATATTCCATCTACAGCATACCCTTGGATTCCACTCCAAGAATGCCAGGAGGGAGAAGTGTGGGAGCAACTACTGGCAAACCTGCATTACAGCTTTGATCTTACTAATGTTAAATTGAACCTGCTTAAAGTGTCAGACCGTCTGTATAAAACACTGTGTTGTGCTGGTGAAGAAAACCAGCAACGAATTACTCTAAAATGAAATCACAACCTTAAAATCAACCAATAATTAATTTCTTTTTAGAATATCTACAGCAACTTTTTTTTTTTTTTTAATGCCTTTTCTATATTTTAATTTCTACAGAAATATTCAGAGAACTCTCTTGCTCTTTTATTTTATATGTTCACATCTTCCAGGTATGCCTGCAGCTATAAGGAGTAACATCGATAGATCACATTTATTAGGTACAATTCTGCACTAATACCTAAAGTAATGAAAAATTTCAAAGAGAAGCATGTCATGTGCAATACAGAAGAGATTGAAAATGAAGAAAAAAAAAAGTCAAATGGAAAATCATCTCTAAAAACAGCCTCAAGAGTCTTCCTCAGAGACTCAGTACAGTCAAAATAATAAAACAAAATATTACCAAATAATTAACAGGTGTTACTGAAAATGGGGTGGAGTGGGTTTAGGCTTATATCCTGAAGGAAGTAGCATAGTGCCACACTAAATCATGCATTACATGAAAATGTAATCCTACCCACCTAACTGCTGTTGAATTTCTAAGAACTGCCATTGCACAGGTGGTTAATGAGGCAGCAGGCTAAGAAGGCAGCCTAGAGCACAACTGCATCCTTCTACTTAAGGGTTTTAGCATTACTCCAGCAGACAGCTAAGATCATGCTGGCGATGTTATAGGCAGCAATGTCAATTAATGATGTTGCTGCTATACTCTGCATGAGAGTTCAGATACAAAGTTAAGTGAAGTCAAACATGAGTGGGCTTCAGTGGGCATTGGATTAGGTACAGGTTGCATAAGGTGGAGAAGCTGCACTCAAGGCCCAGGAAGGGAAGAAGACCACACTACCAAACGTATATGTGGGGTGTCCCTGCCCATGGCAGGGGGGTTGGAACTAGCTGATCCTTGTGGTCCCTTCCAACCCTGAATGATACTATGATACTATGGTATAGCAATCATCAAGAGAGTGCTTCTTGGGTACCTACACATAGGTGGCTCCTTCAGAACACTGCAACCCAAAGATGAGCTCAGGTCTCTCTGTTTTGACTATTCAAAGCTTGTAACAGCTGAGCTGAAAGATATATAGGACACAGAGTTGCACAAATAGCTTGTCTGACAGATTGAACTGTACGTGCTCATAGTATAGACTGCTGTAGAAACCTAAATTTAAAGTAATGTCTTGAATTACTGAAAATAAAGAATAATAAAAAGAGGAAACACCAGAAGGTATTCTTGCAGAAAAATACTTGCTTGACATATGAAAACGATGACCACTGTATGAGTCACTGCAAGTAACTTGTGATGATTCATTGCTCTTTTTAAAAGCTCTAATAGCAATCTCTAGTTGTTTCCAAACACTTTTCTTTTTCTTTTCTGTTTTTTTTTTCCCAAACAAATGGCTTGGACAGTTTTTCATATCAAAAGTCTACAATTTAGTTTTTCTTCTTTTTAAGTCTTGATACAGCTGTATTTATGGGCTGCACTGGGATAAGTTTGCTTACATTTTTTTCTTCTTCTATCCTGGAAGGCAGTTTCTAGTGCACAACATCAAGGTCTTCATTACTTCATCTCAAACTGTAAATTATTTGTGATCATTTCTCAGGAGCTGGACCAAGGGAACAGAACTCACACCCCTAATATAACACCAGATTACAACTCTTGGTTACTAACACTGCCTTAATTTATGCAGGAATGTTTAATAACTTGTTTAAACCAGTATCATTGCTCAGATGAAAGTAGTCCAGTGGACATTCATAGTATCATAGTATCAGTCAGGGTTGGAAGGGATCACAAGGATCATCTAGTTCCAACCTCCCTGCCATGGGCAGGGACACCCCACACTACATCAGGCTGGCCAGAGCCTCATCCAGCCTGGGCTTAAACACCTCCAGGGACGGGGCCTCAACCACCTCCCTGGACAACCCATTCCAGGGCTTCACCACTCTCATGGTGAAGAACCTCCTCCTCACATCCAGCCTGAATCTCCCCACCTCCAGCTTCATTCCATTCCCCTTAGTCCTATCACTACCTGACATCCTGAGAAGTCCTTCCCCAGCCTTCCTGTAGGCCCCCTTCAGATACTGGAAGGCCACAATTAGGTCACCTCAAAGCCTTCTCTTCTCCAGACTGAACTCAACTCTTTCAGTCTGTCCTCACAGGAGAGGTGCTCCAGCCCTCTGATCATCCTTGTGGCCCTTCTCTGGACACATTCCAGCATGTCCATATCCCTCCTGTAATAGGGCCTCCAGAACTGGACGCAGTACTCCAGGTGGGGTCTCACCAGAGCTGAGTAGAGGGGGAGGATCACCTCCCTTGACCTGCTGGTCACACTTCTCCTGATGCAGCCCAGGATCTGATTGGCTTTGCGGGCTGCAAGTGCACATTGAGAGCTCATGTTGAGTTTCTCGTCCACCAGCACCCCCAAGTCTCTCCCCTCAGGGCTGCTTTCCAGCCAGTCACTGCCCAGCCTGGATTTGTGCCTGGGATTGCCTCGACCCAGATGCAGGACCCTGCACTTGCTCTTATTGAACTTCATGAGGTTGGCCTGTGCCCACCTCTCCAGCCTGTCAAGGTCCCTCTGGATGGCCTCCCTTCCCTCCAGCGTGTCTGCTGCACCACACAGCTTGGTGTCATCAGCAAACTTGCTGAGGGTGCACTCAATGCCACTGTCCATGTCCCCCACAAAGATGTTGAACAAGACATTCTGTCAGGTATGAGAACGTTCCTCCCAGTCAAGCATGAATTCCTTTACAAATGACAGAATATAAACTTAAAAAAAAAAAAAAAAAAAAGAAAGTAAGTTAGTTTTTCCATATCAAAGAGACAGCTGTGGGTTGTTTGAATCCAGCAAAATCAAGTTAATTTTCCATATTCAGCAGTGCCCATTTGGACAGAATTTAGCAGTGAAAGACTCAGGTCTATAACTGCTTCTCCTCCTGATAGTTCCCCCAGTCTTTTGTCCTAAACCTTCTTGTACCAGACTTGATGTGAATTTAGACATGGTGAAAAAAATGTCACAACAACTTTAAAGTGTCCAGACAAGAATAGAATAGAATAAATTAAACTAGGTTGGAAGAGACCTTCAAGATCATTGCATCCAACCCATCAACCAATCCAACCCACCTAAACAACTAATCCATGGCACCAAACACCCCATCAAGTCTTCTCCTGAACACCTCCAATGATGGCGACTCCACCACCTCCTTGGGCAGCCTATTCCAATGGGCAATCACTCTTTCTGTATAGAACTTCTTCCTAACATCCAACCTAAACCTACCCTGGTGCAGCCTGAGACTGTGTCCTCTTGTTCTGGTGCTGCCTGCCTGGGAGAAGAGACCAACATCCGCCTGTCTGCAACCTCCCTTCAGGTAGTTGTAGAGAGTGATAAGGTCACCCCTGAGTCTCCTCTTCTCCAGGCTGAGCAACCCCAGCTCCCTCAGTCTTTCCTCATAGGGCTTGTGTTCCAAACCCCTCACCAACTTTGTTGCCCTTCTCTGGACTCGTTCCAGCAAGTCAACATCCTTCCTAAACTGAGGGGCCCAGAACTGGACACAGTACTCGAGGTGTGGCCTAACCAGTGCAGTGTACAGGGGCAGAATGACCTCCCTGCTCCTGCTGGCCACACTGTTCCTGATGCAAATTTTGCAGGCAACACTTTTAAAAATTAACATTATACAATTTTGAAATAGCTTTGAATGGTTTTAGAAAGCCATTAAAGATTAATCTGTTTTGCAGATAAATTATTTGAATAAGACAATTTACAGCTTTCCAGTTTAGACCGCAGGAAGAATTTCTTCAGTCTGTTCATTCTGCATCTTTTTACACATAGGTATGAGGAAAATTTTGGAAGGGAAACATCAATAGTCAAATAATTCTTCTAGTAATACTGCAACAACACGGGAAAAAATGCTGGTCTTGGGCTGATTGTTGCTTCTATCATTGCTGAATATGTGAACACTCCTAGTCCATTTCAGTGCAACACGGAGGAGGGTAACTGCTAACTAAACCACTCTGAGCCTGGTTTGAGCTAATCTGTTTGGCTTTGTAAAGGAATGCTTTCATATTTAGTTATCAAGTCTCAGCTGGAAGTTTCAGTGAAGAGTATATTTCTCTGAAGTTGTTAGAAAAATACTGCAGAAATACAATCAGGACTAGGAATGCAAGAGTGGTATGTAAAATAGTCATACTGGATCAGACCTAAGAATGATCTAGCTCAGTATTCAACATCTGCATTGGCCACTAGCAAAAAAATGCTAAGGGGATTAAATGAGGAATAAGGCCAGGTAGGGAGTGATGCTGGTATGTATCAAAAATCAGCAGTTGAGGGGTATATCAGCCTGAAAACTCCTGGTGGACTCATCCCATGCCTATCTGACTGGTTTATTTAATTAATCTATACTTTGGGCTTCCTCTCATCCCATGACACTGGTTTTGCCACATCACATTTTGGGCATCACTTGGAAAAAACATTCTCATTCTATTAACCCTGCTGTCTGGCAGTGGCTCAAGCCCTTCTGTTGTAAGAAACAGAAGCAGAAGACACAAATAGCTTTTACTAAATATAAGGCCAAATGATGGTGTCATATTTAATGTATTAAACCATATTTTTACTTACAACCAATGTAATTGGGCAAGTCTTTAGTGAATTTTGCATTTGTTTGTAATGCATGTAGACCTGGCAGTTTCTGCTATTTCAGTTACAGTGCGGAGATGAATGCTTTTCTGATTCCTATGGGGACATCTGTTCATTAGCACACAGGGTGGCCAATATTGCTTTAGGTAAAGATCAGCTAGTTCCTCTGTTCAACACACTTGGGAAGAATAGCATTGCTTATAAAATGTAACAAATGTTTCCTGGACTGTAGCCAATATATTTTTGATCCTTTCTTGATCTTCATTTTCACTAATCCTTTTCTTTTTGTATTCTTGCCTTTTGTTGACATGCCAAAATTCTGTCAGTCTTGTTTCCTCTTTGAAAAAAAACGTATTTTTGTTAAGTTGAATTAAACATTCTACCCTGTTGCCAAGAGCAAATTAAGTTCCCCACGCACTGAAATCAAATTTCGTAAAGTGTCCGGGCAATTAGCTCTAATATGTGGTTGCTGTAACTCTTAATTTTCCCCTTTCAAGGCTTTTCTTTTTTCCTCTGTCTTTGTTTCTGAATAGAAGATGTGAGATTCCTTCTTTTCCCTCTGGTTGTAGCCTTTTACTTCCCCAGCATCCAGCAGCTATCCACTGACACTTAGCCAAACCTCACTTTTAATCTATTACCCAAAGGTATTTGAAGTAACAAATTGTTCATTCTTCAACCAGAAAGCTGAGCTGGTGGACCAGCCTGCTGGAACTGAAACAAAACCTGAAGAACGTAATTCTGAAGAACTCTTGCAAGCAAAGCATTTAAGCACATCATATGCTTATGATTTCCCATGACTTAAAACTGGCACAGCTCACCCCTCTACCTCAACAAAAGAAGTCTTTTACATCAGATGCTGTCTTCTGTGCATTTGTTGTCAGGGGTTTGGTTCCAGCAGGTTCAAGGAGGACAAAATATAAGCCCATAATTATTCCATGTAGATGGGAAAGGAAAGGCCTTGTTTTATAACAGAGTGAGTTGTTAGCCATTGGAATGGGCTGCCCAGGGAGGTGGTGGAGTCACTGTCCCTGGAGGTGTTCAAGAGGGGATTGGCTGTGGCACTTGGTGCCATGGGCTAGTAGTCATGAGGTCTTGGGTGACAGGTTGGACTTGATGATCTTTGAAGTCTTTTCCAACCTTGTTGATTCTATGATTCTACTCTATGATGAAGACCACAACAAAATCCTTCCTGCTGTTGTATGGCAGAGTGGCCTAGCTCTAGCATAGCCTTCTGGCAACACTTGGACATTCTCGCATCCACATCAACTTATTGTAGGCTTTTCTCTCTGGGCTGCCTTCTGTGAAGAGTTTTTCCTATTCCCCCTCACCAAACCCTTTGTATTGATGCACAGGCAGCTTGCATAAGGTAAGGAGTAAGACTTCTCTCTCCTAGCCATACCAAGTGCTCTGTGGTGAGGAAGGATGTAATTGGAGCCAAGGAAGCAGTTGTTTCAGTTCCAATAAGAAGCCATCTTGTAATAAATAAAAAAAAATCCTGGATGATTTCCCAGTGTCAACTAGATTAGGATCAGCTAATTTGTTCATAAAGAATTTGACAGTTTGAACATTACTCAGTCAGCCACTGAGTCCCTCTCTTTCCTTTACATCCCCATTTATTTTGGCAGACTTAAATACTGCACGTGATAAAGCTGTGTTATAGTAACAGCCATCCTACTATTTTAAACAGCTCAGGAAGTCAAAGAGCTGCTCGGACTCCAAAGGATATTGATATATATCTACAAATTAACCAGCCACACTGCAAACACTTTAATGAAGCAACAACTGATTTAACACATGAAACCTGCAATGACATGAAATACTCTTTTGTTTTAGAAAAATTACTTCTATCCACAGATGCATGGGAAATTTTTTTCCTGCCTTCCATACTTTTCCCACTGCTGACTGTCAAACTCTGTCAACTCCTTTAAGTCCAAGATGAGAGCAAGTTCTGCTATTCCTTTTCTCCCCCTTTTTATTTCTACTTACTTCTGCAACACTCTTTATTCTACCTCTCCCTTAATTTAATTTCCTGTCAACTCTGTAAATAATTTAGAAGGTATGTGCAGCTGAGAGTCAGGTACCTAGCCCTCACTGATGTTCACAGCGGACTAGACACTATGCCATTCAGTGTTTCCAAAATTCCCATACAAACAGTGATATGTTAATAACTTGGTCTCTGTTTCAAGTTAATTTGGCCACAACTGATAGCTAGTCTTTGACCTGGCTTGTATGATACCCATCTATTGCAGCCAATTTCCCTGCTCCTTCAGGCCACTTAAAATAATCTGCATATGCTCAAGGACAAGGACCTTAGCATGTATCTCCAAAGAGCAGGCTGAAGGATCCTGGGGGATGATGTGGTGAGAGGTGGGCGATGAAGCATCTTTTCCTTCAGCTGTCCCATGGAATGGGTCAGAAATGGCTTGGAGCAAGGTCATAAGGCAGCCCACTTCTGAACCTCCTCTCACCTTTACTGTAGGCATCCTGGAGGATGATGTGGTGAGAGGTGGGAGATGAAGCATCTTTTCCTTCAGCTGTCCCATGGAATGGGTCGGAAATGGCTTGGAGCAAGGTCATAAGGCAGCCCACTTCTGAACCTCCTCTCACCTTTACTGTAGGCATCCTGGAGGATGATGTGGTGAGAGGTGGGAGATGAAGCATCTTTTCCTTCAGCTGTCCCATGGAATGGGTCGGAAATGGCTTGGAGCAACGTCATAAGGCAGTCCACTTCTGAACCTCCTTTCACCTTTACTGGAGGCGTCCTGGAGGATTTAGCAGTCCAAACCCCAGCACAGACTCGTATCATGTGATCTCACCATAGAAGCCAAATGCAACCTACTCCCACTCTCATGCTGTGCACTAATGCTGTTATCAACTTTTCTTCGTTGTAATCCATACCAGAACTGCAGTGCCTATACTCATAACACCTCTAAGAGAAGGCTGGGATGTTTGAAGACATGTCTGATATCTCGTTAATTCCCATGAAGCCGGAAGTATCACAGTAACATTCTGCTCCCCAATTTCATCCTTCTCCCCTATTTCATGATGCACCTCCTACTTCTTTCTTTTCATCTTTTCATTTTCCATCTGTCGGACCTGATTCATACTCTATTCTATCCCACATGCTTCAGCTTCTTAATCCTCCTTGATCTTCACCCCTGATAAGACTGACTTCTTTATTATTAATGTTATCAAAAGGATGAATTAAAATTAATACAAGACTTGTAATTCAGCTTGATTGTTGAAGTGAGGAGCCAAGCCAGTCAAAACAGCAAATGAAACATGCTCAAAGGCATATCACAGCAGCAGCTTTTAAAAGAAAACACAGCCTCTTTAGAAAAGCCTAGGCTTCTAAACAGAAGAAAGGTGCATAGTCATACAAGGGACAATAAGTACTCACAGAAGGTATTTGTGAAGCACATAAGACACTTTTCAAACACTTCAGGTCAGTTACATCATCAGCACAACCCATCTCCTGATACAGCTATGGTATTCCTACGGCAAATCTACAATATAATCTTCTACAGAAAAATAGTAACAGATTTTCAATATTGTAGTCTTAACACTATGCTCCTACTAACACCAGCCAGTATTTTTTCTACAATTACCTTATATTATAGAGACAAAGGCTAAAACCTGAACTGTTATATCCAATATTTTTGAGTTTGTTCATATGCCATATAACATACAGTTATAATTTTCAGCTTTAAGTGAGATGAAGAGGTCACTTTCTTTTTCAACAATGCTTACAATCTGTTTCTCATTCACTTTTATCCTCATTGCTTTCAAACCTTTATTTTGCAAATGAAGAAGTACTTAAACTTGTATTTCCTGGCCTTCAGGTTAGGATATCTACCACTACATGAAGCACTTGTGAAAGGCATATTATTTTGTAAGTGTTATTTCCAAGCACGATCAAGTGTGGAAAAATCAGTAAACCTCAGACAGAAAACAGACTTAAGTTAAAGGAAGGGAGGAAAGTAGCTGTGAATGTATCAGTAAGAAAAGGAAAAGAGTATATAGCTCCATTGCATAGTATAGGCACAGCTTCACACACACACAAACAAGAAAGATAAAGTGCAATCAGCCACTTGCCATAAAGTATATATTGACAAGGTCAGATCAGTACCAGACAGAGCACAGGAAAAGCAAGTTAAAGAATATATTTAGATAGGTGAGTTATATTCTAGCCAGCAAAGCCAAATGTAAATGACCCTAGACAATACTAACACAACTTGGAAGTAGCCAAACTAGCTGATTTTGGAGCTAAATCATAGAGTCATAGAATGGTCTGGGTTGGAAGGAGCTTCCAAAGGTCAACTAGTCCAACCCCCTCTGCAGTCAGCAAGGGCATCCTCAAACAGATCAGGAAGTCCAGAGCCCTGTCGAGTCTCACCTTGATTATCTCCAGGGACAGGGCCCAGTCAACCCCCTGGGTAACCCATCCCAGTGTTCCACCACCCTCATAATAAAGAACATGTTCCTAACATCCAATCTAAATCTGCTCTTCTTTAGTTTGAAGCTGTTGCCCCTAATCCTATCACCACAGGTCTTTGTAAACAGTCTCTCTCCATCCTTCTTGTAGGCCCCCTTCAGGTACTGGAAGGCTACTATTAGGTCTCCCTGGAGCCTCCACTTCTCCAGGCTGGACAACCCCAGCTCCCTCAGCCTGTCCTCATAGAAGAGGTGTTCCAATCCCTTGATCACTTTTGTGACCCTCCTCTGGACCCACTCCATCAGGTCCATGTCCTTCCTATATTGAGGGCTCCAGACCTGGACAAAGTACTGCAGGTGAGGTCTCACCAGAGTGGAGTGAAGTGGCAGAATCACCTCTCTGGATATGCTGGCAACAGATCTTTAGATTCAGCCCAGGATGTAATTTGCCTTCTGGCCTGCAAGTGCACACTGTCTTGCCCAGCTTTTTGTCCATCAGCACCCCCAAGTCCTTCTCCACAGGGCTGCTTTCTCATTCCCTCATCCCCCAGTCTGTACTGATAGTGAGGATTGCTTCAGTCAGAACTTTCCCAAATATTAGTTATTTTCTGTGGGAAGCTGGTGAGGAAAAAGGAGGCTCCAGAAGGACATAAGCCTTTTAAAGAGAGGGAAAGGAAGATGTGAAGATGCCGAACATCATAAATTAATCAGTCTATAAAAATCCTGGAATGAATTACTGAGCAAGCTATGTCAAGTGCTCTAAGGATAATAAAGTGATAAAAACAGGCAACAAAGGTGTGTCAAGAACAGCTCGCTTGTAATAGATGCAGCACAGAAGGAAGAAGTAGAATATAGGCTCTATTTCAACAGCAGTAAAGCGTTATTGTTCACATGGCATTCTCAGAGGGAAGCAGAATCTTGATATAGTCACCATAAGATAGATAAAGTTGCCTGAAAACACTAGTTTCAAATCTACATGGCACTGATATCCACCAAACAAAGTAAGTATCTTGAGTGAATGTGTTTCTGCTGTGGGTCTTCTGAACCCAGTTATGTTTAATATGTCCATAATGACTTGCATAGTACAACAGAAATCATACTTTAAACTCTTGTGGGCAGCCACAAATACTTTGGTGAAAGGGATCACAGTTCACACTAATCTTTTTAAATGGGAAGAATTGTCAAGATGTACTGAGCTGAAAATTAGAGAATAAATCTTCATAATGCTGCTGAACACCACAAATACAAAAGAAGGAATAATCTAGGCAACGTGGCAGGTCAACAGCTGGAGTGCCTCACAAACTGGATGAGAGTCAACAATATCACATGGCTAGTGAAAAAAAGCAAATATTGTTCTATTCTGTGCTGGGGAGATTTCTGATGGTGCTCTCCCCATCTGTGCTGATACTAGAGGGCCCCAGATGCAACCTAGTGACATCCATATTGCATACTAGATGCATTCTGCTTCTCAACTCTCATGCCAATCCTGGAAGCCAGCCCAGTTCTCCCGTTAAACAAAAGGTTGAAGGATATTGCTTGTACTGGGGAGTTTTGAAGAGACATGTTGTATTGTGAAGTTGATAAATGGATCTGCCCCAAAGATCACTTCAGTGAATGCAAGCAATAATGGTATGCAGGTAGAAGATGAAGTCTTTTGGACAGATTCTGGAAGTCTTTATTCATTTCCCTAGCTAAGTATTTCAAGATCAGGTTGAACAATAATTTGACAATTGCACTTGTTTCTACTTCAGTGGCAATAGCCTTTGGGGGCATTAACTTAAAGTAATTTAAGAGGAGCAGTCCAGATACCCAGTGAGGGAATACTGGCTATAGCTCTGCTTGGAAAAGTAAGTTTGCCTGATTTATAAGAGAATGTGGATCTGGCCTCAACTGTTCAAATCTTTATTTAGAATAAACTTTATTTAGAATAAACTTTATTTAGAATAAACCAAACCAGGTTGGAAGAGACCTTCAAGATCATCGTGTCCAACCCATCAACCAATCCAACCCACCCAAACAGCTAACCCATGGCACCAAGCACCCCAAGTCTCCTCCTGAATACCTCCAGTGATGGCAACTCCACCACCTCCCTGGGCAGCCCATTCCAATGGGCAATCACTCTTCCTGTATAGAACTTCTTCCTAACATCCAACCTGAACCTCCCCTGGTGCAGCCTGACACTGTGTCCTCTTGTTCTGGTACTGGCTGCCTGGGAGAAGAGACCATCATCTGCCTGTCTACAACCTCCCTTCAGGTAGTTGTAGAGAGTGATAAGGTCACCCTGAGTCTCCTCTTCTCCAGGCTGAGCAACCCCAGCTCCCTCAGCCTCTCCTCATAGGGCTTGTGTTCCAAACCCCTCACCAACTTTGTTGCCCTTCTCTGGACTCGTTCCAGCAAGTCAACATCCTTCCTAAACTGAGGGGCCCAGAACTGGACACAGTACTCGAGGTGTGGCCTAACCAGTGTCAGTCTGTATTATGTGCATGACCTGGTGCTATTTTATTTTGGAATATTTCTTAATATTAGAGCAGTCTCTTAAAAAAAGGAAAAAAGAAAAGTATATACACATTTCTGGTTTATATGGCATCTTTTAACAATAATTTAAAAAAATATTAATCAGTAGAGTTGGGTTTGTTTTTCACAGTATCACAGTATAACTAAGGTTGGAAGAGACCTCGAGGATCGAGTCCAACCTATCAACACAGACCTCATGACTAGACCATGGCACCAAGTGCCACGTCCAATCTCCTCTTGAACACCTCCAGGGACGATGACTCCACCACCTCCCAGGGCAGCACATTCCAATGCCGAATGACTCGCTCGGTGAAGAACTTTCTCCTCACGTCGAGTCTAATCCTCCCCTGGCACAGCTTGAGACTGTGTCCCCTTGTTCTGGTGCTGGTTGCCTGCGAGAAGAGGCCAACCCCCTCCTGGCTACAACCGCCCTTCAGGTAGTTGTAGAGGGCAATGAGGTCACCCCTGAGCCTCCTCTTCTCCAGGCTAAACAATCCCAGCTCCCTCAGCCTCTCCTCATAGGGCTTGTGTTCAAGGCCTCTCACCAGCCTTGTTGCCCTTCTCTGGACATGTTCAAGTGTTTTGATGTTCTTCTTACACTGAGGGGCCCAGAACTGGACACAGTACTCAAGGTGCAGCCTAACCAATTCAGAGTACAGGGGCACAATGACCTCCCTGCTCCTGCTGGCCACACAATGTTTTTACCAAACATTGGTACATATGACACACTTGGGCCTTTTTATCATCACAGGCTAACTGAAGCCAAGCTTAGGGGCAGGAATTCCTTTAGTCACTGAACCACACCTATACTTTCTGCTGACTTCTGAGTCAAATCACCTTTACTTCTTCATCTCTTTATTTTACAGTCACAGACTGCACAGACAAAGTAGCACTTATTCACAGGCACCAAGGCACAAGAAGGTATGATCAAATATGCTAGCTATATGACAAGAACAAAGTTTTTGTAAAGACTCAAAAGCCTGTTCAGGGCAAAACACCACCTCTACATCTTAGCTGAGTACAAGAGTTTTCCAAACAGCAAGATACTGGCTTTAGGTACAAGGGCAGATCAGATGAATGTTAAAAATTAGTCTCATGCTATTTGGACCAAAGACTGAACAAACAAACAAAATAAGGGAACCCAGATTAACTTCCAGATTAGGTGGCTCAGTGTTGCAGGGACTCTGCCTCTGTGGAGATCACTTCAGGAAATGTCATTTATTTTTCATAGCAACCACAGTCTGTAGGTGCAAGAACAGGGTAAAAGAGAGGAAAAATAAAGCAATATTTACAGTTGATCTTCTTTTCGTTCAGGCTGTCACACATAGAGGTGATTCATTTTTACCAATAGGGAAAGTAAGGGCATCCTTTTCATGAGTCAGATCCTTTTTTTCTTGTTGTGGTGGTGGGTTGAAAATTACCCCAAAAAATAAAATTGCCAGACCAGCTCAGATGGGGAAGCAAATGAAGCTATATTTACAAGCAAAACTACAATCTAGAAATATGAAATGCCATGAATATGTACAAAACATGCAATATTTACATGTATTTACAATTTATAAACAACACAAGAACCTCTCTGGACAAAAACCAGGGGCCTATCAATAGCTTCCACCTCTTGACTCCCTTCCCCCCCCCATACAAGGGTCAAGAGAAAAGAGGAGAAAAGCTGAGAGTAGCTTGTTAGTAGTTACCCAAAAAGAAAAAGAGTTAGTGTATACAACTAACTTTATGTTAGTTATCAGACCAGTGGGATTATTTAGACCTTATAATTATTTTCCCTTTTACATCCAATGGTAATTTACTTACATTCTACCCACGTCCTACTCAATCTGTGAGAAATTTCCTAGGCGTCAGCCTAAAACTACCACACTTGTGGATTTCTGTGTTCAATGTTTTGTTTCTTGATGTTGCTTTTAATTCCCTGTGACAGAGACAAGCTTATTGGTAAAAAGGTGACCATCAAATGTGCTTTCTTCTCATCCTATCTTTCATAGCCTTTTTAAACTAAGTTGCAGTTTGCAACTTCTTGTTGCTAATAGCAATCTGAAGTGAGCATTTCAGGTCAGTCTTAAATTCAAGTGTCTAAAGATATGGAAGCTAACAAATATACATCTTTTGAATCTCTAGTCAAGATATATAAAACCTCATCAAAGCAGGCCATATTTCATAGCAGATGGTGTGAGTAGGGTTGAGGACATACCCTTTAGTCCTTTACAGTTTGCAGATCTTGATCAGTAAAGATCAACCAATGTGGACACATGCAAACTTAAACTTCACAGTTAGTCCTAATGTAACTCAACTGGGCCTCCCAAATCACACCAGAAATTAATCAGCCATACAGGGGTAAGGTTAAAAGGGCTCAAAAGTATTCACTGACTTTGCATGACTCTGTTTACGGTTGTCTGGCTTTAAACACTTACCAGCAGGTGTCTAAATTAGGCTATCTAAAAAAAGAAGAACCCAAAATCTGGGGGGACTTTTTAGAAAAGATTTCCCCAAGTGACCTGTTCAAGGATATTGAATGAGCAAGTGCTCAATTTCAGAAAAGGCAACCAAGGGCCCCATCCAAAACTCACTGAAGGATACACAGTCAGCCTGTGTGACTCTCACATCTCTGGGAAGTGGCAATAACAACATTCCCCAGACTGTGTAGTAGTATAATGCATATATTACAAGGTTCTGAGGCAGAGAGCTGGTCATTTTCATACTGAAACTATACATTGCTTTTCTATGCAGCTGGCTAGGAGAAAGGAAAAAGAAGTGAAGGTTGATTTTAATCCAGTTCATTCATGATCTATGTTACAATCCCGAAATCAATTAAAAAACAATCTTAATCTTTCACAGCTAGTCATGGAGTGCCAAATGAACCTGCTGTAGTAATTTTGACTAGTATTCAGAAAGTGTACCTAGCTTTTTCAGTTTTCTTGGACTTTCTGGAGCTAAAATCAAATATGGAAAATCCATGTCACTTGGGTACCAGCCATTCAAGTGTTCTAATGCCAGACTTCTACCCTAGTTTTCATCCCCCTCAGAGACTTACTGCATGAGATTTAAAAACCCAAAGCATCCTGATCTTTTGAAAATATTTGTGGTTCTGTTAAAACCCTTAGTTCCACTGCATTGGCTAAAAGGGTTTACAGACTCCAGTTGTCTAGTCTTCCTCAACATTTAATCAAAGTTTAATCAACATGGCTTGTACAGCATCCCTTGTCTCAAGTAAGAGCTTCCTTCCTGTCCTTCCTTTTTCTTTCTTTCTTTCTTTCTTTCTTTCTTTCTTTTCTTTCCTTTCTTTCTTTCTTTCTTTCTTCTTTCTTTGCTTTCTTTCTTTCTCTTCTTTCTTCTTCTTCTTCTTTTTTTCTATCTTTCTTTCTTTTTCTTTCTTTCTTTCTTTTCTATTTTTTTTCTTTTTCTTTCTTTCTTTCTTTCTTTCTTTCTTTCTTTCTTTTCTTTTTCTTTCTTTCTTTCTTTCTTTTCTTTCTTTTCTCTTTCTTCCTTGGTCTTTTCTTTCTTTTATCTTTCTTTTTCCTTTTTTTCTTTCTTTTCTGTTTCTTTCTTTCTTCTTTCTCTTTCTTTCTTCTCTTTCTTTCTCTTTTCTTTCTTTCTTTCTTTTTCTCTTCTTTCTTTCTTTTCTTTTCTTTCTTCTTCTTCTTCTTCTTCTTCTTCCTTCTTTTCCTTCCTTCTCCTTCCTTCTTCTTCTTCTTTTCTTTCTTTCCTTCCTTCCTTTCCTTCTCTTCTCTTTCTTCTTCCTTCTCTTCTTTCTTTCTTCCTTCTCTTTCTTCCAATTACCACCAAGGGAGTCAGAATAGGAAAATAAAATATTTTAACAATATAGACAGAAAGAACATTTTGAGAAATTAGATTAACCACCTGACTGTGACACATGTGACAAAGTAGGTGTGGAGAGCAGCTTGCCTAAGGAAACCAGGGAAATGTGAAAGTTTGCCAAAACACTGAAAACAGATTGTTGAGCTCCTGTCATTCCCCATCCATCTTGTTGGGAAAAACAGGACAATGTTTTGTCTCCCTTTTAGTAAAGGAAATCAGGGCACATTAACAGGTTTTCTGTCTCTTTTTTGCAAAGAAGAAGAAAATGCCAAAGATCTTGGTTATTTCATGCATTTAAATAAGGACAATATTTGGCCTGGCATTTATCATTGCAAGAGATTTTTTTTTTCTTTCTTTCATGAAATCTTTACTCAAGCAAGGCAATACCTGACTTACAACCACTGGGTGAAACCCAGTAGCTATGGATAGGATGGGTAGAAGAGCACTAGCATCCTCATTCCTGAGTGGGGGCATGAGCTACAGAGCAATCAAAGGTTAGGTACAAAAAGGACACAGCCCGAGCATCTCCACACTTAAGTCTCATTCACTGTCTACATCAGCAAGTAGAGCAGCTCAACAGGCAAGGATTTACTGCATGATATGGTTGAAGTTGAGGACTCCATCTGCCTGCTGAGTGTTTCAGAAGTTTTCAATTGCTAGTAGCTGTAGTCTGGCACTGAGTACTGAACGCTGGTTAGCACAAGAGTGCACTAAGTGTGCTCCTGCTATGCGCTCCCCAGCTTACTTCCACCTGGAAGAACATCCAACCTGTGCACTCCTCAGCCACTCTGCAACACAGACTGGTGCAGAGCAAGTGGGGCAGGATGACTGAGGAATTCACTTCACAGGTGCAATCATAATCTACACTGAAGACAGTGACTGTCTCCTCACCTAGGACCTGGACATGTGGGTCAGCAGCAGGTGAGCCTGCCAGCCCAGCCCCATCCCCAGTGAGAGGTAGGTGGAGAAGTGCCAAGGCTTTTTGGCCAGGCAAGCTCAGGCATGAGCCAGGCACTGAGCTGTTCAGTCATGTCCACACTGAAGCATTTCTTACACAGGCAAAGAAAAACAAAAGCTTAGGGGCCTGATGATTTTCAGGCCATGAGCAGCAGTAATTTCAGGACATGTTTTTTAAAGTATTATTTTGCTTCCTAAGTGACATTGTAGGGACCTGTATAGGAGTTTAAGTAATTTGCCTGAAGCCACCACAGACATTTGTGGCAGAACAGGGAAATACACCCTCATCCCCAGAGGCTCTGGCTAACACCGTAACCACACTAGTGTCCTTCCTCTTTTCTCCTTCCTCTCTGCTGGTCAGAATTAGCTTCAATTCACATAACAGGAACATATTTTGATCACACAAAGATAGAGCTTTGAGTGGCATTGCAACAGGGCAACTCTTCCTGAATGGGAGATGCTTCGATCACAAAAGAAAAGTCCATGAGGCACCTAACAAGCGGCACAGAAATGAGGGAATGTTTGTGGAGATACAAGTGGAGAGGAGGTGATGAGGTAAAAGGAAAAGTTGAGAAAGATATGTATTTATTCAAAAGAAAATAAGTACATAACTATGATCCTATTTCACTTCATGTCAAATTTTTCACTGACTTCAACAAGAAAATTGTCTGACAAAGCACATCCTTGACTAAAGTGGACCACCATTGTGCAACTTAGAAGTGTCACTGAAAGACTCTGAAATACCAATATTTTGTTTCATCCCAAGTAAGCATGACAATTTAAATATTAGATATTTTTTTCTCAAGTTGAGATATGCTGTAAATGTTTATATTGATTAAGTCATAACATTTATTTTAGGCACTGAGGTTTTTGATAAAGCTATGGTAGGAAAAGCTACAATGGTAAGTATGGAATGCCCTGCATATTTAGTACATCAATCCTAGTATCATAGTACCAGTCAGGGTTGGAAGGGACCACAAGGATCATCTAGTTCCAACCTCCCTGCCATGGGCAGGGACACCTCACACTAGATCAGACTGGCCAGAGCCTCATCCAGCCTGCTCTTAAACGCCTCCAGGGACGGGGCCCCAACCACCTCCCTGGACAACCCATTCCAGGGCTTCACCACTTTCATGGTGAAGAACCTCCTCCTCACATCCAGCCTGAATCTCCCCACCTCCAGCTTCATTCCATTCCCCCTAGTCCTATCACTACCTGACATCCTGAGAAGTCCTTCCCCAGCATTCCTGTAGGCCCCCTTCAGATACTGGAAGGCCACAATGAGGTCACCTCGGAGCCTTCTCTTCTGCAGACTGAACAGCCCCAACTCCTTCAGTCTGTCCTCATAGGAGAGGTGCTCCAGCCCTCTGATCATCCTTGTGGCCCTTCTCTGGACACGTTCCAGCACCTCCACATCCCTCTTGTAATAGGGGCTCCAGAACTGGACACAGTACTCCAGGTGGGGTCTCACCAGAGCTGAGTAGAGGGGGAGGATCACCTCCCTCGACCTGCTGGCCACACTTCTCCTGATGCAGCCCAGGATCTGATTGGCTTTGCGGGCTGCAAGTGCAGTGAAATGATGGAACATTTTGATAATGTCTTTAAAATATATCATAAACCCCAGGACATTCACATTATTTTTTCTTCATATTTTTTTTTTTCAATTGAACAGGCCCTTAAGACTTCCACTCACCTTTCCAGTCATTACTTTTTACAGGCTGTACTTGCATGAACAGGAACTTTACTCTCAAAAGATAAAGCTTGAATTTTCAAAACTCAGGCAAGCTGCCATGCTCAAAATCTTGCACCTCCTGATGGAGGAGCCCTGCCAATTACTTTTAATGAAATTGTGACAGCACCTATTACCTTTCACAAGCTTTGGAGCAGGTCTTTGGTGAAAAATATTTGACTGTATCTTTCATCATGTTAAACATCTCAAGATATGGAAATTAATAAAAAATAATTAATAGTTTTTTTTCCTTCAAGAACTGTTCTAACTTTTGTTCCATTTGCTTTAGTCAAATATTTCATTTGTAAAACTGTATTTATTTGGTGCAAAAAGCAGGAGGAAACAGTAATAATTATGAATAAATTAAAGCTAATGGAGTATTTATCTCTTTATATATAATAAGTTCTTCAACAATTCACATTTTCCATTTCAATGCCAGAGGAATATGCTATATGTTTTCATTGAACATGCAGCAGTAGAAAGGTATATGTGAATTACTACCAAATACTTTGATCTACACATTTTCTAGTGGTATGTTTGCAAAATCAACATTGAATTATTCATCTCCCATTTTGTTCTTTATACTAATAAATTATGGGGGGAAAAAATCATACAAAAATTATATGAAGTAAGATGTGGCTCTGTTTATTGTGGGTTTTTTTCCCAATTATCTAGGTTTTTTCACCAGGCTTTCAGAGTGTGAGCTCTTTTATCCTGGAGAAGAGGAGACTCAGGGGTGACCTTATTGCTCTCTACAGCTACCTCAAGGGAGGTTGTAGACAGGCAGAGGTTGGTCTCTTCTCCCAGGCAACCAGTACCAGAACAAGAAGACACAGTCTCAGGCTGTGCCAGGGAATCTTTAGGCTGGAGGTCAGGAGGAAGTTTTACACAGAGAGAGTGATTGGCCATTGGAATGGGCTGCCCAAGGAGGTGGTGGAGTTGCCATCACTGGAGGCATTCAAGAGGAAGCTTGATAGGGTGCTTGGTTGTATGGTTTAGTTGATTAGGTGGTGTTGGATGATAGGTTGGACACGATGATCTTGAAGGTCTCTTCCAACCTGGTTAATTCTATTCTATTCTATTCTATTCTATTCTATTCTATTCTATTCTATTCTATTCTATTCCATGGGAGGGCAAAAATATCTCAGCTCTGGTCCCAAGCAGGTGGGTGAATGCACAGAGAAGAGGACTAGTGTTGGGTTTGTGGCTCTCCCATTAGGATGGGAATGAGCACAGTAAGATGAGTGAAAACAAAAGATGAGAATGTCTAATCTCATATGCACCCCATGAAAGCTGAGAAGAGAATGGTGCTGATTATCATCTTAATGCTAGTTAAGTAGAAACTGGATTTCATAATTTGGAGAAAAGATTCCAAATATTGAGATTCGCTCTGTAAAACAAATTCAAGATTTCTGGGGAAACATCACAACAACTATATCGAAGCACTAAATATTGGAATGGTTCTGCTACATGATGTCAGCTGAGCAATACAAAATATTATTGTTGTTTCTAATGTCAAAGAAAATACAGGCATCATATTAGCACTAGTGTGAAGGGTTTAAAAATATTAATCAAAAATTAAATAGCATGAGAAAACTGAAATAATATATAGAAGCCAAGGTTGCCAGCAAGAGTCAAACTATTTTAATGGAATTAAATAACATCTTGTAAACTGTTGGTAGCAGAGTAGCATTTTCTGATCATTTCCCAGTATTTTCAAGGAATCTCATCATGAAGACTTCAAGGAAATGATACAGTTGGGCCATTCTTGTCCTTACTTTTATTTAATTTTGGGGTTTAGATGGTAAAATATGCAATACTGTTTTAAAGTTGTTTTCCCCTGTGAATCATCTTTATTCTAATATAACATAAAAGAAATGCCCATCGTACTTACAGCCAGCACTTCCTACTGAAATGAACACCATGCAACATATGTTTTATTTTAAGAGCAAAGCATGCTGTCATGAGAAGTGTAAGAGAAATTATTCAGAGAAAGGTCAAGCCACAACAAACATCTTAAGCTGGCTTTCGCTCTGCTGAATGTTTCTTTACACAGAGCTGTCAGCATCCCTCCAGAGCTCTGCTGCCAGTGATGCTGTACAAGCCGATACGGTTTCATCCATGTGCCATAACCTGCAAGGTCTTAATTCCTGTTGTCTTACAGTGGCCTGAAAAGCAGAAGAAAAGCACACCATGTAGGAAGTTGCTTACAATCATTCTGCTACATTTTATGGGATTAAATGAGGGGATTTCCCATCAAGGTGAAGGAGAAAGCACACCTGTAAAAGACTGAATATCAGCAATAATTTGGCATAGCCTCCTTCCTGCTCCAAAACCCGCTGGAACATTTTTCTATTTTTTTTCAAACCCCCCTTTGTGTTACAACCAAAAAAACAATATACAATTTTAAAGCTGTGAAGCTGTACTTTCCCACCTGCTCACGTCTTAACATGACTGGGCTACTTTTCATTTAGAAAAAAAAAATGAAGGACTGCCTTTATTCCTCTCCACATCTTTACTTTGCAGTCTTGCTCTATGATTTATTTTCCCTCACTTTGTCTTTCTCTCCTATGTGTCATTGTGTTAAGGTTCTTTAAAAACTGCCACACCCTCTGTACTTCACCACTGGGACAGCCTGGACTTTTCTCATGTTTGGATCACTCACTTGGATGTCACTCTGCTGATAGAAGCAAAGACTGCAGAAAGGAGATAAAACTCATTTCTCCTATATGAAGTAACGGTTGGACAAGAGCTGACCAAAATATGTTCTGAAAGGGTCTGATCTAATATCCTTTCTAATCAATGGAAGGCCTTTAACTGACTTCAGCAGGTCTCTGATAAGGACTCACATTAATATTCCCCAGGCAACCACTAACAGAACAAGAGGACACAGTCTCAAACTGTGCCAGGGGAGGTTTAGGCTGGATGTTAGGAAGAAGTACTTCACAGAAAGAGGGATTGGCGATTGAAATGGGCTGTCTAGGGAGGTGGTGGAGTCACCATCACTGGAGGTATTTAGGAAGAGACTGGATGGGGCACTTGGTTTAGTTGATTAAATGGTGTTGGGTGATAGGTTGGACTTGATGATCTCGAAGGTCTTTTCCAACCTGGTTAATTCTATTCCATTCTATTCCATTCCATTCCATTCCATTCCTTCCATTATCATTTGTAACCAAGGCTCCGAGCATTTCTGTACAGTATGTTTTGTAAGAATAAGAAGGTATGTCTCTCCCTAATGTTTAAAGAGTATTAATTTAATGCAAGACTTTGTTTTCTTTGCTGATTTTATATATCAGATGTTCCCTTGTTAGACATCCTTCATGTGTTTTGACAGCCCTCAAGCCTCAACAAGGAATTTTTTTCTCACAAATAGTTTAGGCATTTGTGGTGATTATGTTTTAAAGAAAAAAAGACTAAATAGTAATTCCAGTGAATGAAAAGGTCCCACTGTATTTAATCATGTCTGATTTGTTCAGGTAATAGATACTGTTATCCTTCATGTTGTGTTGTATTCCAGGAAGAAACACACCTAAATATCTGATACAAAAACACAAGCTGAACTTTCTTTGGCCAGAGATGTTGAAGGCTTAAAAACAGATGTAAACGTTGCACTCTTTTTAGAACATTGCCTAAATACTGTGTAATAAATATCTGTAGAGATCAGAAACATCAATAGGGCTGTCTCTGGCCCTGTTGGCTTCCACTGCAGGAGAACTGTTTTAAAAGAAAGGTACCTCTTAGATTTTTTTTTTTTTTTTTTTCTTCAGTAACTTTTCCTTTGATTCATATCATGATCATTTCAGTGACTCACATGAACTTCAGTGGATTAAATTCTGCAATGTCCTCTAAGAAATTGAAACGGTTTTACTTCTTGCAACAGTTCTTAAGCTGGGTCTGCTGAAACTAGATGGTACTCCATGGATCATGCAACAGATCAATAGCAGCATACAGTCCTTTTCTCTTAAGCTTTTAGTTAGGCAAGTGACCTCAGCCACTCTAAGATCACACTTGATCATCTTGAGCACGGGAAGTTGTACTTGTGTGATTTACTTCTGGTCATTGCTCTTGAAGTCATCACACATAGGACTGAGCTTCATGTAGACAGCTAGAAAAATTCTTATGACCCTACTGTAAACAGAAGCAGGCATACAACATCAGTGACCCTGACCAAGAAAGCAACTACATTCAAGGTTGCATCTAAGTCTAAATTCTATCTACACTGACATAAGTACTCTCACGTACACAAATCTACACATCTTTTTCTATCAGCACCTGGCAAGCTGTGCCTTACACCACTTTACTCTTTTACCAACTTTGATTTGTTGCATACCCTCACCCACCATCTCTGCCACTCTAAAGTTTAAGTGAGCTTTTACAATTGCAGTTTATGTCCAAACTTCAGTATAGCAATAAAACAACTAACCAATAATCTAAGAAGTATCTAGTAACTTCTCCATATACTTCGCTATCCAGTTTTTATTAACTCCGAACATTGAGATGTGTATGTAACTAGGGAGTTTAAATGAACATAAATAGTATTATTTATACATCACCAGTGATGTTTGTATTAATAATGACATAGCTTTAGAATTACATTCTCACTTCAACTGATGCAGTAAAATTAATTTAAAATTGTGATTCCTATACATTTTATCACAGATGGATACTTAAAGCTAAATTAGTATGACTCAGGCTGAACAAAATGAATAATATTTATACCATATTTTGTACCATTCTCACTAACTTGCTTTCTAGTATGATTCGAAACTAAAGATGAAAACCCAAGTCTGGCCTTAATACTCCAAAGCACTAAAATGCTGACAAAATATTATTATTATTATTATTATTATTATTATTATTATTATTATTATTATTATTATTAAAAACAACCAGGTTGGAAGAGACCTTCAAGATCATCGTGTCCAACCTATCAACCAATCCAACCCACCTAAACAACTAACCCAATGGCACCAAGCACCCCATCAAGTCTCCTCCTGAACACCTCCAATGATGGTGACTCCACCACCTCCCCAGGCAGCCCATTCCAATGGGCAATCACTCTCTAGGTATAGAACTTCTTCCTAACACCCAACCTAAACCTCCCCTGGCGCAGCCTGAGACTGTGTTACGTAATAGCCAGAACAGAAACAATTCTCATAAGTAGCTATCAAGTTTTAACATAAGGACAGTTAAAGGCAGAGGAGAGAACCCTCAGTTTGCAATAGGGTAGGAAGGAGAGAACTTCAGTTTGCCAATCATGGCTTTCCCAATCAAGAAGTGGGAAAAAGGCAAAACCAAAACAAGAACATAGATGAAAGCCTTGAAAGTCTCAGGAAACTTAACTATAACTTTATATCAAATACAGCCAAAGGAAGACTGCAAAATATTTGCCAAGATGTAAATCTGTGCAAATAATTTAATTTGAGGCAACCTGCAATTGTTCTTTCTGATAAGGATTGCTGGATGGCTTTATAGTCAGTTACCACTGGCACTCTAAAGAACGAGATAAGCCTAAGAAATGAGAAGTTGGCCATTTAACAAAGTATTTGAGACAGACATCATGAATGTATTTCCAGCTAATGAAAGGACACAGAATAGCAAAGCAAGTATATGTGATCAAAGAAGTAGGCAGTACTTAAAGACTGATCTTCATCACAGATGTGCTAGAAATGCAAAATGTAAGAAATGCCAGAGGAAGGGTCATTCTTCAGACGTATGCTGAACAAAAGACACCCAGGAGGAGCATGCAGAGCCATTCTTCTTAGGCTCTGTAACTTGTGTTGGTTAGTCTGATGAAACCTGGTAATGGATTTCCTACTTCGTGCTAAGAAGGCAAGCTTTAAAATAGGTCTTGTGTTTCAAGGTCTGGAAGATTTAGCCAAGCAATCCAAGAGCCACACTAACAGGTCCTGCAGAATGAAGCACAGCATACATACAGACCAAAAAGAAATGGACAAAATCCTCAGAAGACAGCAATGTATTCAAGTAACATCTCTCTCATTAAAACCATCAGGCAGGCAGATATGTTTCCTCAGGTTTTTTTGCTTTATGAGGACTTGGGCAGAGCTAATTTCTCCATTTGGCCTATGCTTTAATTTTGAAATTAATCTTTTTGTACTAGCAATATTTCCTTGCTTTCCTTTTGCAATTCTGTACTTGGTACATGTGCTTAATCAAAAGGAGGTCAATCAGTGCACAAGTGTTTCCTTTAATCGGGGCCTACACCACCGTTACTAATTCACAGTGCAGGAGAACACTGCAAGTAGAGAGCATCTTCCTCATGCAAAGAGAAGTAGCTGATGTGTTTCATGCTGTTCTGTGAAATGAGACCAGTGGAAGACACTTATTCTACAAATTAATCTTTTGTGAGTTTCACTGTTGCCTACAGTAACCCTGAGATGATTCTCTGCAGTCAGCTCATCTGTATCAGAAAGGAGAGGAATACAGAATGATGTGGCCTTTCCAATACCCTTTTATTTTTCCAATTGTATAGTGAACCAAAGTGCCTGAAAAGGTTTCTTTTAAAACAAAGAATAGTCTTCATATTGCTGCTATCCATGTAAACCAGTTCTTTTTCTTTCTTTTCTTACAGGAAACCATGTGAAGCTTTTATGCCTCATTCCACACAAGATTTCTGCTAATAAAGTATTGGGGTAAAATTCCTCCAAAGCCAAACATGACCTTGTCCCACAGAAAGCTTTGATAACAATAGATATCCCAACCTGTCAACCTGTCCCAGAAACAAAAATCTCAATATATTTATTCTGTGGATGAAAGCACAGACACCATAGGGTCAAGGAATCTGCAGGCCATTGCTCTTTGGAGCAAAATCAAAACCAACAAAACCACATGTGTCTGATCAGAACCTTACAAAGTTGGGTAAATAGTCACAAAATGCTCCCTGCCTTTTCAAACAGGTGTGAATTGCTAGCTACAAGAGGGGGAAGGGGGGGGGGGGGGGGGAAAGGCATATTCTTTTGTAGGTTTAGGGTAATCCCTAAAACCTGGAGAGGAAGCTGAAAATAGAAGACAGGATGGCCCTGAGGCTTTTAGAAACTGATGAAAACCCCCAGTATTTCTAGAGTAGCCTAAAGCATGTAAAAAAGCCAGTCTCTGAATTCTGACACTTCAATAAGGCAGGAAAAAAGAAAATAATAACAAAAAAAGAGTGATTTTCTGATAATACCAGCTTTGTCTGAGGAAGACCAGAAAAGTGGGTATCAATCTTCATGCACTAGAGGGAGAAAAAAATAGCCAGCTGGGCTAGAATATTAGCCAAAATACTTATGAACTGTATGGCTGCCAAGTACAACTAAAATGGCACGGTGAAGGTTAAAAGTATGTTTTGTTACTGGGGAATTCCAGAGGAACTATTATTGGGGGGGAAAAAAATAAATTGAAAAAAAAAAAATGGACCATGGTTTGCAGGGCAAGGTTTCAAAGTTTATTTGGCAAGATATAATTTCTACTGCATTATCACCAGCCCTCAATATCCTCAAGCAAAGGCAGAGACTGGAAGAAATGTGCAGACAAGATGATCCTTCCTTGGCACAGTTACGTACAGATCAGCTCCTGTTATGTCAGCTAAACAAAACAGACTTTGCAGAGAAGCACTTCTGTCTCAGTGACTGATGCTAGAAGAAGCCCTGTCTCTCTGTCTGTCTGTCTACCTACCTACCTACCTATTTATTTACAGAAGGTAGAGGTTATACAGATTATATTGTGACACTGACCAGTTGTCTATAAAACATTTAGGTTTAGATGGGAATTTAGGTGAGGAGCAAAGGAAAATAAATCACAGGAAAATTTGTCTCAGCAAAATCATGTAAGTATTTTTCTACAGAGATGCTGAAGTGTATGGACATGCTGGAACGTGTCCAGAGAAGGGCCACAAGGATGATCAGAGGGCTGGAGCACCTCTCCTATAAGGACAGACTGAAGGAGTTGGGGCTGTTCAGTCTGCAAAAGAGAAGGCTCCAAGGTGACCTAATTTTGGCCTTCCAGTATCTGAAGGGGGGCTACAGGAAGGCTGGGGAAGGACTTCTCAGGATCTCAGGTAGTGATAGGACTAGGGGGAATGGAATGAAGCTGGAGGTGAGGAGATTCAGGCTGGATGTGAGGAGGAAATTCTTCACCATGAGAGTGGTAAACTACTGGAATGGGTTGTCCAGGGAGGTGGTTGAGGCCCCATCCCTGGAGGTGTTTAAGCCCAGGCTGGATGAGGCTCTGGCCAGTGTGATCTAGTATGGGGTGTCCCTGCCTATGGCAGGGGGGTTGGAACTAGATAATCCTTGTGGACCCGTCCAACCCTGACTGATACTATGATACTATGATACTATTACCTGGCATACCTAAAACTGTGCATTTAAACAAAACCAGTAAAATTACCTCTGCTGTTTGCAAAGTCCAGAGGTATTTGAGGTTAAAAAAAAATCACATGATTTGCCACAGAAACAACCTCTGGTAGTGTGAAAATAGGTTTAACACATATCTAGTTCAGCTAAATGTTTTCCTCCCTTGCAGTCGCATAGTCACAGGAACTTCTGCAGTTTGCACTGGTACAGGATCTATGCCCAAGTTTAAAGCAGCTTCTGTAATCAGCTTGTGACATTCATTTGGCTAAGCCTGAAAACTAGAAATGGACCATATAGACATTGTCATTGACTGCTTCATCATTTATAGGAGAAACATTAAACATTTGACATTTGACATTTGACAGGCTGGAGAGGTGGGCACAAGCCAACCTCATGAAATTCAATAAGAGCAAGTGCAGGGTCCTGCATCTGGGTCGAGGCAATCCCAGGCACAAATACAGGCTGGGCAGTAACTGGCTGGAAAGCAGCCCTGAGGAGAGAGACTTGGGGGTGCTGGTGGACGAGAAGCTCAACATGAGCTCTCAGTGTGCACTTGCAGCCCGCAAAGCCAATCAGATCCTGGGCTGCATCAGGAGAAGTGTGGCCAGCAGGGCAAGGGAGGTGATTCTCCCCCTCTACTCAGCCCTGGTGAGACCCCACCTGGAGTACTGTGTCCAGTTCTGGAGCCCCTATTACAAGAGGGATATGGAGGTGCTGGAAGGTGTCCAGAGAAGGGCCACAAGGATGATCAGAGGGCTGGAGCACCTCTCCTATGAGGACAGACTGAAGGAGTTGGGGCTGTTCAGTCTGCAGAAGAGAAGGCTCCGAGGTGACCTAATTGTCGCCTTCCAGTATCTAAATGGGGCCTACAGGAAGGCTGGGGAAGGACTTCTCAGGATCTCAGGTAGTGATAGGACTAAGGGGAATGGAATGAAGCTGGAGGTGGGGAGATTCAGGCTAGATGTGAGGAGGAGGTTCTTCACCATGAGAGTGGTGAAATCCTGGAATGGGTTGTCCAGGGAGGTGGCTGGGGCCCCGTCCCTGGAGGTGTTTAAGACCAGGCTGGATGAGGCTCTGGCCAGCCCGATCTAGTGTGAGGTGTTCCTGCCCATGGCAGGGGGGTTGCAACTAGATGATCCTTGTGGTCCCTTCCAACCCTGAATGATACTATGATACTATGACAGTATGCTTCTTAATAATGTACAAACTCCAGAATTAAATTCCTTCTAACCCAGAATAAATGCCTTCAGCTTCACTCTTGGCCTCTAGAAGGCACTGGCACCAAAGAGGAGAGAATTTGGCATCTACATGTGCATTCGCTTACTACATTGAGATTTATGGCATCTGAGGCCAATTTTAATGCCCCTTCCATGTAATCGGATAGCTTCTACATGTCTGTCAAGAAGACATTTGTCCCTGCTCCATAATGGCACTTAGCTAGTGTGTTGCCAACACTGATTTCTAGTACCTCACTGCAAAAGTTGAGTCCTACTCTCCAGTTACACTTGAGAAGAGAGTGGGTGTACAAGCAGATATTGGTCTCTTCATCAAATTAAAACAACACCTGACAAGTGATAGATCAGCAAAGATGGATGCTTTATTTATTCATATGCACCCCCCAGCAATTTAGCTGGTTCCCTAATTGACTTGTTTAAGAAAATTGAGTTGCCTCTACTTGTCTCATCTTTCAACCCACAAAGCACTAAGGGATCCACCTCTTTTTTGTCATTCTCAAAGCTGCTAAAGACACTTTTACCCAGTTTCTTTTTCCTTTTCTTTTGCACAGCAACCTCACCCAGTGCAAGACTGCTTCTCTGTTAGTGACCAAATTGAAGAGACATACTCAAGGAGAAGGAATTGCAATTCACTCCCCCAAAGAACGATGATCATACTTGTATTCCTAATGGAGAAATGGGAATAGCAAAAGAATTGCAATTCACCTAAAACTGGAATCGAAATTTTTAATGAAACCTCCATGTGAAAACATAGAGTCAAGACACTAAGAAATCATATATAAATGCAAGTCAACCAAAAAAGATCTGAGCATAATAAAATCACTATACTTGTGTTTTATTCTTAATACACCAAGCAGTAAATCTTTAATTTCAGACTCAAGACTAAGTAAAGGAAATTTTTTTCCAATCATAGTGTTGCGTGACACTCTGCCAGTTTTCACAGGAAGGAAAGGAAGAAATATCCAACTTTTAGTTCAAAGTACAGACCAGAGAAGCTGTCTTCAGCTGCATCTGATTCTAATCTAGCAATAAATATCCCCATCAAACTTAAGTCCAAACAATTGCCCCCACAGCAATTTCAGCTCTGAGCAAGAAGTTCAGCACTGTCAATGCTCAGTTTCTGTACCCTCTCCAAAAATAACTGAGCAATCAGAACTCAACTGCTGACCTGCTGGTACAACAGGCAGATGATGGGCCAGCTGCCTTTTCACAGCTCTTTGTGTTTTACAGTGCTGACAACGCTAGAGCTCTGTTTCATCAGTATACTATCCAGATATGACTCAGAAGACATATGGAGAATAGACATACGTATTACCAAGAATCAATTTTTAAAGTCACTTTTCTGATCATAACCACACTGAAAAAAAAAAAAAAACAGAGAGAGAAAAAGAAAAAGAAAAAAAAAAAGCAAAGGTTGAAAAAGTAACCAACACACACAAAACCCAAATAACAAATTTACAACCACCACACAGTAAAAATGTGCTAAACTGACAAAACCCGTCAGTAATAGTTATTTGAATCATTGGCTGGTCATATCCTGCTCTTTAGTAAGGATGGAAAGGGGGAAAGTGCTTGATGTACAACTACAAAAAATGTCCATTTGGGAAAAACTCTCAGATTAACAAAACTGAGCACAATCTATTTTATGGCAGCCAAACACACAACCCAATTATATTGGTTATTATGCAAAAAAAAAGGAGAAAAAAAATATATTTCAGTTTGCTACAGAAACTTTTGCATATAATATGCCTCCAAAGTAAGAAGTGCCTGTAAACAGGAGGATAGGCTCTTGTGAAGTCCACCTTTGAAACAATATGCACAATAAGGCCATTTGATGGGCGATCTGGAATCCATACTAGAAAGCAACAGTAGATGGCCTACTTTCCACAAAAAGTGAGAGCTGGAGAAAAACCATATTGTGCCATAAGGAGGGGAAGCACAAGCACAGAGACTTCATTATTAACTGGCATACACAGAAAGAGCAAGCAGAAACATGACTAGCAAAAGAAAGAAGGGAATTCTCCCCGGAAACATATGGGAAGCACAAAACAGAAGTAATAAAACATTAAAGAATAGGGACACAAACACCAGTGTGTCCAGAAAGTGTAATTATTAGTCATGAATGTAATGAAAGAACTGGAAGCATAAATGTGAAAATTTAATGGCTTCTTTTACCCATATAAGAGTGTGCATGGCAAAAAACCACCAGGGTATTTAAATAAGAAATAGATGAAAGAGCCTTCCAAGTATCATTTTCTATATAACTCACTAGCCTTCACTAAAGGAAGAAGGAAAGCACAGAAAATTCCACTTTGACACCTGTCTTTTAAAGCTGTTTTCATTTTCACTATTTATCTTTGTAGTTTCTGCACAGCAGAGCTCCCATAGCTGAGCACTGCCAGCAAATCACTCTGGCCACAGACCTAGTTTTCTACTAATTTATGTCATCAGTCCACTGGACCAACTCCTTTTTATAATTAGACACCAAAGCTAATATTCAGGCTAACCTTGCCAAGTAAACCAAATACAGGCTCAAAGCCCTAAAGAAAACTAACCACCCAACCACTGTTGAGGTGTCTTCTGCTCAGAAAGCTGAGTGTAAGTCTTTTCAATACTTTTGACTATCCTTTTCCTATCTGGTTGAGCTCTCAAACCACAAGCTTCCTGAATGTCATGAGTTGAAATTGACAAGGTGCCTCAGGAAATATTTTTGCAGCTCCCTAAAACATTTCTGCCCCTGGAAACCTAGTGCATGAAAGTGAATGCTGATGCAACATCACACGCAATTTGTAGAGTTATTTGCTAAAAAAAACATTTGGTGAACACATTTTCAAAGAGGATGTACAAAGTTTTTTGGCCAAAAGTACTCATTAATAGCACAGTGATTGCTTGATAGAATACCAGGTTGGAAGGGACCTCAAGGATCACCTAGTCCATTAATCACTTAGTCTTGCATTTAGTTAGGATCCAGCAAAATTCTTACAATACTAATAGTGTGAGGCAGAGGAAGCTTAACTGAATTAAGTGACAGAACTTACAGGCACAAGGAAGAGAGCAAGGAGCACAGCCTTATTTGTATACATAATGCATATAATTTGACTAGCTCTTGAAAAACAGCGGGTAACAAGAGTTACAAGGTATAAAAATGGATGTGATTAATTCTCTCTTGGCCTGACAAGAATGGTATTCTTACCAGTCTTTTGTCACCTCCTATTGATTAATAGAGAAAGGAGTGACATAAGGCCTGAGGATGTAAAACAAATACAGTGAGAAATGAAAAGCTTTACCATCTAGATGATAATGGACTACATGAGAAACAGGGGTTTGTATATGAGGTGTGTCTACGACAAATCTGTAAGACAGGATCAATAACAAGTTAACCTACAAAAGGAAACTTGTATGAAAAGACTGCAACCAGCGAGTTAGGACCACAAAGACACATCTCCTTATCTTCCAGTACAAGCAGAAATTCATTAATTTTACAGACAATGGGCTTGACAAAAGTGTGCCCAAGCTTTTATTTAAACCAGTGGAAACCAAAAGTATTTCCTTCCAGCATAACAAGTCAGTAGAACAACAGGCCAGAAAGACTGCTTTAAGGGGGAACCAGGCCTCCCCAATGGCATGAGAAAAAAAAGAAAGGTAAATGTAAGCAATTGGTGTCCACGGGCCACTGATATGACTGCATAGCACAAATAAGTGGTTAAACTCCTTTAGGTGTCTTTACCCTCAACTACACTAGTATGGCTTATAGATTAAGCTCTGCTTTCAAGTACAATCAGATATATCTATAGCCCTCATGAAACATGACTGGTTTTGCATTTGCAAGAGCAAAACTGGGAGAGAAGCATCAGGCTGAAGTCTCTCTTAAACTGGTGCAAAGGTGCACCTCCCTCAGAGGACACTTTTAAAAGCACCTACAGAACAAAAGCCTCCCTGCTTGCCAGCCAGGCATACATTATAGTTACCACACCCTTCTAGGTAAACATGTACATAGAGCAAATCACTTCTTTTGTGAATAGGGTTTACTTTATCATTTTGAAAGGCATATTGCTATTTCTTGACATATTAGTATGCTTAAATGAATCACTTAAGAAAATAAACTTATTTGCCTATGTTTACACTCATTTGTCCTCTCCTCTGTTATTAATCAAATTTGCCTAATATTTTTATCACATTCAAATAAATAAATAAACACCACACTTGCCTTTGAAATACAAGTTGCTGGCAATAAAATAAAGGCATGAAATCACGGTCTGTCGTGCAATGAGAGTAGGTGGAAAGGATGTATTGCTCCAGGTATGCTGATAACATACAATGTCAATACCTCACCATATTGCTAATTTTTTTGTTACTTTGAATGTCAGTGCCCTGTTACAGGCTGAAAAAGATGGCGCTGCACATGCAACAAATTATTGTCAGTGATGTGCTTCAAAATAATAACAATAAAAAAATAAAGCAACAAACCAAACACAGGAAATCATTGTGGGTGATGTAGGTTTTTACAAGGAAAAGAGCTAGTTATCATGGGAGCCTGCACTCGGCACACCAGAGTCCACTGCATTTGGACAGTTGACTCAACATACAGTTCTGCTGGTGTCCAAGGAGCTGGTATCATTTGCCCTAAGCCTCATTTTGCACCTACTATACCGTGCTATTTCAGAACAAATGAAGTAGCTTTTGTACAACATATGTTCAGTTCCTACAGTACGCTATTTTTGCAGTTGGAAGGCCTCAGGCATTGCTCTCCTTCCAAGCTATACACAAACAAAGAGGGTTTACCTGAAAAAAAGAGCCTCTGGTAAAGAGTGTAATGTTTACCTTTGCAATGTCACTCAGGATCCTAATTTCAAGTTATGTCCCTTCCTTTAATTTCATATTAAATAGCTATGACCTAGAGTTTTCTCCCAGGAGCAGCACAAGTCCCTCTTGATTTTCTCTTACCTTTTAAACCAACAGGATCATCCATGACTTTGCCATCAGGAAAATCTAGATGTTACACCAGAAAGGAGATAGATCTCTTATTCTGTTAGCAATCTCTTTGATACACAATTTCAGTTGATTCAGTCTAACATTATCACTGAATTGTTACTGCTACCTGGCCTGAGCTGCAAACTGCACTTTAAAAATAAACAAACAACAAAAAACTAAAATCATCAACTGGGAAGTCTGAACCATTGTCATCTTGCTCCAGTTCTATAGCAGAACACACAGTGGGTTTTCAGTGTAGGTGCTCCAGTATAATCTCAGGGTAAGTGTGGTCTAGAGGCATCTACACCCACATGTGCTGAAAACAGATGTGCAGACCTGAAGACCTAGGCTATGCCATGCCATCTATACAGCTGGAGTAGGAGCCAGCAGAGCACCTTCTTTCTCTAAGCATACGGATGCTTAGCCTAGCGAGGATTCAGTTTCCAAGTGCCAAAACAGTTCATCTCAGCTCACTACCCTTTCTCTGGCTTTTGAGCCTGGATGCAAGAGAACAAGAGTATGATAGTGGAGAGGTAGCCACTTTTGCTAGTCTACAGTTTGCCATCTACTGTGGCCCTATCAAGGTCCACACAATGTTCATTTTCAGTAGGGCAGGTGGTTGCCACTCACACTTATGTTTGCTGTTCTTGGAGTCCTAGAGCACATGCAAATCTGGGCAGCAACACATCCAGGTTGAGGCAGGTACCCCGCAGAAAGCCAGAAGTGTAGCCATGAGGCTGGCTGTCATGGACTACACAGTTTACTGGAACAAAAATGTCAATGCACGTTGTTGAACATAATTTATATCCACAGCTAGAGGAATCTAGCTAAATACGTGGCTCTAAGAGACTTGGTATGTGATACCAGTGACATTAAACCCCAGCCTCCTGCTTCCCTCCTCAGAGTTTTAATCAACCTTATCTTCTTTTATGAGGAACTATTGTAGGAAGCCTAAATTAAAGCAAAACACACACTTTTCTTTTGCTTCAAATTTGTTAGCAATAATTATTGCACATATTCCTGTCCAAAATATATTTAAAAAGTCCAATTTTCATTGATAAAAATACCACAGCTGCATTTGAAACTACAGTAACTACGGTCTAAAAGTGAAACTAAAAAAAAAGTGAAAGTTGCTTGTTAATTTTCGGTGCAGAAGCCGAGAGAAAGGCAAGAATTAAGCAAACAAACAAACAAAAAGCACACATTAACACACATTTATAAAAATGCTTCTTGCATTCTAAGATGCCTTCAGACCAGAGGGAAGGAAAGGTGGCTATTTATAATACTTGTGATAGGAAAAAAAACAGAGAGGTGCAGGTGTAACCATGTAAGGCACCGGTTTCACAGTATTCCTTGCAGATTCTGTGACACACTCTTTAGAAAAAGTAGGAACAGCACAGAAGTACAAATTGCTGCTGGGATTTTCCAAAGTCTGGAAAGAATTTATGCAACTACCTCCTGTCCTTTTGAAAAAAAAATTCCTAGTGTTTGGGTTTGCATTTTTTTTTTCTCCAGCTAAATTTCCTTTACAATTCCTTTTCTGTTTGGTTATGCCTTGTTAGCTAAGGTTGGCAATACTCAGCCCCAAGTCACGCCAGCCAAACAGCAGATCACAACATGAAAACATGAAGGCTTTGGGTTTTGATGTTTAACTAGGATTCTTGAAACTTTCCTCGCACGCTTTTAACTCCATTTTGAGGTTTGTGTTTGTAGTGGAGGTGCAGGAAATCGTGTAATTCAGTGTGTATTTTCCATTTATATAATTACTTTTATTAAATTACGCATATAATTTGTGTAAGTAAAAGATTACCAGAACATGCAGTTACACTGTTTACAATTATTCTGTCAGTTGATGCAATTACTATAAATAGGCTCAGAGACATCACTAATTAATGAAGTTGGAAGCGTAATACAAGAAGTCGTCTGCTACTGCATATCCAGGGCATATGATCTCTAAGTTCAGACGTAGAAGGGCAATTTCTTTTTCTTTAGGGCTTTGGCAAGGATATTTTATAAAGAACCCTCACACACCAAATGGCCTCAGGCTACAGATGCTTGGGAAAGAAAATAAAATAGTGGAGTCGTGACTCTTATTTAGCTAAACTTTAAACATTAAGAATGAAGCAACACCAGTGGAGTGCATGCACACACCTTGCTGATTTTAGCGGGGCTTATATATACAGAGTTGGGGATGACTGATCTTTAAATCTGGAGCAGAGGTATAATTTTCCTCTCTATTTAGAACACAGTAAAATAGATTTTATTTGCAATTTTAAGTATTATTATAAATCAGATGTGGGTTGGTTTTGTTTTGGTTAGTTTTTTTCAGTCTGAGAAGAAAAAAGGTATTTATTCAGAGTCACCAGTGAAGAAATGCAGTCTTACACAAAACCTTTCAGAAGAAAATTATGCATATTAACAGTTCTCTTGAGAGCAATAATAGACATTCTTTGCATTTATTCAGCAAATTTACATCCAAATCGGGAAGATGCTGGATTTGTCTCAGTGAACACTGAAGCATTTGCAAAAATCAACATGGGAAAATGTTTTCCACAGAAGCAGGAAGAGATAACTACGCAGAGTTTTGTTTGTACCTCCGTAGGAAACTATAGGCAACATGACCACACCATTTTAGTGAAAAGTACATTTACAGTCACAGAGTAAGTTGTACCTACCCTTAATGGCAGATTCAGTAAATCCTTACATCTACATTGAGGACAGAACAGGCCCAGCATCAGGTCCCCTGCATACATAAGCAATACTCACTGGTGGAGCAGCATTCAGAAGTGTACCTTAAACGACTCTCTGGAAAGTACTTAGTAGATCCTAACAGCGCTGTCTAAATACCATTCCTGTTAACAGTGACAAAAGCAACATTTTGTGGATTTTAATCAGCTTTGAGTCTGCATCAGTCACATCTGGAACACCTGGCAACAGCGTCCAGCTATGTTGTGGACACCAGGATGTCTTTCTGTATTTCTTCTGGCCTGCTAATTTCCATCATTCCTCAAATACATCCTTACTAAAAACAAAACAAAACACCAAAAAACCCAAACCAAACAAAAAACCCCACCCACATCAAAAAAATCTGATGGATCTGAGCAGCCCTGTTCTGTTTTATATAAAGCTCACTGGGTGCAGAGCAGAGCAGAGCAGAATTACTCTTTTGTTTTCCAGTTCTCCCACTGCCATTAGCATTAAAGCTTCTTCTTCCTAGCAGATAAAGGCTTTGCAAAGACACGAAGCTGTCACTGAACTAAGCACCTTCACCCTGCACTACTGTGAGCTCCCTGGTGCAGCAGACCCATTTTACAGGAGGGAGGCCAGGAAGGAGCCTATCAGGTTGGAGGCACGGGGAGGTCAAAGCAGGAACGACTTGTCAACCCTTCGGCTAAACTGGGGCAAGATGTGATCCCCCGAAGTGATGTATCCATAGATCTCGGTGGGACAGCCTTAATTGTCTGTCCATCACCACGCTGCCTGAGCCGTCACACGCGAGTCTACGGGACATAACAGAACCGAAGGTGCCGTGACTGCTCGCGGGCTGCGCTGTGCTCCACGCACCGCCCCTCGGGACGCTCCGCCTAGGGAGGACAGCGGGCCCCCAGCTGCCCCGGCCCTCCAGGAGTGGCGCCGCGGGCTCAGGAGCGGCTCCGCGGCCCCGCCCCGCCCCGTCGGCGGCTCATTGATGAGCCGCGGGCCTTTGAGGAAAGGGCGAGTGCGCCGAAACCGCTGCAAAGACCCGATTTTTCAAGCGGCAGCGCAGCCTGGGAACCTTGCTTGTTTCGCCATTTTTCACATCCTGACTCATTTCGATATTAAAAGCAGTGTTCTCTGGAGCTGATCGGACACCCGCCGCCTCTCCCGCTGCGCAGGCGGCGGCACGCACCATCCACCGCCTGCCAGCAGCAAGGGGAACTATAGCGAAAATCCCCCGCGGCGCGGCAGCCGCAGTCAGGCATCGGGCAGCCCCCGAATTGACCCCCGCCCAGAGTTTTCCCGCATCACATTTTGTATTCCCAATGGGTAGTTGCTCGCCCCGCGAGGGCTGCTGCCACAGCAGCCCGCATGCCACGCATGGAGCGGAACAGGTGCACCCGCGGAGGGCTAAGCCCACCGTCGGTGGGAGGCACCTACGTGGCCCACTAGTGGCCGCGCCGCCCCACTGCCCGGCGGGACTCCCCTACCCTGCTCGCCGTGCACGGGAGGGAGGGCTGTTCCCCGCCCGACGGCTTCACCAAGGAAACCCCCACGCCGTGAGGTTAGGGGGCCGCCGCGCCGTCGACGGACTGCGGCGCGGAGGTGGTGGTGGCGTTGCCGCGGGGGGGGTCCCGCCGGGGCAGGGCAGGGCGGGGCGAGGCGAAGCAGCGCGGGAGTGCCCCGTCGGGCGCTCGGCCCCGGTCCGCCCGCTGCCGCGGCACGGGCCCGCCGCGCGGCGCCAGGCGCCTGCGCACTGCAGGGGCGCCAGATTTGGCGGGAGGGGGAGTGTCCAAGGGCCCTTTGTTTGATGGCATCTCTGTTTACAGAGTTTACTCTTTAATCTCAACCTGTTTCCTCCTCCTCCTCCCGCGGCACCTCGGCACTCCCGTGCGCGGCGGCGGAGCGCCTGGGCGCAGCCCGGCAGCCAGGGCGCGGCGGTGGGCGCGGGTTCCCCCGTTCTCCTCCCCCAGCGGCCGGTGTGAGGATGGCCCGGAGACCCCGGCACAGGTAACCCGCTGTCTGCGGGCGGGGGGTGAGCGGCCCCCTCCGCCCCTGTCAGACGAGGAGCGGAGGACAGGGAAAGCACGCAGCGGGAGAAGGTCTTTGCCTGGTGGGTGGGCGTGCAGCACCCCCCCGACCCTCGCGCACCTGGACTACTCCGCCCACGGCCCCGACAGCGCAGCGCTCGGAGTCCCTCTCCTCCGGAGGCGCCGGGGGAGCGTCAGCCCGGCGAGACTTAAGGCAGATCCGCCGCTGACGGGGCACCCAAGTCCCGCGCCGGACGCCTGCCGGACGCCGCGGCGGGCCGGGACTCGCTGCCCCCTGGGTTCAGCGCGGAGCCCAGCGGAGCTGTCCACCCCGCAGCTTCACGGCACGACAATGCCGGGCTGGCTCGGCGGCGGCAGGTAGCGCGTCCCGTCTCATTCATTCATTCATTATCGGCGAAGTGGGACGGCAGGTGGGAGGCAGGCGCGGGGTCTAGGCTTGCTCCTTCTTCATTTTCATTTGTTCTTGCAGTGGCTGCCCCTTTGCCGTCGGGAGCGCGGCTGTCCCCCGCGGCAGTAGTGACGCCCCGCGGGGTATGCCTTTTTCCGCACACGCAGCTGGGAGCATGCAGGAGCGCGGCGGCGCGGGCTCGTAGCTGCGGGGGGCTGCGGGTCCGACGGGGCGCTCAACCAGAGCTGTCACCCTTGCCCGCTCGCCGCGCTCCAGGGTGAGGGCAGTCCCAGCCATGCCGGGGGCTGGGGGCAGCGGCACCGCGGGGTGTGGGCTGGACGGGACGGCAGCGCCGCGTGGCCGCTTCCGTGCCGCCGCTGCCCGGCGGGCGCACAGAGAGGGGTTGTTGTCTAATTAGCTGGGAACGGCGGGTCGGACACGTGGAGGCTTTTTTTTCTTTCTCTTTGGAGCCCGGCATCCTCCCCTCTTCCCCTCCCCTTTGGCTGGGCTGTGACAGAGGAGAAAGTCATAGACCTGCCTTTCTCTGCCCGGCTGCCGGCCTTGTGAGGCGGGACTGCGGGGAAGGGGCTCTTCTTAAGGAAGAGAGGTTGCGGTGCTGGAGGAGGCAGCGGGCCGCTAGCTGAGCGCCGGCCTGTACTTTCAGTGTCAGAGCTGGGGTGCCGCTGGGGCTGGCGGTGAATCACCCTGCCAGTCTCTCCCGAAAGAGAGGGGCAGCCTCGCGGGCGCCTCCCGCCGGGACACGCCGCTCCGCCGGCCCGGCTCGGGCAGCAGCCCTGGCTCGGCGGCGCGGGGTGCAGGCGCGGCGCCCTGCGGTGCCCGCCTGCTTGGCGGGGCGCGGCGTGGGGCCGCCCCGGCGGGAGCGGGCGCGGGCTGTGCCCTGCGGGTCTGCTGCCCGAATTCCTTCAATCAGTGTAGCAGCAGCGACTCGTTTCCTCTCCACCCCTTCTTTTCTTAGGTTGTTTTCTTTCCCTCCCCTCTCTCCACTTTTTTGCCTTGTCCATGTGTCGTTGCACAAGTCGGTTGCCTGGGCGAAAAGCGTAGCGCTACTGCTGGGGGAGCGCTGATGAGCGGGCGAGCGGAGGGTTTCAACCTTCTGTCCCTGCCGGGGGATCGCGGGCCGCTCCGGGCGGGGCTGTGGGCCTGCGGCCGGAGGTCCAAAGTAATAATACAAAGTTGAAGAGTAATGGTGAGGGCCTGGTTGGTTAAAGCAGCTAGCGAGCGTCCCTAAATCCCGGGGTTCTTTTCTCCTGCTGGAGAGCACAGGTAATACAGCGGGGTTGGCTCAGGTCTGCGGTGCCAGCAAGGCCGCGGTTATTTAAATAAACCGGTTACATTGCTGGCACCGCACTGAAGTCACGGTAACCCCTTCGCCGCCGGTGCCTGCTGCCGTTGCGGCGAGCGGCGTTGCTCTGCTGTGCCTGAGACACGTCGGCGCGCAGGAAGCGCCGCAGTTGGATGCGGACCTGGTGCCTTCACTGCCTACGAAACTAATTTTCAAAGTGATACTTGGAACCTGAGCCACAAAACTTCCTTTGGCATACGAGCAGTCGCACAGCTGTCGCCGCGTGTCGCTTAGAAAAGTGAATCTACTCCGGGCGGCGGGCAGGGGGAAGGCGCCGGCAGCCCCGACAGCCTGTGAGCCTTGCCCGGGCGAGCTGCCGCACCGAGCCCGGGAGGCTCCAGCTGCGGGAGAAGGGTGTGCGGACCTGAAGGGAGCGCCCGTCACCTGGGCCTGGGAATAGGGAGGGAGACGTGGGGTCAGGCAGTCCGCAGGGCTAGAGCACAGCGGGGGCGAGTTGAAGGTGGCTGTGATGGGCCGGGTGGGTGAGTCAGGGGCCACCCGGTGGAGAGGCTCAGGGGTGGCCACACGCAGTAGTACCGCGGGCTCTGGAAAACTTAGTACACGCAGCATAGTTCTTAGGACACGTGCCACAGGCCAGAAACCAGGGCTGAAGATGCATGGTACGATTAGTCCAGCGTGCTTTAGAAGGTTGTATGTTTAGCAGATTACATTTTAGAGGTGTTTATCAGTCTCCACTGCAGCTTGATTCAAAAAGTGATCTCCTGAAAACAGGCTAGTGGGATAAGCAATGCCTGATAATTTTATTACAAAATAACTTTATTTTAATGTCTTAGTCATGCCTTAACACACCACAACATACCATACCATCAGATATATTGCAGTTTTTAGTCTTGTAGTATAATATTTTCTCCTTTCTAGCACTTGCGGTCCCAAAGTGTTGGAACTGCTGCTCATATCTTAAAAGTTGAAAATAAAATATTGCCCACCAGAAAAGCAACTCTGGTTGCAAAACACTGTTTTAGTTTTAGCTAACTGGGTAGAGCAAGTGCTGTTGTGAAAAGAGTCCTTTTTTACCCATAGATAGCCTCTGGGGAAATCCCTTAGTCATGAATTAGGTGAGAAGCAGAGTATTTCAAAGACAGTAGGAGGTATTTAGAAATGGAATTGTGTTAATAAAGTCTGAAGTTAGAGAAACAATATAACAGGATTCAGTCAGTCACTTCTTGGTTTAAGGATATTAAATGTATTTGTCCTCAGCCCCTGTCTTTTCAGACCCATAGATGGCAGGCAGATTTTGTGTTAGAGCATAGTTAATGCTACTCCTCACTGACTTTACTTAATTATAGAAACTTTTGCCTTCACACATAGGACCCATATTCTCAAATAAAAATTTACTATTGATTAACTTTCTGTATTGACCCAGGGTCTGTTTTACTTGGAAATGCTCTACTGAACATACAAACCCACTGATACATTTCTGAATGTGTGGCACGAGTTAAAGAATTGGAACATGTGCTTGTGTCACGGACACAGCCTCTGGTTCCCTTTATTGTCCCAAACATTGTATTTTAATTTGAAACTTTCATTGGTTGGAAGCTTGCCAGATGTGTAATTCACCACTGATCTAACATTAAGAGCAGGTCTAAACATGCACAGTAGTACGAAGGCTGCCAGCCCTTTGCTTGTATCTGTGGATACGAAAAACAGCAGAACCAGTTCAGAATACTAGAACAACAGAATGCAGAACAAAATCTTGTTGTGCAAGTTTTAAAACTTTTATCTGTGTAACCTCTGTAAGAGGGATTGTAGCGGGGTGTTTGTGTTTTGTAATTAAGTAGCTCAAGTCCTCACGCTCCACTCTGTGTCTCCTTCTGTTTCCTTTTGCAGCATATATAGTAGTGATGATGATGAAGAAGATGTTGAGATGTATGATCATGATTATGATGGTCTACTTCCTAAGACTGGAAAACGCCACTTAGGAAAAACCAGGTGGACCCGTGAAGAGGTAAATCTGAGTTCATGCACCTCCTGCATGTGAAATGATGAAGAGAGCATGTACCACATTCTCTTATTTGTCTGCAAACCAGCTTCAGTGCCAGTCCCATGTACATGAATGAGGACAACATTTTGAACCCATTGGCTACATTCTGTGTTTAACTCGAATAATTGCTCTTATCTTCTAAATAAAATGCACAAACACCACTTTTTCATGAGCTCCACTGTCTGCATTACAGGTGTAAGTCCCTGTGTATTCCCTGTTGGAGACAGAGATTCAGAGTCAGCTGCAGCAAAGCTTGTTACTACTGCCACTTTTTGTTTGAGAGTAGTTGCTATGTGAGACCTGACGTGTGTGCAGTGTCCCACAGCAGCAAACAACTGTGACAGAAACTGCTGCAGTCCTTTTGTGGCATTCGAAATTTGCACTTTAATTGCAGCATTATGATTCCAAGGGGAAATGAAAATGGAAAGAAATAAATCCAGCAGTACCAAAACTGAGCATTTACTTGTGAAGGTCACACTGTGTTTTAGTTGTGATACCCTTGTGCTGACTTTCCTGGTAAACTCTGGTAGCAGACTCCTTTGCCAGGTGGATATCCTGTGGCCATGTAACTGGTTGGAGTTTATTGTGAAATACATGAATACAGTTCTTATGTTTTGACTTTCTCCTCTCTAACAATGCATATTGTGGCAAGTCATCTCTTGCAAGCATTTTTAATTTTTCATTATTTTCAAATCATAGTCTGCTCTTACAAAAGTGGATGTGGTTGTGTTGTGGCCCAGGAGGGAGGGATGGCCAGGGAGCCCAGTGGCCACTTTCCTGCCACATGAACTGGGGGCATACTGGGAGGTGCTAACCAGTGAAGGGGAGGGTTGTTCCCCTCTTATCTCCTGGGGCAGTTGTCTTTTGTTTTACACTGTCTCGATCTTTCCAGTACATGAGATTGTTGGGTTTTTTTTCTCTTAAGGGTCTGTGTTTCTGGCCTTATCATTAAAAATACTGCACCAAATTTCTTGCTGCTGTGAGCATGCAAAACTCCCTCACAGTGATCGGAAGCATAAAGGTGCCATTTAGTTTAATTGTGCATTCGTTGTACATGGATAGGCAACAAGCAAATTACTGGAACTCTTACTACTTGCAAGACATAGAAAGCTTAAGGCTGTGATTTTCAGATTCCCCATACAGCTGGGTGCCTGTGTGTTGCTGGATTTCATTGTTACGCTGATGCCTGGCATCAAAACTTCCTAGCCCTCCTGTAAGTCCAGTCCAAGAATAACAGTGACATCGCTTTGAGCAGTAGAATGGGAACATGTAGAGAGTCAAAGAACAGTGCACAATCCACAAGAGTAGAAAAATCTCCTTCCTACTTTGGGCAATTAAAATGTGAGAAGATCACAGACCACCGCTGCTTACACTCAGAAAGCAGAAAGAGATGCATAAAATGCTAGAAGGACACAGGTTTTTAAAAATGTGTTTCATTTGCTTTGTAAGAGGTTGCAGTATTAATTATGTAATTGTTTTTGATGGCTCAGGATGAGAAACTGAAGAAGCTTGTGGAGCAGAACGGCACAGAAGACTGGAAAATCATTGCCAATTTTCTTCCTGTAGGTGGATAGTGGTTTCTGTTTCCAGTTGTAGTGACTCCTCCTTTATCAATGGTTTCCATGTAAGGGAGAGGGGAGGGGCTGCTTTATAGTTACATTTTTGCGGGAGATATAAAACCTCCACAGACCTCAGAAATGGAGTTAAAATATTGTGGAAACCATTACCTTTAATTTTCCTTTCACTTCTCAGAAAGGGTTGGAAAAAAATCAAACAAGCAGCAGATGGGGGGTGGTGGGGTGGTCAGTGTGACACCGAAACAGAATGTCTCAGCATAAAGTTAAATTAGCTGTGAGGAATTGTAAGTATTATTTTGAAGGTAATTGCTTTGTGAACACTTCAGCTGTTGTAGAAATACTGCATATGAAAGCATGATGGCTGTTGCATAGATGGTGAAGATTCAGTTTCTGTAGTTTTGGTGATACAGTCCTCACTGAAGAAACAATGGAAATCATACTTTGTTCAGTGAGCAAACTGGTGGTTGAGCACCTTCTTCCCATACCTCCTGTATCACTCCATATTGTTTAGTAGTCATAGCTGGCAGCGAAATGTGGTGGGAACAAGCATACCTAGGTAAGAGCATTATCATTCTGCATTCATCTTGTCTGAAGAATGATCTCTTTTGCATGTTTTGCATTTCTCTAGAATCGGACAGATGTTCAGTGCCAGCACCGATGGCAGAAGGTACTAAACCCAGAACTTATTAAAGGTCCATGGACTAAAGAGGAGGATCAAAGGGTAACCAGTTTTCCTTTCCATCTGAGTAATTCCCTACTAGCAGATTCCATGTGTTGGAGAAGAACTCCTAGAGACTTTGGTGGATGCAGTACTAATGCAGCCAGAGGCAGACTGATCCTATCAATATCAGTGTTTAGTATTTGTGTAGTGCTTTCTAACTTTTCTGTGCAAATTAATTATTGTTGCTTCACAGCTCTGTAAATGTAGAGTTGCAGTCTAGAAGTGCCTGAAGTATTACCAAGATTTTTCCTTTCAGGTAAAATATAAATGGGAATATAATTGTGTGTTAATTTTAATGTGGCAACTTTGAAAAATGTTTGTTGAAAATATTGCTCCAACACAGAAAAATTTCGTTGATTCATTATGCATCATTAAATACAGGCAGTTTTTATGTCCTTCTTTGAAGGTAATAGAACTCGTGCAGAAATACGGTCCAAAGCGCTGGTCTGTCATTGCTAAGCATTTGAAGGGAAGGATTGGAAAACAGTGCAGGGAGAGGTGGCACAACCATTTGAATCCAGAAGTGAAGAAAACCTCCTGGACAGAAGAGGAAGATAGAATTATTTACCAGGCACACAAGAGGCTGGGAAACAGATGGGCAGAAATTGCAAAGTTGCTGCCTGGACGGTAATGACATACACCTTTAGCTCTTAAATAGGCAAAGAGGAAAAAGCTGTAGGACTGAGCAGTCCATTTCAGTTGCCTCAGGCTGCACTTTGTAAATAATCAGAAAAATGTGCAATCAAAATCTGGGAAGCCAGTGACATTGATGGGAATTTTTCTCAGTGGGGAACTGTGCTGTTTGTTTCAGTACATGGAATGGTACACTATTTTTACATGCTTTTGATGCTTGCCATAGGCAAAAAGAAATCAGTAACTAGAGCAAGATTGTAACAGTTTCTTAAATAACTGTCAAAATTTAAATTGATTTAACAGGAAAGGATCAGGCCCTGCAAGTGGAACATAATTTACATTCAGGATATACATTTCAACGTGGTTATTGAAAATTATTTAAGAGAAGGCTGCCTCAACATTTGTAATTGCTCCTGAATCATCCAGATACTTTTGACCTGTTTAAAAATCCATGTATAAACCAGGAACAACTGACTTCCTTAGACTCTGGAAATACTTGTCTCATTGAAAGCTTGCACAGGTTGCTTGTAATTTCAGAGATTCTGTGTCTTACTTGCTCTTTAGTGAAAGTGACTTAACATAAAGCGTAGTCAAGAGACTAATGTGAGCAAGGAAGAGATTTCCCTTTCCATTGTTATTCCTGCTATTTGGTGAAACATCTTCAAGATGTAAATACAATGCCGGAGATCATGATAGCTTTTTAAGTGGGCATTCCCTAAGCTGCTTTCACCTTCTAGAAGAAAACAAGAAAGGAATTGCCCTTTGGACAGAGGTTTTTGTGGCAGATACTGCTTTCAATGATACTGTGGTGGTGATCTTCTTCAAGTAGAGGAGCTGTTTTGAAATGTACTCTGAAGTCTCACAGACTTGATAAGTTTCCTTTTTCTGACTCTGTGAGAATTTGAATATCAGGTTTTCTGCAGCTAAGAAAAATCCCAACAGCTTTGTGTACTGAAATTTGTGTGCATAGCCTGATGATGTCTAGGTGGCCAGTTGGAAAGTTGCTTAGAAGTTAAGTTTTTTCACAGCTGTTCTCCGGTCTTTCTTTCCAGCAATGAGATGCAATAAAACTCCACTTTAATATTAAGATTTAGGAAGATGATGTTGGCAGTCTTTTCACCTCAAAGGTTTGTTAGCCTTTGCTGTCATCTCACCTCATGAGAATGAGGTAGAGCTGAAGTTACTAACTTCCTACAGTGTGAGGACCTAAGGCTGAGAGGTTGTTTTAAAAAGTACATGAGCAACTGTAGTCCATTTGTCTTCTCCTACCTTTTCTACTGAGCATCCTTCCTGATTGCAGTATTTGTAAAGGTGGGGGCAGAAGGAATGTCAGAAAATGGTTCATGATTTAAACAGAAATGCCATCAGCAGTTACCTGCTTATTGATCTGTTTGAATTGGAAATGCTCATTTTTAAAACTCCTCAAATATATGTATTTCCGTTGCAGAACTGATAATGCTATCAAGAACCACTGGAATTCCACCATGCGCCGGAAGGTTGAGCAGGAGGGATACCTGCAGGAGTCCTCCAAAGCCTGTCACTCCTCAGCAGCAGCTGGCTTTCAGAAGAGCAACCACTTGATGACCTTTGCTCACAACCCTTCTTCTGCACAGCTGCCAGTATCTGGCCAGCCACCGATGAGCAATGACTACCCTTACTACCACATCTCTGAGCCACAAAATGTAAGCACCTGAAAACATGGGGAGATTTCTGGTTTGCTTCTTTGAATATGTTGGGTGCAATTCAGCTTTACCTGATTGCAGGAAGCATGAAGGCTTTTCTTCCAGTCTTGGTGCACTTGTATGTATTTAATGTTAGCCAAGGGCTTCTTTGACCTTGACATCATTCAGTGATGAAAATATGGACATTTCAAACTGACTGCCAGCTTTCAAGGGGTGGAATCAGGTTCAGCATTTTTAACGTCTTGTAGGCAGGGAGCATATTTCCAGGACTGTTTCTCATAGTGGTTAACATTGCATGTGTTTTGTATCAGCTGAATCTGCATTAATTCTGCGTCAAAATCTCCCATTGTCCTTTCAGTAATACTCTGTTTGTGGGTTGCCTGTTGCAACCAAGTAAACAACTACTGTTTTTTAATCTGATTTCTTTCCTGTTAATGATTAATAATGAAACAGGTCGCTGCTTCTTGAGACAATTCTAATACAGAGTTTTAGATGATAATAAATTGCATCTTTTGCATTTTCACTTCAATTTAGAATAATATTACAAATGCATCTGCAAATTACTCATCTCGCTCAGGAAGCATAGGCATTTATGATAGGAATTTTCTCTCTTCCTCTGTTATAATTCTCATATTCCTAAAAACAAAGTGTTTGCTTTTCTTGTAAACGTCGCTGTTTCAACTCTATAGATGATAAATATTAAGTACCTAAAGCCAAAGTATGCTTAACACGTATTCATGATGCAGGCAGACAGTATGACAGAAATAATAACTTTTAGTGTCTTCTGCTTTTGACCTAGGTCCCTGGTCAGATCCCATATCCAGTAGCACTGCATGTAAATATTGTCAATGTTCCTCAGCCAGCTGCTGCAGCTATTCAGGTAGATAACTTGCATCTCATTTCAAGAGTCAATTGGTTAAACATTTGATAAGTCAAAGTGCAGATATTGTACATGAAGGAAACATTTTAATGTAATTAAGTGTGGTGAAGAGAGAAAATGGGGAAGGTGGGGGAGTTGTAATATGGCTAAAAGTTGCTTCTTCTGAAGTAGATTTAAAACACAGTAGTTGACATCTGGTGTGATAGCTTTCACTTTTTTCATTTCAAATGTCTATACTGAAGAATTCAGCAGGGACTTTGGTAGTGGAAAACACAATTGACATTTGTTCCACCTTTGGGTCTAATTTGGCTGTTGTAACTGCAGGACGGCAAGCCACAAGCATTTTAGTTGCTACATCCTATCCTTTATCTTTTCTTTTCCCTTAACTCTTAATTTCAGAGACACTATAATGATGAAGACCCTGAGAAAGAAAAACGAATAAAGGAATTAGAGTTGCTACTAATGTCGACTGAGAATGAACTGAAAGGGCAGCAGGCATTACCAGTAAGATTGTCACTGTGTGCTTGGATGGAGGGATAGCAGCGTTACCCCAGTGCTTGTCTTTTTAACTTTTTACTCCCCCTCTGCTTTTAATACTAATCAAGGCTCTATATTTCCGTTTTAAAAAGATGAAACATAGCACATATGTAATCTGTATCTGCTTTGGAAATTCTTCCAGGGGAAAAAAAAAAATAGGCAAACATTTTGTGGGTATTTTAATTCACAAAGTGGGAGCAGGGCTAGGGCTCTGTGATGTGATGGGAAATTGGAAACACAATGATTGTACAAAAATGAGAAATCCCACAGATCTTAAATCAAGGGGATCTGCATTTCTGGAAGTGTGCAATGATTCATGTGATGAAAATGTAGTGCCTGTACATTAGATTTTCCTTCTCTGTTGCATTCTTTCCTTCAGCTGTGTTTTATATACCTTGTAAGCTTCAGGCTTGCTGCATGTCTGACGGTTCGTTTTACTTCTCCCAATAATGTTAGATTCTTCATAACTGCATGCATGGAGCACATGCTGGCTATTACTGAATTCTCACACTTTATTTTGTATGCCATTGGATGTTAATGTATGAAAACCCTGATGTAATTACTTAACGCCATTACCAAAGCCGAGAATCTCCCAGATCTTTTCTGAAGATAGGTGATAGCCAGCAGATTCTTTTTGGTGGTTTGTTTGGTTGGTTATTTTTTTGTTTGTTTTGGTTTGGTTTGTTTTCTTTGTTTTGGTTTGGTTTTGTAATATTTAAATTAATAGTAAAAACAACTGCATGCATGATACGTTAGTTTGGCCACATTTTAACTTTAGTTAATGTTTTGCAATTTCTCCTGTTGCATGATCACCCTGGAAAGAAACTTCTGTTAATTTGTTCTTCTGCTTTCCTAACCACGTTGATTTGACAGCCTCTTCACTGCATTGGTGTAAGCTGTAGCATTAGACAGGGACAGAAGAAGAAAAGGAGATAAGCAAACAAAAGCAACTCTAACTCTTAAACTCTTTAGCCTTCTACAGTGCTGAGCGCTCAGTAGGGCAATCCTGCCGTTTCTTGCTTCTCACAGAAAATGACTTGCAGACACGTTTTTGAGCTTTTGGAGTAATACAGTATGAATTGATTATGTGTTAGTAATGCTACATGCTCATAATCCTGGAAGTAAATTATGAGGTAACTTTGGGATAACAAATACAATGCCAATATTGCTTAAAACAAGATCTTGCACAGATGAAAGGAAACATCTTGACAATTGTTTCATAGGCATAAGCTTTTAGATGATGATGCAACTACTTTTATCTTTCCTCCAGTGGCATCTGACACCTTGTGCAATTTCATTGCTAAGTTCCTTCTGCCTTCTTCCCCCCCTTTTCCTTTTTTTTTCTTCTTCCTTTAGACACAGAACCACACGTCAAACTATCCTGGCTGGCACAGCACCACAATTGCTGACAGTTCCAGGACCAGTGGTGACAGTGCACCTGTTTCCTGTCTGGGGGAACATCACCACCATACTCCATCTCCACCAGTGGATCATGGTTGCTTACCTGAAGAGAGTGCATCCCCTGCACGGTGCATGATTGTTCACCAGAGCAACATCCTGGATAATGTTAAGAATCTCTTAGAATTTGCAGAAACACTCCAGTTAATAGACTCCGTAAGTAGACTTGCTGCCTCAGGTGGACTTGTGTGTGGTCAGAGAGTAAGGGGAGAGGAACTGGGACAGTCCTAAATGTGCTTTTAAATTATTTTTTTTTTTAAGTAACTTTTGTTTGTTACAAGATCTGAAGCTGAGCTTCTGACATAACAAAACACAGCTGCTCGTAAATCTCATAAATTAAACTCCTGAGTGTGGATTCATGTGCTTTTTGTGGGCATCTCCTTTTCCTGCTACATCCTGGTACAGGAGTGTGCTTTTCAGCAAACTGAACAAGTGGATCTTGAAATGATCTCTTGATAATAAATCTCCTTAAAATAAAAGCAAATACACCGTTGAAGATTTTAAACAATGAAATGATACTTACATTTTAAGTGACACTTGCCATAGGTTTTGTGTGGCTGCTCGTGTATTTGCATCATTCTCTAAAAGCTTTTGTTGTAGCTTCAATAGCTGCTTGTGTAAGTCTAAAGAGCTTGCCCAGTCATATGTGAAGAACTGGAAGCATGCATTTTGAATGCCAAGTAGCTGACTGACACTCACATGGCCCTTTTCTCGTTGTGGTCTCTGGGATACTATGTGTAACAGAGGTGGCACATTGAAGTACATTTGTTGATGGCACCCTCCTTCAGCAGTAGAGGTGTCTGCTTCATGTGGTGTCAGGTCCCACTTAGTATGTCCAGAGAAGGCATGCAGCCTGGGAGGAGTTTTAGTTTAAACCCCAAGGCACACAGGTTTTTTTTTAGTAGCAAAAGGCACTGTTTTCATAGGAGGCAGAAAACTCTGAGCAAGTAGATAGTAAGGACATCGTTTGACTCACGGTTTCTATAGAGGCTCAGTTGTCAGCAGCGCGCCTAGGGCAATAGTGTTTGATATGGTCAAAGTATGTACAGAAAACACAAGAGTTCACAGTGTTACTACTCTAATAACAGGGTCAGGGTCATGTCGAATTGAACTGGGAAACTCGTTGTTGATGTTGGTTATGGGCATATCCTAGCGTTATATTTTCATGAGGTGGCACTGTACACTGTCTCATAGCTCCGTGCCTCCCACATTGTTTCAGGATCCTTCATCACGGGGTGATCTCAGCAGTTTTGAATTCTTTGAAGACAAAGACACTTCGGCTAGCAAAGCTCCCTCAGGCAAAGTTGCACAGCTTCAGCAAAGAGGGGCCAGTGCTTGTAGACCTCAAGGACACCCCATCACAAACTTGAGCAAAATCATGTCGAGTCAGAGCTCTCCTGGCTCACCAAAATGCTTGTCTGCCTCACAGGGCAGCGCGGCTCCATGGTTCCTTCTTCGCAAAAGGAGAGGGGACTCCAGCCCCTTAGCCAGTGGCCACGGTAGCACCTTTGTCCTAGCTGACGTCAGCAGCTCAACTCCTCCTAAGCGCTCCCCTGTCAAAAGTCTGCTCTTCTCTCCCTCACAGGTAGATCAAGACTTCTGCACAGATGTTACTAATTCTCAAAAGTCACCCCAGCCTTAACAATTTAGAAACTAATCTTTTGGAACAAATGACTAATTGCCGTCGCACTTGCTGATTTCACTCTGTGTTTGAATCTTCTCACTGCTCTTAGTCTTTACCACTGAGTTTAGATCATCAGCGAGCTAACTGTTGATTCTCTTATTTTAAATTCACCTCTTAGGCTTGGGTTGGTTTGTTTATTTTTTTATTTGGATCATTTTTGTAGGGTGTTACGTTTGCTTCCTTTGCTTTTGCTGTTAACTCCTTCAGCTAGTAGAGTTTTAACATTTCTGATAATTTGTATTGCTCTCCATCTCTGTCCACTTACAGTATGATTCACTGACCTAGAAAACCCCAAACTGCATGTAAATAGCATTCAGGTTGTGAGACAAACTGACAACAACCAGAAAATTCAAATCACAACTCACCGTCTTCAGCCTGGGCCATGTGGGTTGGATCAGAATAGGAATGAGGAGGAAAATGGCCTGTTAAAATGGCCTGGCATGAACTTCCACATTCCTCTTGGTGGTTGCTTTGTTTCACAGCTGTAGCACTATTTAAACGTGTTTTGGGTGTTTTGTTTGTCTGTTTGTGTTGGTTTTGCCTTGGTTTGGCTTTAGTCCTTGAAGTCAGAGAAAACCCTGTTTCACGAAGGATAGTAAAAGATTGCATGTAATGATCTCCCACTGTATACCCCATTGTCTTTTTGGTATTTTAATCCTATTTCATTTATCCAGTGAAATCCATATGTTTATGCAGTGTGTTTTAATCCAATGCAGCTTGAATCTAGAAGGTAATAGGGTGAATCGTTGTCAGAATGAAGGATATTACTGTGCTCACAGATATATAAACACTAGAAATGGAAACAGCATTTTAGGTTACTAGGTAGAACTCCTGCAGAAGCAATTTGCTCCAGACTAATGCTGTCACCTCCTTTTCAGTCAGCTATTTCCATTCCAAAACACTCCACACTCTTCATCTCAGGTGGCAGTTTTCATTTTTTACTGTGAAAATGGAGCACTTTGTTTTTTGAAAGAGATGATAGGAAGTTTATTTTCCTGTCAGTCACTTTATTTACTGCCTCAAAAGTACCTTGATTCCATGTGTAAATCTGTGTGGAATTTAGCCCCATTTCCTGTGGGTTTACTCCTGAAACATTCTTTACTCATTTGTAGCCAGTTCTTACTTGGACACTCTGCTCTTAATTAAAATTTATTTGCTGGAAATCTGAATCAGGCTTTTAAGATGGGGCTCTTAAACCTGGTGAGGAGTGTTTCTCACTGGAACAGAGCATGATCTTTTTATAACTTCCCTCTCTAGAAACATTCATTTTGGCTCCCTGAGTGCTCCAGCCAAGCTGTTGAGTATTGTTTTGCCACAGAGTCTGGTACCCCATATAAATCTACCTGCATTGTAAGGTCAGGAGAACCACTTATGTCCATCTGAAGGAAATAGTTTTGGTTCAGTAATGTCATCTGAAGGAGTTCACCTTGTAATCTGGATGTTCCTGTTGATTTTTCCTTTCCCTGCCTGCAGTTCTTAAACACCTCATCCAATCAGGAAAACCTGAATCTGGACAATCCAGCACTAACTTCCACACCAGTGTGTGGCCATAAGATGGCTGTTACCACACCATTCCAAAGGGACCAGACGTTCAAAGCTCAGAAGGAAAATAATGTGTAAGTCTGTCATCACATTGTTTTGTCAGATTGACAAGGGTTCATTTCTTCAGAGTGCTGGGTCACTGTGTGCATCCTGCAGAGTTGTTTGCTAACACACTGAGATTTTTCGTAGTCTGGAGTACCAGTGGTGGAGTCACCGTCCCTGGAGGTGTTCAAAAAGGGATTGGATAGGCACTTGAAGCCATGGTTTAGTAGTCATGAGCTGTTGGGTGACAGGTTGGACTTGATGATCTTTGAGGTCTTTTCCAACCTTATTGATTCTATGATTCTATGAAACTTCCACTTTCTAGCTGTGGAGGTGTAGGGTGTTAATACAGCACAATCAAGCCTGTAGACTCACCTTGGTTTTAGATAAAGCCATTCCATATTACCATAGTAAAGTTAGCTGTTCTGCTAGAAAAGCTAGGTGAATTCTAGGCTTGTAGGGTAATGCTTACCAGAGTCTTAGACCAGCCACTGCCTGTATGCACATATTTCTGCAAAGAGGCAGTATTTCCAAGCATGTTGCTTTAAAGTTTTTCTCCCTATTTTTAAAGTTTCAGAACTCCAGCAATCAAGAGGTCAATATTAGAGAGCTCTCCAAGAACACCCACTCCATTCAAAAACGCACTTGCAGCTCAGGAAATCAAATATGGTCCTTTGAAGATGCTGGTAAGAAGGAAACAATGATAAAAGTTGCTTTGATATTAGTGCAGAGGGATGCTCTGGGACTTGGATGTAACGTTTCTTTCTTTCAGCCTCAAACTCCGACTCATCTTGTAGAAGATCTGCAGGACGTTATCAAGCAGGAGTCAGAAGAATCTGCAATAGTGGCTGGCCTACATGAAAGTGGACCCCCTTTGCTGAAGAAAATCAAACAAGAGGTAAATCTCAAACTTACCTGAGGCAATTTAATTCAGCAGTCTTCACTGAGAAGCTTGTACCAATACCCTTTCTGCTAAATAGCTGTGTCTGTTTTGCTTTTATGTGAGCCCCAAGATCTTAGTGTCGGTTCTATATAGTATACTAGGCATGCCTAATTCATCTCCCATTGATTTCCATAGAAGTCTTTCTGCTGTTTTCAGCAGGGGTTTGCTTGGGCTGTTCTAATGCAGTTTTCATTTGAAAGTTACAAAGCAAAAAAAAAATTAGACAGGAATTTGGATTGAATCTTTCTAATATTGGTGAAAAGTATAGAAGAGCCCCACGGGGACCAAGCTTCATGGAGTGACTTAGAAACCTGAACATTTGAGAACATTGCATTATGTTGCTTTATCACTATAAAGTTCTAAAAATACATGTATTCTCAATCATTTCTAGAGGATTAAACTCCTGAATACTGACAGAGATGAGTTCCAGCATTCCAAGTTTTATTAGATGGGAATTTTTTTTGAGAACCTTGGAACTTTTTTCTTCTGCAAAAAGCAAGGCTACTGTAAAAGGCAGTGCTGTAAACATGCATTATGTACAGCTGAGAGGAAAATGTATTCAATTTATTAAAGAACTGACAGATCAATATCCTTCTGGTCAGGTAGGTACTGGTTTTTATAATGATGCCTTTCCTGCTTCCAGGTGGAGTCACCAACAGATAAAACTGGAAATTTTTTTTGCTCTAATCACTGGGAAGGAGAAAACCTGAACACGCAGCTCTTTACACAAGCATCTGCTGGGGAAGATGTGCCAGTAAGTGCAAGTTTTTACACTGCCAAACAGGTTTTCTTGTACGTCCCTGTTCAGCTCTTCAGGGCAAGAGTGAAAAGACTTTTGTCCAAACTTCCATTATGATTCCCATGTAGTTTTCCTGTATTAAGCATAGGAAGCAAAATCCCACTCTTCATTAGGTGACTCTAATGCCTATAGAAGGAAGCACAAATCGTAGTCTTTTGTGCAGCCTGCAGTCTTTGAGTCAGCCTGCACTTGGAGGACACCTGCACCTGTGTATAGAAATGACTAGGTCATGGAGTTAAAAACTGATCAAAGGGAGAGTCTGTTTTGGTTTGTGCAAAGGAGACCTTGCATAAGCAGGTTTCCCTTTGCTTTTCCATGACTATTCACTGAATGAAAAAAAACTTTGCATGTGACAGTGCTCCTGCAAAGCCAAGTTCAAGGGACCCCAAGCTGAGGTCTGCTCCCAGACTGAGCACACTGTCTATCACCATGCCCAGTGCTGCACTCCCTACACTCAGGCAGAGCTTGCTTTTAATGTTCAAACTAAGGTTGTTCTCCTGAGTTACTGAGAAATATTTTGGGTTTTTTTCTTCTCTTGTTCAGAATCTTCTTACCAGCTCCATTTTAAAGATGCCTGTGTCTGAAGAGGATGGTAGTTTTCACAAAGCATTTGCAGGACCTAGGAACAGGCCACTAGCTAGTCCTCTGCAGGTAACTATTTTTTTAGAAACTAGCCTTTGTATATAAGTATAAATATTGCTTTTTCACAGACTGAATTTAAGTTTTGAATCATAAAAATGTTCAGATGAACATGGTGGTGGATCTCACTTCACTTGTGGAATGTGAGGACTCAGAGGCTATAGCTGTGCTGGGAAATTAAACAGGGCAAAGCCCTATGCATGGGTCACTGTAGTTTAGCTGGTTCCAGTGTTAAATTGATGGGACTGGGAATTAGCATGAGCCAGAGGCTTCTTCCTGTAGACTTTGTAGGTGGGTCTGCTGTTTTGGACAGTAGGAGAGTTGAGTGGGGTGGTGGTGGATAGAACTTGTCACTGGCCTCGGGGCAAGAGCAGGAACTCTGGCGACGGCCAGCTGGCTGGCACAGATGTAATCAGTATTGCCCATCCAGCCAAGCACCAAGATGGCTTTTCCCTGAGTGTGGACTGTGGTCACACCAGAAGTGTGTTTGTAAACAGCAATCTGAAGCAGCCTTGTAATCCTTACAGCCAGTTGTATGTCCTGGAATCTCTGAAATTAATTAAGTGAGTGACATTTAATGCAAGCCAGATGTGAGGCTGGAATTCATGCTTTTCATGCTTTTACCAAGTGTTCATGCTTTTACCAAGTGTTAACATACACTTTCACTGTACTTCAAAATGTAGCTGTTACAGAGAGCCTCATCCAAAGCCTACCAAAGTCATTAGCAGCCTCATTGTCAGCTCTCATGGACAGAAGTCATTCAGAACACAAAACACAGCACAGATAACAATACATTTTCCTTCCACCACAGCTGGTATTTTTGAAGTAGATGAATAAGTAATTTTATGTACCTTCTCCACATGAGCAAATTGAGGGAGAGAGAGTCATATTCCCCAGGGTGAGTCACTGTCAAAAAGGAAGTCATAACTCCATTGTTCCTGACTTTCAGACATTCCACGTGGCTAATCCTTTCTTTCTTCCCTCTTTCCAGAATTTACATTAGGGGTTATTTACAGTAGGAAGGAATGAACAAAACCTGGTTTTGATGAATCACCTACAGCTTAACATTATAAAGTGGGACACTAAAACTTCACACACATCCCCATTTAGCACAGTTTGCCATGTATTTTGCACCACAAAATCATTTGATGAAAGCAGCTTTGGAGAGCAGGGACAGTGTCCCCTCTTGTCATGGGAATGTCCAGAGGGGCCCAAGACATACACTCCCTATTGTGTTTCTTAGTTGGCTAAGAGGAGGTTTTAAACATCCCCTACCCCTGACTTAAGGCAATTATTTAGGAACTAAATTCAGACCATCTGATGGCAAAGGAGCCCAGGCCTTCAGCTTTACAGTGGGTCGCTGGAGCTTCCCAGCTGCTGGCCCTCACACATTCAGACCCTCTGCTTCACCAGCATGCTGACATCTGGACATGTTCCCCAGTCAAATTCCAGGCTTTTCCAAAGGTTTAGGGCAACATTTTCTGGCAGCTAAACAGAGTATGTTGTGGGTTGTCCTGTTGGTGGTAGTTGCCTGCACTGTGCCGGTAATAAAAAAGAAGCATCTGAGGTCCCTGTAAAATAGGATCTTTTGATCTTTGGCATAACAGTGTTATGTTTCCTGCTATCTAAAAATAATTTCTTTACAAGCTGTTGTAAATGAAAGGGCTTGTTTAACCTCTCCTCACTCATGCTGATTCAGTTCAGGAAGTTTACATGAGTGAGTTTGTGAGCCATTCTGGATCCCATTCTTCAGTCCTTTCTCAGGAAAAGCATGTTAAAAGTCAGGTATTATTGTTTGGATAAAGAGGGTTTTCCTTAAGTAGGAGTTAAAAAGGGCTTCCCAGCTCATCTCAGTGTTTAAAATATGTTGAACTGAAAGAAAAGCAGTTGTAAAAAGCCCCCACATGAATTCATGCAGCTTCCTGGCGAACCAATAGGAAGGTAAATAACTTCTCTCTGGTGATGAAGAATCATTCAGTGTTGCAGCTGAAGTGTAATCCCAAATGATGAATGGGGCTGGGGGGTCCTGTGGTGGTGGTAGAGAGAGCTTTTTCAGAACACAATACAGATGTTTTGTAACAATGCAGTGTTGTCTGCTGATCACAGAGCTCTCTGAGCTCTTAGTGTCATGGTTAAAAGAGGAAATCTGCTTCATCCCTGGTAAGACTTCTTGGCCTCACGTCAGAGGGGAGTTTGGCCCTGTATAATCAGAAAGGACATGTGCTCTGGCTGTGTTTTACACCAGAAACTGCTGCTGCTCTGCACCTAATGCTTCTCCCCCTCCATCCCAGTGGAACTGGATGTGAGTGATGAGGACACAGCACGTTTAAAGGGTGCAGAGCAATTGAAAATGTTAGCATTTGTGCTTGGTTTTGACTGGTAGTGTTTAGTACGTCGCCAATTTCTCACACGTGCTTGTTCTGTGCTTTCTACACTTCCTAGTTTATAACCTGATACATTTCCCTCATACATGTATGGACATGCAGATACACACATGAACACTGGACTAACTCCACTGGTTCCATGTAGGTAGACATTAAACACAAGGGAACTCTTCTGGGTGAAATTTAATTGTGTCTGCATATGTTTACATTGCTGCTCTTAAATATTTTGGGCCTGATCCAACTTTTGTTACTTAAGCAAATTCTGACTGACTTCAGTCCAAGTAAGAATTACAGTGCTCTGCACCTTTGAATCTGTGTGTGGAGAGGGAAAAGCAAAGAGGGGATGAAACTGTGTTTTTATTAACCTTCACTCTTAAAATTCTGTTTTACTTTAAGTTTGCACTTACACAAGAGGAAGGTAGCATGTTTACAAGCCAACAGTATTTTCCATTGCTTTAATAATTTGTACTGCATTTACAAAAGGAAAATAATGGCTTGCTATCAAAAAACTCACCAAAATGCCTGATTAGTTACTGCTTTGCTGTTAAGTTCCAAAGGCAAGAGTAATAAATATTCAAAGCAGTGGAACACTTACTTACAGCATTTTGGATACACAAGTGATCATATACAACTTAGTAAATAAGAATTGATGACCTTATCAGATAGCACAGTATGATTCACCATCACTTAGGAGGCAGAGCATGTTGCATCATTTAGCATGTGAGGTCAGGTAGCTGCATATAACAGGTCTGGGAATATGGTGGTATCAGGGCTGCACTAGAGCAGTGAGAGAAAAAGCTGCCTTAGACTCAAGAATAGTTTGGGCTTCACCCTCAGCTAATCCCTAGGTTAAGTCTCTGTAAAACATTGGATGTAAAGGCTGCTGTGTGTAGGCTCTTTCTGGTAAGGTATGGAAGTTCAGCCAGCTTTTTTGCTCCTGCATGGCAAATCTCAAGAGTTGTGCATGGGGTATTCTCTTACTGGCAGCACTAAGAGATGTTTCACCAAACCTGCTTGTTGCTTTAAGTTGGAATGACTCTTGAGCTCATTTGCCTAGATCCCAAATACTTCCTCTTTGTATTGGTGGAGTTAGTTATAATCTGTATTTTTTTGCATCTTATATTTTTTGTCATTCAAAGAATGCTTGGTTTTGCTATCAGGAGTTGTTTGCCTCCCCAGGAATCTCTCTGCAGGTTAAGATTTTTAGGATAACATGAAGCCCTCATTGAGGCAAACGGATTACCTGCAAAGTGCCTCATAAGAAGTTACACTAAAACTGTGTTTCTGGCCCTTCCTGTGTAAAAGTTATGTTTTATTTCACATTATGTTCCATAGCTGTAGCAGTACTTAATACAGACTATCCTAGCACAGACATTTTAACAGATAGAAAAGTAGGCTAAATCACAGACCATCCACCTAACCCTGCAGGCTATCAAAAGATAACCATGAAATGGAACCTTTTAAGAAAATAGCACTGCTTTGATATCTTCATCCCCAAGTAACAAAGGAAACAACACAAGGTAGAAGCCCTGCAAGCTAAAGAGAATGTTCTTTAACCTCTAGCTCCTGTCACTTTCCATTTTTTAACCACAGACTGACACGTTTCAGCTCGAATTTCCTGACTTTCAGCGGTTTATGTAACCAATTTCTTTAAAGAGTAAGTTTAAAGGATTTTAAAACAGTTGCTTGGTTAACCTTTTCAGGAACGTGATGAGCTTAATTTTCTCCATTCAAAAGGTGAAATGTGGAATTTCATTTGCAGCTGAGTTTAAGACAAAATTTATAGGTGAGGCAGCATGCTCTTCTGCAGCAGCAGCCTCTCTCTGGCTTTCCTCCCTGTCTTTTTAGGGTTTTTTTTGGAGAAAAAGATCCCAGAGTCTCACCCTCTTTTTTTAATCAAGGGAAAGGGGAAATCAGGCTGTGCTCAAGCCCTGTGAGGTTTAGGATTTGCACAGCAAGCAAAGTTAACCCTATGTGTTCCCCTTATTTGTGTTGTCTCTTCTGTTGTCAGTGGCTGATGAGTACAGGAATGGTGTTTGTCACAGCTAAGGGAGCAAAAGGACATTCAAAGCTTTTGCACATTTTTCTCCCAAGGCAGCAGGATTTGGGTTGCAAACAGACCAGGAGTTACAGCTACCCCATGCAGGCAGTGGTCTCTCAGAAAGAAGAACAGTGACAGATGAGTTATCAGCCATTTGCAGCAATGTGTTCTGATCTGTGAATAAAAAAATATTACTTAAGGATAAAACTAGAAAAGGAGTGAATTTTCTAATAGGAGTTGTAGGTGCTTAGCCTATTTCCATATCTCCTCAATCTTTCTTGGAAAGCTCATGCATCTCAAACAGCACTTCTGTCTGAGAAAGATCTTCAGGGTTAAGCCACCAAATAGCTCTTTCTAGTTCTGGTATCAGGCATGTAATAAAAGCTGAAGAGTTGGACCATCTTACTCTCAGATTTAGCAAGTTACATTTCTGAGCAACTGTTGAAGCCCCAGAATTTAGGAGAAGGCTGTCCCATGCCCCAGAGGAGAACTAGCAATCTGAGCAGAAATAGTGCTCTGCATTAGGAAGTGAAGTAGGATTCATTTCTGGTCCCTTGAGTTGCTTTGTTCAGGACACTGATTGCTTTGCTGTTTCAGGAATTTCCATTGCAAGCCTTTTTTTCTGTGGCATATTCTGCAAATTTCCCATACTGTATTATCTAAGGAAAATCTGGCAAGAAATGCAGCTTTTTTTTGCAGCACCAGCAGCAGACAAACACAATGAGATACTCTCTAATAGTTTGTGCCTTCTAAATATTTTAAACATTGTAACTTTTTCTGGTTTTACATGCCAGCACAACTTGGCTAAATTAATGCGAGTGTATGCAGCACCAACACCTCTGCTGGAGCTGCTGAAGGTACCTGCCAGCATAGCAGAGGTTTAAAATCCAATCTTCAAACACATCTTTTTGCCCAGAGGTTTTTACTATGCTTCCATCAGTTTGGGAGCTCAATACTGCAGGATTGCAGCAGTGTTTGGGTTTGGCATCCACTCCTAACATACAAGGTGTCTTAACACAGGAGCTTTCCTAAGATATGCATGTATAGCACATGAAAAGGCAGTCCAGGCTCTGAGTGGAGAAGGACTAGTTCTGTTAGCAAAACACCTTTCTGTAGTCTTTTTCTTCCCTCACTCTTGTCTGTTTTCTCTAGATGGTCCAAGTTTTTATTTAAAGTGCTTTAACTGGATATCCCAGTTACAGCTTTGACAGTTTGTTTGCAGTTTGCATCTGCCTGAAGGCAGCTGAAAGCATGTTCCAGGACAAGTGAGGTAGTTCTGCTGCCAGGAGAAGGATGTGCTGGTAGGATTACTGAGGTTAAAAAAAATAAAAAGAGAGCCAGGGAATAGAATAGTTAGAATTGTAGCACGGGACTGTAATTTTATCCAATGGGAAGTCTCCACTCCCTGTTTTAATTTAAAGAGAGAAAATTGCTGTGTGTGGAAGAGAAATATACAGCTGGATGGACTGGCAGAAAAGGGTTTAAATTCTTTTGATGGACAGCAAAACTAAGAGTAGTTTCCTGCTCTTTGAGGCAGTAAAGCATATATGTGGAAAGGATTGTACTGTGGAAATCCCTTACTTTCCCCACTGGCTAAGGATTTAGATGCCAAAATGAGTACCTCACTCTTAGATGACAGAGTGTAACTAGGGTGAACCCACTGAATAAATGAAAACATACCCATCAGTTTCAGTGGGGTCTGGGTCTGGCCTTTTAGCTTCTAGTTAGAGTTTTTGTGTTTCCGTCCACTGATATGCAGAGTTGAACCTTTAAAGGTGATAGGGGAGATGCAATGAGCATTCTGACTTGGGTTTCTGTGCTGTTTCCCTGCATGTCTCTAGCAAGCTGGGTTTCTTCTTTTGACACATTCGCTAAGCACTGCTGTGACAGTTTAGGCTAGTCAGCTAGAGAATTCTGCAGCTATCCTTTTCTTAAAGGCACAGCCTGAACTGTCACAACTGCTTTCTGTGGGGCACCCTCACTGTAACAGAGCCTTGCTGGTGCTTGTTGTGATGCTGCTGTGGAAGGAGGTGGTGTGCTTTCCTTTTTTTGCTGAGGGATCCCGTAGCTGTGTGAGCCCAGACTCAGCAATGGCGCGCTCTGCCTGGGTTGTGAGACCCAGCATTCCCTGCCAAGGAGGGAAGTAAAACTTCTCACATCAGGAGGACTTTCACACGTGCTCACGGTGCTGCTGCTGCTGCAGGGCTGGCAAGTCAAAGGTATTTTGCTTTGTTTTGTGTTGGCTGCTGAGAGCCAAGGCTTCAGCAGCATGTTTATTAAAAATACCCGCTTTAAATGTTATCTGATTTCCCCAGGATAGAATTGAAAGTTATCTCAATAAATATACTGCTTTGAGTCAAATTCTACTTTCTTTACTGGAGCAAAGCTCTCACCACCATCAGTGAGACTGCACAGTGGGTCTCTTTTAATGAATTTCTCATAAGAGGAAAAAAAGGTAGTGAAATGTATTTCTGGGGAAAGTAAGACAAGGGTCGGAACTCTGCGGGGAGGTTCTCCCACACTTTATCAATGGCAACACTTGAGTAAGTTGTTTCAAGCAGGCTCAAGTTCAGGGGCCTAGCTGATCCTCCCATTGCTTTGCACTGTCGGCTGCCCAGTGCTCCTCCCAGGGCTCTGAGGTGGCCCAGCCCATAGGGAGGGCAGAGGGTTACTGCCTGCCCGAGCAGCTTCTGCTGTGCTGACATCAGGTTAAATGAAGACCAGGCTTTCAGTGGAATGAGTGACATGTAGCAGCCTGCTGAGATCTTGGAGATAGCAGGATACAGATTTATTATTTTTTTTTTCCTTTTCTAAGCACATGGCTGCTAATACAAAGAGCTCAGTGTAGATGCTAACAATTAAATCTAATTTATAAAATCAGGACACTCCTTGCCTGAAGTTACTTCTGTATTTCAAAAATTGATATACCATGATGGATGGATTTTCCCTTAGATGTTTTCAGTTATTTAAGGGACTGCTGTTCTTTCATTCCTAGACCAGTGCATTGAAGCTTTGGTGGATCACAGGGAAATACCAGTTGGACACTTATTTTTATCCTTTTTATCCAACTGCTTTTGAGGTGTGCAGACTGAATCTGACTTCTGAGTAAAACCAATGGCATGGTATCAGGCATTAATTTTGTCCCTGATGAAAATACCTCTAAAACAATAGCTAAAATAGTCACAAGTTCCAGAGGCCCACTAAGGATCCATAGGAGGTTGTAGGATCCCCGCTGATGTAGGTGGCTTTGAAAAAGTTCCCCTGGAAGCTGTTTAACCAAGAACATCAAAGTAGCTGTGGCATGTCACATGCGTGTCTGCGGCATGCAGAAAGTATGTCACACCTGCTGCTGGGCCGAGGCATGTGCCCTAGGCTGAGCCGCAGCACAAGGTACGCAGACAGCCCAGGCTGAACCACTCTATAAAAGAGGTGTATGGCGTGTTTGTTCACTTCACAGATGCACCTCTCCCACAAAAACATTAATGATCTGAGGCCAGACCTGGTTCTCTTTCTCACAGAGAACTCTCACTGAAGCTTACCGGGAGTTTTGCCTGCAATAAGGCATCAGGAGCAGAGACAACATTTGGAACTTGTCTGCATAGAAGAGAGAGCTGTCTAAGGGAACCTGTCAGAAGTTTACAGAGGACTAACATGCTTGCCTTCATCTTGGCCATGCTGCTTGCTTCTTCATTGGCTTTGTTCCTTTGAGACTGTAAGCACTCTGAGGCAGGGCACCTCAGTTCCCTGTGTTTCTACCAGATTACCTGAGATACCTGATTAGGGCATGTTATGAGGAATTATCTATATTTCATATGCTGTTCAGCCTTTTACTATCTGGAATTATCTATATTTCATATGCTGTTCAGCCTTTTACTATCTCTATGTCTCAGATAACAGTTTACAGTCAGAAGAGCATTCTCTAAACATTTAGGCCAGAGAACAGTTTAAGGATCCCCTTGCACATTTAACTACTAGGAGGAACATCATGAAGAGCCATGGGTGCACTAGTACAGTTCTGCTCCTAGCAGGTAATTTGCAGGCCACTGCTTCACCCGGTGTCCTGGATGTTAAGAATCAGGGAATATGAGGGGTTGGAAGGGACCTCAACAGATCGAGTACAACACCACTGCCAAATCAGGATCACCTAGGGCTGGTCACACAGGTTGGCTTTGAATGTCTCCAGAGAAGGAGACTTCACAGCATCTCTGGGCAGCCTGTTCCAGTGTTCTGCCACCCTCACAGTAAAGAAGTTTCTCCTCATGTTGAGATGGAACTTCCTGTGTTCTAGCTTATATCCATTATTCCTTGTCTTGTTACTGGATGCCACTGAAAATACTCTGTCTCTGCTCTTGGCACTCACCCCTCAGATATGTATAGACACTAGTAAGATCCCCCAAGAAGGTTTTGGGCATTTCATTGAGTAATGTAGATATTGAACTGCAAAGATGATCCTCGTTGGAAGCAGGGGAAAATAGAGAAGGATTTCTCCTGATTTTGGATGGATCTTAGGTTGGTGGATCTTAGGTGTAGACCTTGGTATTCAACAGTGTTGGGATCCTCTTGCTGGCAGGCACCTTTCCATTAAGCACAGTTGTGTGTATTTTTGGAATGCAAGGTATTTGTACAACTAGCTCTATATAAGACTAGAGTTTTTATTCAGGGCTTAAGGAGTACCTCAATGTGGAAAAGCAGAGACACTAAGTGAAGAAGTTCAATAGAGAAAAAGAAAAAAAGGTGTGTGTAAATGTCTGTGTATACTGGTAAATTCCAGGAGCTTTGAAGTTTCATTACTGTTTGTAGCTCAAGGCACTGAGAAACATCTCACATGTGTAGTGAGTAAATAAATACAGTGCGCACAGCCTTCTGCAGATAGGTTTATCTCACTTTAACATTATACTAAATGGTGTCTGTAACCTCCATAAATACCACAAGAAGTGAAATGGCTTACATGATAATTAAAATGCTGTTTCTGCTGAGGGTGCCTGCCCTCCCCCCCCCCCCCCCCCCCCCCCCCTTCTTTGCTTTTGCTGGAGGAGTTCTCCTCATGGGCACATGCTAATCGCTGCGCACAGGTGAAAGTGGATTTGAGCATGGAACTGTTTGCTACCTGTGGTCAGGCTGTCAAGATCAACAGGTTCATTTAGGGAATGCAGGGGCAGAGCAGCTGTATTTCTAGAAGGGAGGTTTGGCAGGAATTTGTGCATGGTCATAGCACTGAACATTGTAACTGCGTTAGCCTCTCTGCTCTGTTGACTGTAAAGTCCACCTGCAAGCAAGTTCTCTTTTTAGACTTTTCACATAAGGAAAGGATTAAAGGCAAGGCAATAGATACAGCCTCATAGAGAGCACACTGTTTGAGGGAGAAGTGGGGAGGTTTAGATCCTGGGTTTTGTGATAAGCCCCTCTGCAGGTCGCCTGGTTGCTATACTGTGAAGCGGGGGTGATGGTTTTTTGCCTGTTTGGGATTTTCACTTTCTCTGGAGATGGGACAACATCCTACTGCATGTTCATGCAACACTTAGTCTCAAGCAGGCCTGGCTTCGGCTGGGGCTACAAATAAATCACAGGCCATTCACCCCGAATCTCTCTGCCTGCTTCTAATTTAGCACCTGAACAATGCCTGGGAGTTGGCATCCTGCGGGAAGATTGAGGATCAGATGGCCTTGACGGATCAGGCGCGCAAGTACATGACCACCTTCCCCACCCGGACTCTGGTGATGTGAAAGGGTTGACGGACAGAGAAGCATTATGGTTTTGAGAACACTTCGCCTCCACTGAGAAATTCCTGTTCCTCTGCATGAAAACTTTACACGAATGGGAGAAGAGCCTATCTTTGTTGTGGTACAACAGTTGGGAGCAGCACAAAGTGCATTTAGTCACTCAGCATATATATTCTTGTTGGATTTCACCCAACTTAAGAGGATTTGCTTTGTTTTTTCTTAATGATACTTACCTAAATTATTAGGTATTAAGTTTGAATCAGTAATTAGTGATCTTAAGTGCAGACTTATAATAAAGATAATTTTTCTTGTACTTTTTGAGATTCAGTAGACCTAATGCACCAGTATTGTCATTTCAGTGATGTGCTAGTCAAGGGTGGGGGTTGGTTTGTTTCTTACGTTTTGTATACTAAAAGAGCAGGTACTCAAACAGATGTATTTTAAATCACTGAACAAAAAAAGCATTGGTGTAAAATACCGAAGTGGAAAGCATTACTACAAACCAGTCTGTGCAAAGGGGGGAAAAAAAAACTGATCAAGATTGTGAATGCACAAACATCCATGCCTCTTGAAGAACTCTTTTCCTTTCATGGTTCTAGACCATTATACATTGTGTGTTTCTGTTTGTTGGTTTGGGGTCTTTTTTTTTTTGGGGGGGGGGGGGGGGAGGGGAGGGGAGGGGAAGGGGAGGGCAATTAGCTTGCTTTAAAAAAAAAATATTACTGTATGAAACATAGATTTATGAGAAAAATTATATTTTTTATTCAGTAATTTAACTTTGTAAATGCCAAATGAATACTGTGTTTTGCTGCTACAGACCTTAGCGTGTAGACGTGCTGCTAGCGTAAAAGGAGCAGTAGAGCTTTATATATGGAAAGAAAAACAAAGGTTGATGTTAGTTTAATTGACTATGCACTAGCATTTCAGACTTTTTTGTTTTAAAAGTTGGTGGTTTTTTTACATCATTTATAGTGTGGTTTTTTTTTTTTCCCCCCCATCCCTTTTATTTTTTTACAAGCAATATTTTTTGAACACTGTTTCCTGGAGGTTTTTGTCTGGATGTGTTGTTTTGTTTCTGATGGGTTTGTAACAGCATGCATTGCACCTTCACATGTTTGGGAGAACACTGTCTTGTTCGTGTTGTCTGTTTTGTTCCATGTCTAGCTAATTATTCCCATGTCTGGCTAATTGTTTCCTAAGTTGGGTCTTGTGTACTGAATCAGGTTCTTAGAAATACATGGTTCTTTGTACTGCCATACCGAATCTTTATGGATATGGCAAAAACACTGATTTTATTTTGTTTTTTTACTGTTTGGGATTTTTTTATAACAGCCTCTAACTTTGCTGCCTTAAGAGCATTTGGTGCAGCTTCCTCTGCACTTAATTTTTTTATACGACAATGTACTGCCTTGTAGAGAAATAAAGTGTGTTCTTTTTTACTTAAACTCACATGATGTCCTAATCTTGTTTGATGTAGTGTTTTGGTGGTGTTGTTATAGGCAACAATCAAGCCAAGAAAGTTTTTCTCCAGCATGCTTAGATAAGTAAGGAATAGAGTTTTGCATACCATAAGTAGCCTCAACACCCTTGGTTCTCATTGATTGTTAAGGAACTGGAAGGAGCCCAGCACAGAATAGTAAGTACTGAGCATGTTGTGGACTTGAGGCACATCTCCAGTGCCACTGAAGTCCAGGTCAGCTTCAGCTGGTGGAAGGCTTGCTGTACTTGTAAGTATCACAGTATTGCTAAGGTTGGAAGAGACCTTGAGGATCATTGAGTCCAACCTGTCACCACAGACCTCGTGCCAGGTCCAATCTCCTCTTGAGCACCTCCAGGGATGGTGACTCCACCACCTCCCTGGGCAGCCCATTCCAATGACTAATGACTCTCTTGGTGAAGAGCTTTCTTTTGTACAAAACTGTTGTTCTCCCAAAATACTGGCTAATTTATTCATCCAAGACCTTCAGGTCATTAACCAACTGAAAAAGAGCAAAATTATTCTGGAGTTTCCTATATTATAGAAGAGATTTTTTCACACTTGTCTTAAGAAAACCAGAGGTGAGAATATACTTGGAAACCTGCTGCTTTGCACCTCACAGCAAATAATTGAGCAGACCTGCAGAACCCCATCCAGTGTTCACTGCTGAGGGCATTCGACTCCAGGAATGCTGGAGAGTAAAAGCAATTGTCAACAAAACAACAACAACAAAGGAGAAAAAAAGATGCAACATGCCAGGAAAAAAACTATTTAACTCTTTTGTTGAAAATAAATTACTTGCAGAAGTTTAATCTGGTGCAAGCACTTCAAAGTCAGAATTGCATTCTTGAGCACAAATTTCATACTTCTGAGTGTGTGTAGCCACATATGGGTTGAGAGCCCCCAGAGGCTCTTTACAATCCTTTTCTTGCTCCTTCTCTAGCATCCTGCCTAGTCACGGAATAACAGAACTGTCAGGGTTAGAAGGGACCTCAAAGATCATCCAGTTCTAACCCCCCTGCCATGGGCAGGGACACCTCACACTAGATCAGGTTGCTCAGAGCCACAGCCAGCCTGGCCTTAAAATCTTCCAGGGATGGGGCTTCTGCCACTTCCACAGGCAACCTGTTCCAGTCTCTCTGCACTCATGGTGAAGAGCTTCTTCCTAACATCCAATCTGAATCTACCCGCTTCCAGTTTGCTCCATTCCCCCTAGTCCTATCATTACTTGACATCCTAACAAATCCTTGTCCAGCTTTCTTGTAGCCCCCCCCTTCAGATACTGGAAGGCCACAATAAGGTCTCCTCAGAGTCTTCTCTCTAGACTGAACCACCCCAACTCTCAGTCTGTCTCCATAGGAGAGGCTCCAGCACTCTCCAGCCTTGTGGCTCTTCTCTGGACACATGCCAGCATGTCCAGATCCTTCCTGTAATAGAGGCTTCAGCACAGGACACAGTACTCCAGGCGGGGTCTCACCAGAGTGGAATAAAGGTGGAGAATCACCTCTCTTATCTGCTGGCTACACTTCTTTTGAGGTGGCCCAGGATAGTTCTCCCAGCTGAAGCCATATGCTGGCCCTTGCCACACAGCACCCGAAAAGGAGGAGCAAAAAGGCCTTTTTTACCTTCTGCAAGGTCCCTTCTCATATGCTTTTGGGTTTAGTGGTAGAACAGACTGGTGCTTGCAGCACCTCCCTCTAAGTTTTGCCTGCGTTTCCCATTTATCCCCCGTGTATGGTTTGGACTGTCAGCCAAATGCTAGGGGATTTGGGGAGAGCTAACACCAAGGTGGTTTTGCAACAGTTAAGCACAGGCAGGACCCTAGGATTGGGTATGGATTACAGGGAAGGGGAAGTCTGCAGGAGCACTTGCCTGTGTTGTGGGCTCACACCATGAAAATACTTGTGCAAGATGCAAGGGAGGACTGCGGGACTCGGTGGTGTGCAACTTGGGAAGAGGGAAAGATCTGCCTTTGAGGCATGCCACAGATTAAGCAATGCATTGCAGCTTGAAAAAAAAAAGGGAAAAAGAAACACCAAGCTTACAACAGGTCTTTGAGACAAAGCTCTTGCCTTGTAGAGCTCCAGCTGTAACTGCACCGAGCCTGGCTGAGCTTGAACAGATCATTATCTAGCACCCAGTGTGGAGGCTCACCCACAGGTGCCCAGCACAAGGATTGGGCTTTTCCCCTTACATCTTCAGTTGCTTTAAATCCCATTTTTAACATGCAAAATCATTGTCTTGTTGATGGCCACACTTAGAGCTAATACAGAGGAAAATGTTTATTTTTCCACTTTCTCATGTCATTGAAAATGCAAAACACTCGGCAGATTAAGGCTGATTTGCATATGTTTCTGCATGCATGTGGTGCTCATGCTGGGTGAAAAAGAAGCTTTGTTTGAAAGCTGCAGCCCAGGAACCTGATTACTTTCCCTGCACTAGGACTTGCTGAGTTTCCTTTGCAGCAAAGTGGCTCCTCCTAAGTGTCTTTCTCACACAAATCTCCCCACGTGACCCTGCTTTGCTTACTGTCTGAAATATGCATCCTTCTTCCAGAGATCCCAGGAAAATCCTAGCTGTCTGTCAAGTTCCATCTTGACCTATACTGAGACAGGTCCATGTAAAAGGTCTTGGCAATGGCTATTTGACTTTGCACAGGTGTGTAGCCATCCCAGACCCATTTACAGCCAGAGTAACCTACCAAAGTGAAGGGAGAACAGGTTCAGTCCTGTTTTCAGTTAATGGAGAGTAGATATTTGGCTCAAATTCCTATTAACCTTTTTATTCACTGTAATTATAACTTAATAATGTTGTCAGTGGGAATTCTTTCGATTTCTGAAAAGAATTTAAATTATCATTTCAGCATGTGCCACTAATTAAAAATGAAGAGTCAAAGGAGCCAGGGCAAAAATAAAGGAAAATACCAGGGCATGAGGTGTTTCCCAGCCAGACCTTGTAATTCTTCATCTCTTCCCAGTAGAGCACACCCTATGCAAAGAGTCCTAGGGGGTTCAGATCCCACAGGTCTGACCTATGTGACACTGGAAAAGTGCCAGAGCTTGCACATTACACTTTGAATGAAAGAGCCAGGCTCTGTAGTTACGACACAAAACAACAAGATGAGGGTAAAGCAGAGAGCGTGGCATTTTATATTCTGCAACACAGAGTGAACCTTCAAAAAAGCCATAGGAAAAGGTTTTTTCTTAGTATTTGCAATCTTGATCCTTTTCTGTGCCAGCTAAGTCCATGGCAATCTGCCATTCCTCAAGTCCCCACAGTCAAGCACATACACGAGAGGTGTTTCTGTCAGGTTGTGAGTGGATGATCATAACCATCAGCTCCTCTTTACTCCTACCACGTCTACAGGCTGGGGTCAGAGTGGCTGGAGAGCTGCCAAACAGAAAGAGACCTGGGGGTGCTGATTGACAGCTGGCTGAACTTGAGCCAGAAGTGTGCCCAGGTGGACAAGAAGGCCAACGGCATCCTGGCCTTCATTAGGAATAGTGTGGCCAGCAGGAGCAGGGAAGTCATTCTGCCCCTGTACTCTGCACTGGTTAGGCTGCACCTTGAGTACTGTGTCCAGTTCTGGGCTCCTCAGTTTAGGAAGGACATTGAGACACTTGAACGTGTCCAGGGAAGGGCAACAAGGCTGGTGAGAGGCCTTGAGCACAAGCCCTATGAGGAGAGGCTGAGAGAGCTGGGATTGTTTAGCCTGGAGAAGAAGAGGCTCAGGGGTGACCTCATTGCCCTCTACAACTACCTGAAAGGTGGTTGTAGCCAGGAGGGGGTTGTTCTCTTCTCCCAGGCAACCAGCACCAGAACAAGAGGACACAGTCTCAAGCTGCACCAGGGGAAGTTTAGGCTTGAGGTGAGGAGAAAGTTCTTCACTGGGAGAGTCATTAGTCATTGCAATGGGCTGCCCAGGGAGGTGGTGGAGTCACCGTCCCTGGAGGTGTTCAAGAGGGGATTGGACGTGGCACTTGGTGCCATGGTCTAGTCATGAGGCCTGTGGTGACAGGTTTGGACTTGATGATCTTTGAGGTCTCTTCCAACCTTGGTGATTCTGTGATTCTGTAATTGTATTTCTGCCTAGGCCCTGATTTGAGATGGAGTGATGTCGAAGGACAGAATAAAAAGCCTCGTTCCTGAAAACCTATTTAAAATGGTTTGATTATGAGTTTTGGTTCTGTTTGTTGTGTTTTTTAAGTGCATGTTAAAAATATTCCATTCCTGGCAAGAAGGATTTTGAGGTATTCATCTGCATGTGGCTTGTCTTCTTGTTCCCTAGCATCAATGGAGTCCAACAATATCCCAGACATTGATCACAGGATCACAGGATGTTAGGGGTTGGAAGGGACCTCTGGAGATCATTGAGTCCAACCCCCATGCCAGAGCAGGACCATACAATCTAGTGCAGGTCACACAGGAGCACATCCAGGTGGGTTTCAAAAGTCTCCAGAGAAGGAGCCTATTCCAGTGCCCCATGACCCTTACAGTAAAGAAGTTCTTCTTCATGTTGAGGTGGAACTTCCTGTGCTGTGGGTTACATCAAAAGCATTGCTCAAAAGCAATGTTAGTGTCTTGCCTGGGTGGCCAAGTAAAGACACTAGCACATCTTTCAATCATCAGACTAATGCCTTAATTCAAAAAGAAGTTGTGTTTCCTGCCCAAATGTGCTTGTTCCCTTCTTTACCTCTTTTCTTTGAACTTAACTCTGATGTCTCAGCAGTTTTCACTGAAAACACTGATAGCAACATAAACTTGTTTGTGACTTTTTTTGTTCTCAGTAACAAACCATAGAGATCCAAATTGTCACTTCACTCATGTTTGGAAGCTGGTAGTGGTCATACAGCAAATGGTTAAAGGTTTTACAATGTATGCCCTCTGCTGTTATTTTTCCATTTTGTGATCAGGGTGTTGGGTTTTTAACAATCCTTGGGAAAGAACAACCCCATGTGTCACTATAGGCTGGGGACTGACCTGTTGGAGAGCAGCGAAGGGGAAAAGGAGCTGGAGATTCCAGTGGATGGAAGGTTGACCATGAGCCAGCAATGTGCTTTTGTGGCCAAGAAGGCCAACACCATTCTGGGGTGGATCAGAAGGGCTGTGGTCAGTAAGCTGAGAGAGTTCTCTTCCCTCTCTACTCTGCCCCGGTGAGGCCACGTCTGGAACACTGTGCCTAGTTCTGGGTCCCTCAGTTCAAGAAGGACAGGGAACTGCTTGAAAGAGTCCAGTACAGAGCCACAAAAATGATGAAGGGAGTGGAACATCTTCCTTATGAGGAGAGACCGAGGGAGCTGGGGCTCTTTGGCTTGGAGAAGAGGAGACTGAGGGGTGACCTCATTAATGTTTATAAATATGTAAAGGGTGAGTGCCAAGAGGATGGAGCCAGTGATGCCCCATGACAGGACAGGACAAGGGGCAATGGGTGGAGGTTGAGGCATAAGAAGTTCCATGGAAACAGGAGGAAAAATATTTTCACTATGAGTGTGACAGGACACTGGAACAGGTTTCCTGGGGGTGGGGGGGTTGTGGAGTCTGCCTCTCTGGAGATATTGAAACACCACCTGGATGTGTTTCTGTGTGATCTGGTATAAGTGACCCTGCTCTGGCAGGGGTGTGGGACTAGATGATCTTTTGAGGTCCCTTCCAGCCCCTAACATTCTGTGATTCTGTGACTCCCTCTTTGACATAAGACATTTCTACAAGGCATTTTTCCAATTCATTTGAGTATCAGAACAGCAGCTGAATTTAATGTTACATGTTTAAAAGAGCCTCCTGTTCTCAGGCTGCATGGATCTGCATTTAGACTAGCTCCGTTCACACCAGAGGAAATTTCATTTCATGGGGGAACAACTTTTACTACTTGATTACATTACTACTCGTTGCTACAGCTCCGAGATGCGCCCTGCGCACACATCTGTCAGACAAGCCCTCAAAAACAGCGAAGAAGAAAGTTTCAGGAAGCTCTCCCCAGACAAGTTTCTACACTAACCATAGAGACCACCTCTGCATCTCCCAGTTCCTGCCGGCCCAGCTGCAAGCCGAGCCCTGGCCCTCCCGATAAAGTCAGCCCCAAGAGAGTCTTGAAAGGGTGCCTGCAGGTGTGCTTTCCTGCCTGCGCCTATCGCTCCCCGCTGCCTCTAATGTTTCATTAACTCTCTCATCGGCCTACATCAGCACAGGAGTTATCTGAAAGCAAAGGGAGGCTGAGGCTATTTAAATGATGGTTTCTTTGGTATCTGTGTTCCTACTAGCTCAGACAAAGACCTGAGAGGCATCAGCTCAGCCTTCCTGTGCAGATAAAGAGTCTGCTAGTCTGTGCTGCTGGCAGGGAAATGGAAATCTGCACGGGGTTGTGGCTCCTACCTGCCCAGTCAGACTCGCTGCAGCTAGGGAATAAACAGAGAAACAGCCATGGTTTGCTGAAGTCAAAAAAATAAGACACCCCTCAATGAAATAATACATTAAAAAGTGATACTTTGCTTTTATTTTCTGCTTTGATCATCCTCCTGGACATCCCCTTGGCCCTCATAGATATTTCTGGTGGGTTCAGGTCTGTCTTGTGAAGGCACACATCCCTGAGAGGGATGGTCCAAAACCTAAGGAAAATTTATTGAAAATTATCAATTGATCTCCACAACATCAGTGAGCCCAAGCCCACCCTTTTTTCATGGCTAAGGACACAGATCATTTTCCTGCCCATGGTTGAGGACACCCTGCCACTGTCACTCCTGAGAGGCCCCTGTGCACTCACGTACAGTGCTCCTGTTGCCCCCAGGTTTGGGTTCACCTTTAATGAAAAATGAGCTCTGATTGCATCTAGAGTAACATCCTTCAGAGGTGATTTGCCCCAGGCTGGGACACCCACCAGGAATGGGCAGGGTGGGTCATATTACACCCAGCTTTGGCACCCTCTCAGCAGCTGCCTGCCCAGTATGGGAATGAATTATCCTGCTGCCCCATGAAGGTCCCACAGAGTCACTACAGGATCAGCTACTCACAGGGAGACTTCTTGAGCAGCATCAGTGCAGGCACACCTTTAACTTTCTTGAATCAAAGAGGTTAGAGTAATCCTTTCCTTGACAACCTCTGATTTGTGGCCACATCCTCTAACAGAAAACCCATAACAAATACAAAGGCAGTTCGTGTGGTGATAAGCTACAGAACTGATGTGATAGTCAGCCCTCCATCACTGCACTAAAAACCATCACTTCCTAGTGCTGACTTTCATTGCATCCAGTTGCTGTAGCTGCTGTTTGGATCTCAAAAAAAAAGCCCCACTGCCATGAGAGAAGAGTGAACCTGACACGCACCTGCCCCGTGATTTTGCCACAGGCATTGCTAAGTAGCAAACTCGCTTACATGATGATTAAAATAAGCTGCTGGTTTTTCGTTTCCCCCCTCCATTGTTAAGTTGTCACTTCTGACATCTGCTAGGCTGTCTGTCTGACATCCAAAAAATACCTGTTGCCATCCTCTCTGGCAACTGATCAATGAAGCAACTAAGTTTTGATGTGACAGCTTGAATGGACTGAATGTGAAATTTTAAATGATACCTTGGTTTGCCTTCCTGTCAGAGTGGTACAAGGTTTTCTTCCTTCCTCTTTAACACCCATAACGGACTTTTTTCAAAGGATTTCCAATAACAGAAATACACTTTTGTCTTTTGTTTGAGCACAGGAAGTTGTCCAGAAGTCTCAATGTCCCAAACGTGCTCCTGTACTTTTTTGAAGCTGATGCCGAGGGTGCTATAGCATCAGCCTTGCTATGCCAAAACAGGTTTTCATACCCTAATCCAAACCTCTCAGCAGAATAAGGCTTTGCAGAAGAAGGAGAACTTGTCTTGTCTCCCAGGCAGCCAGCACCAGAACAAGAGGACACAGTCTCAAGCTGCACCAGGGGAAGTTTAGGCTGGAGGTGAGGAGAAAGTTCTTCACTGAGAGAGTTGTTAGGCATTGGAATGGGCTGCCCAGGGAGGTGGTGGAGGCACCATCCCTGGAGGTGTTCAAGAGGGGATTGGACCTGCCATAGTTTAGTCATGAGGTCTGTGGTGGCAGGTTGGACTTGATCTTTGAGGTCTCTTCCAACCTTGGTGATTCTGTGACTACCACATAGGTAAGTCTGGATTTACAAGATCTCTATTGGCTGTGCACACAGGTCAGCAGAGGCTACCTTAGTTCTGCAGTGACACTCAGGTGTTACAGTGATGAGGATGTCATGAGAAGCTGTGTGCAGAATAACAATCAAACAATGCAGTGTATTGCCCTTGCAGTTCCCAAGTCCTTGAATCTCTTGAGGAAGTTTGTGTTTGTTAGAGAGCTGCAGCAAGTCAGCATTGACTTTACAGTGATGTGATGATTTTCCTTTCCATTTATTTCTGTTAAGTAAGTGCATGCAAATACATCCATATCTCTCTATATGTACACTTACTTGATCTCTATACACTTCTTCTATTAAAAACAAAGGAAGGATGTTTTACTAGGAAGCCCACAACTCGGCCAGCAATTTGAATCTATCACAGGGCATGTACCACGTGCTTGGGTCATGGACACTCTTGGCCACTGGAACAAAAATCATAAAGCACAGAGTTCAGGCAAATATCAGACTCTGTGCACAGAAAAAGAGAAAATGATCCAAACAAGAGATTGCTGTGAGAAGATCTTCTGTGATGAGAACTGAAACTGCAAGTCACTGGTTTTCATTGAAAGCAATGCAACCAAGAGTCTGAAATCAGTCATGTCCCCCAACTGATGAGTCGTCTGAAATCTGCCGCCTCCCAGATCACATGGATCCTGAGATCTCTTAGCTTCCTCATTTGTGATCAGAGATTTCTGCAAAAGGGCATTTTATTATTGAAAATAATAATTGAAAACAACAATTAAAAATAATATTAACGATGTCATGGAGAAAACCGCAGACTGAAGTTGTCAAGGTGTGCTCTTTTCCCCAGGAACAATGGCTTGATTTGTGAATGCAAGTGGTTTCACACAAAGCCACTTATCTTAGAAGTTAGGTTGTCAGAAGTTAGGTTGTCAGAAGTTCCTCCAGATACACTACAGCTTAGAGTGGACTGGACTTAATTTCACAACTGTGTTTTAACCTAATTCTTCCATGCCTGATGCAAGAGTTTCCAGCTAAGTCAATGGGAGTAATCATGTGAATAACACATGCAGGTTTCAGCCTGGAAATCTCTAGCATCCTCATTTGTGGGTCAAGGTTGGTCTGCTTGGAGAACAGCACAATGCAGTGCCAACAGTGAATGGCCTTTACATGGTCCATTTCCGAGAGATACAATGATACCACCAAACCACCAGGGCTGTACGCACGTAATGAAAAGTGACAATGCAGTCATTTGTGAAGGATATAAGACAGCCACAGTAGTTAGGGCAACATTTGCATAATCACATTAACTTTAAGGACCTACTTTAAAATTGACCTAACAATGGCTGTCATTGTCTAAAGCCACAGCTGTCCATGCTGATCGGACAACATGCTTGGCCAACTTGTGTTGCAGCCATCTTCTTCAGGAGGATTTAGAAAGTTTGACTGAAAAAACCACGGGCTTCAGGTCATCCTGTGAATGCCTGGCCTCCCATCGTGGCTCGTGTAGGCTGTCAGAGCTGCACAACTGTTGCATTCTTGTTTGAACTGATGTAATTTGTTGCACCAATTTTATTTTCAGGATTGTTCATCAAGGTTGTGTGACAAAGCACACACAGATTACTTATTAGCTGCTAAGAGTATTACAAAACACAGACAGTCTAAGGCCTGGTTGTTTCAGGCTTGCATGAGTTACTTGTAATCCAGACATTGCACTTCAGCCACGTGTTCCTTCTACACACAGGGAAGAGTGGACCATTTTCATCTTCATACATGCCTTGCACAACCATGCCCGTTGTAAAATTGCTCTTATACAGACAAACATCTACTTGGTGGATGTTCTTCTATAGAAATATGCTTAAATTATCAATGCATTTCAGGGTAGTTGGCTGTCTGGAAAGTTCTGCTGAAAGAAAACAGACTCTTCTTAGCTAAGATTTCTCACTCTTGTTCTCGTTCTCGTTTGTTTTGGAAAGGCAGCCCTGTCCACCTTGAAAAACATGTCTAAGTATTTTCAGGATTCTCAGACAAGCAAGGTGGTGCTGGATTAGCTGCAGGGAACTTAAAGTTTCAGTTAGAGTGTGTCTTCTTTGAATAACACTAACCACAGGTAGAAGAATGACTAGAGCACACACTCTAGACTGGAAAACAAATAAAGAGAAATATTGAAGAAAGGAAAAAAAAAAGAAGTTGTAGCAAAAAAATGGTTCAGCCCCTTCTGAGAATGAGGCTGAGAAAAACTAGTTTCTCCTTGCCCTGGTAGGCCTAGTTAGCATAGCTGCTAGCATGAGTCTGTGAACTTTAACTGACTTTTTGGTTTGCATTGCGTATTCCTGTGATTAAAAATTCATTTAGGCTCCCCACTGTAATTTGCTTATAAACTACAGTACCCAGATAAAACATTTTGATATTGGTTTCAGTTAAGAAATTCCATGGATCACACACTGGAAATTTTGTGCAGGAGTGTAGTTTATGACTCCTGTTCCTATGAAGACCCATAGAAATTTGACCAGGTCATGCCCCCTGAATGTTTCATTTGGCACAGGAGTACTGAAGGCTTGGTCCAGTTTGGCAGCTCCAATCCTTGTAGATCCGGGCAGCACACACCATCCATCTGAGGCTCAGGGGCTGCAGCTGACCATCTGTGACCCTGCTCTTCACCACTGAGAACTGGTGCAGTGTGGTACAGCAGCTCAGCCGAGCTGCCTCAGTCTCTGAGGGGGCCTCCCATTGCCCCTTGCTGAGCCTACATGGGAAGAAGCAGCTTACTCAACACAGATTTCGAGGGACAGGGAGCAGGGTGGGTGCAAGGCAAGGTGGAAGCAATGGGAAGTACTGGCTAGGAGCCAGATGTAAATGTGTGCATGACTGTGCGCACGCATAAATATGTGTAATCAGGATTAGCACTATAATGAGTACACAGAAGAGAGGGGAGTGAGGGGATGGTGAATTAATTGCGTGGAGAATCTCTATTCTGACTCTCCTAACTTTGAAGTACTGCACTCCCAAGCCTTAATGATCTTTTAATTTATACTTTAAATGATAATTTACCTTTTGATTATTCAAAAGATGGGCAATATTTTACACCAACACTTTACATTCAAGCAAAGTAATTGAAACCATGCAAATGCCTTTACTGAAGAGATATGCAGAATTTCCTTCTGAGTTAAGCACAGGTAAAGGGAACAAGCACATTAACATAGGCAAAGCTTCACTAACCACACTGTTATTTATATTTGAGGCACTTTGTGCATCATGAGGCTCAGCATTCTTTCTTGGTATCAGCACATTAAGGCTACTGGAGTAGTTCAGTAGTATTACAAGAGAACTGCAGATAGGATGAGATCTGTGAAGCTTCTTCAGAAACACCTAGGCTGTTTCAGCACTTCTATGCTGTTTCAGTACTTCAGAAACCCCCTATAATTTGAGACTGAAAGAAAACAGAGCTTCACAGCACTTAGACTCACATACATTTCCCACACTAAGGAAAACCTCAGAGGTGAGTACTGTAGAAAGAGAAAAATGCAATGGTTGCTTATTACTGTTTATGACAGTCAAAATCAGCCTTTGGCAGGGGAAACAATATAACATCCTTGTTTGATATTATTTTAGGTGTTCCAAGAACTAAGGCAGGCCCTTTATCTTAAGTCAAGGTCAGGATTCATTATGCAATTTTCACTTTTAGAAATGAGCACTATGCTACTTACATACGCCCATGGATGTGGCTATTACTGATGGCAGTTTTGTTGCAGGAAAGAGCAGATTTAGATTGGATATTAGGAATAGGTTCTTTTCTATGAGGGTGGTGAAACACTGGAACAGGTTGCCCAGGGAAGTGGTTGGGGCCCCATCCCTGGAGATTCAAAGCAGAACTTGACAAGGCTCTGGGAAGCCTGATCTAGTTGAGGATGCCCCTGATTACTGCAGAGGGGGTTGGACTAGGTGACCTTTGGAGGTCCTTTCCAACCCAGACCAATCTATGATCTACGGGTTGCCCAGGGAGGTGGTTGAGTCATCGACCCTGGAGGCGTTCAAGGGGAGATTGGACGTGGCACTTGGTGCCATGGTCTAGTCATGGGGTCTGCGTTGATAGGTTGGACTTGATGATCCTCGAGGTCCTTTCCAACCTGAGTGATACTGTGATACTATGATACTGCAAACAGTCTTGCACAGGTTTGCGTGGGGATCCAGGACTGGATGGACATTTTTCATTTCTCAATATGCCAAGGATGGCATCAGTAACTCTGGAATTCCTGTCTAGAAAAAAAAATCTTAGTATTTCTTAGGAGAGACCAAAATGTGTAAAGCACAAAGGGATGAACTAGGAAATCCACTAATGTGGAGGATCAAAGCTCTGATCACCATCCAACCTTTCTGGCACCACCTACCTGTCAAGAATATTCTGCATTCACACTACAAAACACATGCCGCTAGATGACATTCCCAGCATATCCTCACCTGTTGTAGCCAGGTGGGGGTTGGTCTCTTCTTCCAGGCAACCTGTGACAGAACAAGAGGACACAGTCTCAAGCTGCACCAGGGGACCTTTAGGCTGGATGTTAGGAAGAAATTCTTCACAGAAAGAGTGATTGGTCATTGAAACGGGCTGGCTGGGGAGGTGGTGGAGTCACCATCACTGGAGGTGTTGAGGAAGAGACTGGATGAGGCACTTGGTGCCATGGTTTAGTTGATTAGATGGTGTTGGATGATAGGTTAGACTTGATGATCTCAAAGGTCTTTTCCAACCTGGATAATTCTGCAAATTCTGTAGTTACCTACAAGCCCATGCAATACAGACTGAAAAAAAAATGCTTTACTAAGTGATAGGCTAGCAGCAAAACACCACAGCATTCAACCCGAGCCTTGTCCACTAATTCAGCCCATCCAGAGCTTGTACATCTGAAAAAGAAGTTCCCTTCAGAATATCAGCCTTGGCTTTCAGGCTTAGTCCATCTGAGGTAAAAACTTGCTTATTTGTAGAAGCAATCAGCATTCACTTTCCTCAGTTACCACTATCTGCTGATGAACTATTTCAGGTTTCAACTCCACCATTTTGCACAGACGATACTGTTTACACTACATGCATGTCTGCGTTGGAGAACAGTTTGAAATGATGGCAAATACGAGTTCACAACACCATAAAACTGCCTGTTTACAAAGTAAAAAGTGTAGACTGTAAACCTTGCATTAGATTCAATCTGTCTGCATAACAATGACTAGCTATTACTAATGCATCTGGATGTGAAAGGCATAAGAATAGCATTGTAGCTCCTTCATGTAACTCTCCAAACCAAAAGGAAATCATGAGTCATTTTTCTTAATGATGTCAATATTCTGCCAAACATAAGATAAAACTGGCAGTGTGGATAGAAAGTTCAGAGACCCACTCAAGCACCATGCAACATGCAAGCTCTCAACAGCTGGCGTGAAAAGTGACTCATTTACAATGGAGTAAGACAAGGGAGGTGGTGGAGTTACCATCCCTGGAGGTGTTCAAGAGGAGATTGGATGTGGCACTTGGTGCCGTGGTCTAGTCATGAGGTCTGTGGTGACAGGTTGGACTCGATGATCCTCGAGGTCTCTTCCAACCTTAGCGATACTGTGATACTGTGATTACAGGGAGAGCAATATTTTTGTTAGACTACCTGCTACAGCTTCTTAGACCAATGGCTGAACATGAGTTCATACATACATACATACAAAGATATTTATTTCAGACTTTTTCTTTTCTCCATAGCAGAAAACAGAGGCTCACTAGCACTCTTAGGCAATGACAGCTACAAGAGCCTTCATTAATTACACTATACACACATGGCAAAGTGATGTCCTATGACTACACGTGAAACTGGTGGTGCAAAATGAGTGTTGGCATGACCCTACTACAGAAAGTCAAACGTGGCATTCACACCATGCATTAGAAAGTCTAAATAGCAGAAATGTTTAGGAGCACCCTGTCTATGTCCTAAACTGAGTTAAGATCATTATTCCAGATGTTATCCTGTTTTGCCTTACGCAGCAGATGGTAGTACCTGTTGCTGTAGAGATAGGTGAGGTCTATCTGCAAACCAGCTAAGTATTTCCAGCAGTGGTGGAGAAGGAAAGCCATTCTCTTTTGGGTACTGACATGAGTCAGTTCAGGAGGAGACTTGATAGGGTGCTTGGTTGCATGGTTTAGTTGATTAGGTGGTGTTGGATTATTTGATAGGTTGGCCACAATGATCTTGAAGGTCTCTTCCAACCTGGTCTGTCTATTCTATTCTATTCTATTCTATTCTATTCTATTCTATTCTATTCTATTCTATTCTATTCTATTCTATTCTATTCTATTCTATTCTATTCTATTCTATTCTATTCCATTCCATTCCATTCCATTCCATTCCATTCCATTCCATTCCATGCTATGCTATGCTATTCACTGATGTGATTTTTGTGTGTGTGTGTGAATATCACATGCTATTTTACAGCCAGCTACCCATGTTGTGACTATAAATATACACTTCTTAAAGAATTAGAAGGCTGTAGGGAGCTTAAAATAAAAGTTTTTTAAAACACCCAGTTGCCTCCTCCAAAGCCACCCTCCCCTCCCCTTTTATTGCAATATGCATGTGGGTTATGGGTTATTTTTCAGCTGCTGCAACTTGCTGATGTCTGTTTAACAACTTCTGATTTCTTTTCCTCTTTTCTTGGTTGACTTTGATGGCATGAGTTTGTAGAGTAGTGATGTAAAAAAACAACAACAACCAGAGAAAACAACCTAAATTAAACATCTGTTCATATCATTTTAAAAAGAGAGAGTAAAATCAGATGTCTTTTGCTTCTGATAGTATTTTCAAAGCCCACACAAACAGCGAATAGCTCTTGAACTTTTCCATTGAATATTTTGGGTTTTTTCCCCCTGCTAAAAGTCCTTTCATAGAGACTGTTATCCTACAAGTCTTATGTTCCACTCACATTTGAATATCTCAGCTTTTAATACTACCATTAAACTATTGTTTATTTCAATCACAACAGTAGTCAAAAATATCAAGGAGAGCCCTATTGTGCGATACAATGTAACACAACCCCAGAAAGTTCCCATTGTGTCAAGCTGAATTTGCTGTTATGAGATTTAATAGCATTGTATTGTCATGAGAATAGATCTCGCCCCTTCAAAGACTCTGTGCGTTATCTGCTGCTCTGCAGCCGGCAGTGAAGGTACCTTCATGGGCAGGTGGGACTATTTATTTTCATCATACACTGGCACATCATGACATAAATCTATAGGGTCTCTGCGAGAGCTTCTTTTGTGAACACACATCAAGCTGTACAGTTAGAGCTTCCGAGCAATCCTTTGCCTTGCGTCGGATTATTGGGAGAACTACAACTGCTCCTCTGTTGAGGAACTGCACTAATGACATTGCATGGCACTTGCTATACAGTGCTGGCTTCTCCCTTCTGCCTGCAGTCATGCAGGCTGGGATTCCTTCCATGTGCGCATTGTCCCTTGTAAAAGAAAAAGATACAAACAGGAAAGAGAGGAGGGAAGGAGGTGAAGGTGTCAACCTATTTCTACACGTTGTCCACAACCACCCCGTGCAGCGCTACAGGCTGGGGTCAGAGAGGTTGGAGAGCAGCCAGGTGGAAAAGGGACCTGGGGGTACTGGTTGACAGTAGGCTGAACATGAGCCAGCAGTGTGGCCAGGTGGCCAAGGTAGCCAATGGTATCCTGGCCTGTGTCAGGAATAGTGTGGCCAGCAGGAGCAGGGAAGTCATTCTGCCCCTGTACTCAGCACTGGTTAGACCACACCTTGAGTACTGTGTGCAGTCCTGGGCCCTGCAGTTCAAGAAAGATGTTGAATTGCTGGAATGTGTCCAGAGAAGGGCAACAAAGTTGGTGAGGGCTTTGGAGCATAAACCCCAGGAGGAGAGGCTGAGGGAGCTGGGGTTGTTTAGCCTGGAGAAGAGGAGGCTCAGGGGAGACCTTATTGACATCTACAACTATCTGAAGGGTGGTTGTAGGTGGGTGGGGGTTGGTCTCTTCTCCCAGGCAACCAGTGACAGAACAAGAGGACACAGTCTCAAGCTGCACCAGGGGAGGTTTAGGCTGGATGTTAGGAAGAAATTCTTCACTGGAGGTGTTTAAAAAGAGACTGGATGAGGCACTTAGTGCCATGGTTTAGTTGATTAGATGGTGTTCGGTGATAGGTTGGGCTTGATGATCTCAAAGGTCTTTTCCAACCTGGTTAATTCTGTATTCTTTCTCGCTGGGACCTCCATGCAGCGGCTAGGTGCACGCAGCCTGCTGCCTGTGTTGTGCTCTGCCATGCTGTGTGGCAATGCACTATCTTTGATCCCCGGGGGAGGTGAGGCGGAAGTTGGTTTTCACCATTAAATTTTTTTATAGATAGCAAAGTCCATCCTTCCACCTGCATCCAAAGCACGGAGGCAGCTGGCAGAACAAAGTACTAGAGAAAAATAGTTGACCAGAATGTATCTGAAATTGCCAGCATACAGGTGCAGTCTTGTTTTTCATCTCAGTGTCGGCAGTCCCTAGTGACTGTCAATGTTTTACTGAGACTAATTAACCCTTGTTTGCCTAGGATGGATCAGAGGAAAAAGAAAGACCAAAATCTCCACCAACCTGCACCCCAAACTTAAAACTACACGAGAAGAGAAATGCAATAATCATGCCTTGTCCAGAACTGTGCCACTAAAAGCTTGCTACAAAAGTAAAAAGGCACAGCAAAAGTATGGGGGAACTTTGCATTTTGGGATTGTGGAGACTGTTCCAAGGTTAGCATGCTACTTCTGACACCTGAATGAGGTGGTGAAGACAAACAGAGAAATCACCCACTGCTGCAGCACCGCCAGCTCCTGAGCGTAAAGGAGCAGTTGTTAAGCAAGGAATAGTAAAACTGAACAATAAACTTGGATAAGCACTGTAGACAGGAAGTCAGGGAATTTGAACAACAGAAACTGAAGATAAGAATTCCCAAAGCTGCAGCCTGGCTGAGCTGTCAACATTAAACATTCCGTCAGATCCTCAAGGAGAAGTGGTGGCCAGGGAGCCTTGTGACTTTTAACTTTCTTCCTCAGAGAAGCCAGGCAAAATCCCAATGATCCATGCAAAAGGCAGGATTGGTCCCTTCCATGTAGTGCCTTGTGTTCCTCCTCTGTCTGGTTGTTCAAGTACTAAACTATAGGCTTCCACTGCTACCCCAAGGACATGATCCCACAATCACAATGTCAGGATCATTCCATTTACATGTATCCTAAATTTTGCTTCTCATTTTCATCTCATTCTTGTAATTTATACTTCCTCCTCCTCCACCAAAAAAAAAATTGTAAGAGATTATTTGTATGTTCTCATTATTTACCTCATTTTCACATTCTCACCAGCTAAATGGCTACCATTAACTGAAGTACATTGAGTTCTCTGATGGCCTCCATAGAAGTTACCCATCAGTGATGGCAGAGCAGATGTTCTGAATCCCTCCAGCCCACCAGGGCCAGCCTCACCACAGCCACAGGAGGAGAATGTGTTTAACTTGAAGCAGAAAAGTTTCTTCTCTTGAAGAAAGTATATTTAGTCCAGGTTACTTTCCCCCCCAACATCAGGTTTTCCATAGCATCTTGAATTAGATCTAACCACGTTTCTGTCACAAACACTGACAGCTTCCTACCTATCACCAAAAGCCAACTGATGGCATGACAGACAAGTCAAACAGGAAGGCAAAATCTGGCTTGTTTTCACTCTCATTCTTTGGTGTGACCACATTAGGAGGAGAGAGAGGCATTTGAATTAAAAATAAGAGATGATCTCTACCTTGCTCTTCTGTCAAGCTTTCTAAATTGCTTTCATGAATTCTGTCTCAGTTTCCAGTATGGAGACTTTGGAAGACACTCTGAGGCTCCTGTCCAACTGTAACAAAGTGCAAACTCCGATCTACCAAAGCCTTTGTAGCTTTAATAAGGCAATTTTGGTAAAGGTAGTAAAGCATAGGTCTGGGATAAAAAGGACAAGGCAGGCTGCAAGAGGGGGAAAGCCTCAGCTGTGCTGACAGGGCAGGAGTTCAGCACTGGTGTCAGAGCTGTTGAGCCCTACGTGATTCACTTCAAACAAGCCAGTTCAAAACACCTCATCAGCCTGGAGTTGGGGATTCTTGAGCTGCAGTCACATTCCTGGCCCTCAGCAAAACCGCCCACTCTGCTTCTTGGGGGAAGTGTCAAGGAAAGCGATGCCTCCAGACCCAAGAGGTGAAAGCCTGCCACAGGGCTAGAGCTGCTGGAAAGCTGGGCCGTGATGCAATGCTTTGGCAATTGCCAGCTGCGCTTGCACTGCTGTGCCAGTTGTGCCTTCCACATCCCTTGCTTTGAAAGATGCCATGCACAGACTGAGTGAAAGGAAAAATATTTCCCTTGCCAAGACATTAGAACAGCAAGTTTTGGATGTTTTGTTGGCGATGAAAACAGAAAATACATTTGGAAGGCATCTCAGGATGTCATTGTGTTCACCCTCAAGCTTTTAAGCAGTATTGAGCCTCAGAAGCAATCCTGCAATAGATCTGTTTAAGCTCTCCTTGAATGCCTGCGGTAGTGGAGATGCCCAGTTTCTTCTTCAGGCATCTCCATGCTTAATACAGTGCCTTCTCAATGAATCTTGCTTGATGCAGGTCAAGCCCATTCCTCTCCTTTTTTGTCCACAATCATGCTATTTTCCTCTTTGCAGCAATATTGATAGTGACAATAAATAATCATCCTTTAATGAAATGGAATGAGATTTAGAAATATCAATCATTAGGAACCTTCAGCTGAAAGGCAGTGCAGGTTGGCAGTGTAGTATGACAAAACCTGCTCTTATGTTTAATATTTCAGGATTTAACTGGATTCACACTGCTGAATTGAAATTCCACAGCAAATGGAATTCCAGGCTTGCCAAATGGCTTTCTCCCAGTCGTATATCATATCACTTTGCATACATTTGAATGGTCAAACAACTATTTAGTCCCAGGAATGATTTGTTCTTTCATTAATGGAGACTAGATGAAAGCCACAGATAACGCCTCAGAGAGATTGAACATAAAGTAAAACTCCTTTTATTGTACAGGATCTGCAGTCCAAGTACCATGGCAATAATCTAATGATGCCAAAACTTGGATGCCCTTCAAATGCTTCAGAACAATAGATGCTGTCAACATGACCTACACAAGCTACCAGCAACAGAGAAGGCAGAGTCTGAAGTTACACTTCTCCTCTGCCACCATGGGCAGCCCGTAAGGGCAATGCCTCAGGGGCACCTAGACAGTGCTGTGCACATAGAAAGCTGGGCAAGGGGCTAGTACCACTCAGACTCAGTCTACTTTTTTTTCCTCTTTCTTAATGAGACCCTCTAAAATCCAGCTGCCATTGAAGCCACTGCTAAAACTCTCCCAGAAGTGAGTCAGAACCCTTGTTAGGATATTCCAGAGCAGTTAATCCCAGCAGCTCCCCCTGACTTCAGCAGGACTTGGCCAGCAATGAAGAATGTGAATATTTATGCTTGCAGGACTTCCACATTTTAAGTTACCAGGGGCTCGTCCTGAGCAACAAGCATGTGATGAAAGCTATCCCTAAAGCAGCTCCAGCGCTTTGGAACAGACACTGAGGAACTTCCTCAGGGCCAGGCGTGCAGCACGCTACGGAAGATAAAATATGTCAAGTGCATTCAGCTGTACATCAGCAGCCCATTTAGAAATGTTCACCTTCCATCATTTGCCACCAAAACCCCCAAAATATTTTAATGGCTGGTGGGATCATTAAAATCCACGTGCCCACGTGTAGCACAAAACTACATTACAGCTGGAGTGAATATATTTTACTTGCAAGAAAGTAGATTTGGTACTTTCAGAGAGTTTGTGGGAATGGGAAAGGGTGGGGACAATAACCCAACCAAAACATGGTGTAATTAATTTCCTCTCTATTATTTCCCTCCTTTCCACCAAATACTGCATTCACTGACTACATTATTTCCTCAACAGAGTGTTAATTCTGAAATGTGGAGAAAGATTCCCCCCTTGAGAAGAAATGTGAGATCATTACATTCATTCACTGGCTGAGATCACAAAAGAAGCAAAATGGACATGAAAAAAAGGCCAAGTTCTCCAACAGTGAGGCTTTCCCAACTGGACTGAAGTGTTTATTTTAACTTAAACATATTGTTCAGTGAATTAATGAACTGAAGGTGCACAGAGCAGGACCCCCCAAGAACACCCACCTCTCCTGTCATAGTGTCACACTGCATAGTTTGCAAAAGCCTAAGTGGCAACAGCATTTATTAGTCCTCTTTCAATATAAAAGTACTCCCACTCCTTAATGAGGGCTTGCTTACAATTGACATAAACACTGGAACTGCAGCACGACCTTCTTATCTTTTGATGGGGCATTATTATCATCTCGTGTAGTGTAAAAGAGGCCAGGTCTCTCCTCAAGTACTCCTTAACACTCTTCTGTTCTATTACCAAATTGGCACACCACCCTATATGTTAGACAGGCATTCCCATTTGTGGGGGACAGCAGCTTGGGTCCTTTCCTTGCCAGCTTATCCAGCATTTATCTTCTCTCTGTGTTTTGATGGTAATTATCACTTACAAATACATGAAACCTGAGGGAAAAAGTAACTTCTCTTTCCTTGCCATGGAACGTACTTCAAGGCTTTGAGTTTTTCGGGCCAGAGTCCCATGCCAGACTTTTGCAGTTCCAGTGGTACTTGTTCCCCAGTCTATTAGAGCTGTCAGGGGAGAGTGCATTGTGATAAGTTATAGACTCCAACTGAATAATCCACCCTTATGAAGGCCTTTTTAAAGCTTTTCATCTCATGTCTGATATTGCCAGCCCCCAAAATAAGAGAATCAAAGTTGCCTATCCAAGCCATAAGACTGAAAAGCATCAGTTTACAGAAGCACATCAACAAAAATAACCCCAAACTCAAAACTTGGTCCCACCATATATAGGAACAATTTTCCAACCACTAACTGAGCCATATAGGTACGTGACAGATAAACTGTTAAGATTCTGCTAGACAAGGGCTTGAGGACTGTGCATTGTCAAGGCAGTTGTACCTAGATTATCTCTCAGGCTGTCTGCAGGACAAATATTAGTATCTCCAGCTAAAGACAGGGAAATTGAGGTGGAGGTTCAATTTACCCCAGGCCATGCCATAAATCATCAGAACAGTACAGTTAAAACTGAATAGCCATGGGCTCGTGAGTTCTGGAGAACGACTTAGGGTCAGGATTTTTGCTCCAGTTAGAGATTTATGACAGAGGAGATAATGAATAAAACATTTTCACTGCCATTTTTTTTTTTCTCAAAGAATGGTTATTAGGCACCAACACTGATTTAGTGGGTGTTACAGATGCTATTGTAGAGGAAGAAAAAGGCAACTCATAATAATATGCTTAGCACAGAGATAGGAAATATATAACCATCTAATTTAAATGGCCCCAGAGATACTTCATTTTGCTCTGTCACACTGCTGTCAGATAAAACTAAGCTTGGGCATAAGACAGAGAAAAAAATTAATACAATAGATATGCCTTGTAATGAAATCACATGGACATAGGTTATACCAGAGAGGGGTGTCTAACCTCTTGCTCTCTGTAAAAACCTATGCACAGTTAAGCATTCCTATCATGTGTCCCACTCCTTATCTCTTTTCCACCCAAATAAAACCAATTCCCTGCGCATTCCTCATAGGTTTCCAAATCTCTTGTCACCTCCACTGCTGTTTCCTGGACACTCTTCAGTTTGTCTACAAATTTCAGCATGTGGTACCCAAAACTAAAGCAAAGGATTCCCACTGAAGCTTCACCAGCATGACTTGGAAAGAAAGAACCATCTTCTGATCTTACACATTTCATCTCTGCTAATATTAAGATTCAGATGACTTGTTTTTCAAACAGCCATAGCATGTTGTTCACAGAATCACAGAATGTTAAGGCCTGGAAGGGACCTTGACAGATCATCTAGTCCAACCCCCCTGACAGAGCAGGATCACCTGTATCAGATCACACAGGAACACATTCAGGTGGGTCTTGAATATCTCCAGAGAGGGAGACTCCACAATCCCCCTGGGCAGCCAGTTCCAGTGTTCCATCAACCTCACAGGGAAAAAAGAAATCCTCCTGTTTCCATGGAACTTCCTATGCCTCAACTTCTACCCATTCCTCCTTGTCCTGTCATTGGGCATCATCAAGAAGAGCCTGGCTCCATCCTCTTGACACTCACCCTTTATATATTTATAAGCATTAATGAGGTTACCCCTCAGGTTCCTCTTCTCCAAGCTGAAGAGCCCCAGCTCCCTCAGTCTCTCTTCATAAGGAAGATGTTCCACTCCATCATTTTTGTAGCTCTCTGCTGGACCCTTTCAAGCAGTTCCCTGAGGTCTTCCTTGAGCTGAGGGGCCCAGAACTGGACACAATATTCAGACGTGGCCTCACCAGGGCAGAGTAGAGGGGGAGGAAAACCTCTCTCAGCCTGCAAACTACATCCCTTCTAATACACCCCAGAATGGCATTGTTGATTCACTTAGCTTGTGTTTGAAGCCATCACATCTAACATTTTCTGCATAAAACTGAAGAGCCAGTTTAGATTTTTGCCTGGTTACTTCTTCATCTACTTAGCACAAATCTTCCTGGCCCACATTTTACTAATTTGCACAATTATTTCCACTTCCCCAAGTAATTTTTAATTCTGATCACATCCTGCAAAGAGCCTTGCAACCTCCTGGTGCCACGCACAGGTTTTACAAATACTACTACATCGTCCAGATCGTTAATGGAAATAGTGACTTGAAGTGACAGAGAACTGACCTCAGGGACCCCACATGCAATATTTCCCTGGCATGATAACTGCACTTGGGTACCTCTTCTTTCAATGCAACTTTCTTTTTGCAATAGAATAGAATAGAATAGAATAGAATAGAATAGAATAGAATAGAATAGAATAGAATAGAATAGAATAGAATAGAATAGAATAGAATAGAATAGAATGGAATAGAACAGGACCAGACCAGGTTGGGAGAGACCTTCAAGATCATCGCGTCCAACCTATCATCCAACACCACCTAATCAACTAACCCATGCAACCAAGCACCCTGTCAAGTCTCCTCCTGAACACCTCCAGTGACGGCGATTCCACCACCTCCCCGGGCAGCCCATTCCAGTGGGCAATCACTCCCTCTGTGTAAAACTTCCTCCTGACCTCCAGCCTGAACGTCCCCTGGTACAGCCTGAGACTGTGTCCTCTTGTTCTGGTACTGGCTGCCTGGGAGAAGAGACCAACATCCACCTGTCTACAACCCCCCTTCAGGTAGTTGTAGAGAGCAATAAGGTCACCCCTGAGACTCCTCCTCTGCAGGCTAAGCAGCCCCAGCTCCCTCAGCCTCTCCTCATAGGGCTTGTGTTCCAAACCCCTCACCAACTTCGTTGCCCTTCTCTGGACATGCTCCAGCAAGTCAACATCCTTCCTAAACTGAGGGGCCCAGAACTGGACACAGGACTCGAGGTGTGGCCTAACCAATGCAGAGTACAGGGGCAGAATGACCTCCCTGCTCCTGCTGGCCACACTGTTCTTAATGCAGGCCAGGATGCCATTGGCCTTCTTGGCCGCCTGGACACACTGCAGGCTCATGTTCATCCTAGCATCAACCAGCACCCCCAGGTCCCTCTCTGCCTGGCTGCTCTCCAGCCACTCTGACCCCAGCCTGTAGCACTGCATGGGGTTGTTGTGGCCAATGTGCAGAACCCAGCACTTGGATGTGTTAAATCTCATGCCGTTGGATTCTGCCCATCTGTCCAGCCTGTCGAGGTCCCTCTTCAGAGCCTCTCTACCCTCCAGCAGATCAACTCCTGCCCCCAGCTTGGTGTCATCAGCAAATTTACTGATGATGGACTCAATGCCCTCATCCAGATCATCAATAAAGATATTAAAGAGGATGGGGCCCAGCACTGATCCCTGGGGAACTCCACTACTGACTGGCCGCCAGCTTATGCATCAACTCCTTATAGTTTCACCTAGAGAAACTGTAAACCACCTTTCCCTCCTTTGCTTATCAAAAAATATGAGCCTTATCAAAAAGCTTACTGGAATAAAATTTGTCACACTTCATGTGCAGTCTTGCTCAGGCCATTTAGAACTACAAAGCAGCAAATTCATTTGGGTATTCAACATCAGTGTTTTTCCACACAAAGACTTTCCCCTCCCTACCGCTCAAAAAAAGGTATTTAAGCACAGACATTCTCCGTGAAAAACTGTCCAAATGGACAACACTTCCTGTGGCAATGTAGCTACTATTTTTTATCTCCAAATCATTGTCTAAAATCACTGCTGGTATTTTCAAAGTAAATACCCAAAAAATTAGGCTAATTAATTAGGTCATTGAGTATTTTGGATGACAGTGTCAGATTAAAGTTGCTTAATCTGATTTAATTTCAAATTCACAAAACCAGCTGTAAATGAGGCCCAACAAACTGGAAACAAACGATAATTTCAACACCTTTTGATAAATCACTTCCTTGCCTTTCAGACAGCACTCGGGTTCCAGACTACAACTTTAAATTTAGCTTTCCAAAGCATTTTCATTTGCTTTTCATCCTAGAGCACGCACTGCAGCAGCTTAGGACAGAAGCAGCTAAAACCAGTTCTACTCACACCTTTCCAGTCAAAGAAAGTTATAATGATAGTGACGAATAACTGGCCAACTAACCTAATCAAAAAAGACAAGCTTCAAAAGGGCCGGCACAAAACCAGGCAACTATATCAATATTTGCACAAATTTGTCCAGGAGTGAATAGGTTCTTTGAATCCCAGGAGGCATGGCTGCCTGAAGAAGTGAGTCACCCTGGGGATGGATGGCGGGGTGTCTGTCAGAGAGAAAAGCAGCATTTGATGCCTGGGCATCTGGCACGCTGCCACCCATCCCATTTCTCCATTTCAGCTGGAGTTTTACAGAGGACGCAGGAGGCCAGCGGGGAACTGAGGGCGGCTGGGAGGGAGAATGGGAGCAGCACCACAAATTGCATGTCCTTCCAGGAGGCCTTAATCCCATGTGACATTTGCCACTGCTTACAAATCTGTGTGCAGCAGGGCCTGTTTGCCACACTGCTGTACCAAGCAGTGGGGAGACTGCCAGAGTGCTGCTCCAACACTTGGCTGGTTTTGCACTGGTTCAAGTGACAAGCAAACTCTCTTTTTCTTTCTCATGAAACTTTTACTTAATTCACAGGATTCAACCCGACCCTGCAGGATGTATTCATGCCAAGGAACTCCAAGTCGCACAATAAACTTTGCAAGTGAGGTTAACCACCGTTCAGCTACAGCTTCAGGTGCAAATAAGTGCACCTTCATGTTTGGAAGCTGTGCTGGTCCATTGTGGGGTCCTAAGTAAGCAGGTATCTAAACTTAGCTGATTCTAGCTCTAAGAAGTGATGGCAGGGTTCCAGAAAAAGGTACCAACAGTTCAAACGAATTAGGAACAGGTTTCTTCAATGATAGAGAGATAAGTTTCCAATATGTATTACCACACATTCAAAAAAGGAACAAAACCAGAAAACAAAAAGAAAACCCAGAAAAAAAAAACACCAGAAAACAAACAACAAAAAAAGATACCCCAGAACTTTCACAGATGTTACAGCACTGCTCTTAGCGTGGGAAACTGGCTGAGTTCAAACGATTCAGTGAAGCAACCTCAGCCTACAAAAAGACTGAACCTTGACAGTCTTTGACCAGTCCTCTCCACATGAAACTTATTCTCAGAATAAGCAACCTGAGATAAACACTAGGATGTATCATCTTTGGTGGCAGGCCCTGTAAGTATATTTAGGCTGAAAATCTTACAGCTTACTCCCCCTATTTTTTGATGGCTCAGCAGAAACTGTAGTTGATAGTGATACGACTTGGCTGTCAGCTTTACAAGTCCTGTTTTCCCTCCTGTTTCACTGGCATGAAAAACCCCCAGCAAATGCTAACTAAGCATTGCCAAAAATATCTCTCCTGATGAAGCAAATTGAATCAAACTGATGCTAGATGGATACCACAAACCAATTAGGAAACTGTAACTTAGATCATGTCTACACGGGTCCCTGTCCTTCAACACAGAACCGGATTAACAACCAGAACCTGGGAATTCATAGATTTTTTTCCCCCACTATGAATTCAGTCTACTCAGGGACCTAGCTGGAAGAAACAAAGTCTGTACCCCTTGGTCTATGAACCTGATATAAAAAACATTGCCTCGAGTGAGTTTCATCAAGAGCCAGGTGCCCAGGTTTCAAACAGGATCCAGACCCCCACCCTATTTTGTTGTCAGAGTATAAAGGGTGATACACAAAGACCCTGCCTTTTGCATGTCGCAAAAAAAAAGTGCTGTCTAGAGCTTCCACCTTGGTTTCCTTGTGCTGGCTCAGTGACTAGAGTGACTGACTCTGCCCTGCTCAGTGCCAACCTGCAGTGTCCTCTCTCAGGAATGTGCCCCAGGTGGCATGCCTCTGGGAAGTAAGTGTGCTCTCCTGCCTACTGATGTGCCCCTAGGGGAGCCCACCTGGTTATCATCCAGACCTCTGGACTGAGGCAACAAATTAGGGGCTTTGGAGTCTAAATTGGGAGTTCTGTTTCCAGAATGTTTCCTTCATTGAAAAGGACCTGCAAGGCTGTATCCTTTGTTGGGCAGCAAGCCAGCAGGCCACATGTTGCTCCACACCTTCTGTCTGCTTACACAGGTCTATGCTGCATCACCAAGGAAAGCTGCCCCAAGATATTAACTGCATTGTAGTATTTGCCTCAGTTAGCAGAAAAGCCATTTTTGGTCACCCACCCATTGTAGTCCAGACCTGAGCAGCTCCAGATACGCTGTTGGTGAAGCAGGAGGGGCAGCAGAAGCCCTCACAGCCACACTGCAGAGCACATTTACTGCCCCTTCTGCCCTTTCCCTGATGTCACTTTCTCATTATAACATTATACCAAATCACAATGGGGATTAACCACCCCCGTATAAGCTTATTATAGGCTTATGCAGGCTGCTAGGGCTTGGCTTTAGATGGCATTTATTTTAATGAGCCTCAGGCTGATGTCACTGCTACACTCATGACTGTATATCCCCGCTAAGTGCTACAATCAACATGGAACATAAAGTTCAGTTGCTTTATAAAGCATCTATACAAATGTGTGAAAATCCTGATGACATGCACTAAAAAAAAAAACCAAGGCTGATGATGCAATGGCAAAATAAAAATGTCAAAGTGTAACTAAGGGAATAATTACAGTCCATAATAAAAAAAAGACACTGCCAAGTGAGTAACACTTGATGGCAACTACCTGCATTTACTCTGCACCATTCACCTGCAGCAACACATATGCAAAGGCTTAACCTGTGCACATTAAAACATGTGGTGCAAGCAAGGACGTAAAACAAGGGAAGAAAGAGGACTTGTCTTCAAATCATACAGTTGTTCAGTGCTGAACTTGCTGTATTTAGCTGTGGATCAACAGCAAAGTCTCCAAGATGGAAGGTGCCTCCAGAAACACATGAAATTCAGTATGTCTTCATTTTAACTGAGAGCTGAAGCAACAAATTTAGGGTAAGAAGATGAGTATGTGGAGGACCTACTTTAGTCACCTTCATGAGAACTAAGCAGTAAGAGACACTGAAACATTGGCTTCTGAGAAATTAATTATTTCTCTTTTCAGCTCACAGACAATTTAACTGAAACTCACTCTTATTAAACAGAACAGTGTCTTTAACATAGGCAGATATAACAATATGGACTGATCAAGAAGAAAGTTAAAATTGGCAGAGTGTTTCAGCTTCACTTCTTATTTTCAGTCTCCAAACACAAGGCTAGAGCCTGCGCTGACTCACAAAATGTGTGAAAAGAGGCTCCTCAGTCGAACATGTCCACAGAACATCATTAACTCTTTTTCTGACTCCCAGAAGAGTGGGATTTAAGCCAATATATTCTGCAACTTCCTTTCCAGTTAGTACCTCTGCCTGCACTGACTTTGCCAGGATCACTTCATGATGTTGGTGAATGTAAGTCTGGGAAAGACGTCTAGATTCAAAGAAACAATGGTAATAGTGACCTTTTTTCTTCTTCTTCTTCTTTCCCCCCCACCTTCTCCTCCTATTCCAACTCTACCTGCATTTTATGTGACTACAGAGTTTTCAAAGAGCTATATCATAACAGCCTGTCGCAAGTGTATTGGGTGTTTCAGTTTGCCAGACCTGTCATAATAAATTAATTACAGGATGTTGCAGAAATGGCTGAGTTCCAGCAGCATCTTGCACAGTTTAATATAGCCCTGTTTCCCCATTTCGATGTATTTGTGGTTAGATAAATCCTCCGAAAATTTACAGCTGCTGCACATGAGTTTATTACACTCCCTGCCTGTGCAGGCGATGTAAGTGCAACAAAAATGTGATGTTCTGCTCACAGCATAGATTTTACTGATACTGCTTTAGCGGCGGGGAAACATTTTTCCGCCAAAAGTGGCATCTGCAGTTTCTGTCAAGTAATTTGCATTCGAGCATTTCGTCTTGTAAACTTGCCTGCCAGTCAAACAGAGTGCAAATTCATTCAGCCTGACATAGTTCTCACCAAAAACAAACCAACCACAATAAATCAGGTGGTTGCGGGGGTTGGATGAAATGTAGCTACCATATTTTATGAATACAAGCTAGAAAATATGTCTTCAGTCTTTAAAGTTAGTGTACTCTAATATATAAACCACAGCCACGATGCTGCTGCTGAAAGCCTAATCCTCCCTGACTTTCCAGGAGTTTTGAGTAGAGGGGCTCAGCCAATCCAAGCAGATTACAGGACTGAGAATCTATTTTTCATGTCACTGCTTGAAAACAGACCCTTCTGAAGGGAAGGCAGCTAGCAGTGGGCACATAACAGACTGAACAAAGGACAAAAGTCTTTCCAAAACCACTGAATAAGACACATCTATGCATAAGGAAAGCATCATAGGATATTTGATGCTGAGAACAGCAGCTCGACGCCTGATGTGAAATTCTCATCTCTGCTCTAGCTGTTTTGTGTCAGATGAAGAGGTTGGAGTGCACTGAATCAATGCAGACCTGCACATTGCAGCAGAAAAAATTATACACACGCCTTCTGAAGACCTCAGACAGAAATTAGGGGACCAAAGCTTCACCTATCCCAAGAGTGCTGCAAACCATAGCTAATACAGATCTTTCTAGCTCAGAGTTAGAACGATACTGAGCTACAAGTCACTGGAGAGAAACAGGAGAATATTCTTCATGGGTTCTAAGAGTTAGCCCAAAATGCTTCTGTAAATGCCATAGAACTGAAGCACATTAAAAAGTGTGTATTAAAACATGACTGAAGCCACCAAAGCTCTGCCATAACATGCCTTCTGTCTTGTTCCTTCTTAAGTTCCAATTTCTAATTGCCACATTCTTGCAAGTCTCCTCCAGACAGCAGTTTCCTTCTTAAGTTGCTTATTTCCTTCTCTCAGACCTCCTCGTTTCTACTCTTTCTGTGCAGTAGTTGTGTTCCTAATAAACATATTTTATACTCCAAGCAGTAACACTCCTTGAACTAACAGAGCATGTTTTTATAAGTGCAGGTGTACATCCGTAAATTAACTCGTCCAAAACATTCTGGAGCGTCACTCTACAACACGCTAAGGGAAAACCCCCCACGTACAAACCTGCACACAAATCTTTCTGGCCACCCTTCAGTATTCAGAAAACGCCTCTATCCCCTCCCAATTTCCACATCCATAAAATGGGCTGCACTGCATACATACTAATTTCATACATGCTAGAAGAAAGATCATTAAAAAAAATTCACCCCTCTTTGTGTTTACCAAACAAGTGTTTTTGCTTCAGTCTGTTCCCGCCTTAAATGAAGTATTTCCTATTCACCTTCGTAATTAGAGCAGAAGGATGTAGTGAATGAAGTGCCTCATTATCAAGTTTGTATCCATGGTCCCTGCAGAATGGCTACCATGCCGGCTATTTTTCATAGCTGTCTGCTTTTGCTTGTAATGGGCCATTGTTAACCCTAAATGATCCTGACATTCAATTCTCCATCAGACAATTGGGTCCAGCCGGCAGATTTAGTTCACTAGTCAACAGAGACTTTCAGTTGTCATGTTCCTCTGTGTTCTCATTAGCCCTTGTTTGACTGTGATCCGTCCCCTACTGCCTTCTGAATTAAGTGATGCTACAAATACACTTATTGTGTTTTATGATGTCTGTTCCTCAAATTATTTTAAGGGAAAAAAAAAACCCAAACCGAACAACCAACAAACCAACCCAATGCAATCTGATGGCTATGGGGAAATAGAGGGAAAATGGGCCAGCCCTTCCTTTCTGTTTTGCTAATTTATGCACTGCTCTCAGTGTCTCTGCCGTGTCATAAAAATGTAATAGGAACCGCGTGCTGTAACCACACTCACAAAACCTAAGCCCGGCAGAACAAGGAAAGGCTCCTGGTGCTGTTATCACCGGGCAGTTACAGCTACCTAATATTTACCCCTTTTTAAAGTAAGGGTTTATCTGCTTTGTTCCAGCAATGAACTTGTATCACCCTCTAAAAAAAAAAAACCAAACCCCAAATATCCTTCAAACAGACTTTTATAAGTCTTGTACTGTAATTCATGGCACAGGAAGCAATTTTGCAGGGCACTAACATTTTAAGACACTTAATGTAGATCTTCAATTAAGAGAAAACAGGAATGAAATGTGTCTCCAGTAGGTAATCTGGATACTCCTGGAATGCTTTTCTTCCACTGAACTTTTAAGTCCTCTTAAATACTTGGGACAATTTTCAGCAAATGTTCATTTGGAAGTGATGTTAAGGAGTAACACCAACAGAAACAAGAAGCATTACATAAAGTTTAAACTAAAAACTTGTTTGTTTGTTTTATTAAGTATTACCTTAATCTAAGCTGTCTCTAACTTTCAACCTGTCTTCTAAGATTAAAGTCTCAATGGCATTGTCTGAAGAGTAAAGAATCTACTAACGCTGAAGAGGAAAGCAGTTTGCTGAAGCCACATTTCCAAAGGAAAGGTCAAACCTGTCTTTGATATTAAGCCATCTCAATTTGTTATGAGATTTTAGAGTGAAGCTCTACTTTGAATCCTGAAAGATCACTTAGACCTTTAAAAAAAATAATCAGATCTTTTTGGTCATTTTCTGCCAAGTGAATGCAAAAAAGAAATCTAGCACCACAGTGGCATGGGATAAAGGATCAGAAGTGTTGAACCAACCATGTGGTAGAGAGGAAGATTAAAAAAAACACAAAGAAAACAAAACAAAAGCTATTGGAAGTGCAACAAAACATTATGAAAAGTTTATTTTCAGATCCCTGCATTTTCATGTTTGGCTCTTATCTGATTCCTTCTGCTTAATTGTTATTTGGAACTGTGCCTTGGAAGACACTACTGCTGCCTCTCCTCTCAATTTGGAAAGTGTGGCAAAGCAGCTCTATTCAGCTTCAGAGCAGTGAACATAATTGGAGCCCTACTTCGCAGGCATGAAAGGAGGTGCTGTGCCTTTGATTAGAACCACCATCTCTCTGTGGTGTTTATCTGAAGTGTTATTTCTGTCTTCAGTGTCCACAATGCCAAATTAACATTTTACAATGCTTTCCAATGAGCTCCCAGAACTTAGCTACTGCTCAGCTCTCCCTGACGTGGAGCTTGATGTCATGCTCTGCCCTTACTTTAAATGTGATCCAGGACATGTTAAGGAAATTAAAATGTTGAGATTTCTCTCTTTTATAAATCCTTTAAATCCTACAAGTTGCACAGAATGATGCATTACATTACATTGCAAAAGCACAGAGGTAAGAGGCTAGGAGCCTCCCTGAAGCAGGCAGTCCCAGGACAAAGATAATTTTACACCACCTCTGAGTGGGGAAATAGACATTGGTAAGTTTCCAGCATACATATGCAAAGCCCCTGTAGGGGAGGATTCTGGACACATGCTGTAGGTAGAGCAAAGCCAGCACTGTTAGTGAAGGACAGTTAACCAGTGGGGCCAGGAAGAAGAGTATTCGCTGCCACGCTTTACTCAAAGGGAGCAAGTTTGCAGATTTTTCTGGCTTTGAAACATGGGCATGGGTGTATTACAATATACAGCAACCAGTCATCTGCATCTGGGTGTATTTCACACATCAGTGCCCAACATGGTTATTCTCACTTCTTTTTTTAATAGACTCAAGTGCCCTGTCTACTGAATAAGGGCTTTCTAATTTTATGTTATTTATTGCTTCAGAAGGGGAGGAGGAGGAATTTCCTTAGCAGAGTAAAAATAAACTGGACATCATCAACCAGAAAAAAATACCAGCACTAACAGATAGAATGTGCTCTGTTTAATATAAAACATAAATTATTTAGCACTGCAGATAATTCAGTCAAGTCATTAGCAAAAGTTCACAACATAATACTCATTAAAAACAGACTGACACTTAGGAGGGGGTGAGGACTACAAGTAAAACAAACAGCACAGTTGGGTATGAAATATTTCATTCAGACACAAGAAAGTGCATTTGGCAAGACTGCTGCCAAAGCAGCCAGGAAATCTGACAAAACTGCAATGCATCTTTATTACATGCAGAAAACCTCATCTGAAAAATACAACTGCCTCCAATTGGCCACATTTATTTACCTTGGTAAGCATGAGTAGTCCCACTGGAGACAGTGTAGTTGCATAGCTGGTTATTCCAACAATTCACTTTGGAGCTGCAAAACGTAGCCCAAGTGAATATTTGATGTTGGGAAAAGTCTTTGTAAAAAGCTGATGGTTTAGGTGCACTGTGATGTTAATTTTCCTTTAGGATTTTACCATCCTGAACATTCCATTTTACTTACAACACATTTTTAAATGCTAATTTAATAACTCATGTAGTGGTTGGGCTTGTTTTGCTCTCCACTTTTTCACTTGATTCTCTGCTTCCAGTGGATTGATCTGCAGTCTACAGAAATGCCTAAGTTCAGTCGTAATCAGATAATAACGTGGTCAATGTTGTTGTTTTCAGTGGGGTTCTCATGAAGTATTAAAGTCAGATTCAGATTTTACCAGTCCAATGAGGAGCTGAACCTTCAAGTTCTGTTGATTTCAAGGAGCCCAGAGGCAAAAGTCTATCAAAACAGGTTTACACCACTTGTAAGTCACAACTGGTGCCATTTTGCATATTGGAGTATTTTATTTGTTCCTTTCTAATCCTAGAGGTGAGATTGTAGTTGCAGCCTTCCATGTGCGTGCTGAACATCACATCAGCATTTGGAATTAAATTATGACTATACATCATAGCATTCAGGCTCAAAGGCAGTGTTTGTCTTTCCATTTGTGGTTAAGTTTGAGCCTTTTGCTGCCTTTTTCTTCTTCTTCAATTCTACCCTGTGGGCTGTAGGTTCATTTTCAACACCGTTAGTGGTAACTGATGATACAGGAGTATCGAGACCCATTAAGTTGTGCTGATTTCCCCTCTCATTCCTCTGTATCCTTTTCTTCTTTTTCTTTTCAACTCTAGAGGAAGGTGGATATGAAAAGAGTAAAAAGAAACACAAAGTTAGTCCAAATTTAGAGCACTTTCCCCTCACAGCTGATGTGTTAGAACAATTGTTTGCCTGTTCCCCTTGAGTATAATGCTGAAACAGCTACAGAAACTACTGTTCCACAGCAGAACAAAGGCAGAAAACCCATGAAGACAAAATGAGAGACCATTCCACTAGTCCATTTTCTCACCTATCATAGCATTGCTTTGAAGAGAACTGATCACAGCTTTAAAAACCTGGACCTCAGCAAGGCTTTTGACACCATCCCCCACAGCAAACTCCTGGCCAAGCTATCAGCCCATGGCTTGGATGGGAGCACACTGCATTGGGTTAGGAGCTGGCTAGATGGCCGAGCCCAGAGAGTGATGGTGAATGGTGCCACATCCAGCTGGCGGCCAGTCACTAGTGGTGTGCCCCAAGGATCAGTGCTGGGCCCTGTGCTCTTTAACATCTTTATTGATGATCTGGATGAGGGCATTGAGTCCATCATCAGTAAATTTGCTGATGACACCAAGCTGGGGGCAGGAGTTGATCTGCTGGAGGGTAGAGAGGCTTTGCAGAGGGACCTCAACAGGCTGGACAGATGGGCAGAGCCCAACAGCATGAGATTTAACACATCCAAGTGCCGGGTTCTGCACATTGGCCACAACAACCCCATGCAGTGCTACAGGCTGGGGTCAGAGTGGCTGGAGAGTGGCCGGAGAGTGGCCAGGCAGAGAGGGACCTGGGGGTGCTGGTCAATGGTAGGATGAACATGAGCCTGCAGTGTGCCCAGGCAGCCAGGAGGGCCAATGGCATCCTGGCCTGCATCAAGAACAGTGTGGGCAGCAAGAGCAGGGAGGTCATTCTGCCCCTGTACACTGCACTGGTTAGGCCACACCTCGAGTACTGTGTCCAGGTCTGGGCCCCTCAGTTTAGGAAGGATGTTGACTTGCTGGAACGAGTCCAGAGAAGGGCAACGAAGTTGGTGAGGGGTTTGGAACACAAGCCCTGTGAGGAGAGGCTGAGGGAGCTGGGGTTGCTTAGCCTGGAGAAGAGGAGGCTCAGGGGTGACCTTATTGCTCTCTACCTGAAGGGAGGTTGTAGACAGGCAGAGGTTGGTCTCTTCTCCCAGGCAGCCAGCATGAGAACAAGAGGACACAGTCACAGTCTTACCCCAGGGGAGGTTTAGGTTGGATGTTAGGATGAAATTCTATTCTATTCTTAATCAGTAGTCAATAGATATAACTAAAACATAGAAATTACCAATCTCCTCCTCCCATAAAAGCCATTGTACTTTCGCCCCCATCATTTCCTAAACTCAAACATCAAAATACTTGCAATTAAAGAGAGATTTGTGATTTATTTTTATTCAAGAAGAATAAGACAGGTAGGCAAGTGCATAAAATAGGTTTTTCCATTTTAATTTACCTGACTATGACAGATTTACAGAGTTAGTAGCCACTCTAAGGGCTATTTATGCTTATCAGACTTCATACAATGCCAAAATCATCACTCAAGCTCCTGCATCTTTCCTAGTTAGTGTCTTTAACAAGGGAATTAGACTAGCCTTGGAGATGATGCCAGGGATTATGCAGATGTTACACTACTTCTACCATGAATTCCCACTCTTGGCAGGAGCTGTAACTTTATTTACCTATCAATACATAATAATATTTCAACTGTAAACTTTCAAGGGCAGGTACTGTCTTTGCTCAAAATTTGCATTATGCCTTGCCCAAAGGGGTCTTGGTTTGTAACCAGAACTGTTACGCTCAATGCTGATGAGAACACATAAATTAGTTGATGAACCAAGATTAAAGTATGTAATGAGATCACAGAATGTTAAGGGCCAGAAAGATCATCTAGTCCAACCCCCCTGCCAGAGCAGGATCATCTGTACCAGATCACACTGGAACACATTCAGATGGGTCTTGAATAAATCCGGAGAGGGAGACTCCATGACCCCTCTGGGCAGCCTGTTCCAATGTTCCATCAACCTCACAGAGAAAAAACGTTTTCCTTCTGTTTCCATGGAACTTCCTATGTCTCAACTTTCACCCATTGCCCCTTATCCTACCACTGGGCATCATCAAGAAGAGCCTGACTCCATCCTCTTGGCACTCACCCTTTACATATTTATAAACATGAATGAGGTCACCTCACAGTCTCCTCTTCTCCAAGCTAAAGAACCCCAGCTCCCTCACTCTCTCCTCACAAGGAAGATGTTTCACTCCCTTCATCGTTTCTGTGGCTCTGCACTAGACTCTTCCAAGCAGTTCCCTGTCCTTCTTGAACTGAAGGACCCAGATGCAGCCTCTTCTGGGCAGAGGAGGAAGAGAACCTCTCTAAATCTACTAACCACACCCCTTCTAATACACCCCAGAATGGCATTGGTCGCCTTGGCCACCAAGAGCACACTGCTGGCTCATGGTCAACCCTCCATCCATTAGGACCCCCAGGTCCTTTTCCCCTTTAATGCTCTTCATAGATGGGGTTGTTCTTTCCCAGGTGCAGTTTGTCCCCAATAAGGGAAAGAGCATTTTTGCTGGCAATGCTGTTCTAATATACTCATGGCAGATGAAAATGTTTACACATCAGCCTTGCTAATGCACTGATGACTATCTACCTGTAGTTTGGATTTTTTCTAAGGTAAATTGTGTATTCAATGAATGCATGAAATGAATGCAAGAACTGCTGCAGCTCTAATACTGGAACAACCTAAGGAAAAGGTTGTGGAGTTTACGACCCTCTGCACTAGGATTCCTGGAAGAATTTGAGAAGTATTGCTGCATCAGGAATCTGGGGTAGAAAATTGTAATTAATCAGTCATACAATTCCCAATCAATCAATCTGAGTGTTCAGCTTGGTCTTGTGCAAAATCACTTGTAAATTTATGCAGAGAGCACTACCTAGTGTAGCTCACCAAAACTGTACAGTAAGAATGTATCTTAGGAGATAATGTTTGCACTGAGAAATAATATCTGACCATTACTATTCCAGGGCAAACACTTCTAGCCTTTTCCAAAGACAGACTCACTACATGCAGTCACTGCTACGATTGCAAAGACAAGTGAATCACATTTCATTACGTTCTAGTCCATGGAAGAGCTTGGCAAGTGCATACTTTCAGATTCAAGCTTTAAGATCAAGGAAATCCATCACTCAGATTTGCATCCTGACCTTAAAGCGTGCAGTGAAACCTGCTCTCTCCATGTCAGGCAATACACAAGCGCCGGGAAAAAAATGCAGCAAAAACATAGGAAAGTCTACAATGTCCTTGTACATGGATGGAAAATACAGCACCAAGGAGGACTGACATGTCTGTCTGGCTCCCTTTCAATTTGGCTCTCCCTTGACAAGGCTGTCCCTCAGCACCAAATGTTACCTCATGGTATCTTTCACTCTCCCTCACTAATTATCAGGTGTAAATGGCTCAGTGTCTTGAAAGCTTGTGAATGAGGCTTTGCCACACTGCTCTTTGCCAAGACAGGGCAGCAGTGACATGAAGCATGACTTCAGAATGGCATTTCCATGATGCTCCTGCTAGTTCAGGAGGTGGGAGTACATTTCAGTGACGGTATCTTGTCACATTTTGAAATGTAACTGAAGTGGTTTTGGGGCTCTCTTTCTGCAGTGTGACCTATTCTAAGGACAGCCTTAGTTTCCCTTAAAATGAATATTTCTCATTTGATGTGACTCAAAAATCTTTAATTTGATCAAATAATTTGTGATTCCACAGTTTAAATCTGTGGTCCCACATTCTTCACTGGATGTCCTGGAAAGGCCACTCCAAATAAATCCTTTCCTGAGGTGCTATTAATGAGTTGAATTACACCAAACTTTTGATACTGGCTTCTAAAATACTGTTCCAACCACCACAGTAACTGTGCTTTTAAGGAACTTCCTTAATGCCTATGCTATCAGAATAGTTATGTCCAAAATTCAATGCTGAATTCTGCCCATGTGTAGTTACATGGCCCACTCCTCATCATCAGGAGGGTTAAACTTTCCACTCACAATTTATTTTCAGATCTAGATCTAGCTTGAGATAGAAAACGAAGATACAAAGGTAAGCTAAAATTAGATATGTATCTGCATCTACACTGTACATGTGCAGATTAATTAGATGGGGAGGGGACCACTCTGGAAAATGATCGGTGAAACAACTGCTTAGATGACAGATACCTGCAATGGCAAACACAGGAAGTATTTTCAGATGTGTTTCTTGAAGTCTGAATGGTTGCAATAGGTAATACATGGTGGAAGCTCTTGTTTAAAATCTTGAGATGTTATCTGTTTGCAGCTTTCACACAATGAACACATACAACCTTTTAGCAAATGTTGTCTTCTCACTACAGGACAAACTTCTGTCATTGACAGCAGTTAATTTTTAGAAGGTGCAAAACCAGATTGCAGTTTGCAGCAATAAAGCCTAATACACACAGCTGATGGATGACAGAGGGCAATCCCACATCCCTGAGGTTTGATTCTTCTTATATGCTTGCTCTTCCTGGGGAGAGAGTACATATGTGTGTCTATATAGACACACACAAACTGTTATTTCCTTCACAGTAAAGGTGAGGGAGCACTGGAACAGGCTGCCCAGAGAGGTTGTGGAGTCTCTTCTGGAGACTTTCAAAACCCACCTGGATGCATTCCTGTGCAGCCCACCCTAGGTGATCCTGCTTTGGCAGGGGGGTTGGACTTGATGATCTCTGGAGGTCCTTTCCAACTCCTAATGTTCCATAATTCTACGCCTCTATAATTCTATGATGCATTCTGGGCTGCACCAAGAGGAGTGTGGCCAAGAGATGTGATTCTTCCCCTTTCCACTGCTCTTGTGACACCCCATCTTGAATACTGTGTCTGGTTCTGGTGTCTCCATCATAAGGAGGACACAGAGCTGCTGGAATGAGTCCAGAGGAGGGCCACAAAGATGATCCAAGGTCTGAAAAACCTCTGCTGTGAGGATAGGCTAAAGGAGCTGGGGTTGTTCAGCCTAGAGAAGGGAGGACTCTGAGGGGATCTTAGAGCTGCCTTCCAATACCTCAAGGGAGCTGACTTGAAGGCTGGAGAGGGACTTGTAAAGATGTCTAGCAATAGGACAAGGGGGGATGGTGTGAAGCCGAGGGAGAGTAGGGTTACACTGGATCTCAGGAAGAAGTTCTTCAGTACAAGGGTGGAGGGACTCTGGAACAGGTTGCCCAAGGAGGTTGTGGATGTCTCCTGCCTAAGGGTGTTCAAGGCCAGGTTAGATAAGGCTTTGAGCAACTGAGTCTAGTTGTGAGGCATCCCTGGCCATGGCAGGGAGGTTGGAGTAGATGATCAATAAGGTCCCTTCCAACCTAAGCCATTCGATGATTCCTTCATGTTTCCTGTGTGAAGTACTTTTGGAATGATTATCCTAAAACTAACTTCTTGCTTTGTGTGCTAGAAAAAAGTAACCCTGACAACATTTCTCCCAGTTTTTTTTAACAGCAGATGTAGAACCATAGAATTGTTTTGGTTGGAAAAGACCTGAAGGATCATTGAGTCCAACTGTTGACCTAATTGCCACCATGGCCATTAAATCATGTCCCAGAGTGTGACGTCTACACATTTTTTTAACACCTCTAGGGACAGTGACTCCATCACTTCCCTGGACAACCCACTCCAAAGCCTGACCACCCTTTCAGTAAAACAAGTTTTCATAATATCTGATCTCAACCTCTCCTGGCCATTTCCTTTAGTCCACAGAATCATAGAATGGCTTAGGTTGGATGTGACCTCAGAGATCTTTTACTCCAACCTCCCCACCATGGGCATGGCTGCCTCTCAGCTAGACTCAGCTGCTCAAGGCCTCACCCAACCTGAAATACTCATTTGCTTTCTAAAAACATTGATTTTGTAAAAAAGTTCTATCACTTGATACTAGGGAGAAGGGACTTGCCCCCACTTCACTACAACCTCCTTTCAGGTAGTTGTAGAGAGCAATAAGGTCTCTTCTCAGCCTCCTCTTCTCCAGACTAACAATCCCTCAGCTGCTCCTCATGAGACTTGTTCTCCGGGCCCTTCATCAGCTTCACTGCCCTTCTCTAGACATGCTCCAGCACCAAAATGTCCTTCTTGTAGAGAGGGGGGAAAAACTGAACACATTACTCAAGGTCCAGCATCACCAGGGCAGAGTACAAGGGCACAATCACTTCCCTCCTCCTGCTGGCCACACCTGATACAGGGCAGGATGCTGTTTGTCTTCTTGACCACCCAAGCACACAGCTGGCACATTTCAAATGGTTATCAGCCAGAATCCCCAGGTCCTTTTCTGCTGGGCAACTTTCCAGCCCCGTTCCTTCAAGTCTGTAGAGTTGCATGGGGTTGTTGTGACCCAAGTGCAGTGCCTGGCACTTGGCCTCGTTAAACCTCACACCACTGACCTTGGACCACTGAACCAGCCTGTCCAGATCCCTTTGCAGAGCCTTCCTACCCTCATGCACATCAGTACTTACACCCAATTTAGTGTTGCTTATGAAATTTGAAGTAACACAGAAAATTGTTTTAAGTATGCCTTGCTTACTGTGTAGCAGGTGAGTCTTCATTTGTGTCACGCTCCAAACTGCATTTTAGGTCCCTTGACTTGCTGGTGACTGGTGACATCTGTAAAAGAGAGGGGGGAAATAAAAAAGCAGGAAGGTAAAACGAAGACATACAATGGGGCCAACACACATACATAGAAAACCCACCAGCTTCCTGAATAAGGAGAGAATATACCTCTTTTGAAAAAGAGTGTCTATCAGCCATAAAATGTTAAGTCCTATGTGGTTACAAACAAGGAAACAGTACCCTGCTTTGAAAAAAAATAAAGAAAGGGGAGGACAAAAAAAAAAAAGGAAGCTACTTGCAAATAAAAGACACTTTTCAGGTATGTGTAGAAGCAGAAGGTTATGAATCTGCCTGAAAGCAGCTTAAAATACATATTGTCTGTAATGAATTATTTTGGCTACTACGTAATTAAAGAGAGAGTGCTAAAAAGCTATCTTACAGCAGAGTTTTCACAGGAGAAACCTATTTTATAAGCCCAGTTCAAATCAGTCCAGGCAACTATAATTTAGGACTAAAAAGCCCAGCAACGCTCCCCCCCAAAAAAAAAAACCCACCCCAAACCCAACAAACAAACCACCAAAAAGCCAAACCACCAAACAACAAACTTCAAACCTGGAAGAATTTAAGTAAATTCTCTAATTTCCAATGCTATTAGTGGCTCTCTATGCAACTCACTCCCTCTATAATGAGGTCTCACACAGGAAATGTGAAAGTCCTTCCTGAGTTTATTGTCTTCAGGGACAAATTATTTTCCCTACAGTCTTACACTCAGTTCACAAGTACCTAGTAACTACCCATTCAGTTTCATTTTCATGGAGGGCAGAAGCCAACATAACTGATAGGCCTTATGCTTCGCTCAAAATTTGCTCTGCTGGAAGCAGGCATACACCATACATCCAGCTATGAACATCAAGCCTCCAGAGCACCACAGCTGAGAAGAACAACTGTGGAAAACAGTGCAGCACATTGTAGGTTCATAGACAAAGCATCACAATGGGAGAAGGATAGGCTTGAAACTAACTCAGCCCATGTTTACAACTTTTTGACAGTTGAATTTCAGATTCATGTCCAGCCTAAAGCAAAACCTACTATATTGTTTCTGAATAGCTCAAATAGCCTTAGTGTTAAAAATATCAGACCATCCAGTTCTGCCAAGCACAGAGATGCTCAATCTGCTTGTAAATAAGACGCTTAATGTTTTGCTATCAGCCTGAATTGCTCCCAGAAACAGTTACACACACTACTCTCTCTCAAACTCCAGTTAAAAATGAGCAACGTGAGGAAGGGAGAATCATTCAGCAGCTCTGGAGTGTCTAACAACTGCATCTCAAAAAACTAACCACAAAGTCAACAAGAGCTTTCTGCAAGCAATATAGAATTAAAAAAACAACAACCAAAAACCCCAGTTCTTGACTCCAGTCTGCCAGTTGTTCATTTTGTGTGACCTCATATCAAATGAAGAGAAAACAGTGGGGCGCTTCACAACAGTTCTTTTTATCACTAGTTTCAGTGCTTCAAAATGGAATGAAAATACTTCATTTTCAGCCCTATTTTCAGACACTAAACTTCTGCATCACATATTTCAAAGCCCTAATGAATAAGATGTAGCATTCCCCTTCTTGACCATAATAAAACTTAGCATTCAAGTACTAATGTCCAGCTTTAAATCAGGATGAAGTGAGGCACCAATGAAAAGTGTCTTGGCATGCTCCAATGAAGATCATACTGGAACCAGAACCTGTATCTCCCAAGCATCAGTTCTAGGTCATGACTAGTTTAATTACTCTCTTAAATTATAAACATAATTAATTAAAAAAATATGTCTACCCAATGTCAGCAGTTGAATGAAATTTGAGCTTTTTTGTCCTGGTCCTGCAGTCCTGCTATCTAGCATTATTTTATTAGCTTAATAGCATTGTTCTGCTGACTTAGAAGAAACAAGGTCAAACTGCCATTGGCTTACTAAATTAATATAAGCACACTGCCCACAACAGCCATACTCAAACATTAGTCACTAGAAAGAGTCTGTTGAAAACACAGAGATTGCTGGATTAGTCTAAGCAGGAGTCAGCCTATTAGAGTATAATAATCTAACATTGGTGGGACTATGAAGAAGCAAAAAAAAGTCTTCCACTTCACATACAAAATCCTTGTTAATACAGTAATAAACTTGAGACTAAGTCAGTGGTAAAAGTAAGCACATGCTATGTCTGTGAATGAGAGAGCCACAGGCAGAGAGGACATGGCCTTGACTTTGCCTCTGATGCACCAAAATTTTGCAAAACCCACATTCTGTTTTCTATCAGAACCCTTTCCTGAATTCCTGTGTTTTCTGCCCTCATTTAAGGAACCTGAAAACACCACATTCACTGGAGCACCCAGGTTACAGGCCCACCTCAATTTCTTGGGATTCTTCATCAGTGCAGCAAGAACTTCACTCCATGAAATTTCTATTGGCAGTTTAGATGTATGTTGTAATTAAAGATGACTGTGACCTAATTCTGTGGGTCAGAAGTTAAGTAACTCATAAGGCAGGAAAACAAGGTTTGCATAAAATGATTATGTTATGAATGCAAAGCTGATGGTAGAAAGTATTTTGAAACTAGCTTCTTTGAACTACAACTTTTTTCCTTAATTATTATTTGCAAAGATTAATATTGGATCTTGAGCACTACACCCTCTTCTAATGTTAATGATTCCATTTTATTCACTCACCATAAAATTCTGATGCTCACCTAGATATGGAAAACTATTTTTCATTAGACTATCTGGTATTATCAGTAATTAAAACACCATTAGTATTCTACATTTTAAGTGCCCTATTTAGCCTCATATTGTAGCAAGCTCTTAAAAGTAACTACTGCGATGGTTTTCAAAGTAATTGTGTTTTGAAGTCTTAACATTATGAGCTTCAGTACTCCCCAGCAAAAAAACCAACTAGGAAGAACAGTCTATGTAGCAGACCTGTGCATAACTCAGTATTTGGGAAAACATGCTTGTGGCCAAAACCCAAACACAACCAAAAAATGCAAGTTGGATCTTCCTGTACTTCAGTATTCCTAAGGTTGGAAGAGACCTCAAAGATCATCGAGTCCAACCTGTCACCACAGATCTCATGACTAGAGTAGGGAGGACACTACTGCCCACTGCAGGCTTGAACTCACGACCTTCCCATTAAGGGTCTTATGCACTTCCTGCTCATGGGAACAACTTAAGCAACAACTTAATTGTTCAATAAATAATGTTTGGATTTGAAAAACCAATAAAGAGGGGAGGGGGAAGGCAGCTCAATTTTCTGCCAAAGCAAATACCACCCCCCCTCCATAAGGCATTACAAAATAATGATTTACCTTATTTCTCATGTAAAAGAAATTTCCTTTCATCAGCTCTTATACTGAAAAAAATGAAAAGAAAGGAAGGAATAGGAAGAAAAGTTGCTGTGTCACTGCTGCAACACAGGAACTGCCATAACCGATCAGCCCCCTCAGTGGTCGTCTCAGCAGTTTTGTCTCAAAAGAATCAGGTGTTGCCTAAAGCCAAAATGCTGTAGAACTTTCCTGCATCATCACAGCTGAATGACAATTTGTTTCGTCTGTGTGGCGCTCTGTAGCTTTTGGAAAGCCGCTGCGTTTCAAGGCATCGCAAGTCTTACACTGAGATTTGATTCATCCTTTGATTCAGCTCACTGTCTTCTTCGCAACTTGAAATTCAAACCCACAACAAAACAGCCTGATTTGTGTTTCCCAATCATTCAGGTATTTTGGGGATCTCAGCCTAAAATGTGTGAGTGAAAAAAAAACTAAATCTAAGCTTACTTTTGACTTGTAGTAGGTAGGTTTAACAAAGATTTTCTTCTACCAGTATTTAGCTGGAGTCCATTCCAGCCTAGTGTGCCCTGAACTTGGTTAAAAGCAGAAGCTGAATACAACAAAAAAAGGGGGAAAGTAAGGATGCACCCAGCTCACTTTTCTACACCAGGTACTCTTTTCTACACTCTTGTCACTGCCTATTCTTTGCTTGTAAGTATACCCTCTTATAATATATCTTGTAAGTATCACAGTATCACTAAGGTTGGAAGAGACCTCGAGGATCATCGAGTCCAATCTGTTACCACAGACCTCATGACTAGACCATGGCACCAAGCGCCATGTTCAGTCTCCTCTTGAACACCTCCAGGGATGGTGACCTCCCTGGGCAGCCCATTCCAATGACGAATGACTCTCTTAGTGAAGAACTTTCTCCTCACCTCGAGCCTAAACTTCCCCTGGTGCAGCTTGAGACTGTGTCCTCTTGTTCTGGTGCTGGTTGCCTGGGAGAAGAGACCAACTTTTCCTGGCTACAACAACCTTTCAGGTAGTTGTAGAGGGCAATGAGGTCACCCCTGAGCCTCCTCTTCTCCAGACTAAACAATCCCTGATCCCTCAGCCTCTCCTCATAGGGCTTGTGCTCACGGCCTCTCACCAGCCCTGTTGCCCTTCTCCGGACACGTTCAAGTGTCTCAACGCCCTTCTTAAACTGAGGGGCCCAGAACTGGACACAGTACTCAAGGTGTGGCCTAACTAATGCAGAGTACAGGGGCACAATGACTTCACTGCTCCTGCTGGCCACACTATTCCTAATGCAGGCCAGGATGCCATTGGCCCTCTTGGCCACCTGGGCACACTGCTGGCTCATGTTTAGGCACCTGTCAATCAGCATACCCTGTTATATAATTTTTCCCAAGACTTGTCAATGATTCATTACTTTTCTCTGGACTCTAGCTGATTTTGTATTGTCCTTGGATGCTGTGTGAGATAAAAAGCAACATATTTGCTTGGTTTTGCACTGTTACTGTACACACTGTGTCTTTTGAATATCTATGTATTATTTAGCCTATTACAAGTGAATTATTAAAAAATGCAGTCAATTTAATTTGAAGTGGCAGAAGAACCACTGTACAGACTATTTTAATGAAAAATTATTATAATTGAGTTTTAATAAAAAAAAGTGCTACTAGTTAGTTCTATTGTTAGAAAAATATGTCAACCACAGGCCCTTGGGAAAATACAAGTGATCAAGACTAATTCTCACAAAGGTGAATAACAAATACCAGCTGTACATTCTAGTAACACTAGCTGGTGCACACAACAGCACTTTGATCCAGTTAACCAACTAGATTCCTGCTATATGAAAACAGGAAATAAGATGTCCCCATGAAAATGATCAAGTCTTTTATGACAGTATACATCTCAGCACCTTTCCCTTCTCTAATGCAGGTATAAGTGAAACTGGAGGACTATAGCAACATAATCCCTCTGGGATACCCTCCTTGCCTCTAGCAACATGAAAGAAATCCCCAGGCTTTCCAGTAATGTTGCAATTTTTTTCCCTGTATTTGTTGCAGTCTGCCTTTACAGGAGCATGCAGAAGTAATGCACACTTGTCTGTCATGCACAATGGTTTGGCTAGGAATTTCTCACTACAGCGAGGTAAAAGATACTTCAGATTAATTATTACCACTTGGTGGAGTGATGAATTCTGTTTTTCAAGTATAGTTAGAAGCAAAACACTTAGTAACTTGATTTATAGCAATTGGCTTCAACGAGACAGCCGGTTTCAGCAAGGCTAACAAGTGAGCAATCTGTACTCAATTTATTAAATGCTGTCTCTCTCTGTTCACCTATGAAAAACAAAAGCTACACAAAAAAAAGAAAGCGTAACAGAAGTAATTTTGAGTGTTTTAACCTTGAGCACTGGAATATATATTATGCAGCTAAGATTAGATAAATCACCTGAAGAAAAAAAAAGAGAAGAATTGTAACTAAGCAACACAGCATCTCTTTTGAGTCCTGCAAATCAGACAAAACATTAGACTCAATTGTAGAAAAGTACATGGAAAAGTCAAGCAATTTGGAAGAAATCTGAAAACAAATTTTGAAGTATTTATATTAGTACCATCTGACTAAATCAACAGCTGTGGAAATCACATTTAAGAAGGATACAGACACTTTGTAATTAAAAATGAATTAAACTTCAGCAGTTATTGGACGACTACTATTTTTTTGATTTCTTTTGCTTACAAAGTATTTCATGTTTTAAGATAATCAGCAGTCTTCAAAGAAGGGGAACATGAGCTATGCAAAGTTTCTAATCTGTGCTTTTTCTGGAGAAGTGAGAGCCATTTGGCCTGCTCTGCACATAGCAATATCTCTAAAGATCTGAAAAAAATAAAATCAGACAAATAATAAAACAAAACCCTCAAAAAAACAAAAAACCCCAATCAAACTCAGAAATCAACCCCCAATTTTTTCCCTTGACCAAAAAAGAAAGTTAGTTGCTGGGTTTTTTTTTATTCTGTACATAGCATATTCTCACTGCTCACAGGAAGAGTTGTTGGCCATTGGAACGGGCTGCCCAGGGAGGTGGTGGAGTCACCAGTGTGCCCAGGCAGCCAAGAGGGCCAATGGCATCCTGGCCTGCATTAAGAACAGTGTGGCCAGCAGGAGCAGGGAGGTCATTCTGCCCCTGTACACTGCACTGGTTAGGCCACACCTCGAGTACTGTGTCCAGTTCTGGGCCCCTCAGTTTAGGAAGGATGTTGACTTGCTGGAACGAGTCCAGAGAAGGGCAACGAAGTTGGTGAGGGGCTTGGAACACAAGCCCTATGAGGAGAGGCTGAGGGAGCTGGGGCTGCTTAGCCTGGAGAGGAGGAGACTCAGGGGTGACCTTATTGCTCTCTACAACTACCTGAAGGGAGGTTGTAAACAGGCAGAGGTTGGTCTCTTCTCCCAGGCAGCCAGCACCAGAACAAGAGGACACAGTCTCAGGCTGCACCAGGGGAGGTTCAGGCTGGAGGTCAGGAGGAAGTTTTACACAGAGAGAGTGATTGCCCATTGGAATGGGCTGCCCGGGGAGGTGGTGGAGTCGCCGTCACTGGAGGTGTTCAGGAGGAGACTTGACAGGGTGCTTGGTTACATGGGTTAGTTGATTGGGTGGTGTTGGGTGATAGGTTGGACGTGATGATCTTGAAGGTCTCTTCCAACCTGGTCTATTCTATTCTATTCTATTCTATTCTATTCTATTCTATTCTATTCTATTCCATTCCATTCCATTCCATTCCATTCCATTCCATTCCATTCCATTCCATTCCATTCCATTCCATTCCATTCCATTCCATTCCATTCCATTCCATTCCATTCTATCCCTGGAGGTGTTCAAAAAGGGATTGGACGTGGCACTTGAAATCATGGTTTAGTAGTCATGAGGTGTTGGGTGACAGGTTGGACTTGGTGATCTTTGAGGTCTTTTCCAACCTTATTGATTCTATGATTCTATGATAATCACATGAACAGGAAATCTTCTGCATACAGTATAGTATGTGATAAATGAACACCAACATAATGCCATATGTAATTGCAACCCAATACAAAAAGATAGTGGGAGTGGAGAGATATTAGATAGTCAGAACAAAAGCTTTTCTTTCCCTTTGCTCCTTCAAACTATGAAGTCCACCTTCCTGAGCAATCTACAGGATGAGTACAAGCGCACTCATTCACATCAGAGAACCCATCAGCAGCTTGCATACTGAAACATCCATTGACAAGAACATTTAGATGCAGCACGTCTCCTAGGCTAAGGCTTTATGATCACACTGTATATCTATAATTAGAATATTATTACATGGGCTGAAAACTCTTGAGAGGAAAAACTTCACCTTTTTTTCCTACACAACCTTAATTTAATAGCAGGAAAATTGAATGATCTGTGGGCAGTGCCAAGAATGGCAGTTAAGTACCCAAAAGTATGTCAGGTTTTGACAAATCCACATTCAACCACTACTTACGTTAGGTAGCTGGAAAAGAATCAGTGAGAGAATTGCCACTCATCACAATGAGTGCAAAAGTAGGCAGAATATTTAATTGGCACATGATGGAACAGCTGTTTCCACATGAGACAAATACTAGATATCTGCTGAAAATCTATCTGCTTACCTGGAATGAGGCTTATACATAAGAAATTCTTCCAAAAGGAATGAGAATTAATACAGGCCACCCAGCACACAAAAGACATATTCCACCACTATTTACAGAATACTTCCTTCTCAAGTTACTACCTTATGTAGTGTTGAAGAACCCTCCTCTGCTTCTGTTGGTCCTTCAGGTAGGAGAGGAGCAGAATCTGGTACTAATCCTGAAGGTTGTTCTTCATATTCTTCTGAAAACAGGATCCATAATTCACCATTATAAAAGAGTCATGAAAGAATTACTGGAAGTATGTACTTTATGTGACTATCAAAAACTATCAAAAATGGGATGTAAACTGAAATCAGTGAGAAGTGTCTGAGGAGAAATTTTATGTGAGAGTTTATCAAAATGTGCTCACTAAATTTTATTCATATTAGTTAGCTTTAAATGTGATTTATATAGAGACCATTTATAACATAGGTTGCTATACAAAAACAACCAAATGTTTACATGACTAAGAACAAATTGCATACTGGCAGCAGTGCAGCTGACACTTGACAAATGTGTCATATGCGTTTCTTTGGATTCAGTAGAAGGATGGTCACCAACTGAAACAACAAATTGCATACCAATGGTTTTTTTGCACAGTTGGATAATGCTCTCAGAACTTTTGTTTTATTTTTAAGAACAACAGATCATCACTGAAGAGCCTTCCTAAAGACTGCTCTTTGGCTAATTTTGCAAGGAATTAAGGAAGGAGAAAATGCACAGGATGTGCAAGTGGAGAACAGAGAGGAAGAGCATTAATTAACTGATTTTAATTATCACCATCAGGCTACCATAGTGCTACAACCAAGTTTTTTTTAAGAAAGAGGAAAAATACAGAGGGAAACACAGAGGGAGGAACTAGAAAATGGAGGGAAATATCTTGAGAAATATTGGGTTAACATTGGTAAACACCTGGTAGCAAGTTCAATGCCCAGATATGAGAGTTAACCATTAGTGTTCTTTTAAAACTTCACACTGAAGTCCACTTCTGGGGAACTCGGTATTCTCCATTAGACTGAGGGGAAAATCGAGAGCTTTTACAGCAGTGACCAGTTAGACCTAACAGAGACTGCCTAATAGCAACCTAAGATGTCTGTGAAATGTTTTGATGTGTCCTAGAACACTGCCAAAGCAGGGCATGAGCTAGGTGGCTATATGTAAGAAGAGACAAGGAATCAATCCACTTGATTGATAATTAAGCTATTACTATATAAACTGGAATGTTTAACTATGTGCCAGTACCTTCCTCAGCCTGCTATGTTAACTTGCTAAGTGCTTAGCTAACATTATACAGTTTCTGCATCACAGTAAGTCAGCACCATACCATTTGTGTGCTACATAAATTCGTACCTTCAGAACAATAAACAGTACAGCACAGTAAAATCTTGGACCATCAGTTAAACCCACACTGGTATACCAGGAAGACAGCAGTAAACTTACTTTCACCAGCCACATAATTAGCTGGAAAATAGCCTTGCTGTCCATTTGCTAGGCTGCCAAACCACCAGTTATCATTATCTTTGTATAACACTTGGATAATGTCACTGCGATGGATGGTTAGCTCATCTGATCGATGCGCTGTGTAGTCATAAAGAGCCACTACCTAAAAGAGAGATAAGAGCACCACAGCTTTATCACAACCATGCCACAGAGAAAAAAGCGCAACATTCACTTCCTCTTGCAGAAAAGCAGCTGAAACCAAAGCTGCACTTTGGTAAAAGCTGAGGCTGTCTCAAGTTTTGCTAATGGGATCAGGGGTGGTGGGAAAGCAGCAGGAGAGGCAAGATAAAGGACTGTGGGATTGTAGAAATGGTTAAGAACATTCAATTCACTAAGATTAGCTTCAAAACAGCAGCTGTTAGTTTTATAAGCAATTTACTTGGGAAGCAAAGGGAAGAGAAAAAAAAAAACAGCCTTCATATATTCACTTTCTCAGAATTGTTACACCACCTTCAGATCCCATTCTGTGTGTGCTCATGAAGCATATGTGTTTGAATAAATACTCCAGCAGCATGACAGCTTTACTGAAGGAAATTATTATTAATGTTTTCTGAAGCAACAAGGATTTACATACACAATTTTACAAATACCTGCCAAAAATACATTTACATTCCACTTCACATAATAAACCCATTTGCCTGTGAAACACAGAGCATCTCTACCTTTCTGGAAAAAAGTACTAGCAGCAGTCAGCACCATGCATACTACAAGAAGGTAGCTGATCCTTGGGGTTCCTTCCAACCTGGCATTCTGTGATTCCATAAAGACATCACCAGAAACCTGATTTAATCACTGAACATCCAAATATTGCCCTACAAACAAAAATCTGACCTGAGGGACTCATAGAAGACTGAAAACAAGTGAACTCTAGCAATAAGGGAATTGCTCACTTTCCTCATCATAAGAGCATAATTATGACCTATTTTACACAATGAACACAGCTTCCCTACCTATCATCTTCACCTCAGATATCTCTATGAAATTCTGAGGTCAGAAACAGGGATCGTTAGGAGGTTACAGGTGACTGATGGAGACAGCAAAGTTATTATGAAGATGGGGACCTGGAGAAAAAAAACTTCCTTTTTATATTACTCATGCACACATTGAAATCCTAAGACTGCTGAACTGTGCAGTGCTTTTCATATTTTTGTTTCTCTTTTGAGTAAGATCATCTGAGAGCTGTGTGTAAAAATACTGACAATGTCACTTGTTTTTTTCCTAATTCCCTATGAGCAATCAAGTGGATTACATCAGTTATGAGTGACAAAAGATGGAAATGATTCTAGCATTGCAAATTCTATTATGTAATTTGTGAGGTGGTCATCATCCAAAAATTTTTATGAGCATAGTTCTCAGTAGCTGGGAAATTCACCAATGCAAACATGCATTCATAAAGCGGTGAAACAATGAAATATCCTTTAGCATAGCTCTCCTCTCTGCATTAGGAAAGCTAATACAGTAATTACAGATGCTGACAATATACAAATAGTATCTATAGAACAGAACCAAACTCAAATATACTAATGAGTACCATAGAGAAACAATACAGAAAAGGAAGCTCACATGATTATGTCCAACAAGGGGTGCTCTACCAGTGCCCACTTCAGTTAAGTGACAAGAGTTTCCTTAGCAGAACTATGAAAATCATGAGGTCACTTAAGTTTAAAGAAGAAAAACACCCCAAAGGTAACATTGATTATTCGACAGCATGAAAAATAATGAGAGGCAGAACAACAAATACTCCTTTTTGCATTGTCTTTTGTAAGATCTGGTGTGATTATGGAGCAAAACTACAAGTGGGTAGATTCAGTCAGGAAGAAATTCTTCCCCATGAGGGTGGTGAGACACTGAAAAAGGTTGCCCAGGGAGCTGGTGGAAGCCCCATCCCTGGAAGTTTTTAAGGCCAGGCTGAATGCGGCTCTGAGCAACCTGATCTAATGTGAGGTGTCCCTGCCCATGGCGCGGGAGGGTGGAACTCGATGATCTTTGAGGTTCCTTCCAACCCTAACAATTCCAATTTTTATTTTTATTGTTGTTTGGAAAAAAAAAATCCCAAAATTCAGTAATGGGAAACGCTGCCAACAAACAGCTCAAACCAATTGAGCAAGTCCCACTGTCTGTCTCCCAGAAATAAAACATTAAAATACCAATGTGCCTTGTAATACAACTGGTTTAGCAAGCCTAACAATTTAAATGAAATGTAGAAATTGCTATTATATTCTCTGGAGACATATGATCAGAAAATGACCATACATACAAGAAATGCACCTCAGGCCCAAACAAGAATGTAAAACACTCACAATTACGCCCAAAGCAATATAACTTCTCCTGTTGTGACATTCAGACATATGGTAAGTTCTGCCTTGCTCTAAGCTCAAGCACAAAGCAAATAAGTAATGACACTGATATTCAGGAACATTTACAAAACTGGATTTTTCAGAAGTGATATAAAAGCAGCAGTAATGTGGCTGTGCTGGTTTTGAACACATCTGTAAAAACTACAATATAGTTAGCCATGGTTTAGTAGTCATGAGGTCTTGGGTGACAGGTTGGACTTGATGATCTTTGAGGTCTTTTCCAACCTTGTTGATTCTACGATTGTATTCTATGATCTAAGGCATTTAAAAAAAAAAGGCAATAATTCCATGAGATCATGCTAAACCAAACAAAAAACAAACCAAACAAGTGCTTTCAAAAGCACAGATACAGTGCAACAGGTGTAGAAAGCACTGAAAAAAATTACATAATACTTACTGTCTCTTGCCCGAGCGGACAACTGCTTCCTCCTCTCATTCCCAGGGCAGTCAGGCAGTCACCATTCTACAAGTAATTATTAAGAAAGCTGAACTTGAAATATTTTTATAAACTGCAATTTTGAGTATTTCTAGGTCTACTGGAAAGCACTAAGAAATTATCTGTAATAAAATCTTTTTATTACAAAAGAGAAAGCAGAAGTGGTGTTAGGCAACAGTGAGTAACACTGGATATTTGCAAGTACGCACACTACACCAGAGACAGCATGGAGGAAGGCAGAGGATTGATGGCTATGAAGTCTAAGCTTGTTTGCATTGCAAATGTTACAGTAAATGTTTAAGGAGTTGCTGCAGTGAACTTTACCTCTGAACCACTCTGCAAAAGATGGCACTTTCATATAATGGAGAATTTCAGGTTGGTCTTAATAACCAATGCTTTCCACTTAATCCTAATTGTTCTACCTTTATCACTTACTCTTCAGACTTCCAACAAAGTCAAAGGGGCAGCAGGTATGCAATGAAATAATTAAGATCTGCCTGTACCTATAAAATTTGATTTCTGTCAAACCAAAGAATTCTTCATTTGAATGAAGATTTAAACCAGAAAAAAATGATTAAAATTAGCTGAGGAACAACAAATTAGGAAGAGATGGAAGCCCTTTGTTGGTGTTAGTTATATTTTTTCAAAGGCCTGTTTTCAAAACAGGGAAATCAGTTCCTCCTAGATTGTGTGTGTCAAAGGACACACTATACAACACTGAATAGAAATATTCCATAGCAATGAAAATATTTCAAAGAATCAAATGTGAGCCTTGTGAAGCAAACATTTCCACCCATAGCACACTGGACAGCCTTACAAACAACATTCACACGTCAAAATTTCTGCCCAACATACTTCACCTTTTTCATAATCTATAGCCCCTCCTTTAATTGCCTTTGGCTTTAACTTCTTTCTCTCCTCTTGCTTTGTCACATACATCGAAAACACCTTGCTCCTTTTATTTTCTGTGAGCTTTTTTGTTTATTTTGGTCTGGTTTTTTGATACACTTTTATTTTTCTCTTTATTTGTGTGGCTGATCCAAGGAACATCATTACTGCAATCTTTAGCAGAATAAATGGCATTCTCCAGAACATAGACTCTTCCCTGCAACATTGTTTTTCTGAGCCTGCTTTATGCCATATGGAAAAGAAATCACTGGCTATCCTGAACACAGAGGTTGCATCTAGTCTCCAGATTGTTTCAATAGTGCCACAGTAGTTACAGACACACTAACAAGTATAAAAGCGAACAGTCTCATTCAGTTCTTATCATCTGCAAGAACATCTAAGCCTACCACCTAAAGAGTTCTGAGTAATTATGCACATAGACAGACTAAAAAAAAAACCCAACAGTGTAGCTGCCTGATTTGATAAACAAATTTTGAACAAAGAGTGGTGGAGCTGCAGTGCAGAGTACGTGGCTTGTTCAGTGGTCTACTGGTAGTTAGCACTGCCTTACAGGTTTCAGCTAATTCTCATTTTCCATTCTCAAGGTTAAGAGAACTGTGCAGGCAATGTGCTTAGCCTGTGGGATGGGAGTGCCTCCTGTTGCTCAAAAATGATTCATCAGAATTATTAGCAGTATTATTTAGGTATCTAGTCCAGATACTCATATTGCCCCATTATTGTGTCTCAACCTCTCTTTTTAATAAAGTATTCATGCGCTCTCAAACACTCAACATAAGAAGAGCTTGAAGAGAACCAGCTATTTGGAAATAACAAGCTAAAATCCATGAGTCATCCTGAGACTATGTTGAATGCTCTCAGACACTTTGTTAAACTTCTAAGGCAGCAACAATCCAAAGTCTCCTCATAAAGAGATACTCTGCAGGGGCTGCACATACTCCTATCCCCAGCGGGACTGGGGAATTGCCAGGGCAGCCTACCACCGACATAGCAACCACCAGGCAGCAGAACTACCTTTGGTGCACCACACCATTTCTCAGCGTCAAACACTAGTTACACTGCGAGTTACACAGTGTCAAATACTAGTTATGAAGCAAGTTACACACAGCAAAAAAACCCCTGGCCTTCCAGTTTAGAAACACAGCTTTTTAACAGTGTTACAACATTAAGACACATTTTCAGGATTCCATACTGAAGTGTATGAATACAACACTTTTAACACTATATTAAGATCTCCTTTTTTTTGTTTGTTTGCTTGTTGGTGGGGGTTTTGTTGTTGTTGGTTTTGTTTTAAATGCAGGATGGAAACTAGTTAGTCCTCTTCTTGCATCAGAACAGATGTGGGGCTATAGCCATGTTCTGAGGAGGCAAACCATCTGTGAGAAACAGGAACAAAACGCTTGCTGAAAATGCTTGCCATTTGTGGTGGATTGAAGTTTCCCCCAGCATTAACTTTAGCCAGACTAACTCAGTTAGAAACAAATGAAGCTGTATTTACAAGTGAAAACTACACTCTACAATGCAATGCAATGAGTATGTAAAAAATATACAGTATTTACAATTAGCAAACGATACAGAAACCCCCCTGGTCAAAAAGAGACCAGGGAATAGACTAGAATAGAACAGAACAGAACTGACCAGGTTGGAAAAGATCTTCAAGATCATCGAGTCCAACTTATGACCCAACAATATCTAATCAACTAAACCATGGCAACAAGCACCCCATCCAGTCTCTTTTCTGTCAAGGTTGCTCTGCAGAGATTTACTACCCTCTAACAGATCAACTCCTACCTCCAGCTTCGTGTCATCTGCAAATTTACTGATGATGGACTCGATGCCCTCATCCAGATCATCAATAAAGATATTGAACAGGGTGGGACCCACCACTGATCCCTGGGGGACAGTCTGCCAACTGGATGATGTGGCACCATTCACCACCACTCTCTGGGCTCAGCCTTCCAGCCAGTTCCCAACCCAGCACAGAGTGCTGCTGTCCAAGCCAGGGGCTGACAGCTTGCTCAGGAGTTTGCTGAGAGGGACGGTGTCAAAGGCCTTGATGAAGTCCAGAGAGACTACCATCCACAGCCTTCCCCACATCCACCAGGCGGGTCACCTGATCATAGGAGGAGATCAAGTTGGTCAGGCAGGACCTACCCTTCCTAAATCTATGCTGGCTGGGCCTGATCCCTTCACCATCCTCCAAGTGTGGAAGCTGCTCCACTGCCCACCCCCTACCCCCCAAACCTCCCAAACCCCCCTTGTACCGAGAGAGAGAGAGAAGCTGGGAGAAAGCAGTCTTATCTCAAGGTCAGCCAGAAGCATTATCTTCTCCCAGACAAAGCAGCACAGCCAAGATCAGAGGAGAAGAGAAAAGGAATGGGAATGGAAGTGAAATGTGAAGAATTGTTAAGATACAGATTCTCTATCCCAGACATTTATCTAATTGATTTGTTTAGAATAATCTTTTGTTTTCCTTTTTACACCCAATAGTAATTTATTTATATCTTTCTACTTTTCTGCTTGAAATCTGAAGCTAAATTTTAAAGGCATAGCCTAAAACTACCACACCATTTCACACTGATTTTGGTTGAAGAAAGCTGATAGGAGCTTTCAGCATAAGGAACATCCTCATAACAAATAGATCCAGCAGCTGATGAAAGGTTCTAGATCATGGAATACCATACTGGTTATCCATGACTAACCCACTTAGACAGCCTTGGCATTCATAACACACACACAGACATTCTCTCTCACACACAAAAACACCCCAAAATGTTTTAAGACACTAAAAGAGAGCACTACAGGTAAGAGTAAACTGATAAATAAGTTGCTGTATCAAGTGTCACTGAAACAATGTTTATTGTTTCTTTTGAACTGGGCAGTTTCAGTGACTGTGGTAACGGAGGTTTGCTTTTATCATGCAGATGTATAGCAGCCAAAGGATTTGGACATTACAAAGCATACTTTCGCTTGGAAGGAGCAACACTGTGTAAGAACAAGTGATAACTCATTACTGCCTTTTCTGTAAAAATCCCAGCATTTTGTTTCTGCTGTGGAACAAATATAATTCACATACCAAATTAGCAAAGTTTAAAGAAAAAAAAAGATATGGAAAAAATTTAAGGCTACCAGTGGTTTCTCATGCTTCTTCCTTATATAAAAATACATCCTTCATTGTAACACGACAGACATACAGATTAAGTCTCACTTCTAATTAGTCATTAACTCTCAATAGCTACACTTAAAAAGTAAGTTTTTCTAAGACTAAGGTTAAGCAGAGACTAGACACACTGTGTTCATCCCGAATGTATGCGTGTGCAGGGCCAAAGCCACTCTCCCTCCTTTTCCAGTTCAGAGTGACAGACTCAGTGACACTGGAGAACAGCAAACATTATTCTCTTGGATGCTGCACAGTGCCATCGCTTCTCTCCACTCCACTTCCCTATACCTGTTATCTGCCAGAATGGAAGAGAAACTGCTCATGCAAACACTCTGGTGAAGACACAGGGATTATGTGTCAAAGCTTCTCTTATTTGTTCACTAGATCTGTGCCTCAGTGTTTAATAGCCTAAGTTCTGGTCCCTTTTGGGTTTTTTTATTGTTGTTGCTGGTTTTGTTTTATGTTTTGTTTGTTTGTTTTTTTCCCCTTTTCTTTTTTTAAAGGAGACAAAGAATGAAATGAACCTGCAGTGCTCAAAGTAACTCACAACTGGCTTGCAAGTGAGAAAATATTGAAAACACAATAATTCTAAAAAGTCAGTCTGAGTTTTTACAGTTGCTCCATTGTTTTCATTTTTCCTTAGGAACCCAAGAGTTAGAAATGTACTTTATCCTCTCCTTCCCCACCAATGTCATGCCATCACTTTAACCCAGTAATTGAGGTTTTAAATGAAATGCTAAATAAGCTGAGTCTTAGCATAAACTAATTAAACATTGTTAGCACTATCATATTTCTGTTCTTGTTCTCTAATCCAATTAATTGTCAACACACTCCTAGCTCAGGACACCTAAGTGATAAATTTAGTCTACAGGAAACAGAAGTCCAAGGCCAGAATTAATAGCTAAATTAAAATTATTCAAAAACATATTAATTGCTAAGAATAATGTACTCTTCGTTGGTCTCAATTAATCTGTCTGTAGATACTGTAAAGTTACTTCCTTAGGCTTCAGATGACTACAATCTTTATTTGATTACAGCCCTTCAATATTTAATGAGCATGGGAATCCATAATCTGCCTAGAGGAAAGAAAAGAAAAGAAAACAAAACTGTTCCAGGCTGCACTTTATTGAAACTTGCAATGCACAAACAGAAAACAGAAATGCAAACACAGCTGCTTTAGTAAACCCTACAGGGATAAAAACCAAAACCAAAACCCAACAAAAAAAAAACACCAAAAAACACAGAAGAAGGAAAAAAGACACCAAAAAAAAAATCAATTCAGAAGCACATGAAATATTCCAGCTCCTCAAATGATTTAAAATCTCTTCAACTGTTTTGTTGTTTGTAAGCATGTTACATTCTTGACATAAATTACAGAGTTCACCACTGCTTACAACATATACAAAAGAAAAAAAATTACAAAACTGTTCAAAACCTGAATTTAACCTTCTCAGGAAAAAAAAATAAATAGAATAAAAATTGCTGCTCTGGAGCCTTTTTTCAAAACAGTTGATCCTGTATGTGTTTATAGAGCTTCCTGTGATGGAGAACACTAAAATACTGATTGAACAATTTATGCTTTTTCTTAAAAGTTACATGTTGACAGCAAAAAGAAATTAAAATGCCAAGAATCATTTGGCTCCTAACAAAACAGCAACACATTGTTTCACAATTTCGTGGTGACCCTATGTATCTTATGAGACTTACACAAACAGATTCTGCTTAACAAGGTAGGTTAAAAATAAGAATCCCTAAATCAACCCAACCCAAAACCTCAAATCCAAACTGTAAAACACCTATAAATGATCCAAGCTAATTTATGTCAATTTCTGGAAGATTACTATTAGCATGCAATTAAGACAGGATATTAAATCATGGCGTTCTGTCCATGGGTGTAGGAGGATTAATATCTCTAGTAAAACAGGCCCATCTTTCTAGAGCCACACTACATTCAGTATTCTGAAGCACCACTTGTTATTCTGTGCCTAGCCTCTCCACTTGTTTTTTTGGTTAATCCAGGTTTATCACGTGTAGTGTTAGAATTAATGGCATTTACACATTCTGTTGGATTTTTATTATGGTGATCAGCATATCAGAAAGGAAGGAACAACCTTAATAATTACTAGCAGTTTCCCATCAACATTTAGCAGATAAGTAATTAAGTAAAGAGAGGATGGCTATGATTTCGCTTGTTGCAAAAAGGTGAAGTATGAGTAAAGAATGAAAACATGGTGCTGCAAATAGGATTCAAGTTACTATCACAGCTTTCTCTACCTACTTATCAATGTCTGTATTGTTAGTAATAATAAAACCCAGAGGACTGTGAATTCAGTTTATTTATTTCTAAGACATCAACAAGCAATTAATGAAAGAAGTAAAAAGCTTTTAATTTGTAGATATCTGAAGTTGCCACCAGCTGGCTGCAGCACAAGCTTATTCGCCCATGTGGAGAATTTGCTTGAAGATACCTGAATAAAGGCAGGATAAAAAAAAACCCAACAACAAGAAAACCCAAAAAACTCCTTTCTCCAATGAGAAATTCTGAATGATGGCATTTTATAGTTAAAAAATCAATTTCCAAAAATGCAAAAATAGAATTCCTTACCGTCTGTAGTCTACCCAATAGTGTTCGGCTAAGAGGATTTCCTACTGGGCTGAAACACCCTGTGAAAAGAAAGGGCTGTGAATTTTCTGCTTGTTATCCTTTCCATCGAATAAACCATTTTATTTTAAAATCATTATGTTAGCAGGATATATTTGACAAAATTCTAATGAAAAGCAGCAGCATCTTTCAGCCACGACTATGCATCCTTCAGTCAGGAACAGTTGGAGGGTTTATTTAACTAACAGACCTGACACGAGGTTAACTAATCCAATATTTCCATTCAAATGATTTGGAGAAATAGCTCAAGCCATGTCCACATGCCACCTCATGCTCAAAGCTGACCCTATTATCTAGGCTGTATTGCTTTTCTCTTCATTGAATTTCTGAGTAATGCATACAAAGTTTTCCAACAGAAATGATCACAAAAACTCTCAAAGGAATTACTTCCTTATTTTATCTGAAAGAATAACTATGCCTATTCAGTAGTTCCCTTTGATCATCTGAGTCCCTATCACAACACATCTTGCTGTTTATTTTATTCACTCTCTACGTAGCGCATTTGAACAAGTACTTGTAAATTCTTTTCTTTTCAAACTATTATGTTAACTACTAAGATCAGGAAAATCCTTTCATCATCTATGGATTTCTCTTTTTTTGTTATTGGTATCTTCCAGGCTATACTTAAGAAAACATCTTAAGAGGAAAAGATAAAGAAATCTGAAAATTGTTGAGCAGGACAGCGAAAAACGCTGGCATCGGTTTCTGAAGTATAGAGATGCCAGACAACACAGAGTTAAGCTCACTGGATTTTTCTCTGATTCCCTTTGTAACAGTCTACTTTCTGAAGTCCAGTGGTTTTGACTTTCAGAGGAGATTTACTCATAAATGTTTAATCATTAAGACATTTAGATATTTCTAAATATGATAAAAGCCACAAGCACAAGTAGTCAGCTAAACTGTGCTCATGCAGATCGCACGCACGTGAATGGTTTTGTACTTGCAATAAATCTTAAGTAAGTGCAACAATTAATTGTTAGATGTTGTGCAGGAATTAAAAGTTTTCTGACCTGATCTTAGTAATTTCAGAAAAGCTGGCATAAATTCCAAAACACTTCCTTTTGAAATTCTCAGTGTGATTTTTTACTACTTTATTTCTATCTCTTTTCAGAAGAAGATGGAGATGAGGATAAAAATAATTTCCTGAATTTAACCCACAGCTGAAGATGGCAGACCCCAAGCTTACCTTCTTTCAGTTAAGCTATTTGCTAAATCATTTGTTCAGCACTAATACTGTAAGTCAGTGAGAATATTGCTCCCAGTAATTTGTTATCTATGTACTCACACAGTTACAAAACGTGGTGCCACAAAGAAGATACTACATATATACTACATGTATACTGTTGCATACAAATATCATATCAATTCTTTGAACTAAAAAAAAAACAACCAACAAACTCAAGACTAATAAAATGTCTGCAAGATAAAAAAGTATATCCTTCTTTTGACAGCTAAGTAGTCTACTGTAAGATTTTTTAGTCTGAGCATTGTAGCCAGTTCACAGAAACTCATTCTAAGATAAAAGCTATATACAACACATGATGAAAACAACTGCTTTGGAAAAAACCTTACAACTTTAATTAAAAAAAAAAAAGTTTGAAAGCAATGGTATTTTTATCAGCAATATCATTGATTTTCTTGTTCTCCTAAAGAAAAGGATGTATTACCCCAAATACTTCTGTACTGTATGTTTATTACGTGAGTACTCCTGTGTAGTCTCCACCTGTAGCTGTTTGTCAGATGAAAACGTTATGGTTGCACTGATATCCCTCCTCCTCCCCCCCCCCACCCCCCCAGACCTCAATGAAGGGCAGCACAGACCTGTTCTGCTGCAAGCATAGGAAAGAGACAGATGTGTGACTCAAAGTTGTAAGGAGTACCGAATTCTAGCACCTGGTACTGGTTTTGACTTCATACTTCCCATAACTAGAGCCTTCATCCAAAACAAGCAGGAAATTCTCATTACTCCACTTGAGTTCTAAATAGTGAACAGACCACGGCATGCCCAGGTGCAAAAAATCCACACTCTGCAGAGCCAGTGCTATTTGTTCACACTAATCATGCTATTGGATACTCCAAACTACTCTTTAGTGTCATTTGTTAGATCTTTTCAATTATAAAGCATTCCTTTAGTAGCTCCTACATTCTGAGCAGTTATTTAAAACAAAACAAAAAACCCACAAAAAACAGCCCCCATGAATATTCAAACTCAAATCTTCCTCATGCACAAAACAAAGTCCACTTGACAGTGAGGATATATCCATCCCTTCTTTCTCCAATGATGCAGTAGATTCTTAAAGCATTTTTACACAGCTATTGGCTTGACGTGGTTCCATGCTTGATGAAGCATGTAAATGACACCAAGCAGGTGTGACGAACAGCCTCAGCAGTGCTTTGCTCTGACCCAGGCTGTGCAAACTTTTCAACTACTACAATAATGTACTGAAATTGTGCTCAGGATCAAAAATTTGCATTTCCACTTGATCAAAAAGTGAATTTTACAGGACACTGTGAATTTTACAGGACACTGTGACCTACTGAGACTATCGCTTAGCTTGGGTTTACACAGAGATCAAACCTGAGAAAAAAACACCACCCAGGTCAACCTAGCCTGCCTTACCTTACAGATACCTCAGCATCACTAATGGAGAAGCATTTTTATAGATCCAGAGGGTTTACTTGACCTTTCCAACAATTTTCTTTCTCAACAGCATTTGCTGTCTTCACCTTCACAACCCTGTACATCACAAGAAGCTAAGCTTCTCTATGAAAATATTAGCATCTTCATTAATGTATTGCTTATTACTCTGCACTGATTCTTCAGTGGTTTCCTTTACATGGAATTTTACCTGGAAAGAAAATACTCTTTCTAGAAAAACCTCCTGCTAATGTCTAAATGTAATGTCACATGACTCAAAATGCTTGTGGTAGTGCTTTTTCATAAATGATCAGAATTTTCATGTTCACACAATTTAACAGCAGGACAGCTCTTTATAGTCCACATAATCCTCTTGCTACCATTATCTTGTGAATCCATGCAATGTGATGACTTTAGGTAAATGCCTACCAAAGAAGAGGTATTTTCTACATAGCTTTCTGCCTTGAGAGGGAGTCTTAGACTGTACTTGTTTCCTGTACAATTGGAACAATGAAATGAAAGCCTATCCTTAGTTACCCTGGGTCACTTCTGGCAATATATCCTCTGCCAGTGTAATTGCAACTAAAGGGAAAAGAAGACAGAAACCAGTAGTTGTCTTCCTATCCAAAATATGTCTGCACTGCTAGTTTTATTGCATGCTTTCACTGAAAAACTACATTCTGCTCTGGATAAACACATTAGTGTGAAGTGATCAAATCTGAAATAGTTGGGCTGAAATACACATGAAGTAGATGAGTTCACTTCCAAACAGAAGTCAAACAGATGATACAGACTATAACAGGAACAATGGCCCCAAACAGCACTTGTAATAATTAAGAACACTTCTTTTTTAAGAACAGTATCTTTAGCTATTACATTTGGTTTTAATTAACAGCAAGACATCCAAAATAGGGGAAAAAAGTCTATCTAGGGAGATGAGTAATTCCATTACTATCCTACTGGAGTGTTTACAATCACCTAATATTAAAGGTTTATGTGAAAAATTCCACTTAATAAAGGCTGCTAATCAGTAAAGGCATTTATGTACCATAAATCTCCAAGGATTCCAGTCTCATGGAATCATCATTGAATCATCATTCAGACCCTTCTGTGATGAACCCTTCTAAAACATGGAGGGGGGGGGGGGGGAAAAAATTGATTGTACCTATTCCAGTTCCACATTATTCTAGTTTTAAGTTTATACTATTAACATCTAAAAAACCCACAAACAAATTCTGAAATACATGAAAACAACCTATCTCTCTAGAAACAGTATTTTTTATTGCAGACATTCTTTTCATAATTTACATTGTAGCCTCTTGCAAGGTGGCATAGGTAAAAGGAACCCAAACAAACACCAAACACTAAGGTGGGGAGGGGGAAGCCAAATCCAATATGTGATGAATACGTGTTTATCAGCTCAGTCCTTTTCCTAATCATACCCTGTGGCTATAAAACTGTTCCCAGTAAACAGAATTATGTTTTCAGCACAGTCACCTATTCAAAAGTATGGCCTTTGTGACCAAAAGATCATTCAATATGCAGCATAAGCTCTATTTTAGGTTCCAGTGGAGGGTTCTGAGGTCTTTTTCAGAAGTAAAGATTTTCAGAGCAGTATTCTTCAGTTCTTTCTGTAATTTTATTTTTCAGACTAGGTGTAATATAAGAGAAAGATCATTCTGTAATGATCTAAGTACATATTAATATTCCCTTCAAGGCTTTATCTTCACAACAATTATGCTTTAATAGATCAAACAGAATTCATTAAACAAAAAGGTTGTTTATATTTTGGGTAAGATCCTGTCTTCCTTGACTTAAACACAGGATCACAAATACTTTCAAAGCCCACTGCAAACATTTTCAGATGCAGTTCACACAAAGTCAAAGGAATGGATGCACCCACTGGACATGAGTGTGCAGTGGACATACGTGTTTTACTGAGATCTGACGCCGTAGGAGGAAACCCACTTCAAATTCTGCTCCACATAACTTTCTCTAGCACCCATGATTTTGAACATATTCCAAGTTGAATAGGAGAATGCATAGGATGAAAGCGTATTGCAAACTGTTTCAATGAAGTTTAATGTGTACCATAACTTTTAAAACTACTTTGGAACACATTTGGCTGAAGGCAGAGCAAGAAAACTGCATTCACAAGCAGTTTGAAGTGAGAAAAGGAATAGCATTGTTAGCATTCTAATATAATGTTCTCTATGCAACTGATACAATGCCTGAGAAAATGGTTCATTCTCTTGAGAGCCTGTATCTTGCAAGCCACTTGAAATGTATGTTCTCAATAGAGATGGCTTTCACATGATATTTTAAAGTGTATATACAAGAGTGCTGTGATGGCACCACTGCTGAATGCAAACATCTAAGATTCTTGCAACATACTCTGCACTGTACAAGTCTACTCAGCATTAGCTGAGTCCTTTCTGTTACAAGCCCTCTCCCAGTCTTTTTCTTACTTTTTTCTTCTGTTAAAGCACCTGAAAAAGATTGAACCACCTCCTCTATATTGCTTTCATTTTCTATAGGACAAATAAAATCCCTTTCTGCTACTGTGTTATTTTCTGTAACAATTAGAGAAACTTTTGTTAATTTATTATACCATTTTACAAGAACTGATTTCATGCTCTATACACTTAAAACTGAGAGAGAATCTTTTGCTATACTGCTGCCAGATGTCACTTCCCCAGTTAGTGCAGTGATTGATTTAGATGGCAGTGACAAAACCAGAAAAAATAATGAACCCCAAGTCCCTCCCATAAGCCACAACGGAGCTGCACTCATCTGTGGAGAAGAATAACTTCTTTTTGTTTCCCCTCCCCATCCCCATTAATACATTGAACATTTGTAAACTAACAAAATAAAAGAAACTTGGGAGCTCATGTCAGTAGATGAGGTTGTAGCTGCCATTCAAAAGACTATAGAAAAGTCTGCACAGAAGAATAAGCTTTCAACAAAAATGCATGGAATATTTATCTTTTAACCAATCCTTTACTAAATGCTGGTATTCAAAATGGTTATCTAGAAAAGCAAGTTGAGGGAGTTACACATTCAGTACCATGCAGTTCCACATATGCTGTTGCTGCTGTCAGTTTCCAATAGATGCCCCAGCTCCAGATGCTAGAAGAAATCACAGAATGTTAGGTGTTGGAAGGGACATTGAAAGATCATCTAGTCCAATCCTGCTGCCAGAGCAGGATTGAGTAGAGTAGGTCACACAGGAACACATCCAGGCAGGTTTTGAGTATCTCCAGAGAAGTCTGGGTTTGCCAACCATGAACTAGTCAGAGTCTTCCTAAACTGAGAAAGGCAACCAGTCTAGTGTGCTTAAACACTATAACTCACTTATCCAAGGAATTGTACAGTTGTCCTTAGCTACTGCATCTGCTTGTCTCTTAATTACCTAGCCCAAATAACCAAGTACACTATTTTGGCAAAACTATGTGAACACTGGAGCAGCAGAATGGAGCAAGGCTTGAATTCACACCTGTAGCTCCGCAGCCAGATACCTTCACTGTAACTTCCAACTAATTCCAAACCTCATCCAGCAGACCTCCAAATCAGAGAGCATCGACAGGAAAGAACCCACTATGCTTGTGGCAGTGCCATATCCTACAAGATATTTGTATCTACCATCACCCAAAAGAATGCATAGAGATAGCCGTTCAAGGCTAGCCACCATTTGCATTCCCAATTTAAGGTGTACAAGGGCACAAAGATGTATTTGCTCCAAAATCTTAGAATAATCCCCCAGAAGGAACTACAGAGACAGTCTGTCACTGACTTTGAGGAGAATATTGTTTCATATGAACACATTTTTCTGTATTTGGGCAGAGTGAACAGACAGAATTTGGCCCTTATTTACAAAGCTATAATGAAGTAAGAACTATTGCATCACAAAAACAATTAAAAATCCAACTTTTTAATTAGAGATTAAAATCAAATACATTTAGTAGCCTACACACCCACCTAATTATTTCTGAGTAATCTTATCAAATCATCATCTTACATTTTTCTTCCAAATGTTAGGTTTCTACAGTACCATATATAAACAATGCAAGTAGTAGCACGTGTCCAAAGCATTCTTTTGAAGTAAAGAGCATTTATTGAATTAATGCTAATCAGGAATGTGCTAATTTATGACAACCTCCAACGTTACATCATAATGGCAGTAGATACAACTGAAAATGAGCAGGGATTGGTTGTAGTATCCAGTTGTTTGTCTCTACAATAGAGAACAGAAAGTGACTAGAGCAAACATCAATAAGCCTGCACAGATTATCATCAGCATTCTGAAATCAGATGGGCAATATTATTTACAAGTTCAAGATAGTAGATAAAAAAGGTGTAAGGAAAACGCAGACTATGACACATATTTTGTATTAAGAAGTTATTTTTCTTCTAGTGCTGTAGAGAGCTTGAAAAAGTAATTATGAGTTTTGCTAAGATCAACAGCACCATTTAAGAGTGAGGGAACTGAACTAAATCTGAAAACACTTTCTGGGATTATATTAAATGAATCTTGTGGTGTCATCCTATTGAAAAACAGCTGTGGATGCACAACACTGAAGTAGTAGCCTTCACTTTTGGGTTTGGTAATGTTTTTGTTTCTGCATTAGCTTATTCTCCCTGCATGAGAGGGAATAGAGCTCTTCAGCAGGATTTGTGCTTCTCTGTTTCCTAAAAATACATAGCACAGTTAAATTCTGTTTAAATGCATTAGAATTAGAATTACATAGAATAAACCAGGTTGGAAGAGACCTTCAAGATCATCACGTCCAACCCTTCAACCAATCCAACTCACCTAAATAACTAAACCATGGCACCAAGCACCCCATCAAGTCTCCTCCTGAACACCTCCAATGACGGCAACTCCACTACCTCCCCAGGCAGCCCATTCCAATGGGCAATCACTCTTTCTGTATAGAAATTCTTCCTAACATCCAACCTAAATCTCCCCTGGTGCAGCCTGAGACTGTATCCTCTTGTTCTGGTACTGGCTGCCTGGGAGAAGAGACCAACATCCGCCTGACTACAACCTCCCTTCAGGTAGTTGCAGAGAGTAATAAGGTCACCCCTGAGCCTCCTCTTCTCCAGGCTAAGCAACCCCAGCTCCCTCAGCCTCTCCTCATAGGGCTTGTGTTCCAAGCCCCTCACCAACTTCGTTGCCCTTCTCTGGACTCGTGCCAGCAAGTCAACATCTTTCCTAAACTGAAATTAACTCCATCTTTAACTCTTGCCATGAAGTATCTACTGACCTCAGGAGGTCTACTCATGTCTTTTATAAACAGACTTAACTAAGGATAAAAGACAAATAATTCAAATTATGCAAGGAAGGAAAACAAAGTCATTAGCTTTGCATGGTTCCTCCCACAACTAACATTCAGCAATGGTCATTTGCTCACAGTTACTTAAACCAAATTAGCCTATTGCACTACAAATAGAAAGCTGTAAGTAAGAAAATACACTCAGAATACCACAAACACTTTTCAAAATCAGCCATTATCACTTTTGTTATAGCTGCAATACAGTCTTCTCAGCTAAAAGAAATACCAGTTATTTCATAAGCTATTGAGCTTCTGTATTACCCAGTAGCTTCACGATGCAAAATCAAGTCTTGGGGGAAAAGACGACTGCAACAACAACTGAACAAAAACCCAAACAGACACACACACAAACAAAACTAAAAGAAAAAAACCAAACACCACAACCCAACCAACCAACCAACCCCCAAACAACCCAACAATGTTTTAATTGCTTGGAGGATGTATATAGCCTCTTTCTAACATTTGCATTCAAGGAAAAATAGTAGCAGCAACCTCATATGATATACATTAGGAAAAAATCAGCTTGATATTTCAGGTCTTTATCATGGCCCAAATAGCCACTAGTTTGTACCTTGACTACCTTCTCCATTAAAATAGCATTTTTAGCCAGCACTGAATACCAAATTTGAGAAAATAGAATAGAATAGAATAAACCAGGTTGGAAGAGACCTTCAAGATCATCGTGTCCAACCTATCACCCAACACCACCTAATCAACTAACCCATGCAACCAAGCACCCTGTCAAGTCTCCTCCTGAACACCTCCAGTGATGGCGATTCCACCACCTCCCCAGGCAGCCCATTCCAATGGGCAATCACTCTCTCTGTGTAAAACTTCCTCCTGACCTCCAGCCTGAACCTCCCCTGGTGCAGCCTGAGACTGTATCCTCTTGTTCTGGTGCTGGCTGCCTGGGAGAAGAGATCAACCTCTGCCTGTCTACAATCCCCCTTCAGGTAGTTGTAGACAGCAGTAAGGTCCTCCCTGAGTCTCCTCCTCTCCAGGATAAACAGCCCCAGCTCCCTCAGCCTCTCCTCATAGGGTCAGAAAATTCTAAGACCTTGCCAAACGACTCCTACATCATTAAATCTAAAAAGCGTGTGACCGTTGGCAGGCACTAAATCTGGAAACTGTTTATGTAAGAGCTTTACTATGGTCTAGAATCAAAAGAGTAAGGAACAAAAGTTCACAGCACATACACTTCTTACTGTATTTTTAGTAGTAGGCAGCTGTGTCCTTAAAATACAAATTTACTTTCCATTTTATAGTTCAGAAACTAGATGGTGTAGATATTTCAGGAGTATGCGTGTGTGTGGTGAGACGAGTCTACCACATGAGTCTTAGTGCATGCATACTTTCAAGTTTTCACACACATTATGCATTGTGCCTGGCAATCCCAGGCACAAATACAGGCTGGGCAGTGACTGGCTAGAAAGCAGCCCTAAGGAGAGAGACTCGGGGGTGCTGGTGGACAAGAAGCTCAACATGAGCTCTCAATGTGCACTTGCAGCCCGCAAAGCCAATCAGATCCTGGGCTGCATCAGGAGAAGTGTGGCCAGCAGGTTGAGGGAGGTGATCCTCCCCCTCTACTCAGCTCTGGTGAGACCCCACCTGGAGTACTGCATCCAGTTCTGGAGCCCCTATTACAAGAGGGATATGGAGGTGCTGGAACGTGTCCAGAGAAGGGCCACGAGGATGATCAGAGGGCTGGAGCACTTTTCCTATGAGGACAGACTGAAGGAGTTGGGGCTGTTCAGTCTGCAGAAGAGAAGGCTCCGAGGTGACCATATTGTGGCCTTCCAGTATCTGAAGGGGGCCTACAGGAAGGCTGGGGAAGGACTTCTCAGGATATCAGGTAGTGATAGGACTAGGGGGAATGGAATGAAGCTGGAGGTGGGGAGATTCAGGCTGGATGTGAGGAAAAGGTCCTTCACCATGAGAGTGGTGAAGCCCTGGAATGGGTTGTCCAGGGAGGTGGTTGAGGCCCCATCCGTGGAGGTGTTTAAGAGCAGGCTGGATGAGGCTCTGGCCAGCCTGATCTAGTGTGGGGTGTCCCTGCCCATGGCAGGGGGGTTGGAACTAGATGATCCTTGTGGTCCCTTCCAACCCTGACTGATACTATGATTATGAACAAACTACTCTGAGTTTTTCTACATACCAGTGATTAGAGCAATTATCACAGAATCACAGAATGTTAGGGGCTGGAAGGGACCTTGAAAGATCATCTAGTCCAATCCCCCCTGCCAGAGCAGGATCACCTATACCAGATCACACAGGAACACATCCAGGCAGGTTTTGAATGTCTCCAGAGAGGGAGACTCCACAACCCCCCTGGGAAGCCTGTTTTAGTATTCCATCATCCTCACAGGGTAAAAATGTTTCCTTATGTTTCCATGAAACTTCCTATGCCTCAACTTCCACTCATTGCCTCTTGTTCTGTCATTGGGTATCACCAAGAAGAGCCTGGCACTCATCCCTTACATCTTTATAAACATTAATTTAGGGGACACAGTCTCAAGCTGCGCCAGGGGAAGTTTAGGCTTGAGGTGAGGAGAAAGTTCTTCATCGAGAGAGTCATTAGTTATTGGAATGGGCTGCCAGGGAGGTGGTGGAGTCACGATTCCTTGAGGTGTTCAGGAGGAGATTGGACATGGCACTTGGTGCCATGGTCTAGTCATGGGTCTGTGGTGACAGGTTGGACTCGATGATCCTCGAGGTCTCTTCCAACCTTGGCGATACTGTGATACTGTGATATTAATGAGGTCACTCCCCAGTCTCCTCAAGCTAAAGACACCATGCTCCCTCAGTCTCTCCTCGTAAGGGAGTTCCACTCCCTTTATCATTTTTGTGGCTCTAATTCTGAGTAAGTAAATATTTTCTAATTAGTTCCCAACTGCAGATGTATGCAAATAAAATAACTGTCTGTAGCAACTCTGGTAACAAAATCTGAATACACTTTTTTGTAAGTGATATCTTGACAAAATGCTTGAAGCTAATGCTGGTATTAACTATTACAGAGGAGTTAAACCCAATGTTAAAGCAACACACAACAGAACCAGTGGATACAGATTTCAACAATGCAGATTTTTTCAGTTTCCTTTTCCCAAGCAACAGTATAAAACAGAGAAAACTGTCTGGTAACACTCTAGAACTTGGAACTCTCAAAGCACATGCCTTTAATAGCCTTGTTCACATAAAAGCACAAAGTTGTTAAATCTTCCTAGATGTTTTCATTTTTTTTTTTCACATTTGCATGTGCCAAATTCTTAACTCAATAGCTGGTGATACAGATAACACTGGACACACCTTGTTCTCTGTAAGATTCCCGGAACCTACCCTGAAAATTTGTTGTTTTGGTAAGAAAAGCTGGTTTGTAATTTGAATTAAGAAGCTTCCTGCAGTTTCAATAGGTGAAGATCCTTTACATGCATGAGTAGAGGAAATAAACATTAAAAAAACAAGACAGAAGTGTCCTTTATGCTCCTTACACAAGGAAACAACTTTCCAACAAAGTGCTGCTATTAAGGTACACATGATGTGATATGTTATAGATACATGTGAAGTGGGCACTGCACTCCAGATTTTCCAAATAGCAGTAGCTAAACCATCCTTTTTCTCTCCTGCTAGTTCTGTTGGTTTTCTTTTAGACAGAAGCAGCAAAATCTGAAGCAAATATAATTGGGCTGAACATATTGTTAGGACTGAACTGCCAGATAGAAAAGGTGAAAAACTTACCAATTAATCAATGTTTAGTACAAAACACAAGTCCTGAATAGAATAAATAGAATAGAATAGAATAAACCAGGTTGGAAGAGACCTTCAAGATCATCACGTCCAACCTATCACCCAACACCACCTAATCAACTAACCCATTCAACCAAGCACCCTGTCAAGTCTCCTCCTGAACACCTCCAGTGACGGCGACTCCACCACCTCCCCGGGCAGCCCATTCCAATGGGCAATCACTCTCTCAATGTATTTATAAAACTAAAAATTCAAAGAGTGTGACTTGGAGGCCTTAAAGGAGATAAATACCAACTCAGTTTTAGCTTGTACATGGCTCACAAGTGAAGTTCTTCAAATAGCAATGTGTACCATATAGAATTTATCAAGAGCTTGGTTACAACAGATTCTCCAGAACAAGCAGAGGAGGTGGCAGACTTCACAGATTACCTCCTCCCCTCCAAACCCCCCAAACCTTCAAGGATAAGGCTATCCGTTTTTGTTAGAAGTGAACTCTGCTTAGATGTGGGTATCCCTAAATGAAAATTCAAAACTGCAAGGAGTAGGAAGAGTTCATTTATCATCTTCACCTGAAGAGAGTAGAGAATATGACATCTTACAAAGTGAATCTTCACAGTTAGTCCTTGCTAGGAAACAGTAAGAAGCTAGGAGAATCACTTCTCATGCTCTGCTGGTGGAGTGAAATCAGAAACCTGGTGAAAGAGTTCTCAAAATATTTTCTGCTACTATGCAATTTATCACACTAAAAATGATCAATATATATTATTAAATAAGGTCTAATTTTCTGTATTTCATTCTTTGGTATATTATCTGCATCAGTCTGCTTCCTTTGACCAGCCAAGATCTGAATGGATTCCAGAAAGGCCTGTACCAACATATGTCACTGCAACACCCTTCAGCTAAACTGGAAAACCCCCCCAACAAATCAATGAGGCACCACAAGCTAGCATACACAGCTGAAGTAGGAACACTGTCCCTCTATTTGAAACAAAAGATATTGACAGAGAAGACACTATCCAGAAGCATATGGACATGCAATATGCTGGGATCAATCTTCAGAGGAGAAACACAGTTTCCAATACTACGTGTAACTAGTCTGAATAAGTCTTCTGCAGAAAGACTATCAGGCACATCAGAGCATGGCTGGGACCAAGTGAGCAGGAAAGACTCTTTATAAAGAGGTTTTTTGATTTGCCTTTGTGTCATTCAGATCTTTTTTCTCTGGCCAAGATAATAAAAAGTGAAGAAACCAGGCCGTAGTTCTGAGGAGAGAAGATGAGGAAGGAACCTGTGCAATCTGTTCCTTCACTGGAATGTGCCATAAGTTTCCAGTACAGTTTTAAAGTGATTGTACTGCCTTATTTGAGGCCAACAAGCAATGAGTCACTGTTCCTTAAAACCTCCAGTAAGCAAGAAAGTAAGCTACGAGTGAGCAGGCAGACTCCAGCAAAGCTCATCTGAATCAAAGCAGCACTTTCAGGCCAGCTCTGCAAATAATGTCAGGTCACTAGGTTGCATGACAACAGCAACGTGTAAGTTATATGCCTCTACAGGCCTTCACTTCTCTGTATGTGCCTTCTGCTTTCTAAGTGCTTTCCCAAGCCACTATCCTTTATCATCACTTTCTATTGGACCAACATGATCAGCATGAAGCTACATTGGTACCCCAGTCTATTACAGGGCGTAATATGAACCACAGATACCCAGAGTGAATTTAAAAGGTGTTATATTAGCAGCATGAATCACACGAAGGAAGCTTGCTTTCACTGACTTTGGTGCCTCAGCAACAAGGGTAGAAACAGTTGCATAAAAAATCATGAAAGCTTAGTTGTTTTCATGCAGATCAAAAAAAAGGTATCTGTCTGTGAAAATTGCAAAGGGTTTTAAAAATACTTGAAAAAGTAGGTATGTATACCACAAAAAAGGGTGGATAATTTACCTTAGAAGTACAGATTTTACCGTTATTCTTAGCTACTTAGGTATTCTTACGTACTTAGGTTTTGCTCACTTGTCAAAACCAGGAATGAAGTCAAAGGACCTAGAGTGTCTTCCTGGGAGAAAGAGGTGCTGCCTTCTGTGCACCATGGCTGCTACTGGATCTTCTGCACAGTTATCCCATATCCACTGGAAATGATAGGATCAGAAGCATTGCAGCAGTGTAAGGAGGGATCAATTCTCTCATCTCACTCACTCATCCTCATTGCTGTACAGTATTCAGTATTCAGTATCACTAAGGTTGGAAGAGACCTCAAAGATCACCGAGTCCAACCTGTCACCACAGACCTCATGACTAGAGTAGGGAGGACACTACTGCCCACTGCAGGCTTGAACTCACGACCTTCCCATTAAGGGTCTTATGCACTACCCACTGAGCCACTATCCTTGGCAGCATCCTTGCTGACCTGAACTTTTTGCTGGCAGGGAATTGATACTTGAACAGAAGAACTGTTTCCACCAGCTAGAACTGCATTTAAGCACACTGTCAACGCTTGCTGTTTTGTGGCTCAGTAGTTCAAAAAGTACAGACAAGCGCTATTTGAAAGTACAGAGCTCTATTTGAGAAGCTCAGACTGAAAACAGTTAACAGGACCTCCCTACTTAGGAATTAATTAGATTTAGTTGTTTTAGGATCCACATAATTGAGAAAGTAAGGGCACACTCAGGCCAAATCACTTTTGGCAGAGTCTTTCCACAGTACTACGTCACACCCTGGTTTTGCAATCTATACCTACTGCTGCCAAACAGAGAGTAATGCTTCATTTAATCCACACCCTTGTATAATTTGGCTGAGAGTACTTCCTTTAGCCTGAGGGCACAGCAGTAATTAACCTAACATACACCAATTTCAAGTAAATATAAATGGTGTTCTTTTGATAAAGTTTTTGGAATCTTCAAAGATTGCTGTTATTGTGCTCTGTATTTAGTGCAATTTTTAGTGAAACATTTTAATTAACTTGGCTAGAAGAAACATGAAAAAGAACATATAATAAAGGAACATGTGTATCTTTGATCTCAGTATATACAATCCAAGCAAGTTTAACTAGAAAATACAAACTCAGATTCTGACATTTATAACAGCTTATCAATCAGATAGTGGAAACTGGATAACCAACCTTTAAAACAGAAGAACTAGATTGTCATTAATGTTAATGGTTTTGTCTCTATGTCTTTATTGTTCTGTTGGAACATTATTGTGGTTAGATGAACCTATCCATACACCTTTTGTTTTCAAATGTAAAAAAATAATGTAGCTTTACTATTAACTTTATAAATGTAAACACTCAACTCTTCTGCCTTAAAAAATGGTTCTGTATTTGTGCTTTGAGTTCCAAACCCTGACACTGGCAACTGATGTTGGTGGCACAGTAAGGCCACAGAGCTCTGATGAAGTTCCTTCCCCTGCAGAATGACCTGAGCTGCCTGTAAGCCACGATGAGGGCATGGCTGTGTCCCTGGTGCTCTTAATTTTCATTTACAGCCATGGCCAGCTGCACAATGGAATACCTTAGATGCCTCTAGTGTGTAAGCAGAAGGATCAAAATCAGGGAAGTACATACAAAGGTTGGCTGCAGGTGACACGCAAGCCTTTGTAATCTGTTTGCACTGAAGAAATGGAGACATAGTTTCTTCAAAAGTAATTTGTACAGACAAAACTGGTTACAAAAGAAGCAGAAAGGCATTAACATTTTAAAAAATGCTTTGTGATTAATATTTTTATTGTTTTAAAAGAAAATGTGAATTCTTCAGTACTTTGTTTGCTACAAGCAAATAACAACAATTAAACTTCACATAATAGAATAGAATAGACCAGACCAGGTTGGAAGAGACCTTCGAGATCATCGAGTCCAACCTATCATCCAGCACCATCTAATCAACTAAACCATGGCACCAAGAACCCCATCCAGTCTCTTCCTAAACACCTCCAGTAATGGTGACTCCACCGCCTCCCTGGACAGCACATTCCAATGGCAAATCACTCTTTCTGTGAAGAACTTCATCCTAACATCCAGCCTAAACCTCCCCTAGTGCAGCTAAAGACTGTGTCCTCTTGTTACACACAAACTGCAAATTGCACACACCAATTACACACATAGTTCATAGATACTACTATGATACTATGAACTATTTAAAAAGTTTTATTTCCTTTCTCCCTTCTCCCTTACACCTTTACCATAAGTAAAAGTGAGAGATATGAATATCTAAAAATGAGTGATCATTTTCCCCAGCGGAGTTCCCATTCAAATTAGTGCCCAGATGTATATAAAAAGCATTTTAGACCTAGCTATTTTTTGGTACAAATATTTTTACCTAACTTCAGTGTAGTTGAGTCAGTTCTTACATGCTAAAGAGATGATTTTTGTTGGTACTTGGCCTCTACTCAGTTCTCTAACCTTCTTTTAAAAAATAAAGAAAAAGACCTGGAAATTGGATTGAAAACTTAATCGGTTATAGTATTTTATCTATGACCATGCAGCACTTTATAGTTAAAATAAAGCATTGTAATGAATGTCAAGGTCTGTATCATTTTTGGTTGACAGGATAAAATAACAATAATAATCATCATCATTAACTAAAAAAAATAGACACCAAAATAAGCAAAGTTTATTCACTTAGAAAGAGCTGGTTTCCTGCACTTTCTTATAAGAGTTTTCAAATGTTATTGTTGTCCAGACTAGGAGGTGAGGGTGTAGTTAAGTAATTCACATTCTGAGAGAGGGAAAATAAACACACTTGATCCAATTAAAGAACTAAAAGTAATTGCACTTTACAAACTCCAGCAAAATGTGAGCATTCGGCAGAACTGCAATTAGCTATTTGCTAGGAGCTGGGGTTGCTTAGCCTGGAGAAGAGGGGACTCAGGGGTGACCTTATATGCTCTCCACATCTACCTGAAGGGAGGTTGTAGACAGGCAGAGGTTGGTCTCTTCTCCCAGGCAACCAGCACCAGAACAAGAGGGCACAGTCTCAGGCTGTGCCAGGGGAGGTTTAGGCTGGGGATGAGGAGGAAGTTTTACACAGAGAGAGTGATTGCCCATTGGAATGGGCTGCCCGAGGTGGTAGAGTCACCATCACTGGAGGTGCTCAGGAGGAGACTTGACAGGGTGCTTGGTTGCATGGTTTAGTTGATTAGGTGGTGTTGGATGATAAGTTGGACACGACGATCTTGAAGGTCTCTTCCAACCTGGTCTATTCTATTCTATACTATTTTATTCTAAAAAGAAATTAATATTTCTACCTTTAGGAGTGCAAAAGAACATTACAGGCAAAATTTTCACCTTTTTAGAACAACTGTCCCATTACAATCATTGAAGGGTCACATGTCAAAAAATTTCCTTCCCCATAAAAAATTTAGAGTAATTCTCTTATGGATTTTTAAAAGGCAGCATCAGGTCTTCAAATACATGACAGAGCAGGGAGACAGAAACACAACTGATAAGGGAGACACAAGTAGTGGGCATACATCGTCCATCTTCAGGAATATTTACCCCTTTCAAACACATGGCAATCTACTATAAGCAAATTATAGCTTGCAGGAAGCTAAACATTTTGTAAGCATTTCTTTCAGGTATTCTTAGACCACTTCCTATTTCAGCAGCACCTCTACAGGACATACTAATGGTATTCTGTATTTATACACAGACAGCTGGTAATAGACTACTAATCAAAGGTATCTCCCCCACTGCACTGCCTCATTACATTGAGGTGACAGTGAACAGGAAACTTGCACATATCAGGACATCAGGGGGGAAAACAAAAGAAAATCCACATGCCTCATAATGCCATCTCAAAAAGCTCTGTGCACTCAGTGATGCTAATGAAACTGAGAGACTGTCAGATTATTAAACATTACTTCCCTTTTGTAGGCATTCTCATAAAAAAAAAAAAAAAAGATTAACTTTCCATCCTCACCTATTCCTCCTAGCAGCTTGCATTGGACTTAAATCACTTTCAACTAATAGTGTGGGTACTGAACCACTTTTAGGTATGTTTTTGGTACTCTTCACCGCAGTATGTTCCTGCCCTGCTTTTAAGATGATGTGGGGCTGAAAAAAAGACATCCCAGTGACTTAAAGACATTATGGTAAATTACTACACTATTTCCATAGCTCTGATCTGTGCAGCCCTGCAGGCTTAATTGCTTTCCCCATCACCGTGTATCTGTATGAAGCTGCTGGGTGAGCTAATGAGGCAACACACACATTACAGTTGAAAAGAGAACAAATATAACCAGACTCTTTCCTGACAAAATTGAGAGTTCTTTTCCTATATTCATATTCTAAAAAATAAATAGCTTGAGTGTATGTAAAAATTAACAATCACTACTCCTTTAAAATTAAACAAACCACAGTATTTACAGTAATGCAGGATTTAAACAAACAAGCAAACAAACAAGGCAACAAAACCCTCTCAAAAGAAAAATATCCAAACCAAACCAAGAACTATCTATTCAAAGTGATCTGCGTGCCATTTAATTTGCATGTACGGACTGGGTCCCAGCAAACAGATTTCTCCAACTGGTGCTGCTGCTGCCACTCCTGCTAAACAAAAGTGGTGCCCCAATGTCAGCATTATATGACTTCCACACAGCAGCGTCAGAAACCTGACAATACTCCTGGCTGTGCTACATGTTTTCTCTCAGTCACTTCTGTCAATCAGTTCTTTCAGTCCTGCCTTTCAGTCACTAACCTGTATCCAAACATAGCCAGAGGTATCCTACAAATACTGTATTTCATGTTACACTTGCACTATATACTACACATACATGCAGCCTTAATTAACACATACTCTGTACTACTGTTTACTGTTCATTTAATGTATTTCCAACAACAGTTTGTATGAAGCTTTCTTCCTTTCATATTTTCTCAGTAAGAGATGAAAACAATAAGGCCACACTGAACTAACTTTCTAAACGCATCCTTCCTTGAGTGGAAGCAAGATAAATAGCCCCAAAACAAATGAACAAAACTGCTGAAGTCCTCCAGGACTGTGGTGGTACTGAATATTGATGCCATAGAGTTGGGGAAAATGTATGAAATATTGAACAAAAAGTAATCAATGATACCAACAGACATATGAGGATGTAACTTTGGACAAGTCTCTGCAGTATCTCTGTAAAAATGTGAATGCTCCTATTTGCCCTATCTCCTTTCTCTGTTCCTAAACAAAACAAAACAAAACAAAAAATCAAACCAACCAGTATTTTGAGTGTGTTTAGTTGATGCACAAATACTTTTTATATTTTTGATGTAGAAACCCATTTCACTGCTTGCTTGAGACTTAAAAAGAGATGTTTTAAACAGTCTATCTAATGTAACAGAGGACTTAAATGCAAAGTCAGGTTTGTTAGTATCTTCAGAGAGTAGGAAAGAATTCTTTGAAGCTAGCATTTTATATAGGTGGAAAACACCTCTGACTGTCAGTTCTATTAAAGGAGAGAAAAATTCTAATTGTTCTCAACCCTGCCAAAGTGTTGTGTTTTTTTTGTCTTCAAGATTTCTTAAAGATACAAGAACCATCATGTTCCCTAGCACATCTGTAAGTAATTTTTAACAGCTCATTTAATTAACTGCTTTTATTGAAGTCAAAGTTTTAGTGAAAATATCTGTGCAGTATTTATAGTCAAACTTCAATCTCCCACATAGTTGATAATTAGGGTCACTGCTGATTACAATTACTTGAAACTCAAAACTCAGTTTTACAAAACATGCCCTGAACACAGTGGGAGTTACCAAGGAGTCACTGTTGAATAACGCTTGAAACTATGAACCATTTCTTTCGCAGCATGCCACAGGTCTGCGAGAGAGGGCGAGAGCCTGGGAAGGTGATTTCACTGTCCAAAGATGCTTAAGGGTCTTAAGCAGGAAAGGCAAACAAAACCAGAGGGGATTTTAATGTCTCTCAGAGAATAGGTAGCTAGAGCTTTTGCTATTCCCTTATTTCTTAACACATAACAAAACTAGGAAATGGGTTATCCTGAAAGAAGCTACAAAGATGACAACATGACAAGGAAAAGACAGGGATGTCTAAGATGAAGTCTTGGACAATGCTTCAGTGGAGTGCAGCATAGGAGTAGTACTACAGACTGGTATGGTAAAATTAGCACTTAAGCATGAGCATATGCAGAACTATACAGCACAAAGAAGGTAAGACCTCAATTACTGAAGACAGGTTTTAGACAAATTTTATTACCATAAATACTTTTAGGAACAGATTACCTAAAGTGTCCTCAATAATAATCAACTAAGAATAAAATAAATCGGCTTTACAACATGGAGAAGTTTGAGCAGAGAGGAAAGACTTCATTAATCTAAATTACAGTATCACAGTATCACAGTTTCACTAAGGTTGGAAGAGACCTCGAGTCCAATCTGTCACCACAGACCTCATGACTAGACCATGGCACCAAGTGCCACATCCAATCCCCTCTTGAACACCTCCAGGCATGGTGACTCCACCACCTCCCTGAGCAGCCCATTCCAATAACAAATGACTCTCTCAGTGAAGAACTTTCTCCTCACTTCAAGACTAAACCTCCCCTGGTGCAGCTTGAGACTGTGTCCCTTTGTTCTGGTGCTGGTTGCCTGGAAGAAGAGACCAACCCCTTCCTGGCTGCAACCACCTTTCAGGTAGTTGTAGAGGGCAATGAGGTCACTCCTGAGCCTCCTCTTCTCCAGGCTAAACAATCCCAGCTCCCTCAGCCTCTCCTCATAGGGCTTGTGCTCAAGGCCTCTCACCAGCCTTGTTGCCCTTCTCTGGACACATTCAAGTGTTTCGATGTCCTTCTTAAACTGAGGGGCCCAGAACTGCACACAGGACTCAAGGTGTGGCCTAACCAAAGCAGAGTACAGGGGCACAATGACTTCCCTGCTCCTGCTGGCCAGGATGCCGTTGGCCTTCTTGGCCATGTGGGCACACTGCTGGCTCATATTTAGGCAGCTGTCAATCAGCACCCCCAGGTCCCTCTCTGTTTGGCCGCTCTCCAGCCACTCTGACCCCAGCCTGTAGCTCTGCATGGGATTGCTGTAGCCAAAGTGCAGCACTCGGCACTTGGACTTGTTGAATGCCATCCCACTGGACTCCGCCCATCTGTCCAGTCGGTCGATGTCCCTCTGTAGAGCTTTTCTACCCTCTAACTGACCAACATCTACTCCTAACTTGGTGTCATCTGCAAATTTGCTGATGTAAATTGTAAAACTTGCAGGGGATGACACACATCTAACAAACTTCTGAAACAGTTGAAATAGCTATCAGCACAGCTGCTGCTTTACTGAGGCAGACACAGCCCCCGCCCCCAATACAGCAACATGAGTTGTTCTCTCAGTGAAGAATTCCTGTGACAGGCTCTCAGGATTGAGAGCAGGAAAACTTAAGTTCTGTGCCTTCCTCTCAAATTTAACACAATCTCTGTGACAGAAATGCACACAACACTTTTTTCCCTTTTATTTTAAGATATCTTTCTAATGGAATGTTTTATACATAACACATAAAAAGGAAGTTCATCCACATCTTTTATCTGCTTTGCTGTTCCTACTTCATTAATGACTATTTGTCAAAATTCATTACTTTTTTTGTTAATTCTAACCATCCTCTTGAGAAAACTTAAAATATATTTCTTGTACAACACTCTACAGCATTGATGGGAAAGCAGCAGATGTTGCCAACCCTGAGCTTTAGCATGACTTTCAATACTGTCTCCCATTACATTCTCATAGACAAACTCATGAAGTATGGATTGTTTAAGACAGTGCAGCAGACTGAAAATAGGCTGAGCTGTATGGATCAGAGGTTTGTAGCCATTTGCATGAACTCTAACTGGAAACCTGCCACCAGAAGTCAATACTGAGGCCCACAGAGTAGCATCTCCATTAATGACCTGAATGATGGGAATGAGCACACTCTCAGTTTGAAGATGATACAACATTCTGAGGAGTGGCTGATAACATGAGAGGACCATGCAGTCCTTCAGAGAGGCCTTAACAGACTGCACAAATTAGAGAAGAGCAGATTTAGATTGGATGTTAGGAACAGGTTCTTTACTAGGAGGGTGGTAGAACACTGGAACAGGTTGCCCAGGAAGATGGTTGGGGCCCCATCCCTCGAAATATTCAAGGTGAGGCTCGACAGGGCTCTGGGCAGCCTGATCTAGTTGAGGATGCTCCTGCTGACTGCAGAGGGGGTTGGACTAGATGACGTTTGGGGGTCCCTTCCAACCCAGACAATTCTATGATTGTGGACACAGGCTCTCTAGGAAGGACTGACAGGGAAGACTAGAACAAAGAGTACTGTAAGAGAGAAATGGCTCAAACGCACAGAGCTACAAAGCAGTTGACAAGTTTGTCAAGATTGTATGGTCAGAATTGGAAAAGAGTCCCAAAAGATGTGGGAGGTATCTACTACAGACTGCCTGATCAAGAAGGGGAAGAGAAGCTTGCTTTACACAGAGCAAGAAGTCTTGCAATCATAGGCAGTTGCTTTTACAGAGGTTTTTAACCACCTCAATATTGGCTTCAGAGACAAAAATACAGGCTAAAAGCAATTCAGACTCCTGGAATGGACTGGGGACACCTTTTTGAAGGAGATGTCAGATAGGCTAAGGGGCCTGCACCCCTGAGCATGTTAATAATGAATAAGGCAGAACTGGTCACAGACAAAGGCAATCCTGCTTCACTAACCATGAGATAACTTACTGTGAGGAAAGTTAAAAAGCATAACAAGGACTAGGGTTTCATGAAAGCTGATAAACATGTGAATGTATGCACTTAAGAAAAGCCAAAACATACTATATGCTTGAGAGGATACAGCATCTGTTAAAATGAATAGGCACGTTTAAAAGGCAGAGCAGTGAGTGAGTTGTACTTGCACCTGGAAAACCAACTACTTCTGTAAATGTATCTGGACACAAGAAGTTGTGTAAGTCAGTAAAAGATCTGCAGTATTACTGATATTGCCCATAAATCACAAAATCAACCAGGTTGGAAAAGACCTCCAAGATCATCAAGTCCAACTGGTCACCCAACCCTATCTAATCAACTAGACCATGGCACCAAGTGCCTCATCCAGTCTTTTCTTAAACACCTCCAATGATGGTGAATCCACCACCTCCCTAGGCAGCCCATTTTAATGGACAATCACTCCTTCTGTGAAGAACTTCTTTCTCAGATCAAGCTTAAAGCCCCCTACACAGCTGGAGACTGTGTCCTCTTGTTCTGTCACTGGTTGTCTGGGAGACACCCACCAGCCTACAACCATCCTTCAGGTAGCTGTGGGCATCAATAAGGTGTCCCCTGAGCCACCTCCTCTTCAAGGCTAAACAACCCCAGCTCCCTCAGCCTCTCCTCATAGGGCTTGTGCTCCAAACCCCTCACTTGCTTTGCTGCCTTTCTCTAGATACATTTGAGCAAGTCATCATCGTTCTTGAACTGAGGGGCCCAGAACTGGACACAGGACTCAAGGTGTGGCCTAACCAGTGCCGAGTATAGGAGCACAATGACTTCCCTGCTCCTGCTGGCCACACTATTCCTGATACAGGCCAGGATGCCATTGGTCTTCTTGGCCAGCTGGGCACACTGCTGGCTCATGTTCAGCCAGCTGTCAACCAGTACCCCCAGGTCCCTTTCTGCCTGGCCACTCTCCAGCCACTCTGACCCCAGCCTGTAGCACTGCATGGGGTTGTTGTGGCCCTGCATAATTAAATTGTCTTGTTAGAAGAAGAAAGTGTTGCATGTATCCAGGCTACTGCACTGTCTGTATCACAGGACACCAGCTACAACCTTACCAAGTTAATACAGCACGCACTTACATGGTTAAGACTGCTAACAGAGCATACACACGCTGCCTGTGGGGACTTCACTGTCTACTAAATACACAGCAAAAGGTGACAGGAAAGTGTGACAAAGAGAAGATTAAGTAACTGTCAACATGACCCTCAGCAATATGTTACCATCTGTTGGACAAAAATGAAGGATCTCTGTACTGCAAGACAGTTCTTAACAAATGCAACATCCCAATAACAAGAGAACAGAAAAGCATGTATGTCATGTGTATAAAACCAACACAGAAAAAAAAGGTTTTGTAATTCCAGCAAAATCCATAAATTAATTACCTGGTTAAGTACAGATCTTTTTCTTACTCCAAAGTAAAATGAAACTGGCAGTTAGGAGCTATGAACATAGGCACCTATCTTCACACTTCGAAACCAATGAGGGAAGATCAAATGAGTAAATCTTTCTCATATTTTCAATTAAACAACTCTATTACAGTAGAACAATTCAGAGGACCCCAAATAATAGAGAAGAAATTTAGGATTTTAGAAGATTTCCTTACAGGAAAATCTATTTCAGTTGTGCTCTACTAGGATTTTTCTAGTCTTTCCCCCTAAAAATCTTCATTTTCTCATTGCTTTCACTGACTGTTGAAAGATCTCTATTTTTACTCCACTTCTCTTGCACTATTAGTCAGTTTTGGAAAGAATTACATTGCAGCACACACAAATGGCTAAAACACATGTCTGTCTGTTCATGCTATTTAAGAAGTTTCCATCAACACATTTATCTGCATGAAGTAAAACTTAAGACAATAAAATGCACTGGTAGTGCCATTTAAAACAACTTAAGGTATACATTAATGTCCTTTAAAAGGTTCCCTTATTTTAAATATTCACAGTATGAAGAACAGCATATGTATTCTTCTGCTCCTGTAAGATTCACACACTCAGGGCATCTGTGGTGTGATAGATGAAGATTATTATGGCTCTAGGGCAGAATATGGAAATGAAGAATTAATTGGTATATAGCCATGTGCATCGTCAGTTAGTGACTGAAAGTGATTCCGAGACTAGTGGTCAATCTTTTAGTCCATGGCAAGGACCCCTTCCCCCACAGCTTAGAAAAGGTAATTGTAACTTGATTTGTAAAGTAAATCATCTGTCTTTAGGCTATAATAATATATAATTATATACAAGACTACCTTTACAGTTTAAATCCCTATTAACTGTTTTTAGTTCATTATATATCCCATCCTCCCCCTGGATTTTTTACTCTTCTCAAGGGTACCAAAAAAAACACAACACTGAGACTGAAGTTTCAGTTTTCTGTGTTATTTTACAGGTGCCAAAAAGAAAAAAAAAAAGGCATGGAATTATCCATTTCATTATTAACTACTGTGATTAGCAATGCAACAGGTACTATTAACAAAGCAAGTATCACAAAAATGAGTATTTTCATAGCTTATCTTTTTCTGAATACCAAATGTCTTTAGAAACAACAATCTAAAAAATGTCTTTAGAAACAACAATCTAAAAACTGATTTAACACAACTGCAAACAGACTACCAAGCACTGTGGTTCTTAAGTAAACTGCTTTTCCAATTAGTGTTTTCTTACATCTGTACACATGCTTTTAAAATGTCATTTTATTGGTTTTCAGTGTCTATGTTCAAGATACTTCAGTAAGTATTAAATACTATCAAATAGTAAATTATGAAAAGTTAATAATCTCATATGGTTCCCAGAAACTCATAGCACTAAAAAATAAGTGTACAGCTTCAAAAAAAAAGGCATTACAAGGGAACATCTATGAGTACTGGGCTCTATCACACGACACTTTAGAAACAGTATCACAAATGAGAATCAGGAAGCTCCCTAAAGAGCTGCCCAGCAAAATTTATGAAGGTAGGAAAAAAACCTTCATGGAACTTATTACCCATTCCCTAGTGAGAGTGAAGAAATAGAGAAACTTACCACTTTTATTAGTGACCGAATACAGAGGATTCAGAGGAGTGCTTGCCAGTCTTAGTTTGGAGTCTGGTGACAGTGATGATGGCGCAGGAAGCAAGAGATTTGAGCTTGTCTGTAATAGGAAAGGCAAATCAGAAAGTGAAGTGTAATTTCCTGGGTTACTTACTGATGCAACAGCTAGAAGAGAAATATTCAGTTACTCTAGCTACTTAATTTCAGGAAAAAAAAAAATCAAGACTGAAGTTGATGATAAAGAAAGTTCCAGTGACAGGGTAATATTTTTGGGAATGTGTGTGTGTGTGTGTGTGTGTGTTCAGAATATTTGGGTACATCAACTTTGAAAAATTACTGAAAGCTGTAAATTGAACTGCTTGTTTAGCTAGGGACACAAGCAATGCAAACAATGTAAGCAGAAGTGTTTGACCTCGCATCATGTTGTATCTCTGCATATAAAAATAAAGTAACATGTGGTTTTAAACTTATAAATGTAAAAATTTGATTTTTGACAGCTCAAACTACACCACATCTATGAAGAAATTACTAAATATCTAAATGAGAGAAAACAGTAAATCTTAAACCAGTCCTAACACAAACCTGACTTCTACAAATCAATAAAGCATATGTAGATCAAATCACCAGACACTTCCTTTATGCAAGCGACACAAAAAATATCTGCAGTCCTCATTTCCACAGCAACAAAGATCATGTACTTCAAATTTGCTTTGCTATGGAGTTTCTTGATGTGCACACACCTATCACACAGCAAAAATCTTACCCAAACTTTACTCTTGACATATTATCCAATATGTGTAATTGTGACAAACTTAAGTTTTTTTTTCCATCTGACCCCACTGACAATAGTAGTTTGTGAAACAAAATTCACCATCTGCCTTGATAATACAGGCAAAGGGGAGGGAAACAGGACTTAAATAAAATATTGGTAACTTTCTTCAAACAAAACAGATTCATATGCTAAAAGTTTTGAGAGTCATTTACATAAAACAACATAATTCTTGACCCTTTCACAAGTCAGGCCTATTACACAATCTAAAATAAATACATAAAGTGACTTAATCCAGCTAAACGCTGGCACTCAGTTAAGCACTTCCTGTGGTCTTTGTAAACTCTAGATCAGACCTTTAAATTTCAGTTGTGGATCTAAACAGAACAATGAGACATTGCAAATTTTGAAACTAGCTTGTAAATTTTGTTTAAAGACAAGAGGCAGCTAAAATAAAGTGAATCAGTGGATTATTTCCAGAACTGATCTAATTTATCTAACTACTGTGTTGTGTCATTTAATAAATATCAAACGATTCCCCAGGTTTATATAAGGCAGAATATTTGGGAATTGGCAGGTGTAGTGGGATGCAGGTTATTTAGCACTAAAAACATGGAACTTAATTGGGTGATAGAATAGCATGCTGAAAAGGACCTCAAGAATCACCTGGTCCAACTTTCTTGGTAAAAGCAGAGGATATCTGTATTACTAACATTAGTTTTATAGTTTCATTCAGGGTTGGAAGGGACCACACAGATCATCTAGTTCCAACCCCCCTGCCATGGCCAGGGAGACCCTACACTAGATCAGGCTGGCCAGAGCCTCATCCAGCCTGCTCTTAAACACCCCCAGGGACGGGGCCTCGACCACCTCCCTGGACAACCCATTCCAGGGTCTCACCACTCTCATGGTGAAGAACCTCCTCCTCACATCTAGCCTGAATCTCCCCACCTCCAGCTTCCTTCCATTCCCCCTAGTCCTGTCACTACCTGAGATCCTGTGTCACTACCTGACATTTTATTGGTTTTCAGTGTCTATGTTCAAGATACTTACATCTTAATGTAATTGGGCTCTGTGTAGCAATATGGCTTTAATTCTGCTGAAAGACATCTATAATAACAACTGTCTTTTACTAGTCGAGTACTCTCTCAGCTACTGAACTTACTGCAGTATACAAATTTAGCAGAATATTAGTAAGTAGTAGCTGTGAAGCATCAGCAGAAAGGAGAGGTCTGTTTTTCTCCAAAAAAAAAGGTATCAATCTGCTTTTCTTGTATTTACACACACAAGTGACTAAGTTTCACTAATACAAATTTTTCCCTGATACACACAAATACAGGGGAAAGTCACTACTTTGTGTGCTTACTCAAACACTGTAAAATAACCTGTTCTGCAAACGTGTCGAGCTCAGCTTCTGAGTGTTTCCTCTTTTCCACCTACTGTCAGCTCCAGGGAGAGTCTTTCTGCACTAAGATAAATGAGATCTCCCTGCTGTATGACTTGCTTGCTGAGTGCACATTACTCCATCAGTGATACAAATGTATGTTTTCCAGTCAAGTATTCTCAAGGAATTTTCTTTCAAATTTGCTATCAAAAAGTTGATTTCACATTACTGAGAAATGAAGATGGGAAAAATCAGACTAAACATAGCAGAGTAGACTAGTCAAAGCTAGACTTAACAAAGCCTTCCAGGATGGACAGTTAAAGTATCACAGTATCACAGTATAACTAAGGTTGGAAGAGACCTCAAAGATCATCGAGTCCAACCTATCAACACAGAGCCCATGACTAGACCATGGCACCAAGTGCCACATCCAATCTCCTCTTGAACGCCTCCAGGGACAGCGACTCCACCACCTCCCTGGGCAGCACATTCCAATGATGAACAACTTGCTCAGTGAAGAACTTTCTCCTCACCTCGAGTCTAAACCTCCCCTGGTGCAGCTCGAGACTGTGTCCCCTTGTTCTGGCGCTGGTTGCTTGGGAGAAGAGACCAACCCCTTCCTGGCTACAACCACCCTTCAGATAGGTGTAGAGGGCAACGAGGTCACCCCTGAGCCTCCTCCTCTCCAGGCCAAACAATCCCAGCTCCCTCAGCCTCTCCTCATAGGGCTTGTGCTCAAGGCCTCTCACCAGCCTCGTTGCCCTTCCCTGGACACGCTCAAGTGTTTCGATGTCCTTCTTAAACTGAGAGGCCCAGAACTGGACACAGTACTCAAGGTGTGGCCTAACCAATGCAGAGTACAGGGGCACAATGACTTCCCTGCTCCTGCTGGCCACACTATTCCTAATGCAGGCCAGGATGCCATTGGCCTTCTTGTCCACCTGGGCACACTGCTGGCTCATGTTTAGATGGCTGTCCATCAGCACCCCCAGGTCCCTCTCTGTTTGGGAGCTCTCCAGCCACTCTGACCCCAGCCTGTAGCTCTGCATGGGATTGCTGTGGCCAAAGTGCAGCACCCAGCACTTGGACTTGTTGAAACAAATATCATCAGAAATTCATCTTAGTTGTGTTTGGATTAATTATATATTTATACATATAATGTATTTTCCTGCTGTCATATGCAAACACTTTCTTTTTACCTGCCAAACAGCATGCTTTGAAAACAAATGCAACAGACACTAACACTAGGAGAATGAATGCACACTCCAGAAGATTTAAGAAAACAGACCTTCTTAAATTGCAAAGTTCTGTGTTACAACTCTTCCTTCCTCTCCAAGGCCTTAAAAACCAAGATAAACCCCATTTTTATAAAAGATACATTAAAAAGAAAGCTTAAAAATGTATTAAATATATATACTTTATAATATATATCAAAAAGACAGTCTTACAGTGATTTATTCCTTCCCTTAACAGCAGTGAAGTTTAGCACAGGTGAGCTATAAAAGATTGCCCATCCAAAGTAAACACAAAATTAGTGTTTTAATGGCTTTTCTCCCGCTAGATCTTAAGTATTATTTAAATCTCTAAAACACCCAAAGAGGAAAAAACTCCACAACTATGTAACAGAGGAAGGCTCAGTTAATAATTATTAATGATTCAGCAGAACTATTTCCAGGTGAAGTACACTGTCCTATGAAGAATTATCACAGTATCACAAAGGTTGGAAGAGACCTCGAGGATCATCGAGTCCAACCTGTCACCACAGACCTCATGACTAGACCATGGCACCAAGTGCCACATCCAATCTCCTCATGAATTCTCCTACAACAGACGTAAGGCTATCTAGAGAAGAAAGTGAAGCAATCATCCTTTTTTTAAATGCATGCTGTGAGAAGTCATTGCCAAATAACTTTACAACGAGTAAAGTTGGCTAAGATAGCCAACCATCAGCCTACTGATTTTTCACAACAGGCTCCTCTTGCTTCATGTACAAACCACAGCTTTATCAAAGACACAGTTTACCACTATCCTGGATTGAGTAAAAGTAAGAGTTGTAACATTCCTGCAGTTTCTGTAGTGAAAAAGGATACCTACACGGTTTTGCCATGTTTAAACAAAGCTGATTTGCATTTTGGCTTGGTTTTTTTGGCAAATTACGTTTTCAAAGGAACTTGTTTTCAGATTAAAAGTCAATTGCATGACACAAAAACCAAAGCACCACAAAACTTGACAAGCAGACAATTACAATTTATCTTTTTATTTCCCCTGAGAATGCAATTTTATGACTTTTGCAATCAATACAATTAGCATTTCTATATATGTACTTGCAAGTCAAATCAAGTTGTTCATCTCTGTATTACCTCTTACTCTTTAATTTTTAGGCTTCCCTTTTGAAAATGTAGGCCTCTAGGATATGTTGGGTTTTTTTATAAAAGATAGTTAAAAACCACTATTAAACCATGATTCTGCAGAATTGAAAAGCTGGCAATTGAATCTGAAATAAAAACAAAGTACAAATTCTGCTATTTTTCTCAAATGATATAGGCAACAATGGTTGAACTAGGAGGGCAGTGCTACTGCTTTTAAATCTGCAATGCAAGTTTTAATCAAGTGTCCACATATGAAAAAAACCAATTATTACTATAATAGCTGCATTAGGAAGACTCTCATGAAGGCTGGGATTCTACTAGGGCAGGTGTCTGGAAATCACTTAGAGACTGCTCTCCTCTGAAGTAACTTCTAGACTTAAACCAAAAAAATCACTAGGAAAACCAAACAAATTATTTGTGTAAGACACAAAAAAGTTAAATACAGGCTCAGTTATACACAGGCTGTGCAGACTCACTCAGACACGAAGCACAAAGAGTGCTCCTGGGCTGGCTAAAACTGGCATTCTGTCTTAAAGGACATGCCTAGATAATACACACATACTAATATTAGTATCCTAATCTGATATAATGAAAAGAATATTAGTAACTCCTATGCAGAATTATCACACAACCCACTCATATATAGTATGATGTCACACACTATGTATGCTGTATACATACTCCATAACATAACAGTATCACAGCATCACAGTATTGCCAAGGTTGGAAGAGACCTCGAGGATCATCGAGTCCACCCTGTCACCACAGACTTCATGACTAGACCATGGCACCAAGTGCCACATCCAATCTCCTCTTGAACACCTCCAGGGATGGTGACTCCACCACCTCCCAGGGCAGCACATTCCAATGACGAATGACTCTCTGTGTGAAGAACTTTCTCCTCGCCTCGAGCCTAAACTTCCCCTGGCGCAGCTTGAGACTGTGTCCCCTTGTTCTGGTGCTGGTTGCCTGACATAACTATTCTATGTTAGGGCAACGATCCATCCTCTTTTTTTTTCCAACAACAAACTGTATTAGATAAGATTCTTAAGTTTAGAGTCATCTTTCTCCTAGGGGCTCTTTCACTTTTATCACTCAACAGTTTAGCAACTTCCCAAGCATCAGCTAGCAGTAATATGCTGTAATAATGTTGAAAATTTCCTTTACAAATCCACCCAAAATCTCTGCAAATGTATGTACTCTATGGCCTTCACCACAACTTCTTGCATGTGCCAACTTAACCTGTTGGTTTTTCCCTCCCAATATTGTTCATTATTTATTTTTGTCACAACTTTCCTCTCACTCATCTTCACTTGCAAAGCTGAGGAGCTCTACTAAGTCTATTTAATCTCATTACATAGGAGCTCTTCAATAGCTCTTGGCATTTGTGTTACTCTTGTTTGAACCTCTGCTCATTTCACTATGTTCTTTTTCAGAAAGAGTAATGAAATGTATCAGTGTTAAACATGTGGACTCAGCCTAGATTTCCTAAATATAATAAAAATAATCATCATCATCATCAACCAGGTTGGAAGAGACCTTCAAGATCATCATGTCCAACCTATCAACCAATCCAACCCACCTAAACAACTAAACCATGGCACCGAGCACCCCGTCAAGTCTCCTCCTGAACACCTCCAATGATGGCGACTCCACCACCTCCCCAGGCAGCCCATTCCAATGGGCAATCACTCTCTCTGTATAGAACTTCTTCCTAACATCCAGCTTTACCTCCCCTGGCGCAGCCTGTGACTGTGTCCTCTTGTTCTGGTACTGGCTGCCTGGGAGAAGAGACCAACCTCTGCCTGTAAAGGGCACAAGCATCCTCCTCATATACATACCAGAATGGATCTTACTTATAATTTTCTAAAAAATACTCAGCTAAAGTTTTGGTCTTTATTATAATGTTTTTTTTCCTCCTCTTGTGGCTTTTTCCCCTCATTTTCTTATGCACAGTTGTGGTGTAGATTGTAGTTTTGCTTGTAAATACAGCTTTCATTTACTTCCAACTGAGCTGGTCTGGCAAATTTAATGTTGGGGGGGGCGGAAATTTCAAGCCACCACAACAGACAAAAACTGGTTTCCTATTCATTTGCAAGTTTTCTTTGGGGAAAAAAAACAAAGAGAAATTTAAGACAATTCTATAAACCTACTCAGTAAAAGAGGTTTTAAAAAGGCTACAAATTTCTTATAAATATGATAGATAAGATTACAGAATAACAATAACTCCTCTGACAATTTATGGATAGAAATCTTGCATTGCAGACATAATCAAGTGAAAAAGCTATTTTGGTCTGCAGAGACACTGTGGCATTGCCTCTCACTTGGCCAAAAATATTCATAGAATTGGCAATGTTTTTACATGAGTCCTCAGTCCTCTGCTTTTCTATCTTCAGGGAAAACTTGTAGTAAGTTACTAAAGAACTCTTCTCTTCTTGATTTGCACTAAAACACAGAAGCCAAGCGTGGTATTTCAGAATCTCCTACAACCAAGATGACCAGGAGGACAGACACTTGAAAAAATGAAAACATACATCACTTCAGCATTCCTCACTGACTCTAGGTCTTTGTTGCAGACACAAGGATAACTTTAGATCTTTTTCCACTTAATGGCTTTGTAGCAGTACCATTTTCATGCATTCATTAAAAAAGCTGCATGGTTTTTTTCTGAACAGCAATGGCTTTGATTCTGCTCTATTTTCACACAACGAGATATATTTTGCATCTCAACTAAATTCTCAAAGGAGACCATCTGGAAGAAGCACACATATTATTTGATGTATACTGTATCAAAGCATCATGTATAACCACACTTTATAGTCATACAGCTTAATGATGAAAGTTCAGTACATTTGATGCAATCCAAGGTAAAAAGCTTCTGGATTTTCACACAGTACCCACTCTGTTAATGAATTCTGGCATAGTAATAAATACACTCAAAGGATAAAAAAACCAAATTTAAACAGCTGTATTTCTGTATATAGAAAAGAATACTTTTATATTCTACTTATCTAATATTGCATTAGAAAAATATAACTTTTTAATATCTCTGAGCATCAGAATTTTGATAACCACTTTGATAACCATCTAGTAACATTTTTCCAGAAATGCACAGTGAAATAAAGACTGGAAAAAACAAACACACTCTTAACAAATTTAGAAGTATCCACATATTAAGAGATGAGGCAGTCAACATATAATTGATTCAAGGACTAGTACTACAGATGTAAAGGTTGTCCTCAAGCACTACAAAGCTGTTTTTCTCCTTCAAATTAGAGTAGGCAAGTTTTGACATCTAAAAATCACAGCTTCAGAGCTAGGATATTTTATCTTTAAAGGAAGCTCTTCTTCCAGTAGCTACATAACTTTGCATAACAAGGGGTGATAAATACTATAAACAGGTATTTTAGAATAGAATAGAATAGAATAAACCAGGTTGGAAGAGACCTTCAAGATCATCGTGTCCAACCTATCACCCAACACCACCCAATCAACTAACCCATGTAACCAAGCACCCTGTCAAGTCTCCTCCTGAACACCTCCAGTGACGGCGACTCCACCACCTCCCCAGGCAGCCCATTGCAATGGGCAATCACTCTCTCTGTGTAAAACTTCCTCCTGACCTCCAGCCTGAACTTCCCCTGGCGCAGCCTCAGACTGTGTCCTCTTGTTCTGGTGCTGGCTGCCTGGGAGAAGAGACCAACCTCTGCCTGTTTACAACCCCCTTTCAGGTAGTTGTAGAGAGTGATAAGGTCACCCCTGAGTCTCCTCCTCTCCAGGCTAAGCAGCCCCAGCTCCCTCAGTCTCTCCTCATCGGGCTTGTGTTCCAAGCCCCTCACCAACTTTGTTGCCCTTCTCTGGACTCGTTCCAGCAAGTCAACATCCTTCCTAAACTGAGGGGCCCAGAACTGGACACAGTACTCGAGGTGTGGCCTAACCAGTGCAGTGTACAGGGGCAGAATGACCTCCCTGCTCCTGCTGGCCACACTGTTCTTAATGCAGGCCAGGATGCCATTGGCCCTCTTGGCTGCCTGGGCACACTGCAGGCTCATGTTCATCCTACCATCAACCAGCACCCCCAGGTCCCTCTCTGCCTGGCTGCTCTCCAGCCACTCTGACCCTAGATAGAATTTTAGACACACAAATAGTGACATACAATAAAAAGTACTTATGACTTCTGTCAATGACCAGAAAAGGGTGTCTTCCCATCAAAAACTTCTCTGCATAGAAACATACATCACTGTTAGTTTCTTGAGGCAAAGATAAATAACTGCTGCCAAGATTCAGGATACTGAAATTTCCCTGTGTGGTAAAAAAATAAACTCTGCATTCTGGTTTCATGCAGAAATTAGTACTTACCTTTTTTTTTTTAAAGGAAATGTCCTACCTTTTGTGAGTTGATAAAGCTTTAGCTCAATACTCAGATCTTGGTTATAATTACACTTCTTTTGCTCTAACAATTTTCTGGGCTAAGAAGGAGAAGAAAAGAGACTTCCCTCTATCACAGAATGTTAGGGGCTGGAAGGGACCTCAATAGATCATACAGTCCAACCTCCCTGCCAGAGCAGGATCACCTGTACCAGATCACACAGGAATGCATCCAGGTGGGTCTTGAATATCTCCAGAAAGGGAGACTCCACAACCCCCCAGGCAGCTTGTTCTAGTGTTCCATCACCCCCATAGGGGAAAAAAAAAAAAAAGTCCTATTTACATGGAAGTCCCTAAACCTCAGCTTCCACCCACTGCCCCTTGTTCTGTCATTGAGCATCACCAAGCAGAGCCTGGCTCCATCCTCTTGGCATTCACCCTTTACATATTAATTAACATTACTGGGGTCACCCCTCTTCCCCAAGGTGAAAAGCCCCAGCTCCCTCAGTCTCTCCTCACAAGGAAGATGTTCCACTCCCTTCATCATTTTTGTGGCTCTGTACCGGACACTTTCAAGCAGTTCCCTGTCCTTCTTGAACTGAGGGGCCCAAAACTGGATACAATATTCCAGATGAGGCCTCACCAGGGCAGAGTAGAGGGGGAAGAGAACCTTGCTCAACCTACTAACCACAGCACTCCTAATACAACCCAGAATAGCATTGGCCTTCTGGGCCACATGAACACATTGCTGGCTCGCGGTCAAGCTTCCATTCACTAAAACCCTCAGGTCCTTTTCCCCTTCACTGCTCTCCAACAGGTCAGTCCCCAGCCCATACTGATCCATGGGGTTGTTCTTTTCCAGGTGCAAGACTCTACACTTGCCCTTGGTGAACTTCATTAAATTTCTCCCTGCTCAGCTCTCCAGCCGAAATCTGGCTGAATGTCAGCACAACTTTCTGGTGTGTTAGCTACTCCATCCAGTTTGATGAATATATTGAATAGTACTGACCCCAGTACTGTCCCCTGAGGTACTCTACTAGTAGATACAGGTCTCCAATTAGACTCCAATCAATTGACCACAACTCTGACTTCTTTCCTTCAACTAGTTCACAATCCACCTCACTACCCAATCATTCAGACTACACTTCCTCAGTTTAGCTGCAAGGATGCTGAGGGAAAGAGTGTCAAATGTTTTACTGAAATCAAGCTAAACCGCATCCACTGCTCTAGCATCACCTACCCACCTGGTTATGTCCTCCTGAAATGCTATCAGGCTGATCAAACATGACTTCCCCTTCGTAAAGCCATGTTGACTGCTACTAATGACCCTTTTGTCCTTCATACGCCTAAAGGACAGTGCTGAAGATAACTTGCTCCATTACCTTTCTGGAGGTGGAGATGAGGCTGTCTGGTCTATAGTTACCTGGCTCCTCCTTCTTACCCTTTTTGAAGATTGGAGGGAAGTTGCCTTCCTCCAGTCTCCAGGCGCCTCTCCTGTCTGTCATGACTTACCAAGGATGGTGGAGAGTGGTCTGGTAATGACTTCTGCCAGCTCCCTCAGCACCTGTGGGTGGATCCCATCGGGACCCATGCATTTATGGATGTCTTCCTTAATTGTTCCCTTACCCAGTCCTCATCAACCAAGGGAAAGTCCTTGGTCATGTCTTCCTCTGGGGCCTCAGGGGGCTGGGGCTCCTGAGGACAGTCTCCAGCAATATAGATGGAAACAAACAAGGCATATAGTAACTCCACCTTCTTAGTGTCCTCTGTCACCATGGCACCCACCTCATTCAGCAGTGGGCCTAAACTGCTTCTAGTGTTTTTTCCTGCAAAGTATTTGAAGAAGCCCTTTCTCTTGTCCTTGACCTCCCTTGCAAGATTGGCTTCCAAGGAGGCTTTAGCTTTCCTAGTTGTCTCCCTACATGTTCTAACAACAGTTTTATACTCCTCCCAAGTAGCCAGCCTCTCCTTCCATGATCTGTAGACTCTCTTTTTCCACTTGAGTTTGCTCAGCAGTTCTGTATTTCATCATGTGGGTCTCTTGGATCCCTTTCTTGATTTCCTAGTTGTTGGAACGCTCTGATCTTGAGCTTGCAAGAAGCGGTCCTTGAACATTAACCAACTATCATGGGCCCCTTTACCTTCCAGTACCCTGTCCTATGAGATTTCCCCTAGCAACTGCTTGAAAAGGCCACAGTTGGCCCTGCTGAAGTCCAAGGCTGTGATCCTGCTTGGTATTCTGATCCTGAACTCTACCATCTCATGATGGCTGCCCTCAACCTTTGCCACTTTAACCAGACCCTCCTTGTTTTTAGTAAATATCAGGTCCAACAGTGCTGTTCTTCTAGCAGGCTCATCTACCATTTGCATTAGTCATTCATTATTGTTCCTGTAAAAGTAGCAAAGAGTAAAAACAAAACCAAAACCAACCAACTGAAATTTGCTTCTAAAGAGACCTGGAAAAAAGGCACTGCTAACAACAGACATGATCAGAGTATTCTCTATTTCTGTCTAGCTAAATCAGATTGTCATGTATTTATAATATAGTTCCAAATTATATAGCCAAGTGACAGACCACTAAACCTTGCACTGACAATTAGTAGCTTTATATCCATTAGTTACGGGTCTTACAGGTCGTACCCATTGAACCCAGAGACCCCTGTGATTCCAGCACCTTCCTATCATAAAACAAGACCCCAGGTGTGACCTCAGGCCAGGTTTACTGTCTACAAGGTATGCTGCTGACATCCTTGTCCCAACATGGTAATCCTTGTGTGTCTGTAACAAGGCTCTGGCATGCAAACGAGACCCAAAGGCTTGCACAAAGCTTATGTAGTTTCCAGTTCCTTTTTACTTTTCCTATCACACAAAGCCCTATGAGGAGAGGCTGAGGGAGCTGGGATTGTTTAGCCTGCAGAAGAGGAGGCTCAGGGCAGACCTTATTGCTCTCTACAACTACCTGAAGGGAGGTTGTAGCCAGGTAGGGGCTAGTCTCTTCTCCCAGGCAACCAGCACCAGAACAAGAGGACACAGTCTGAAGCTGCGCCAGGGGAAGTTTAGGCTTGAGGTAAGGAGAAAGTTCTTCACAGAAAGGGTTGTTGGCTATTGGAATGTGCTGCCCAGGGAGGTGGTGGAGTCACCATCCCTGGAGGTGTTGAAAAAGGGATTGGACATGGCACTTGGTGCCATAGTCTAGTAGGCATGAGGTCTTGGGTGACAGGTTGGACTTGATCTCTGAGGTCTTTTCCAACCTTATTGATTCTATGAAATACACACAACGCCTGAATTCTCATTTGGATTTGCATATTCCAATCCTGTCACAGGGCGCCCTGCCTCCCCTGTGTGTGGCCTCTTAAAGACTCCTTTCACTATTTTCACTTTTCTGTACCCAGATGTATTAGCACACTCTAAGATATGTGGCTGAGTGGCCTATCTTGATGAACACTTCAGTGAAGCATTTATGTAAGTAGCATTCCAGCGAGCATTCCGGCAAAGCCTGCACTTAGTTCTATGCATCATTTTTCACATGAAAAGGGAGTTGAACTCATAAATCATAAAATGTTCTGGGCCAGAAGGGACCTCCAGAGGTCATCTAGTCCAACCTCCCCACAGTTAACAGGGACATCCCCAACTAGATGAGGCTGCCCAGGGCCTCCTCGAGCCCCACCTAGCCTCACCTTGAGTATCTCCAGGGAAGGAGCCTCAACCACCTCCCTGGGCAACCTGTTCCAGTGTTCCACCACCTCACAGTGAAGAACTTGCTCTTAACATCCAATCTAAATCTTGTCTTCTCCAGCTTAAAGCCATTGCCCCTTGTCCTGTCACTGCAGGCCCTTGCAAACACTCTCCCCATTCTTGTAGGCCCCCTTCAGGAACTGGAAGGCTGCTATTACATCTCTCTGGAGCCTCCTCTTCTCGAGGTTGAACAGCCCCAGCTCTCTCAGCCTGTCGTCATAGCAGAGGTGCTCCAAGCCCTTATCTTTTTTGCAGCCCTCTTCTCGACCCTCTCCACCAGGTCCATGTCATTCCTATATTGAGGGCTCCAGACCTGGACACAGTACTTGAGGAGTAGTCTCACCAGAGCAAAGTGGCAGAATCACTTCTCTGGATCTGCTGGCAATGCATCTTTTGATGCAGCCCAGGATGTGATTGACCTTTTGGGCTGCAAGTGCACACTGTCTGCTCATGTCCAGATTCTCATCCATCAGCACCCCCAAGTCCTTTTCATCAGGGCTGCTTTCTAGCACCTCATCCCTAGTCTGTATAGATAGCAAGCATTGTTGCAGCCCAGGTGCAAAACCCTGTGCATACACATCACAAACTCTAACTCCCAATTACAAATTAGTAGATGTACGTATTATACTCTGGGGCTGCCCAGAATGTCTTGTAATACATGCAGGCAATACTGCACCCACATGCAAGAAATGATCCTATTCCTACTTGGAAAGAAGGTACCCTGAGTTCCCCAAGTCTCATGTTGGATTGCTGAAAAGAGGAGTATGAGAAGAAATCCTTCCCAGTATCTTAGCAGATCATAAAGCCCTGCAAGGAAGCACTCTTGGTTTTTTATAATCATCACTGTTATGTGACAGACATCAAACTGCATGTGGACTCTTTCAACCACAGTCCTGCACTATTTGGAAATGCACTTGGGGAAAGACTCAGATGACCTTTCTGACATCTCCCATAGACCCATCTCCATTGGGACCGACTTTGGAAAATGCTGAACAAAACCTTTGTCTGCCTTACTCACCCCAAGCTGTTGATTGAGCAACAGGAATCTAGGCTTACAAAACTCCTATGGCTGAAAGTTATTCCCCCAACAATAGTTGTAGGCTTATCTACTCGATCTAGCTACATAGTTCCACAGAACCACTACATGGTTCTGCTAAACTAGGTTTGTTTTCCACAGCCCAGAAACACTGGCTAATCAGGGATTAAACAGCTGCAATGACAAAGACTCTCAAAAAGGCATTATCCTTGTCTTTTTCCTCAGAAGACATCCAGAAAAGTAAAATTTATTTCTTCTAGAATATTTTCCTGGAGTACTTGTTTCAGACACGAGGTAACATGCTCATTCTCTCCATATGTGCCTCTCTGGCTGATAAACAACTTGAAGGCACTAAGGCCCACCTGTAGATAAACTCGAACACAATAAGCAGAAAACAGAAACAAGGCTTGCTTCCTTTAATTTCAAAGGTCACTACATGCAATTGTAAAGGCAGCAGCAACATGCTATCATTACCCATGTGAGCTTTCTTTTGGATAGTTTCAAAGCACAGGCCTAATGGGGATGTCCAGGTCAGGCAATAAAACTAGACTTAATCCAGAGCAAAACTCCTAAAACATGAAGAGCATCCTCATCAACAACTGCTTTCATTATTTATCTCTTTTGCACTTCCTTATTTATTAATACAGAGAAAGCCTAAAGCTGCATAAAAAAAATCATAACCTATATGCACTCAAATTTACTTAACAATGCAAAATAGTAAACATAAGCCCAAATGCAGTTCGTGCCACTGCAAACAGTAATTATACCTGCACAGTGCTACTGAGGATTATTCTATATTATCCCTGGCTGTAAAATTGTCCCAGTTGAATTTATTGCCAATTACAAATCTTTAATTACTGATTTGGGTATTGAGACACCACACACAGAGTCAAGCAAACACTCAAAAAACCCACTTTTCCACTCTCTTTGTCTCAGCTTCACTTCAGACACCTCTCTTTCCTCATTTCTAGTCTCCAGACTCTTTGCTTTTGCCATTATGTTACACTCAGTCCCTTTGGGAAGGCAATAGGTGGTGCAGGAGTGAGGTTACTGCGCAGCACCTCGCTCTTTTTGCCTCTCTTTGTTTCTTACTCCTTTCAACAGTGTAGGTCTCCACAGGCCAAAAAAGCCGCTCCTTCCCCTGCATCTCCACTTGTAACTCCTAAAATGTTTTCCTTTGCATTTCCTCTGTGCTGGTATCTCCTGTCCGTAGTAGCTACTGACCTTTAGTAAACCTGTTTCTTCCAAGGTGCAAACAGGCTCTTCTGTTTGGTTCCATTTCAGCTGCACAGTGTGTCTGCATTGCCCTTTGCAGAGTTGGTGGGAAATGGCTTTGCCCAGCACAGGGTAGTCTGTAATCTCTTCCCACACAGGTCAGTGCTGCAACCCCCTGCCACTAACCCATTGCCATTTAGGCCACATAAAATTCTAAAGTTCAGTTGTAATGATCTATAGAGTGAATCATATGAGCAGCAATGGACCTTGACAAAAATCATTAAACATCTCTTGTAACCAATATGTGATAAACCAAAATAGCTTCGGTTTATATGATGAATCTCTTCTAAAGACCTACTTACAGGTACATTAATACTAGTGAGAGATGTATTCGTTTCTGAAGAACAGATTTCCAGACTACATATATAGGTTTTGTCACATATCCCAGTTCTAGAACATGAACTTTAGCTGAGAAGACTACATAATTCTGGAAAATAATTAAATTGACTTACCATTACAGAATCAAGTTTGTGTTTCACCTTCTGCATTCTCATTGATGCTCTGGCAACACTGACAAACTGATCTGCTGGGGACATGACTGAACTTTTTTGTACAGGAATTTCAGAAAAACTGCTAAGGAGCTGTGGTCCTCTTGGTGCAGCTGTAGTAAGTGATGAACTGAGATCTTTTATGAGTTCAGCTTCCTGTTGTGCAACTGTAGAAATAACCAATATTGAAGTGTCAGGTGAAGTCTTATGTTGCCATAGAAAGAAAACAATTGAATGCTTGCTCTCCTTTTGCCAGTCATGTCTTCAAACACCATCAGAATCTGTATTAATAGTGCTACATGAAAAACCTGAAAATGACTTAAAATTTTCCCCACACTACTCCATATCCACCTAACTCTCCCTTCTGTGATGTGTTCAGTAACATCACACACAAACCCGGTATTTTAGTTTGCTTATAAACAATAGTATTTACCATGCAGAAATATTGGGGAGGGGAAGAGAAAGGAAATTTTTAAAGGCAATGAAGTTCTAGAGCTTTCACTGAGTTCAACCTGGCTATTTTACTAGTGCATTTCACCTTTTTTCCAGCCTAGTTCAAGTGAGCTTATTATACTTAACTAAAATTTCAGAAGTTGCTAGGTGTATATACAGGCATGGAAGGCACTCTTAGAATAATGCACTTAGAGGACACAGTCTCAAGCTGTGTCAGGGGAAGTTTAGGCTCGAGGTGAGGAGAAAGTTCTTCACTGAGAGAGTTGTTAGGCATTGGAATGGGCTGCCCAGGGAGGTGGTGGAGTCACCATCCCTGGAGGTGTTCAAGAGGGGATTGGACGTGGCACTTGGTGCCATGGTTTCGTCATGAGGTCTGTGGTGACAGGTCGGACTTGATGATCTTTGAGGTCTTTTCCAACCTTATTGATTCTAGGATTCATAAAAGTTGTGCTTATTATTAGAATAAACCAAACCAGGTTGGAAGAGACCTTCAAGATCATCATGTCCAACCCATCAACCAATCCAACCCACCCAAACAGCTAACCCATGGCACCAAGCACCCCATCAAGTCTCCTTCTGAACACCTTCAATGACGGCGACTCCACCACCTCCCCGGGCAACCCATTCCATAGCGCAATCACTCTTTCTGTATAGAACTTCTTCCTAACATCCAACCTGAACCTCCCCTGGTGCAGCCTGACACTGTGTCCTCTTATTCTGGTACTGGCTGCCTGGGAGAAGAGACCATCATCCGCCTGTCTACAACCTCCCTTCAGGTAGTTGTACAGAGTGATAAGGTCACCCCTGAGTCTCCTCTTCTCCAGGCTAAGCAGCCCCAGCTCCCTCAGCCTCTCCTCATAGGGCTTGTGTTCCAAACCCCTCACCAACTTTGTTGCTCTTCTCTGGACTTGTTCCAGCAAGTCAACATCCTTCCTAAACTGAGGGGCATTTAAACAGGTTGAGTTTTGCAATTTTTTGTACTATGGTCTCAGCCAAGAAAGGTTAAAAAAATTCTTCATGCAAGTTTTGCCCAGGATATTCATAAAGCTGTTGGTGTATGTACAACACTTTCAAAAACTGTGTCAGCGACTAAAATTAGTATTACTATATGATTAACTCTTTCAACACTAGGGCAGTAAGATTATCTTCTGAAAGCTGCATGTGTACTTTTAACCAAAAAAAAGGAGCAAAAAGTTAGTAACTGTCAATGTAGAAAAGGCAACAGCTTATGCAAAATCTTACAGGCACCAGTGACTTAGTTAAGCAGATTGTACAAGTAAGTACCAGAATGGTATCTGTGTGATTTCTAAATATACATTCACACATACATATATTTTATACTACTCTATTAGCTTTTTGAAGACTCATTGTCTCCTTAACAGTCAAAAGCATCTTAAAGAAATCCTTCACCCCCACAATTTTCCATTTCTTTCTACAATGCAGACCTTACTGGGTTGAAGCTTAACACTGGGTACTGATTGTAAAAATTTCTCCACTCTGTTTTCTGCAAAAGTCAACCAGTTCAACAGACAGACAACCTAAACTGTGAAAATTGATATGACTAAATTCATTACCACAGGTTGCTTAAAAGGCAAAATGTAGAAATAGAATAGAATGGGATAGACCAGGTTGGAAGAGACTTTCAAGATCATCGCGTCCAACCCATCAACCAATCCAACCCACCTAAACAACTAAACCATGCAACCAAGCACCCCATCAAGTCTCCTCCTGAACACCTCTAATCACGGTGACTCCACCACCTCCCCAGGCAGCCCATTCCAATGGGCAATCACTCTCTCTGTCAAGAACTTCTTCCTAATATCCAACCTAAACCTCCCATGGCACAGCCTGGGACTGTGTCCTCTTGTTCTGGTGCTGACTGCCTGGCAGAAGAGACCAACATCCGCCTGTCTACAACCTCCCTTCAGGTAGTCACCCCTGAGTCTCCTCCTCTCTAGGCTAAGCAACCCCAGCTCCCTCAGCCTCTCCTCACAGGGCTTGTGTTCCAAACCCCTCACCAACGTCGTTGCCCTTCTCTGGACACCTTTCAGCAAGTCAACATCCTTCCTAAACTGAGGGGCCCAGAACTGGACACAGGACTCGAGGTGCAGCCTAACCAGTGCAGTGTACAGGGGCAGAATGACCTCCCTGCTCCTGCTGGCCACACTGCTCTTGATGCAGGCCAGGATGCCATTGGCCCTCTTGGCTGCCTGGGCACACTGCAGACTCATTAGCTTTAGAAATCAAAGTTCATTGCAAATATAACTCAAACAAAAATATTTTACAGATAGGCAAAACTCATCACATAATTTGTATTAACATTATCCCCTGCCCAGATGCAACACGACATCTGAAACAATGTCCTTAATTGAAACGACACTGCTAAAGCTACCCACAAAAACACAACTGACAGAAAAAACCTGCAAAGAACAATCTAAGTTTTATTTTGTCTATGATACATTTTAAGTTAGCATTTATCACTCTCTTCTTTTTAATGTAGCATGTGGAATAAATATATTTCTCCCATAAACAGATGTTACACCTGTTTATTAAATAACCTATAATCTCTCACTGGTTTCTGGATAGCTCCTCAATGTTATTTTCTAACAGCCAGCACAAAATACTGAGTTGTTCATTATTTTTCAGAATGATATAATTTTCTGGCTCCATAACCCTTGATGATGAAAAGTAACATTAAAATATTTGTGTAAAGGTGCCAATATATGAAGAACTGTTGTAAAAATCACACAGGATCGCATACAGGAACACATTAAAAACTGAGGTTGCAAGGCACCTCTGATGACTGGCAGGAACAAAGCCCCTGCTCAAAGCAGAGTCATCTAGAGCTGGGTTCTTGACATCATGGCCAGTTTACTTTTTGCTGTATCCCAGGGTAAAGATATGTATTATCATCAACTTACTTGTGCAGGGTCCTGCATCTGGGTCGAGGCAATCCCAGGCACAAATACAGGCTGGGCAGTAACTGGCTGGAAAGTAGCCCTGAGGAGAGAGACTTGGGGGTGCTGGTGGACAAGAAGCTCAACATGAGCTCTCAGTGTGCACTTGCAGCCCGCAAAGCCAATCAGATCCTGGGCTGTATCAGGAGAAGTGTGGCCAGCAGGTCGAGGGAGGTGATCCTCCCCCTCTACTCAGCCCTGGTGAGACCCCACCTGGAGTACTGTGTCCAGTTCTGGAGCCCCTATTACAAGAGGGATGTGGAGGTGCTGGAACGTGTCCAGAGAAGGGCCACAAGGATGATCAGAGGGCTGGAGCACCTCTCCTATGAGGACAGACTGAAGGAGTTGGGGCTGTTCAGTCTGCAGAAGAGAAGGCTCGGAGGTGACCTAATTGTGGCCTTCCAGTATCTAAATGGGGCCTACAGGAAGGCTGGGGAAGGACTTCTCAGGATCTCGGGTAGTGATAGGACTAAGGGGAATGGAATGAAGCTGGAGGTGGGGAGATTCAGGCTAGATGTGAGGAGGAGGTTCTTCACCATGAGAGTGGTGAGACCCTGGAATGGGTTGTCCAGGGAGGTGGTTGAGGCCCCGTCCCTGGAGGTGTTTAAGACCAGGCTGGATGAGGCTCTGGGCAGCCTGATGTAGTGTGGGGTGTCCCTGCCCATGGCAGGGGGGTTGGAACTAGATGATCCTTGTGGTCCCTTCCAACCCTGACTGATACTATGATACTTTTTCTTTTTCCTTCAAGAGAAGTACAAAGACAAGAAAATAATTTCTACCAACACGATATTTACAGGCATGTATCAACATAAATAAATCTGTATTGTACCTTTATAATCATATATGTATACAAGTATTGGCTGGTTTTGACCAAAGGCACAAAATGACACCATGTGTTCATGTGGATGAAAGGCAACATCACGAAGCGGAGATGTGAAGGAGAGTTCAGAATATATGGCCACCTGATCTCCTGCAGAAGTGAAACATGTTTATTAATACCATAAATCCACATTTGATAGAGCAAAGTAACAGTTTGTTAAAGCATGTATTACCACAGAACAGTGAAGGGCAGTGTAAATAAATAAAATTCTGTCAATCTTCTTATTAAAGAGTACTATTTGGCATAAGCCACAAAACAGTGTATGCTTCTGAGTTACTGACTAAGTGAGAAAAGTCAGTGCTGTTGCAACAGCTGCAGGAAACCCCAGAGGATGCATCGGGTTAGCTGAGTTCTCTTGTACTGATAAGCAAGTTCTGGAAAGGTGGCGTTCCACAGTTTGTGCTTGAGCTTTGCCAGAGATAGCTATCTTAGTTGTGGATCTCAATTATATAATATTGGTAATAGGAGTGAAAGGGGATCACAAAATTATTAAAAAGATTAATATAATCAGCTCTTCAGCTGATTGGAAGTATAGGAAGTATACTTCATTATGGAAGTATAGTGTATAAGCAAGAGTAAGAGCATACCAGTAAGTTCCTCTCTCCTTTTATTGTTTCTTAAAGTTTTCAGACAAATTATGTTGTGGCCTAGATGCAAGCTAATATAGTTGGAAACACAGAAAGAAATTCAAACCAGAACGACTGGTTAGCTGCCAGTTCAAAAATACCTATTTTTTCCTTTAAAAAATATTCTTTAAATCATAACTGGAGACAGAATATAATGTCATCAAACCTAACAAGTGTATTCTGCTGTCTTTACTGTTATTTGTGTCCCGAAACAAAAATGACAAACCCTTTGAAGGTCTCTTCCAACCTGGTCTGGTCTATTCTATTCTATTCATCTTACATTTGCTTAATATTTTCCCAGAAATATTTTGGTAGACATTTTGAAATTACTGAGTTTGAGGAGCAATTCACAAGGAAACCTTACATTCCAAAGGCCCAAACTAATCAGAATCTCTGGCCACTGTTTGGAAACAAAGCCTAATTTCCAAATTCAAACACCATAAGAGAAAGACTGATTTGACTTACAACATTTTCTGCATTCTGTTCTAAGACCCTCATCCACAAGTAGAGAATTGCAGTACACAAAAAATTGAGTTTCAGGCACTCCATTCCTGTTGGATATTATAAACGCTACCTCTGCCTATTAATTTCCTCTAGGGAATTAAATCTCAGATATTTAGTAATAGCCATCTAAAAGGCAGAGCTAAGGTTTCAGAATTTAACATCATCTTACTGAAGTTTCATTCCACATCAAAACTGTTTCAATAAAGCTTACAAAACCCTTTCTCTCTTGGCCTTGACAACCTGCCTTAAGATCATAAAATAGTTACCTGTTTCTGGATTCCAAACATAAGCCTTTCCATCTTCACTTCCAGAAAACAGGAAGGTACCACATGGTGTTAAGGTGCTATGGATCTTTTCTCTGTAATTTGTAGCACCTATGTATTTCTTTGTAGCCAAGCTAGAGACAAAGAACATCTTGACAATGTAGCAGATACTTCAGAAGAGAAAAATACAACTTTTATGTGTCAATCCCCTCCTCTGTTCCTCAAAATAATCAATACACTTTGCACCCTAAACAGATACGCAAGCACCCACCTATTGCACAGTGCAGTGTTTACCCTTTCTTTTCCCTGGTTTTCATAATGCACCTGAAATTACAGATGAAAGTGTACATCCCTGTCTTTCAACAGAGAATGGAAACACTCAGATGTAGAGAATGGATACAGATGTAGTAATTTACATTTTCTTGATCCCAGGCTTTGCAAAATTGGGGAAATTGGCACTAATACTCCAAGCTCTGCCAAAAACCTTTTCATTACGCTTCCTGACTTGATTACATTCCAGTAGTGCTTAAATTTATCCAGCAGCTCTCTTCAGCTTTTCACATTTGGTTAGAAAACCAGCAGTAGAATCAACACATTTCAGACTTCAATGTTGGTTTACTATTAAAATTCATATTTTTAATATTGCTTTGCAACTTAGGTATCCTAATCTTTTTTTCAGTAGAACGCTACTGGTCCGTGTAGTAATGATGACCAACTAAGGAACTCCTGTCAAAAAGTTTATAGGCATCAAGAAAGAATCTGCAAAAGAATTTAAAGAAGCGTAAGGCATGCTTGTAAGAGGCCATGTCAAACATGAAGTATAGGTTGGAAAGCGATAGGAACGTTCAAAATGCAGACTAACACAGCAATACTACTACAGTGCAGAATCTGAGACAAGAAAATTGGTACTAGGCCACAACAACCCTTAAAGACAGAAGACAGCAAGTTTTAAAATGTGCTACTGCAGAAAGAATGAAGGTGCTCTGGGAGAAGTGCAGGGGAAGCTTTAACAGGAAAACTTTAACAATATTCTGAGTAAGTACACCCTAGATACAAGTCTGCTTGGCAAACGAGAGAAAAGGATGTTTTAATGATCACAGTATAAGACCATATTGGCCCAAACAGAAGCTTCAGTTGTGTGAATAAGAAAGATAATATCTCTGAGATGTCATGTAGAAGAGCTCTGCAAGATGTAAAACTAACCTGCATGTGAAACCCTAAGCAGAGGTCTGAACCAAAACCAAATCCCTCATCACATACCTGAGTGACAGGACAGCAGCATTATCAAAAAGGATCAAAAAGACAAGTTGAAAGAGGAAAGTTAAGAACAACTGGCTGTCAATCAAAATGAATTGTGTTGATCTGTGACCTCCACCCCCTCTTTTCTCATGCAGGGAATGAACAGTTAATGCTGACGTGTACAATTATCACGGCTGGGTATCTGACCTTGTGGTTTACTGATAGACTTAAGCCAATGGTGGTCAAAAGCAGCAGTCCTGCTGCTGTCCTCTCCACCCTTATTTTCCCAGGCTCTCCCTCATTTCTTCTCTAATGTTTGGGCAGCTATCAGATGAGTTAGATCAGATAGTTGATTAAAAGGAAAATTAATCATTTGTGTTTGCAGGCTGATTTTGAGTCGGATCAGTTCACTGATCTGTCTTACCCTGCATCAGAAGATCTCTAGAGATGATAAAAAGGAAATGCTAGGAATACATGACCAAAGGTATGGGAGATAGGAGGAGATGGCTTGTCCTATGGAAAAACTGACTTAAAGTAATTGGAAAACTGCACACCATATTAACCCCTTCTTAAATATCAATACGTAAGTCCATTTTTCTGTGTCTAAAAATTTGTACCTTTTAGGAATGGTAGTGATAGAACACTATCTGCTTCAAAACCTGCAGGTTTCCTTCTGTTAATCCACCAATTTTAGACTTCAACTGAGTGGACATTTTAGCCTTCTAACATGGCCATTACTATTTATCATTTATAGTAAAAGATGAAGTATGCACTGTAAGACTGGAAAGTCTTCTGCTAGTTCAAACATCCAACATATCAATTGAAAGTGAGATTTCCTGAGGCAGGATATATATGTACAAAAATAAGTTACAAAATAATGTCGCATGCTACTGGAGTGCAAAGGTATTTCCCTCAGGTAATTTCATGTAGATCATGAGGGACCTATGATTTTCTGCATGGGGAGAGGAGGAAGGGAACCCATCAAATTAAGGGCAAATGTTAAAAAGAGTGTTTATATTTTTAATATGACTTTACAGAACAGAACATTCAGATGCATCATGTGTGTAACTGATAGGAGCGAAACTCTTCTCAATTTCAGACAGTGAAAGGACAAAATGGAATGTGCACAAATTGAAATACAGGAAATTCTGTTCAAGAGGATTTTTTTTTCCTTAATTTATGTTGAGGGTGAAGAAACACTAGACCATGGTCATCACACAACTCTCCATCCCTTGAGATATTCAAAGTCCAACTCATCAAATCTCTGAGTAACATGCTTTCATGCTTTGATTACTGGGGTTGAGCTGGACAACCTCATAGACTCATGTGATTCTGTGATAGTCTATTGTAGTTTATTATTAAAGACTAATGTTCATAACTGTTAAAAACAAGAAAATTATCAAAACCTAAGTTAAAAGTATCTCTCAGCCTGCTTAATGTACCATAATATGTGTATCACTTCATTTTTCAGTATTTATGACAATTTTCCTTCCATTTTATCATCAAAATACTCTTCTCAGAATCTTAACAATGAGAAACTAACACACAAATGAATGTCATTTTCACACCCAGACTGCATTTTTAAAAGTGAATTCAATTTTTATGAGACTAGTGTCTTCTCCTTCATGCCACATTAAACTATCAAGTAGTTTAACAAATTTTGGATACCCTATTCTAAGAGACAACCAGTATCACACTAACGGTCTGCAATATCACAGGGTATTCAAATAATTTCCTAACCCTAATATTGCTATCCTTGCTTATTAGGACTCCAGAACAGTTAATAATTTTATGTTATTTCAATTCCCCAAGTGAGTTTTCAACTAAAAGGAAATACACATTTGTCACCACAAATCTACTTACATTCTGAGATCCATGATTCTCAGGGTACTGTCTTTGGCATGGATTAATAAACGTCTTCCATTTGGATGCATCTCCAAATGATTGATTGGTGTTCCTTTAATATCATTTTCTGCTATTTCCTACACAAAGAAGGTAAGTAAATTAAAAAATTATAACTGTGCTTTAAACCTCCTTATTCATTATTATTCATTTTTATCTTACATTACTCTTTCTCTGCCTCCTTCACTCTATTTGGTTAAGGAAAAAGTTTGTTCCTACATCAAGGCACTCAACGTTTCACAACCATAAAGCAGATTCTGAACTTGTGAAACACAGTTGACAATAAAAAATGTTAACTGAAAATTAGGCCTTTAAGGCATGGACAAAGGTAATTTGTAGAGCCTGTGGCCTATTTTATTGCTGTCTCTAGAAAACAAACCTAATCTACCTGTAAGAACAATGTTCTTAAACCTCAAGCATTTTCATGTTTTTTACACAAAAAAATTAAGATGCAAAACTGTTCAAAAGATTTTAAGTTAGCGAATCCCAGCATGTACTATCAGCTCTTCTGTACTTTTATGTAAAGGAAATGTTAAGTTTTCAGTTAAACAAAAGTTAATGTATAGAAAATTTGAATTAAAATCAAATGTCTAGATTTGGAACAGCTCACACAGAAGTTACAATGCCAGTTTAAGAAACTTGTATACCTTATTAATTTTCCAGTGTGGAGAACTTCCTCTGGCAGATGTATCCCAAACTATTATCAGTCCTGAACTATCTCCTGAGAACATGTGGAGCCCTGTGAAATATAAGAATAACACACAAAGAATTAAAAGAAGTATGTATGAACAAGAAACAACCTTTTTGTCTTTTGTGAATAGGTGAAGAGCAATTATTTCCTCTCTTTTGCTATGATATACTCATTGCAAATACATTTGGCTCATGCTGCATGAGGTAAGTTCACACCATAAATTTGGATTCAGCACTGAAGTCAGACAACAGGGTACTGAATACTCATTCAAGGTATTCCATTTTGACTCATATCTTAGTACCAGCAAAAAATAAGCATTTATAGCTCAATAAGCTTCACATGATAACCTACTGCTTACCTATATGTTCACTGAGAGCATCCTGAACAAGAATAATACTGGTTTCCAACAGATGTTCTTAAATTAAGCACAAATACTTATTCTCTACACAAAAGCAACTCTTTTCTCTTCGTAGCACCTACTCCAGTGAACACTTCCCAAAATGAACCATGCAATTACTAATGATGTCATTAATATTAGAAAAAGTCAAACACTTCCAAGTATCTTATTCATTCAATCTTCAACTCTTCCCACCCTCCACCACTACATGACTCACAGATGTTAATCTACCAGTTAACATTATTTGCAATGGTCAAATTTCTACCCTTCTCTCAAATTTTCACATTCTTTATCCATGTTGTAAAGTTCATTGTTTTCTCACTTCAGTCTAGCATTACAATTCTCACAATTTAAGTACTGCTACCTCATTTTCTTTACTTTTGTACTGCATTGATAATTTTGAATGGCAGTATGGTGGAGCTGTCTTTGACACTGATCTGATCATGTAATCTCCTCTTCTGAAACTCTGTTTCAAGAATTCTCTAGAAGCTGGTTTCAGATTTCCTGCTTTTGCTTTTTAGTACATAATTCACCCACCTAGAAGGGTTCTAGCTGAATCTGTCTTTTTTAAAACTTACCTCTCTACTAATTCCTATGCTTTCCACCTGCATCCTGATGCATTTGTCTCTTCTAAACAGTGGCATCTGTGCTTTATGCTCTGCTAATTTTTGCTGCAATGTGTACAAAGTATTAGCTAGCTAATAATAGCTAGTCATTGGGAGAATGAAAACTAAATTGTGTCCAAATTGCCCAGTCATCATTGCCTGACCATTACATATTTGTGTGCCTACATTTAAATTATCTGAACTTTCTCAGTTTACAGAAGGGACTATGCATCCCTTTGTGCTCCTCATCATAATAAAGTATTAATTGCAAACACAGCTAAACTATTCTGTTGTATCATTTCACACTGCCTCCTCTAACAAAGCAAACCAAGTAACACTCAAGTTTGTCTTCAACTAAACAGAAGATTATTTGAAAAAGTATTTCTAAGCACAGTACATACCTTCTGCATCAAAGCAAAGGGTGTTGACGAAACTTTTGTGACCATCAAGCTCCTGTAGCAGTTGCCCATGGATTTCATTCACATTTGCATTCCAGATTCTAATCACTGAGTCGTAACATCCTGTCACCACCAACGAGTCAGCAGTTGGGTGGTACTTTGCAGTGTAGACAAATGAAGGATGAGGGAAAACTCTCACTGCAGATGCTGCCTGCGTTTCTATTTTCCACATTCTAAAAGGAAAGGATGTTAGGATACCTACTGTACAAGTCTGTATCACATACATGGGTATAACTGATGGCATATTTTGTGCTAGTGGTTCTAGATGCAAACACTTGCAAACACTTAACACCATCTGTTTATCCTACCAATTTGTTCCACCTATATTTAATCCTTCAATGTGGTCCTTTCAAATAAGAATTGGGATGTATTTACTGCTTGACATAGTGCTCTGGATATTTTATACATAAATAAAAGGAGGGTAGAACCACAAAAATAAACCACGAAAGAATATTTAGGACCTTTAGGTAAAATTAAAATAGCAGAATGTTTCAAAAGAACAATAACCTACCACGCAGTGTGATCTCAAGGATGTTTCCTTTACATAAATTCAGCTCTTACTATTCATTTGTTTCCTGGAGCACTGTGTCCAGTTCTGGAGCCCCTATTATAAGAGGGATGTGGAGGTGCTGGAAGGTGTCCAGAGAAGGGCCACAAGGATGATCAGAGGGCTGGAGCACCTCTCCTATGAGGACAGACTGAAGGAGTTGGGGCTGTTCAGTCTGCAGAAGAGAAGGCTCCGAGGTGACCTAATTGCGGCCTTCCAGTATCTAAATGGGGCCTACAGGAAGGCTGGGGAGGGACTTCTCAGGATCTCGGGTAGTGATAGGACTAAGGGGAATGGAATGAAGCTGGAGGTGGGGAGATTCAGGCTAGATGTGAGGAGGAGGTTCTTCCCCATGAGAGTGGTGAAGCCCTGGAATGGGTTGTCCAGGGAGGTGGTCGAGGCCCCGTCCCTGGAGGTGTTTAAGACCAGCCTGGATGAGGCTGTGGCCAGCCTGATCTAGTGTGGGGTGTCCCTGCCCATGGCAGGGGGGTTGGAGCTAGATCATCCTTGTGGTCCCTTCCAACCCTGAATGAAACTATGAAACTATGAAAGAAACTATCCTTCTCTACCCATAGCTGTAAGATCAGATTTTTCTTAGGAAACATTTTTGGTTTGATGCCATACAATTTATTATTGAGCCATGCCTGAAGAGGAGTCTGTTAGGAAAGGAATGGTACCTGGATCATGAAATACAGATGGGGCAGTGCATTTCAGAGTTCAGCTACTATACCAAATTCAATTGTTTGAGTACCACCCTTCCAGGTATTTCTGAGGTGAGTTCTTTACAAAACTGCAATCTCTTAAGAGCGTAGCAATTAACTTGCAACTTGATGTGCAAAGGTCACAAGGAGTCTACCTACCTTGAAGAATGGTTTTTGCTCTAGTAACATAAAAAGTTCACTTACTGCTCACAAATCACATGGGACTAAAACTTGGAAAGGCTCAAGGTACACATAAAATATGATACAAAGCAAAATTCACATAAATTCCTAATTTTCCCTTCAAGTTGCCTTGGCATAGAGTCTGAGAGACGACTCAAGTAGTAAGTTCATGATTTTAAAGCAATGGAAAGCCTCTTATTCCTCATCTTTCAATTTTACCATTTGTCAACAGCAAGATGCTTCCAGCATGGAAAGGAAAAAAACATAAACTCCTTGCCTAAATGAAGACATTTTAAAGAAGCTTAAGGCAACGGACAGTAAATACAGGAACTAGTAACTTGTGCAGTGACTATGCATAGTCCACAGAAAAGGAGTCAGACCACTAGTTTCAACTTGCTGCCACGAATTCAAGAATTGAGGAACAGCTGGGCCTTCTTATAAGCAACATAAATTACTGAAATTGCCATTTCCTTCAATACACAAAAAATCTGATTTCATTTAGAAATTAGCTTAAGCTCTCAAAATACTCCTTTTTTTTTAATGTCAAAGTACAAGCAGGAAAAAAAAACCCACCACCTCGGTTCCATACATACAATGTATCATTTAACAATTCCTCTGGCATTTCAATTATGCAACTGCCTGTAGCATTTCTGGGTTGCATAACAGAAACAACAGATGGGGTTCTGAAGAACACCAAAAAAAAACACAAACTCTGTGAAAAACTATGAAGTTGCTTGTAATAAAATTGTGCAGTGTCACGGCCATATTTTCATGTATTCCTACAGTTTCAAGGGTTTGCTTTTAAACCTTGAACAGATTAGTATTTTAACATTAACACTGCACTAAAGTACACTTTTTAATTGTGAAGGAACATGCATAAATAGTCAGTCTCAGAAATGATACTGTAAAGTGTAATTTATGGAGATTTAAGTTGAATTATTTAACTAAGTGTCTAAAAACTACAGAAACCCCATAATCATGCAGATGTGCTGAGTGGCAAATTTATACCTAACCTGAGTCTTAAATTTCCAATTTTCTGCCTCATGAAGACTTAATACTACATTCATAGCATGGGAGTTTCACCAAGGATAGAATATTCTAACTGTCTCAGTGACTTCTTGAGAGATAAAGACTTGGCTTTCTGCTGCACTGTAGATTTAGACATTCTAGGTTTTGTAAAACCTTTTTTCTCAAACACATATATGTTAGAAAGCAATGTAGTAAATACAGCATAAGTGAAATACTACATCAGAATTTTTATAACATTGTAGGGCAAGTCAGGTTGTAACCCAGTCTTTAACTAAACATTATAGTACAGTTTCACAGTATCACTAAGGTTGGAAAAGACCTCAAAGATCATCGAATCCAACCTGTCACCACAGACCTCATGACTAGACCATGGCACCAAGTGCCACATCCAATCTCCTCTTGAACACCTCCAGGGATGGTGACTCCACCACCTCCCTGGGCAGCACATTCCGATGACGAACGACTCGCTCAGTGAAGAACTTTCTCCTCACCTTGAGCCTAAACTTCCCCTGGTGCAGCTTGAGACTGTGTCCTCTTGTTCTGGTGCTGGTTGCCTGGAAGAAGAGACCAACCCCTTCCTGGCTACAACAACCTTTCAGGTAGTTGTAGAGAGCAATGAGGTCACCCCTGAGCCTCCTCCAGGCTAAACAATCCCAGCTCCCTCAGCCTCTCCTCATAGGGCTTGTGCTCAAGGCCTCTCACCAGCCTTGTTGCCCTTCTCTGGACACGTTCAAGTGTCTCGATGTCCTTCCTAAACTGAGGGGCCCAGAACTGGACACAGTACTCAAGGTGCGGCCTAACCAAAGCAGAGTACAGGGGCACAATGACTTCCCTGCTCCTGCTGGCCACACTATTCCTAATGCAGGCCAGGATGCCATTGGCCCTCTTGGCCACCTGGGCACATTGCTGGCTCATGTTTAGGTGGCTGTCAATCAGCACCCCCAGGTCCCTCTCTGTTTGGCAGCTCTCCAGCCACTCCGACCCCAGCCTGTAGCTCTGCATGGGGTTGTTGTGGCCAAAGTGTAGCACCCAGCACTTGGACTTGTTGAATGTCATAAGCCAAGAAACTGGACCATTTTGGTTTTGGCTTCTGATGCTATCTGTCAGAACACCATCATACTGACCTTACAGTGCCATCAGAGGATGCAGTAAGAAGATATTGATTGTCCTTTGACCAACACAGATCATACACTATGTTAAGGTGACCATAAAATTCTCTCAGGAACCGTCCAGAAGGGATTTCATACACTAATGAAGTTTCAATACAAAAATAATAATAATTAAAAAAAAAGGTAAATTACAATCTATATTTACAATTATTAGTCCAAAGTTGAGTATGATCTTAGGCTGAAGTTTCTGCTGGCATAAGTCAGCTAATTTTCTTTACCTTTTCATTTTCAGAGAACAAGATCAAATAGCTGCTAGACATGCACAGATGGCAAGCATATACTTCCATCTAGTGGTTCATGTGTGTCACAAATGTCTCAACCCTTAAGAATGAGCCTACTTCTCAAAATTATTAGAAACAGATTTGGATCATCATTTATAAACATTTCCATGACTATCCAACAATTTTTGAAATAGATTAACACTGAGATAATTTTCTGGGGCTGAGGAACAAAGGAATTTAGATTTACTGTTCCTTACATTTAAATGTTTATTTTGTGTACACTTAGGCAGGGCTTAAGAACCGATGCTGTTTAAACTAGTGTGAAGAAGGAGCCCAAATCTGAGTAACAGGAATGTCAGGGAATTTGTAGTTACAACTGACCTGGAACATGGAAGACAGCTGCTTCCAGTAATCTGTTTGGAGATGACAATATTTCATGTATCTAACTTTCACGATAGGTTAGGAGAACAACTTACATAAAAAGTGTGTGAGCTAAAGGCTGGAAAAGTTATTTCACTTAATATTTTATTATCAGAAAATAAGCTCTTTATGCTAACTGATTTAATATTTCTCTTAGACCTCAGCACAGAATTAGTGTGACTTCATACCATTACACTGTATATGCATCACCATACATAAAAGCTAATCTCAGCCCTATTAACACAGAAAGAACATTTCCCTCAATGTTCTCTCAGTGTACAGAACAGTTTGCAAAATACAATTATAAAATAGAGCATAAAAAAAACCCTGTAGGAAAGCAGAAAGTATCTATGGAAGGTTTCAGGAAAAGGAAGAACAACAGGCCACTGATACTGGAAGGATGGCATGATGATAAAGAAGGGCTGACCGTGGTAAACAACCTGACATGCCAGGCTTGCCTCCATGCTGGAGAAGACCAACCTGATATGGGATGAAGATAACAATGGACAGCTGCATATCAAAGGAGAAAACCCGATTAGCAGCAGTGATGCAAGAATGTCAGGGAATTGCTTACCCTGCTCGATTTTTCCTATATAAGCTGCTTGTTCTGTACCAATAAACAATTCCTGCCTCACCAACATGGGAGTCTGTGCATGCTTTCCGAAAAAACCCCACCAAAAATCGCAATTGAAAACACATCTTTTGCCCTCTAATTTCAAACTATGTGAGTTACAAGGAAAAAACAAAAAACAAACCACAGCCTAAACTTACTATGAACTTACAAATAATGGGATAGCCATTCCTTCCTGCACATGCTGCTGCCAGTGTTTTTCCATCGTGGGAGAAGCGAATACAGAAGCAGCCCATATCTCCAGCTCGCAGGGAAAACAGGTGCTTGTTGGGTATGCGGCAAGCCTAGCTTTTCAGGCAAGAATTGGGATTACACAGTTATGAATATTATCTCCTCAATGCTTAAAACACATCCTTAGTTCCTCTCATGCATAAGTTTTAAAAAGCTATGAACACCTTAAAAGGAATTTAAAAGAGAAGTTCAACCTTATGAACAGAACCAGTTCTACTGCATAGTTTATCATAGGATGGTCTGGGTTGGAAGGGACCTCCGAGGGTCATCTAGTCCAAACCCCTCTACAGTAAGCAGGGGAATCCTCAACCAGATCAGGTTGCCCAGAACCCTGTTGAGCCTCATTTTGAGTATCTCCAGGGATGAGGCCCCAACCACCTCCCCAGGCAACGTGTTCCAGTGTTCTACCACCCTCATAGTAAAGAACTTAGGCCTAACATAGGCCACCAAACATACCTGCTTTGTGTATCTGTTTCTACTTTATTTTTACAGACAACTAGCAAGTTTAAAAAAACTTAAGAACACCTAAAATGAAAATATTTTCCTTCATGTTAAGAAGTACTTAATGATGATTACTGTGAATAACACAAGCTTTAGAGTTAGTCTGTAAGCCAAGCTTATTTAAGGAGGCTAAGGACAACTTTAGTAATTGCAGTGTGAACCCAGAAGACTAACTACAGTCCCCCAAACTTTTGGTCTACCAAATCACTTCTAGCATTCCTCATCTGTATTTTAATTCCTGATTTTTATTTTAAAATGTAACTGCAGATGAAAGATTTCCAAAAGTTGCACAGCTGTTAACAGTTGTCCTTCCTCTCTCCCAAAATATTTCTTCTTTTTCATCCAAGGCCTTTTTCTCCAGAACTAAATTCCAAGTTTAACAGGAATTAAAATACCCAGAGTAGTTATGTGATTTTAACTTAAACCAGGTTTGTGTTTATGAATAAAAAAATAGTAGGAACAGAATTGTAAGTATACAAATAGATAGATCTACTTGTGAAATAGCTGAATATTTCTAGTTCTTCAGTATAAACAGATCTTGTCAGAAACCATAAATGCTGAAAATCTGAGAAATGGTTTTCTAGCTTACCTCCACTACCTGCACAGCCCTACTCTTTAAAATTTCTGGATGATTCTGGGAATAAAAATACCTGACTTTTTTTGGGAAAAAATGGTTACAGGAGATGTCATTTAGTAAGAAATTCTACTGTTTCTGAGAGTTCCTTATGTTTCCTATTGTGTTTAGTATCTTTTTAATTTGCTTTAATGAATACCTTCATAATAGTATAGTATCAGTCAGGGTTGGAAGGGATCACTAGGATCATCTAGTTCTAACCCCTGTGCCATGGGCAGGGACACCCCACCCTAGATCAGGCTGGCCAGAGCCTCATCCAAGGCTTCATTCTTCTTAATTAAATTCAGCAATTAAAAATTCAGAGAAAGCCATAATGTCATAAAAAGCTAGTATATCTTTAAATTATTTTTCTTGAAAAAGCAAAGAAAAAGATCTCACCTGTCCAGGCAATCTTGTCCATTTAAATGTCTCCTTTTTCACCTCTGGAAAAGGTTCGCAAGGTTTTTTAGATCCTTCTCCCTGGAGTTCACCCAATGTTGCACTACTTCCTTCCTGCTGACCAGCTATCATAGAGGTGAAACAAGGAGCAACCTTAAGGCAAACAAAAGTAAGTATTAAGAAAAAATATTTTTTAAATGAACAGTGCAATAAGTAGAAATATTAAAAGGTACTTTTAACTTTAACTGCATTGTATTTTTGTACCTGAACAACAGAGACTGGAAAAAGTTTAATACATGAAAACTGCCTAGCGAAAACTTAAAGCAACCAGCAAGTCAGAAAGCAATCTGAGCTTCCAAAGTTGTGTCACTCAGATAAAAGATTTTTCAGATAGTTAATACTTCTGTTTTTCTATTAACTATCCAGGTTAGTGAAAATTAGAAATACTTTACCAGCTGGTAAAAGCTGATTAAAAAAAATAAAAGGATTTCAGCATGTACCCTTTCAGCAGCGACATTAACCTACCACCTTCCAATCAAAATATTGCTTCAGCATGAATATGATACTGAAATATATTAACAGCATTGGGTATTGAACAAACTGTGTTCAAGTGCTGCAAAGGAAAAAGCAGGACTTACCACATCTGTGATTTGAATTGTTGGTAGAGCTTATATACTTTCCAAACTTCTCTAAGTATGCTTAGAGAACCTTACCTACAAGTTACACCAAGCCTGAATACACAGAAAGCCTTAATGCTGTGAAGAGCTTATCAAGCCCCATGTCCAATGGTCACACAGTAGTTGCAGTTCTGACCAGTTTCACTAAGACAAGTCTCTTCAGAAACAGATCTGAATACCAGGCAGAATTACTGTTTTCTTCCAGGCTGACAGCTGCTAGGCATTCACTTCAGGGTGAATAACTGTCTAGGTTCCTGTGACTACAAAGGGAGGTCACACACCAAGTATAAACTGATTTAGGAGCTTAAATCAGTTGTTCACACACAGAGATGTCTACTTCCACATAAGATGCTATCTTTTATATGAGACATCTGTTTTTCTATCAGCCCATGCAGGAGGTATAGAGAAGCAAGAGAATATGTAGTGCAATCTTAAATGGAAGCAGAAAACTATGCATAGAAAACTCTGCCATGCTACAAGGCTCTTATTGGGCACTGAAACCCAGGCTTGCCAAATCTGGCATCTACAAGAACAAGAATGAAGTAATATCAGTAGCCAAGGGATCCAAGTCAAGCACAGCTCAGAAAGCCTATGAAAATTCATCATATCACTTGAACTTCATGGAGGACTGTAAAGTAGCGACAGCTGTAAACTAGTCGTAACACCTAAATATACTAGGAAAACTTTCAGGTTATGAAGAAGACAGTCTCAGAAGACTTCCAGAAAGATCAGACAGCTGCTCAAAGTGCACAAAATTCCTAACAACCTCAGCAGCTGACTGAGCAAGAGAACTGAAGATTTCATTCCCATATACAGATCAATGTCCCCCAAACGTATGAACTAATCCCATGAATTAGTGTGGTTTTGGACTCTACCTCACCAGGCCTCCACAGATCACCCTTAACTGCATAAACAGTGAGCAGAAGAAGGACTTATGGCAATTGTAAATATGTATGTATGTAAATTGTAAATGTAAATACAGAAAATGATGTAGAACAATATTCCACTTGCATTACAGAAAAATAAATGCTGACCTCGGGACATAATAGTATGTAGAGGAGTTTTCATTTGAGAAAGAAATATGACTAATTATAGTTTGAGAGCACAGAGAATCAAATTAAGTGGCTTTACATCTTCTCACAGAATTTACACACCTGCATGTGTCTAGTAAATTAAAATGTCATGTCTTCTAGTAAGGAGTATCAGCCTTCAGCAAAGTACCTTTGTGAGGTGTCCCTGCCCATGGCAAGGGGGTTGGAACTAGATGATCCTTGTGGTCCCTTCCAACCCTGACTGATTCTGTGATTCTACCTTGAAACCATTCTGACTGTCAATGGCAAAATATACAAAGTACGAAAGTCCTTTTCAAAAACATCTATGAAGGGCTGAGTTTGGAACACATAGGTTAAGATGCAATTTTCCTATTACACCTATTCACATACTATTTCACATACTGCATGTAAGTACAGCTCTTACACACATGCATTACAAACACATACACTCACATGCTCTTGCTGATAGTTCCTAAAGTCTGTATATTTTTTGATATATGGAAATATTATGTATTTAACTTACATTATCTGGCCGTTTTATGCCTCTTACTGTTACATATAAAGTTGATGGGTAACGATTTCTAGGACATTTTTCCCACCAGTCAAAAATCTCAACCACATTTGAATGTGACTTGGTCCTTGGAGGTGGGTAATACAATTGCAGGCGGAGTTTTCTATCAATGTTCAGAACTCCATTTGCACCTACAAGCTGGAAGGGTGATCAAAAAGAGGGGGGGAAAAAGTGTTACATTAATATGAAAGTAATAAAAGCCAATGTTTATTTCTAGTATCTTAAACAACTACAGAACAGATTCTGAAATCCACTTCTTGCTGGGAACATATACTATCCCTAAAAGCTAAAAAGCTATCCCTAAAAGTGTGTTAAATATGCCCATAATCCCTAGATGTCAGCCTAGATTTGCAACATGCTTTATATGCACAAGAGTAATATCTTGCATGTGGGATAACCTCTGCACAATCACCCTTATTGTTTAAATTACTACTTGCTGGAATCACCCAGACCTCAAAAGACAGTCGATCTAAAAAGAGCCTCCTCCAGCTCTGTCTCTTTTGAAAGCTGTAGCAGAGGGCATTGATAAGGCTTAAAGATACAGCAAAGCAGCAACCTTTCTAGCATCAGAGGAAAGAGTTCTTTCTATCAAACAAGTGTACCTCATGCCATTAACATTGACCACTGTTTATCAGGACATTTTTACTTTGATATAGATGAAAAGATAATGCAGATAATACACTTGTCTCCTCCTCTATGTCTCATCTTGTGGACTGCTCAATGGCTGTCAAGGTCTAATGTCTGCAGGGGTAGGTGTAAATGAACAACCCTGGAGCAAATTAAAGACTCAAAGACCAAATTAGCACATTCAAGTCTCTCCTAAAAGGGTAAAAAAAAAAGAGGAACATGATGTGCTGGCTAAACTACCTTTGTCTCATTGCTGTGGCATTTCAAACTGTGCAACTAAAAAATGTCAGGTATTTTATAATTAGGCTAGGGACACTTTTCAAAGACTAGTCAATTGAAAAAGCCACTACAATTCAGAATAGCTGAGGTCAGTGGATTTGTTGTTTTCTTCGCAGATACAATGTAGCAAAACACACGAAACACAAACCTAACAAAACTCCCACAAACAAAACCTCCTGTACTTTATTAACAACAACAGCAATTTTCTAACTCTTCTAACACTTCCTTCCTACAACTACCTGAAGGAAGGATGGAGACAGGTGGGGGCTGGTCTCTTCTCCCAGGCAACCAGCACCAGGACAAGAGTCTCAAGCTGTGCCAGGGGAGGTTTAGGCTGGATGTTAGGAAGAAATTCTTCCCAGAAAGAGTGATTGGCCATTGGAATGGGCTGCCCAGGGAGGTGGTGGAGTCATCATCACTGGAGGTGTTTAGAAAGAGACTAGAGGGGGAACTTAGTGCCATGGTTTAGTCGATTAGATGGTGTTGGGTAATAGGTTGGACTTGATGATCTCTAAGGTCTTTTCCAACCTGGTCTAGTCTAGTCTAGTCTGGTCTATTCTAGTCTATTCTATTCTATTCTTCACATATTCTCTACTATCAAGCATGTTACTGTAAATTTTATGGGATGAAGAGGACAAGAAGAGCACAACCAAGCAAGGAAGAATTTGCTTTTCCAACTCTGCAAATATTGCAAATACTAAAAAAGTGTTTTCCCATTAGCACAGTTACTGCCTTCTAGATAACTGACTAAGATGACTTACAGTTGTTCTTTCTTCTTTAATTACTTACAGTACCTTTAGAAAGGCCCAACAAATTTTTCGGAAACCACGTTCTTGAATTTGCACATCAGAGTTGTCTCTCACTTCATCCATATTTAGAAAAGCAAGGATCTGAAAGTATTGGTAGGAATATAAAGATATTTGCAATGAGCATATAGTGAATGGTAATTCACTATATACTGCTGAAAATATGCGTGCGTAATGCTCCTAAGTCCTGTATAATCCACAAATCCTACAGATCACAAATCTGACAGTCAAAACCACCTGTATGTTAATCTAGTTGGAAAATGGTAGTTTCCCTTTCCCAGATTTATCACTTCAATCATGGAATGGTTTGGATTGGAAGGAACCTTCAAGGATCATCTCATCCAACCCCACTGCCACAGGCAAAGACATCTTTCACTAGACCAGGCTGCCCAAATCCCTGCCCAATATGATTTTGAAAATCTCCAATTATGTCCATGAGATTCTCCACTTTTCTGGTCAGTAACCAGAATCTTCTCATATTCAGCCACTCCTGGACGTTTATCTGGTATACAAAATCTTGGAATTGTGATTTCTTCAAAATGATACTTCATAAACCATGATGAAGTCACAGAATCACAGAATGCCAGGTTGAAAGGGACCCCAAGGATCATCTGTATCACAGTATCACTTAGGTTGGAAAGGACCTCGAGGATCATCGAGTCCAACCTATCAACACAGACCCCATGACTAGACCATAGCACCAAGTGCCACGTCCAATCTCGCCTTGAACGCCTCCAGGGTCGATGACTCAACCACCTCCCTGGGCAACCCGTTCCAATGCCGAATGACTCGCTTGGTGAAGAACTTCCTCCTCACCTCGAGTCTGAACCTCCCCTGGCGCAGCTTGAGACTGTGTCCCCTTGTTCTGGTGCTGGTTGCCTGGGAGAAGAGGCCAACCCCCTCCTGGCTACAACCACCCTTCAGGTAGCTGTAGAGGGCAATGAGGTCACCCCTGAGCCTCCTCTTCTCCAGGCTAAACAATCCCAGCTCCCTCAGCCTCTCCTCATAGGGCTTGTGCTCAAGGCCTCTCCCCAGCCTTGTTGCCCTTCTCTGGACACGTTCAAGTGTTTCAATGTTCTTCTTAAACTGAGGGGCCCAGAACTAGACACAGTACTCAAGGTGCGGCCTAACCAGAGCAGAGTACAGGGGCACTATGACCTCCCTGCTCCTGCTGGCCACACTATTCCTAATGCAGGACAGGATGCTATTGGCCCTCCTGGCCACCTGGGCACACTGCTGGCTCATATTCAGGTGGCTGTCGATCAGTACACCCAGGTACCTCTCTGTTTGGGAGCTCTCCAGCCACTCCGACCCCAGCCTATAGCTCTGCATGGGATTGCCATAGCCAAAGTGCAGCACTCGGCACTTGGACTTGTTGAAAGCCATCCCATTGGACTCTGCCCATCTGTCCAGTCGGTCGAGGTCCCTCTGCAGAGCCTTTCTACCCTCTAACTGACTAACATCTGCTTCAACCTTTCTAGGTCATAGTGTAGTTTAAAAGAGATGGCCCAGCAGCCTGTCAAGCTGAATCTTAAAACTGTCCAATGTAAGAGAATCCACTGCTTCTCTTGGGAGATTATGCCAATATCTAACTGTTATCATGGTCAAAAACTTTCTTCTGGATTCCAGTCAGAATCTCCCCAGGAATAACTTGTACCCATTACCCCTTGTCTTTTCCATGTGACTCCTTGTAAAAGGGAGTCTCCATCCTCTGGGCAACCACTCTTTGGCATGCTTTCAGTGTAGTCATTCACAGGGTGTTAGGGGTTGGAAGAGACCTACATCATCATGGAGTCCAACCCCCCAAATCATACTTTGGTCCCAAGAATAATGACTTCCATGAAGAAGTTTGACATACTAAAGTAATCACTTCTAAACTAAGCAACTAAGGACTCAATTCTGTAAACTCATTTATGAGTATAACAAAACATAAGCACATGGTGATAGTGTATAAAACCTGCCTGAAACATAAAAAGGAGTTTTTAAAAAAATATTGTATTAGGTTCCCATTTTCAGGTCAATACTACAGAATCTCTCCTTACAGATATTGATGCACTTCAACCCAAAATTACGTTGAATATAAACCAATACATTATGTTGAATATATACAATTTTTCTTTTAAAGCTTTGTTGCACTGGAGAATTAATTTATAATTACTTTGTGAAGAACTGGAGAGAAGTAGATGTCTAAAACACTAATGGAAAACAATGCAATAGTTTGCCATTGGTAAAAGAGTTAAAAAGGGTTTTGCTACTAGCAGGCAAATTCCCTCTTTGAGTTTCTGGTACTTAAGCTTAGTTTCAGATTTCAAAAATGTGAAAAAGGAGAAAGTAACATCCTTTATACATTGTGCCTGGGGGGTCAGGCTGGGGTCAGAGTGGCTGGAGAGCTACCAGAGAGGGACCTGGGGGTACTGATTGACAGCTGGCTGAACACGAGCCAGCAGTGTGCCCACACGGCCAAGAAGGCCAATGGCATCCTGACCTGCATTAGGAATAGTGTGGCCAGCAGGAGAAGGCAAGTCACTGCGCCCCTGTACTCTGCTTTGGCTAGGCCACACCTTGAGTACTGTGTCCAGTTCTGGGCCCCTCAGTTTAAGAAGGACATTGAGACACTTGAACGTGTCCAGAGAAGGGCAACAAGGCTGGGGAGAGGCCTTGAGCACAGCCCTATGAGGAGAGGCTGAGGCAGCTGGGATTGTTTGGCCTGGAGAAGAGAAGGCTCAGGGGTGACCTCATTGCCCTCTACAACTACCTGAAAGGTGGTTGTAGCCAGGAAGGGGTTGGTCTCTTCTTCCAGGCAACCAGCACCAGAACAAGGGGACACAGTCTCAAGCTGCACCAGGGGAAGTTTACACTCAAGGTGAGAGAAAGTTCTTCACCGAGCGAGTTGTTCGTCATTGGAATGTGCTGCCCAGGGAGGTGGTGGAGTCACCGTCCCTGGAAGTGTTCAAGAGGAGTCTGGACGTGGCACTTGGTGCCATGGTTTAGTCATGAGGTCTGTAGTGACAGGTTGGACTCGATGATCCTCGAGGTCTCTTCCAGCCTTAGTTATACTGTGATACTGTGCCATCCCAGCAAATCTGAAAGAATTTTACTAATCTTTCCCAGAAGTTTGACAGTTGACTTAAGAAAGCTTTGTCCTCCTTACGACTATAACAAACAGGGGAGGTTTACTATGACAAATCTCTTCCAACCTGGTCTATTCTATTCTATTATAAATGTTTATTATTATTAACAATCACCAATACCACTTTTTTGGGTATCTCCACTTGATTTTGTATCTTAAGTCCAAGTTATTAATGCAAGATAACTGAAACAAATCAGCTGTGGTGGGTTGAAATTACACACCGCCCCCCAAACCCAGCACGTCAGTCAAATATATACTATTGAAGAAACAAACAGAACATCGTAACACAAACATATACTGGAAGTAAAATATTTAACCTTACCTCAAAAAACAAGATTATTTGAGGGCTTTCTTCAGTGTTTTGAATAAAATAACTAAAACACTTATTAAATATGACTTGCTCCTCCCACTCTGGAACTGTTGATTTAGACTGCCTGAAGTCATATGGTTGTGTCATAACAGGAAGAATGTGCTCCATTTGTTCCTGTTCATGGCGAGGTGAAACTTTCTTTGTGCTGTTTGAAAATTTCCAAAGAGTTAGAATTGCTATAGTGCCTTTTAAAAACCAACTCAAACTAGTACTTTCAGTTACTGAAAGCAAAGAAAAAATACAAGATACCATTTACTTGATTTTAGAAGAAGAAAATGCCTAAAACCATCCACAATTTAAGCCTATTTGCAATGTATAAAGAAGTGCTACATGCTGAAGTTCAAAGTTCTAACAAGCCAGTTATTGTTACCAAATTTATGCATAACAATCATGGTAAAGTATAGCACTCAAACAGTGTTAAAATTTGGTTTTCAGGAACATTATGTGTAATGACAGTGGAAAAAAGTAACTGAAGCAATTTGAAACATGAAAAAGTAAATTTCACTTCAGGAATTTAAAAGTTATTTTATTAAAAAAAAAAAAAAAGGCTGATACTACTTATGCTATGAGTTTTGCTTATTCTCATCTTCTTGGCTTCTACATATTTTTGAGATTTAGGAAATTTTCTGTCTGGAAGAATATGCAGAAGTATGTGCAGAATGGGTTTGATGGATGGACCATTCAGTGGATAAAGAAATGACTTGATGGCCGCACCCAAAGGGTGGCTGTCGATGGGTCCATGTCCAAGTGGAGGCCAGAGACAAGTGGAGTCCCTCAGGGATCAGTACTGGGACCTGTCTCTTTGGTGGAGATGTGGACAGTGGCATTGAGTGCACCCTCAGCAGGTTTGCTGACAACACCAAGCTGCATGGTGCAGCAGACATGCTGGAGGGAAGGGAAGCTGTCCAGAGTGACCTCAACAGGCTGTAGAGGTGGGTCCATGACAAACTCATGAGGTTCAACAAGACCAAGTGCAAGGTCCTGCATCTAGGTCAGGACAATCCCAAGCACTGATAAAGGCTGGGCAGCAACTGGCTTGAGAGCAGCCCTGAAGAAAAGGACCTGAGGGTGCGGGTGGATGAGAAGCTCAACATGAGCCACCAGTGTGCACTTGCAGCCCAGAACGCCCATCACATCCTGGGCCACATCAAGAGAAGCATAGCCAGGATGTTGAGGGAGGTGATTCTCCCCCTCTACTCTGCTTTGCTGAGACCCCACCTGGAGTACTGCATCCAGTTCTGGAACCTCTATTACAGGAAGGATCTGGAGGTGCTAGAACATGTCCAGAGAAGGGCCATGAGGATGAAAAGAGGGCTGGAGCACCTCTCCTATGAAGATAGACTGAGGGAGTTGGGGCTATTCAGTCTGGAGAAGAGAAGGCTCTGAGGAGACCTTATTGTGGCCTTCCAGTATCTGAAGGGGATCGACAAGAAAGCTGGGGAGGGACTTTTTAGGGTGTCAGGTAGTGACAGGACTAGGGGGAATGGAAAAAAAAATAGAAATGGGTAGATTCAGATTGGATGTTAGGAAGAAGTCCTTCACCATGAGGGTAGTGAGACACTGAACAGGTTGCCCAGGGAGGTGGTAGAAGCCTCATGCCTGGAGGCTTTTAAGGCCAGGCTGGATGTGGCTCAGGGCAACCTGATCTATTGTGAGGAGTCCCTGCCCATGGCAGGAGGTTGGAACTAGGTGATCCTTGAGATCCCTTCCAACCCTAACAATTCTATGATTCTATAATACAGAACGAATTTAGCTGTAAATACAGAGACCTCTAGAGCAATACAGCAGTGCAGGACGTTTAGAAATGCCAAAAGAAAAGGAAAATATCACTCCTATTTTCTGTAAGTGTACATGTATTATCAGAGATGTTGAAACTAATGAGTGACTTTGAAAGCTCAAAATTCAGCATTATTCTCAATGTTCTAGGGAAGAATCTGTGTGTGTACAATAATCATTGGTAATATGAACAATTTACTAAAAGTCACCTTTGATCCTTCTTTACATATAAGCCAGTTCTCCGATCAACGACGTGAATTTTAACCACCGGATGAGATACCAGGAGATCAGTTTTAAGTCGATCAGATCGATGGATATAAACTCCCAACACCAGATCATCACCAAATCCAAGCTTAGACTGAGCTGAAACTTCTGAGTTATTCATCTCCTCATCATTTTCTGCAGCAACTTCTGTGTTTTCTTCTAGAAACACGAACAATACAAACCAAGATTACTATGTTCCACCAGTGAGAGTTTAAAGCATAAAAATGCTCCGTGGTCTCTTAACAATCCATGACAAGAATATTTAACATCTCCTTTATGTAATGGTTTAAAATTATCAGATTTGCAGTATTTTATTTTAATGTATATTCATGTCTGTGTTTAATCTATTCCTATTGACATTTTCTATTTACAGTCAGAGGTCATCCTTCTACTGACAAAAGTTCTGACAAACAACTTAAAATCCCTACAGTTCAATATCCTGCTCTGGACTACAGCAGGTTTTAGAATAATTAGAATAAACCAAACCAGGTTGGAAGAGACCTTCAAGATCATCGTGTCCAACCCATCAACCAATCCAACCCACCCAAACAGCTAACCCATGGCACCAAGCACCCCATCAAGTCTCCTCCTGAACACCTTCAATGACGGCGACTCCACCACCTCCCCGGGCAACCCATTCCAATGGGCAATCACTCTTTCTGTATAGAACTTCTTCCTAACATCCAACCTGAACCTCCCCTGGTGCAGCCTGAGACCGTGTCCTCTTGTTCTGGTACTGGCTGCCTGGGAGAAGAGACCATCATCTGCCTGTCTACAACCTCCCTTCAGGTAGTTGTAGAGAGTGATAAGGTCACCCCTGAGTCTCCTCTTCTCCAGGCTGAGCAACCCCAGCTCCCTCAGTCTTGCCTCACAGGGCTTGTGTTCCAAACCCCTCACCAATTTAGTTGCTCTTCTCTGGACTCGTTCCAGCAACTCAACATCCTTCCTAAACTGAGGGGCCCAGAACTGGACACAGGACTCGAGGTGTGGCCTAACCAGTGCAGTATACAGGGGCAGAATGACCTCCCTGCTCCTGCTGGCCACACTGTTCCTGATGCAGGCCAGGATGCCACCAGTGACTGGCCGCCAGCTGCATGTGGCACCATTCACTACCACTCTCTGGGCTCGGCCATCCATCCAGTTCCTAACCCATCGGAGTTTTGCTTATTTGGTTGGGTTTTTTTAAGGAAAACATGAAAAAAAGATAAGCAGAAATTAATGTCTTCTCCAAACACATTTTTCCTGAATTTACCAAACACTGTTTACAGAATTTCCTCATTTACAAGTTATAAGCAAGATCATCACACCTATGAGAGACCAAAAAACCTACTCCACATCAATTTCTGTCATCTCTGCTTTTAAAATTAGTGTCTTATCTTTGGCCTCCACAGTGTTTGAGGAGATGAATTCTCCAATTTGACCATGTATTACATCAAAAAAGTACTCTTTATGTTTGAATTGAGCATTGGGCTAAAACAGTGGTGATACACACTTTATAGCATAAAGTAAGAAAGAATGACACATTAATAAAAATACAAGTAGAATATGTATCTAAGTAAAGCACTGTTCAGATATTATATTATTATGCTTTTAAAAGGTCCACTTAAAAAAAATTATCAATTTCAAAATGATTTACACTAACTGAATTCTAAAGATTATAGACAGATATATAAAATAAGATCCTCCATGCGTTACTACTATGGCAAAGGTAAAGGGGCTTGGATAAAGCAGCACAACATTCTAGCATTTTGTTGGCAGACCTTTTCTGGTTTTCTTTTTAACCTTCTTTGCTTTAGGTTTTTGGTTTTCTGTACTTTCCTCCAGTTTCTGTTCTTCTGATGTAAGTTGTCTTTCCAATGACTGATTTTCATTACCATCTTCTGCTGGGTGATGCTGGAGCTCAGAAAGGGACATTGCACTGCAACATAACAGAATTGCATTGTACTGCATATATGGATACAATTGGTCATTACCATTACTAATCCACTTGAAATTTCCCTTTTAATTCTGCAAGTCATCATCTGTGTATCTTGAAAACCCCACATACACACCCAACATTAGTATCTTGCCTTTTTCATTGCTCTTCCCTCTTCATTTCCCCTTATTTTCCAAATAATTGCAGAACCATTCATGGGAGTAGAGCTATGATAATAGCCTTCAGCTGGATCAGGGCCATCACTCATCACTAAAGAACCACGCACAAAATTACCTTAAATTACTTAAGAGTGTGTTTCAAGTAATGGAGGATATTTATAAATAAATAAAATAGATAGATAAACTAGAATCTTAAGAGTTAAATATTAATCTTGACAGCATTTTGAAAAAAATAAATGTATTTGGCAGTATGTTTTCATAACAGAATCATCCATTTCATCACTTAGAAAAAGGGATGGGATGGGATGGAATGGAATGGAATGGAATGGAATGGAATGGAATGGAATGGACCAGACCAGGTTGGAAGAGACCTTCAAGATCATCGCGTCCAACCTATCAACCAATCCAACCCACCTAATCAATTAAACCATGGCACCAAGCACCCCATCAAGTCTCCCCCTGGAAGAAGTTCTATACAGAAAGAGTAATTGCGCTATGGAATGGGTTGCCCGGGGAGGTGGTGGAGTCGCCGTCATTGAAGGTGTTCAGAAGGAGACTTGATGGGGTGCTTGGTGCCATGGGTTAGCTGTTTGGGTGGGTTGGATTGGTTGATGGGTTGAACATGATGATCTTGAAGGTCTCTTCCAACCTGGTTTGGTTTATTCTAATAAAGGTTTATTCTAACACCTCCAAATATAGAGTTTATCAGAAAACTTCTGCCTATCTTACTCCAAAATGAAACACTTCACTCATAGTTTCATAGTTTCATTCAGGGTTGGAAGGGACCACAAGGATCATCTAGTTCCAACCCCCCTGCCATGGGCAGGGACACCCCACACTACATCAGGATGGACAGAGCCTCATCCAGCCTGGTCTTAAACACCTCCAGGGACGGGGCCTCGACCACCTCCCTGGACAACACATTCCAGGGTTTCACCACTCTCATGGTGAAGAACCTCCTCCTCACATCCAGCCTGAATCTCCCCACCTCCAGCTCCATTCCATTCCCCCTAGTCCTATCACTACCTGAGATCCTGCCTAGTCCTATCACTACCTGAGATCCTGATTCAGACACACAGCATACAGTTTATCATGGTACCTTGTTTCAGATTCACTCAAAACTGCTTTTTCTTTCTTCTTTTTCTTCTTCTTGACCACTTCACTGCTCGATACAACTTCATGGCTTTGAACAGTAGAGGCAAGTTCTGACATCTGTTCTTTAAGTTTCATTTTTATTTTCTTTTTAATTGCATTTGCCTCATCCTCAGCCACATGCATCTGATAGGCTCGAATTAGCTCTTCTTCCTCTTCTAATTCACTTACATTTCTCACTTCAGTCAAGGAATTCTTACTCTTTTTATCACCTTCCTGATGAGGCACATCTGTTTGGGATTTATTTTTTGTGCTCTTCTTTGGAACATCAATCTTTTTCTCAACACTCTCCAATTTAGCTTCATATACATTTTCCTCCTCATTAAATTGTTCTTGTAACAGTGATTTCTTTTTCTTCTTGTTAGACTGTGGTTGTTTGCTCTGCTCCCTGCTAAGAATATCATTGTTTATTTTCTCTGCAATTGAGGCTTTCTCTCTCAGCTTATTTTTCTTAAATCGAGGGCTCTCTTCTTCAGGATTATAGGTGTTGTTTATAATTGCTTCATCATTCACACTCTCCTTTGCTAGATCAATATTACTTCTAAAGGTATCAAGCTATAAATGAGAAGAACATAAAACATACTAAAACTTATGTTCTAGGGATAAACAGTACTGTATTTCTTTAGCAACATTACATACAGTAAAACAAAGATCAAAGGAATTAAATCTAGTTTCTTTCTTGTTTAAAAGTGACAGATTGGAAGGCAACAGAAAAATCACAGTGAAAAATAAAATTCTATGTTTGGGCACTTCACCCTCAACTTTCTTTCACTTGTTTTTATATTACTTTTTTATATTACTTTTATGTCTATCCAGTAAGAAGAATAATCCACAAGTCTACTCCATAAAGAGTGGGGGGGGGTGCTACAAAACAGACACTGAAAATTTTGCAACCTCAAAGCTCCACAGATTTTATTTGACAACTGAGACAGAAGCTAAAGTTCTGAATTAGTCAGAAGAACCTCATAAAATATCCACCTTATGCAAAAGAATATAGTAATTTTCAAGCTTGGAGATAAGACTCACTATTTTTTGCACTCTCATGAAACTCTAGATTCCAACCTGTCATCCAGGGCCTTCTGAAGAAAGGGAAGGAGCAGATTCAGTAAGGTTGGAAGGAAAAAGCTGTAAAAGGATCTCTCTGTTGCAATCCTGCCTTGAATATAAAACCTTAGTTATCAGTGCAAGCCCAGCTCAATATTGTAAGCTGGTCAGACTACAATCTAGAGAAGAAATTCTTGTCTCCATAAGGGGATCTTGCTTTTCACCTGATAGAAAACTTCACCAGCTTCTTCTGAGACCTCTTTAACATGAAATTTATATTGAACCAAATAAAGTAAATGTTTTTTCACACTGACTACAGGCAGTTTAATATATCTGTGAAAAATAATCTGGGCACTGCCTGGACTGAGGCTTGCCTTACTCTCACAACTTGCAATAGGAGACACAACTGGTTAAAAACAAGTATGTTGACTGGTATTCCCGAAGGGATACTGGCAGATTCACTTTCTTACTGCTTATTGCTTGTTTTTTCAGCCATGCCTTCTGGTCTCTTATCCACTGCACCTGTGGCTACTGAGCAACAAAGCAGAACTTTCACTGGCCACAGTTAATGACTATTTCCATCTCCATTACAAGTCCCTCATTTGTATCAGTTGTGACTTCAAACTCATCTTGCCCTGCTGACATCAGCCTTTCCTCTCCTAGTCAGGCTACTTCCCTTCTCTCCAGGCACACTCCATGCAATGGAACACAAAGCAGAGCAAGCCGTTCTGAAGGGACAAGCTCCAAAGCATGCCCGAACCCAGAATATGGGTTAAGCACCTGTGAATGTGCAAACCTGGACATTTCCTGGGGTCCAGACGGTCCAGGAAAAGGTGTAGTACATGTAATTAACCTTGCAACACACAACTGTGAATTGTGTGTGTCCTTGGCCATATATGGATATGTCCCATTCTACAGGTTCAGCTATCAGGTTTCTCTGTTACCAGATTGTCTTCAGACAGTATTTGAACCAGCAGAGAAGGTAGGCAATTTGCCTTGTTCTCACCCAGAAAGCTGCAAGAGCCACATGTTTCTGCAGTTGCAACTGAAGAGCCTGCTCTAGCAGAAAAGCTACACCTGGGCCTTGCACCTGGACCAAGACAACCAACACTCTGAGAGCCCTGCGACTAAGTGCATGAGAGAGACAGAGAGGCCCCTCAGCTCTCTCTGAGCCAAGGAAAAGCTCCAGACTATGAATCGGGCACAAAAGGAGAGAGGCCCCTTAGCCCTCTCTGAGCCAAGAGCCACTTGAATTATAGTTAGAGTGTCTGGGAAGATACCAGACAGAGGAACAAGCCGTGAGTACCCAGATCATTTGCTACAGAATGCCCCGCATAGGAAACTGCAGATTGCAGCACCTTTCTTTCCAATTTAAATCACTGTATTGGAAATTCTCAGATTTGTGCTTAAATCATTTAACTGTCTTCATATGTAGAATGTAATACCTACAACTGAATAACAGAACCTGTAAATATATTTTGTAAGTAAGTTACAGCAGTGTCTTGAAGATACCGCTACCCAAAATATTAAATATGAGATATATAAAATACATATTTTATTACACAAACAAGGATGCAGGTGATCTCCTGTTTTTTAAAATCACAGCAACCTCCTGCAGCTTCAGAACTCAGGTTTGAAGGAAACAGTGGACTATGATGGAAGAGCCTTTATTAATTTAAGAAAGGCTAGATGCAGTAAAGCCAGAAGAAAAAAAAAGGATGACACAGACAACTGTCACAGATAAATTTCACATTATTTCAAGATATGTGAAACTCTGTATAATTAAGTGAGGAATAATATAATATATTATATAATAATAATAAATAGTTCATTATATATTATAATATATTATACAAGAATAAGAATATAATATGTACAATATAAAGTGAGGAAAACTGGGGCAAAAGTAAACAACTTCCCTCTACCTAACTTTTCTTCCCCTCCCACACAAATTTCTTTCTTCCAAAAAACAACTGGTTATTTGCTGAAGCTTTTACATACAGCCAGCATGGAAAATACCAACCTGAGCTCTTGCAACTTTCTCACACTCTAAGTATGTATTCAAAATGTTCAGTGTTAGGTTTGGATACGCATTCTCAAGCTCTCAAAGCACTTTTCAGTGCCTTGCCTGCTATGGCTCAATAAAACCATGAAGCAAAGCTTCCACACTGATTCTAAAAATGGGTTTGAATTTGTGTGCACACCACAAACTTATGATTCAGTTTATGGTGATTCTAAGTGTTTCTAGGTAACGTCAAAATACTAGTGGTTTACATCAGACTTCTGGAATAGAAACCAATTCTAAATCCAAAGTAAGCTTACAAAACCTCTGAGTAATATGTATTTGCCTATGAACATGCAGTTAAGTGCTCAAAAATACTTACTGGTACAGATTTAAAAACTCACATTCCACCAAAAAAGTGAAGCTAGCCAAGGAAGTCTGCACATGTTAGCTATGAAAAGAAAAGAAAAGAAAAGAAAAAAAAGAAAGGGGGGTGGGGGTGGGAGGGAACCCACCTCTTCTATGCTACATTTTAGATACCACACTGATCTGAATTCAAAAATCTTGAACTCTTCTGAAAAATATAACTGGAAAAAAAATGTACTGGCAGACTTTAAAAGAGTGCATGCCTACACGTGCCACTTTCTTTTTACCAGTATTATATTCTATTAAATTTTGGCATGCTTCCAAATTTCAAGGATATCTTGCTGGTACACAACCAACAAAAGCCAATACAGATCTAAAAATACATGTGAAGAAATAGACTTCATTTTTAAAAGGGCTTACATCTTCTACCACGTTTTCCTGATCTTTTTTCCATAAAGGAAAGCAATAAACCAAAGTTTGCATATGTTCAAACTCACCACAATATTCTCTTCAGTGTGAAACTTTTTCTTCTTTGATTTCTTTGTGTCTGCCAGACCAGCATGATGCCCGAAGATTTCCTCAAAGCGGACTCTGGTTTTTGCCTTTGCCTCGCTTTCAACTGGAAAACAGAACTCTAGAGTGTGATTCACGAGGTTCAATAGTCACCATTGCTAATGAAGTCCACAAGCATGCTTTAAAATGGCAAAGCACAAGAATTATTTTATCAGGGAAAGTTTACCAGGAAATTCACTTAGTATTCAGTTAAGAATTTCCACTGACAATGTAAACCACAAGGATAACTCAGAAACATTTTACAAACATGTCAGGCTATTCATTACTCGTTGCTGAAGTCTGTATTGTCTACTGTTTCCTGAAGAAAGCAACGCATCAGGATCAGCATAAAACTGCCAAAGCAGAGGACAGATTATTGCTCTCACTGTTTATGAACAGTGGCACACTGATAACAGAGGTGACAGAGCCTCCAGGAGAAGCAGCAGCTCTGGCTTCTTACTGCATCTGGCAGTCAGAGAAGCATTACCCTGAGAAAATTGGTACAAGGAAGAAGAACGCACAGGTCTGAAATCAGTTGAAGCTGAGAGTTCCTGCATTTCTGTGAATCATAATAGTGCTATCAGCAGCAACTCAAGCCTTGAAGTAGTAGGTATTCTAGACCCCCTGAAATAATGCTTACTTTGTAGCTAAAGAATTAAAAATACAGTCTGGCCCAGCAGTCAAAGAGGCTGCTGAATCCTCAGCTCTGGTGAGACCCCACCTGGAGTACTGTGTCCAGTTATGGAGCCCCTATTACAGGAGGGATATGGACGTGCTGGAGCGCGTCCAGAGAAGGGCCACAAGGATGATCAGAGGGCTGGAGCACCTCTCCTATGAGGACAGACTGAAGGAGTTGGGGCTGTTCAGTCTGCAGAAGAGAAGGCTCAGAGGTGACCTAATTGTGGCCTTCCAATATCTGAAGGGGGCCTACAAGAAGGCTGGGGAAGGACTTCTCAGGATCTCAGGTAGTGATAGGACTAGGGGGAATGGAATGAAGCTGGAGGTGGGGAGATTCAGGCTGGATGTGAGGAGGAAGTTCTTCCCCATGAGAGTGGTGAAGCCCTGGAATGGGTTGTCCAGGGAGGTGGTTGGGGCCCCATCCCTGGAGGTGTTTAACCCCAGGCTGGATGAGGCTCTGTCCAGCCTGATCTAGTGTGGGGTGTCCCTGCCCATGGCAGGGGGGGTTGGAACTAGATGATCCTTGTGGTCCCTTCCAACCCTGACTGATACTATGATATGATACTATGATATTGTCAGTTTTTCAAAAAGGCCTCAAATAGAAAACAAAATACACACACAAAAAAAAACCAAGACCAAAACCAACCAACCAAAGAGTAACACTTTGAAAATTACCTACAAACATGGACTTAAAATACAGTCAACACAGCGTTAAAAATTTGTAGGCAGAAGTAATTCCTAGTTACATCTAGTTCTGACTATAAAATATGTTTGGAAATCAAACACAAAATATTCTTACCTGCTGGCATTTTTAGTCCTCAGTTAGAAGTGGCTCAACACACCAGCTGCTCCTTCTTCAGAATTCACCATCTATATGAAGTAATTAACCACTTCCATTAACATAACTTGTCCATAGGCTTGAAGCTAACGATTGAATGCTCACTAATTAACATCAAGGACAAGCACACACCCTTTAGGAAAATATTTATTTCTAGACTATTTGTCTAAATTACTAGAAGTTCTCTGCCATCAAATCTCAGCTCAGGGTTCTCAGCATCTATCTGATACTTGTTATTTTGGAGTAAATAAAAGCCAGCGCGAGAGCAGTTGAATTTTAGTGTGGTCAGCAGGAGCTGGGAAGTAATTGTGGCCTTTACTGGGCATTGGTGAGGCCACACCTTGAATACTATGTTCAGTTTTGGACCCCTCACTACAAGAAGCACACTGAGGTGCTGGAGTGCGTCCAGAAAAGGGCAATGAAGCTGGTGAAGGGTCTGGAGAACAGGTCTTATGAGAAGCTGCTGAGAGAACTGGGATTTAGTCTTGAGTAGGCTGCTCTGTACAACTACCTGAAACAAGGTTGTAGTGAGGTAGGAGTCAGTCTCTGCTCCCTAATATCAAGTGATAGAAGAGAGGAAATGACCTGAAGTTGCACCAGAGGAAGTTCAGATCAGATATCAGGAAAAATTTCTCTACTGAAAGGGTGGTAATGCATTGGAATAGGTGGCCCAGCAAGGTGATGAAGTCACCATCCCTGGAGGTACTCAAAACTCATGGTAGACATGGCAGTTCAGGACATGGTTTAAGAGCCATGGTGGTATATTAGGTCAATGGTTGGACTCAGTGATCTTAGAGGTCTTTCCCAACTGAAACAATTCTATGATTCTGTGATTCTATGAACTAGCCATGTATTTCTGGGCAACAACCAAATAGTTCAGCACTGTAGTCCTCCAGCCACCTAAAAAAAACAACACCCTACAGTTCATTTCAGTAATACTAACCCATGAAACCATTTACATTGAAGCCTTTCTTAAAAGGTTCCTACCCTCACAAGCATCGCCAGGGAAGTCACATTGTAGCCAGCTGATAGTTTCCAATGCAAAGATTAACATCTGCCAGCAAATCTAACTTCATTACAAATATTTACATATTTATGTTTACATAAGGCATTTGTATTTTACATAAAGCAGACAAGCATTTACATGAAACTCATTTATCTAAAGAAAAAATGTTTAGGCCCTCCTGGTGGTGGAGAAAAGCCTACAAATGCAATCCAAACAAAGCTTGAGGGCAAATTAAAATACTATACAGCTTTATCTTCTCATCTAGAAAATGCAGAATGTTTTACAAAAAAATCTAACACACAAAGCTGTTTTGTAAACAGTGGAACTAATGAAACCTGTCTTTCTATGACTGTGGTATATTCCCTTTAGCCTTCTATGCAATAAACTACCATACATATCTCCTTAACAGCCCATAAGGCAATAGTTTCAAGATCCCCCTAGGTAACATCTCCTTCTGGACACCACTAACTCATGTTCATCCGGACTACATCTATCCTAGTAAGTTAAGACATAGTAGCAAATACTGCTAGACTATATGGCTGCATTATCCTCAGCACCATTTTGGTCCAAGCCACCTAACACTCACACAACTCCCGGGTACAGTTTAGGAACATCATGTGTTACAAATCTTACACTTACATCCCCAAGCATCTGCACTACTGTACCCTCAGAACCCTGTCATCCCCCTGACAGATTACTTGCTTCTTCCTTGTCTCCCACAGGCTTCATACCTAACAGGAAGTTTTGTATTTGTTACAGTAGTTTGGTCTGCTGGTTAGCCAAACCAGAAGAAACAAAAGGCAATGTGTTAGGACTGCTTTGGGATTACAGAAGTGGTGGTTAGTCAGTTGCCAGGTGTCAATAGTTTATTTCACGCATTAAGCAATGCTAAGTATCCAACAGTACAAGGATGTTTGAAAGAAGTGAGGGACTTCACAGGAAGAAATTAAAAACAACCAACCAAAACCAACTTTGTTCTCCCACATGCTTTCATGACACTGACAAAGCAGTATTATTTTCACCAAAATATGTTTTGACCCATAAAGCAAAGCTTTACTTTCACAACTAAACCAGTAGCAGTTAAAAGGAACACTTCTTGCAGGAAACAGAAGCAGCAAACATTAACAAATAAATGTGCTTTTGCAATTTCTACTTAGCTATACCAAAAAAGCCATTTTATTAAGTGCTGCTTTTCAGGTAGTTGGTTGACAATTGGCTAGAGAACACTCAGAATCTTAAAGAGCAGAAAACTAAATGCAGTTGTAAAAATATTACCACTTTAATAATTCATTGAGGATTGTAGGAACATGGAAAAGTCTCTTATTAGTTGAGATATTTCAACCACCCTTCAAGCACTAATTACAGACAGCAAATAAAAAGGTTAAGTGCTCTTAAAACAGCAAAATAAGTCAAGCGCGTATCTGCTCCAAAGATCAAATAATTTCACGGACAAATTTTAACCACACTATAAAAAAAACCTATAGGTAAATTAATTTGCATGTACTTTTGCTTATGATGGAAGAAACACCTTCCCAAAGGTTACAGTCACCTCACATCTGCCAGCCTTGTCTATAAACCATGTAGGTTTGACAATTTACCAGTGAGTGCAGAATCATAGAATTGTTAGGGTTGGAAGAGACCTCAAGGATCATCTAGTTTGAACCCCACCTGCCATGGGCAGGGACACCTCACACTAGAATGTTTTATTTACCTCTATTTATTCAGTAAAAGTCTACTCTCTTCTGGCAATAAAATTAAGAGATGAAGTCCTGTAATGATAGTGCTGTTATTTTACATAATTTCCAATTTTTAATTGCATTACCTTTGACATGATAAATTAAAGCAACTACTAGACTTGTGTAAATATAGATCATTAATCAACAAGGATAAGAACAAGGGTGTTTAGTCAGTGTAATCTCACCTTAAAATAGGAGAGATTTAATCATGTATCAAAGTTCAGCAACCACAGCGCCCCAACCTGCATAAACTCAGTTATCATTAGTCTTGTAAGATGCATTTTTGCCTGATCAGGGCAGTCCAGGAATGCCAAAAATACATACTTGCAACAGGGAGACATTCTAGCCACCAGGAAAAAACTGGAAAACCAAAGCATGAAGCCAAATCTTCCACAAATTTCAAGAATGACTATGTACCTTGCCAAAAATCATCTACTTTGCTCTTCTCTAATATTCCATCTGTATTTATAAATGTGATTTTACATTAAATACTTGCTCTTTTCACAGTATTCTACAACACCCACTGAGTTGCGATATTCTGCATAGGAATTCCCTATGCAAAACCTGCTGCAAAGTCCACTGTTAAGAAAAAAATCACTTTTATTGGTCACTAAAAAAAGCCCAAACAATCAAACCTATACTATAATGGAGCAGAACACACAGAATCTGTACTTCAGAACGGGAAATGACAAATGTCCCACTAAACTAGGACCAGTTGGGAAACTGAGCTGACAAAATGTAATTGCACACCAGGATTTTTATGATGTTTATGAATGTTTTACTTTTTCTTTTGTCATAAGAAGTTAATGTAATTTCCAGTGGCTAAAAATAAGCAGAACATCAGGCCTTGTTTGCTTCTCATTTTTCAGATGAGAACGTTCATCATAGTGGGAAATTCTGGGGTTTACTAGTGGGCTTCTAATTCAGCCATCTGTAGGTATCACCACTGAGCTTTAACTCACAATTACATACCAAAATAACACTGATATATGTTTCTCTTCACTAATGAGAAAAGTGACATCATAAACCAATCTGGTTTTGTTTATGAAAAAGCAGTATTTAAGTCCAGAAAATGGACGAGCAGGACGTTTAAAAGGGCTGGTGCTACCCAGCTTAGTTTTCTAATTGTAACACATTAGAAAGATTTAATTTCAGGCTAACTGCCAAGTTACTTTTCCACAGATTTGGCATTGCTGATTAGGATGTTAAAAAGCCAGTTCCTCCCTTGATGGCAAACGTATGAACTTCGGTTCTGTAGAAGGAAATAGAGCTTTAGGTCTCTGCCTTATCTGGGATCTTAATTATGAAAATGGGCTCGCATCACATGGCCACCCTAAGTATTTTAATTTCTAAAGTGTCATTTTGCTTTGCTTAGAGAAATAAACAACAGATACAAAGGAGCGTTCACAAATCACAACTGGATTAATAGACGGGACGAATGCCTCATACGAAGGAGGCATAGCTGCTCTGGGGTTTAACACGCCAGGCACAGGGCACTGGATCTCAATGTGCCGCGGCTCATGGAATCTCACCCTAGGAAAATCCAAAGGTTGTAGCGCGAGCGGGGAAAACCCCGACTAAGGAACGGATAACGCCACTACTCCGCACCGAGACCGGGGACCGGCATACACAGCGGCCGCCTGGCCAGGTCGCGCCTTCAGCCAGCACCCACGCGAGGTGCGGCCCGCATGCCCCCGGGTAAGGCTGGCCGCGGGCCGGCCCTCGGTCCCGCCGCCTCCCGCTCGCGCCGCTCCTGCCGCGCGCGCCGGAGGCCCCGCCGCGGCGCGCTCCGTAACGGCTTCCAAACACACGGCTGAGCCCCCTGCCTGTGGCGGGAGAGAGGGGACGCAGAACACACAGGAGGGGAGCCGAGGGAGGGAAGAGCAGAGTGGGGGCGTGCCTCAGCCTACCCGCCTCTAGAGCCGCGCACCCGGATGAGTGGCTACAGCGCCCGGCGGGACCCCGGTAGTACGCGGCCTCTGGGTCCGAGCCTTGCCTAACGCGACCCCTCGCCCGCCGCACCTCCGCAGCGCCAGGACATCACTCACGTCAGCTCCGTCCGGGTCTGGCAGCACCCCGGTCAGCCGACAGCTACTGATGCAGTTACCCTGTTTTCCACCCCCCCGGCCTCCAGTGGTCTCTCCCTCGCCCCGCGCTCCCCTTCGCAGCCCCACGCAGGTGGTTTTGCCGAAAACAATCACGGCTGCCAAGGAAACCGCGCACGTGGCGCATGCGTGCGGGGAGCGGCCGGGACGCCGCGATGGCTTAGGCAGTGCCGCCTTGGGCACCGAAATTGTAGCGCCAATGTGCGCATACGTAAAAAGGTCGTGTGGTGTGCATGGGAGCGCCTGCGTAGCAGGGTCGTTCTCTTAGGGAAGAGGAAGGCGAATGCGAGTGGCGGCCGTGGGCCGTTCTTGTGCTCATGCGCGGCCTTAGATCTTATGCTCATGTTCTGCGCTGGCGGGTGGTGGCTGTGGACTCCTTTGGTGCCCTGAGGCGGCGGGAGTGGGATGGGAGTTGACGATGAACGGGGAAAGCTGGCAGCAAGCGTCCCGGGCCGCCTGCGCGGGTGCTCCTGCCGCGCGTCTGCCAGCTGCGGATGCCACCTCCCGGCGGTGCCGCCTTCCCCTTGGCGGGGGCCCTGCAGCGCGGGCCTTGGAGGCGCGATAGCGCTGCCCGCCGCCCGGCCCGCCAAACGGTGCGCCGCTCTGTCTGGCGGACGCGAGGTGGACGAGAGCCAAGAAGCGTCTCCTGGCAGTAACCATCCCTGCAGACGGGTGTTGCCGGCGCAGAAAATGGCAAGCTAAGCCTGCCTTCTCCCCCAGGCCCTGTGTGACTGCACCTGTGAAACAGAACCGGTCAAGCGTGTGCGTTGCAGAGATGTGTGTTAAACCAGGGCAATGTGTTTTAGAAAACAGGCTAAAAAAGTTGCTTGCAGTAGTAACAGTCTCTGGGTGATAGCCTTGGTTGGAGTCAGGAGAATATCTCAGTTGTCTGAAATGGGCATCATCTCTTTGCAAATCCTGAAGCTACGTGGATACCGCAGAAACTTCCTTACTGATTTAGCAGGCAACTCACACATTAGGCTGTTAGGGATTTTTTTTCTCTAGGAACAGTAGCTCATCGTGCCTTTCACAGAAGAACTTTTTGTCACACTATTGGTCAGTTTGCATGTCCCTCAGGTTATGTCAAGTGACGCTGCCTGTCATAAAAATACACATTTTGAAGCCTTGTTTCCCGAGTATTTTTAGTGACACATCTTTCTGGTACTCGTTCTCTTTCTCTAGTTCTTACACGTACATAACCAATAGGTAGAGCAAATCAAATTAATCATAAACAACTGGTTATAATAAAGCCTAAAAAAAATCTTACTCTAGTTACATATGTCAGTTCCCAGTGTCTGATCCCTTGTTTCACCATTCATGCTCCCTGCTTTAGGTTTTGCTTTAATCAAAATCGTCTAATTGACACGAATTACTGCTCCACCCTATTTCTTTTCTCTTACAGCAGGTGTCTGGCATTGCTTTGACTTAACACAATTGTTAAAAAGTAGTTCTTCAGCATTTCTTTTGCAGATTTGTATACTTGGTATGTCTCTGTCCTTGGTAGTACCCAAAACTTGATTAAATAATGGCCTTGAACAGCCTGATCTCTCTTTGAAATTGGCCTTGCTTTGAACAGGAGATGGGTCCAGATAACCAGAGATCCAGATGTCCCTTCCTAATTAAATTGTATGGTTATGAACTTATTTATTATAATTAACTGTATGGCAGTTCTTGTGCAAGCTTTTACAGTAGCCAAGGTATTTTAAATGGTCTCAGGGTCTTACAGTAGACATACTAGTCCAATGCTACCTTTATTTCAGTTGTATGGTCCCAGGAAGTTGCAGCAAAGGACTGAAGCTTTATCTAAATTTTCAGTATTTATAGGTAGGACAACTATAATGTATTCTGATTACAGCAGTCTGTGTCTGTAGCCTAGCAGTAATTCTAATCCAAACCGTAGGCTCCAAATTTCAATGCAGAGAAAAGGACAAAGTGGTTCCTCAGGAGAGCACTGATTATTGTGGTATGTTAGCTGTTTGACTAGCCTTATTGTTGTCTCCACACATTCTTTAGGATGCAGCAGACAAGCTACCTCTTCAATATCTTCCTTTATAAATATCTATACTACTCCTAACAATGTCAAGAAACAGGTCCATACCAGCTTACCAGCTGTGACTGACAAATTGTATTGAAAACATATTTGCTTGAGAATCCATTGTACGACAGTGACTGGCAATGGCAGAGTCCCAAATCTTTCAGTGTACTGCCTGGCACAGTAAATTGAGAGGTCCTCTGCACAGTTTGACAGATACCTGGGTAATGTAGCATCAGAACTGTCCTACATATTGTGACAACACAGCCAGGCATCATCCACCTGTTCAATTAATCTCTTCCTTCCTGAAACCCTTCCTCTGACTGCGGGGATAGAGGAGAACCCCACCACTGTTCCTGATCCTTGTTCAGTGAGATACGCAGCCTCTTTGGATGATTTGATGTTGTGTTGTCCCAATATTATGGGATCCTACATGGTGTAGTAGGAGTGCAAAATAGCCTGCAAACTTTCAGCAAGCTTTGCAGCCTCTGAGTGATGTCATGAATGTCATCTCCTGGTGATCTACATATGCATCTGCTGTGTGTGGGAAGTGGAAAGGGACATCTATAATGCTGATGTAGGGTACAGGTAGGGAGTTTGTAAATGTCAAGTGTATTCTGAAAGTCTTGCAGGAATTCCAGGATGATGAGGAATGAAGCAAGTGTTTTGTTGTTTTTGTTTGTTTGTTTGTTTTTCAGAGCCTAAGCAAAAGGGTAAAATCTATCACATGCAGTAGACAACCTCTGGGTGTCACTTCAGTGTATAAAACAGAAACAGGATTTGCAGTTTTGCATCTTGGCTCTAAAGATGCAATAATGCTGCAGTGGAAGTTAATTGCTTAACTGATCAGTGAATTATTTTCTCTTGAGAGTAAAGTATAAATCAGTTTCTGTCACTGGTATTCTGAACAAACATATATTTATAAGAAAAATACCACAAAAGTGACTTTGAAATCAATCACCAACCTCTTTAATAAACTAAGAGACCAGTTGTGCTGGGCCCTTCAGTTTAAGAAGGACATCAAGACACTTGAACATGTCCAGAGAAGGGCAATAAGGCTGGTGAGAGGCCTTGAGCACAAGCCCTACAAGGAGAGGCTGAGGGAGCTGGGATTGTTTAGCCTGGAGAAGAGGAGGCTCAGGGGTGACCTCATTGCTCTCTACAACTACCTGAAAGGTGGTTGTAGCCAGGAAGGGGTTGGTTTCTTCTCCCAGGCAACCAGCACCAGAACAAGAGGACACAGTCTCAAGCTGTGCCAGGGGAAGTTTAGGCTTGAGGTGAGGAGAAAGTTCTTCAGTGAGAGAGTAATTCATCATTGGAATGTGCTGCCCAGGGAGGTGGTGGAGTCGCCGTCCCTGGAGGTGTTCAAGAGGAGATTGGATGTGGCACTTGGTGTCATGGTCTAGTCATGAGGTCTGTGGTGACAGGTTGGACTCGATGAGCTTTGAGGTCTCTTCCAGCCTTAGTTATACTGTGATACTGTGATATTCTGCATCCTGAGGTTGTTGTATCTTGCATACAAGATTTCTAGTGCTTTGAAAGCACACCCTGAGAGCTAACTATTTTGGAAAGCTAACATTCCCTAAATACGCAGAAACTGGCAGTGTAAGTGTGTGTAGATGTTTATTTGTCAGTGTACCTTTCTGTGGCTTTCAGAGAACTTCAGTTCCTTGAACTGAAAATATTTCCACATTTCTTCAGTCTGTGACCGCCTCCTGTTCCTAAAGTGAGTGCACTTAGGTCAGAGGATACATAAGCATGTAATGTACTGGATCCTTTCTCAGAAGAGGGCTTTTGTATGTGTTTCAAGAATGTCCTTTATCGAGCCATAATTACTGTCTTAAAGTATTTTCCTGAGTAGGGACAAGATAAAACTATTGCTGTGGATATTTTTTTGTTGTTGTTATTACCTATTTTGGGTGACAGCTCTCCCAAAGATGAAGTTGTGTAACGAAGAAGATTTGTTTCACAGTTTACTGCAGTTTTTACTTACAGAACAAGAGCAAAAGATTATTTTATTAGAAGTCAGCAAAACATCTAAAGAAACCTGCCTTTTTTTTTTTTTCTTCTATTTGAAGATGCTTGCAGTTTAGGACTTAGGACTTTAAGAAACAAAAGATTTAGTTACATTAATGCAGTGACTCGGAGCAAGACTGGAACTACAAAGCAGCACAATCCTAGGATCTGGTATTAATATGAAATGTGGGATTCCTAATAATTTTTTTTATGAATAGTTTTATTTTCAAAGTGACATCAATTTAATAGGAGGGTCACATCAACAATCCTTCATATGTGTTCTAAAATGTTCAGCATGTTAAATTAGCTCTTTATGACCATGTATTGTATTTTACAACATGAGGAAAAGACTTAAGCTCAATTCATTTTAACTGCCGGAAAACTAGGTTGCAAATTGACTTCCCAGATAAGGAGGTCACGAGCCCTCTGCAGTGAAATTTTTATTGCAAGTTCAGTAGAGTTAGTGTCTCTTGAGCAACACCTCCTGAGGTATAGCTAAATGATGTTTTCATGCCTTCAGAACAAGAACGCTGATTCTCAGGCTGCTAAAAGCAGGTTGTCGCCTGGAAAACAACGTGCGTGATGTTCACAGACAGCTGCAGGTATCTTGCCACAGGATGGCAGTGTAACAGCACGTGTCTTTAATTTTTCTCAAGTGCTCTGGAAACATTGGCTATTGGAGCTAGAATTTGCCTGCAACGATATGCAGCGTTACTGCTTTTTGACTTTTCAAAATACCGTTGTTTCCTTTGCATACATTTTAATGGCATTGTTTTCTGTTTGTGCTGTTTCTTAGCTGTACAATGAGCTTTAATAAAGATTAATGAATCTCCCAAATTCCCTTATTGTGTTCCATGATTAACAATCTTTGTAGGCTAGTCAGTACAGTATTTTTTTTAATATATAAAATAGTTTAGTCTTTAAGATGTGATTGCTGATTTGTTTGAAAATATAATTGTTGATGTGTTTCATCAGGTATGTTTCTTTTAAAGGGCTTTATTATTTTAGCAGGTTAGTTTGGAGATGTTAGTTCATAGTCCTTTGGTAGTTTTTCATAACTCTTGTCTTCAAAGCCTTCAAGCCTATCATCTTAATTGCTGTTGTTCATCTCACTGGGATATCTTGTCCTTCAGTGTTTTGTTAAGGCTCATTTCTTTCCATGCTTCCAGGGGTTCCTGTACACTGGTTAGGCCACACCTTGAGTACTGTGTCCAGTTCTGGGCCCCTCAGTTTAGGAAAGATGTTGACTTGCTGGAACATGTCCAGAGAAGGGCAACAGCAGAGAGCAGCTTGGGCTCAAGCATGTCTAAACAGCAGTCAGAAGCGAGGTATCTTGCAGTGACTTTCAAAATTTATTCAAACTCCAAAAATACAAGTTTTGACTGGCTTTCATTTTGTTGTGCTACGATATGAGAAGTCTCATCTTCATTTTGTACTGAAATTCTGCATTCAACCTAATGTGCTGCTTATTTCTGTAGTAATGAGCACTGAGTTATTCAGTAATTCTGTCTTTACTAGGGTGATGTGCTGGTACTGTGATATAATCAGATGTTGGTATCTGCCCAGCAACAAACCAAAAACACTTCAGCTTTGATTTGTGTAACTCAAATACACCACTCTGTCAAAGCTACATACAAGGTGTATAAAGACACTTTAAAAGCCACTATAAATTCATGTATCAGATTAATTTCTGAGTGAAATGAACTAAAAATTAATCTTGGTAATGAAAAGGACTGATTCAACATCCGAGCAATTTGTTGATTGAGAGCAAAATGAACACCACATTATTTTTCATAAAACATTTCCTCCTGAAGTACTATGCAAAACAAAGACGCAAATTACTTGTGAAGATCCTTGTAGTTAAAAACACTGCAATTCAGATATTCAACACAGACAAGATCTAAGTCTCTGTTCTCCTATTTCTGCCTCTTATGTTGAGCAAGAAACCAGGAATTGGCTGAAGATAGTTTTTTAGACGTTCAATTTTCAGTGTTGGCTAACTCTGCAATCTCCTCCCTTGGTCTCTAGAGGTCTTTCAGCGTCTCCTTTTGGCAGTTTTTTTCATACACCTTTCCCCTGTCACAATGCATAATGAGTATCTATTTTATCCATTGTCTCTATGTACATTTTATCAATTTTACATTTTCTAACTCCTACTTACATGCCTGTCTTGATTTTGTCACCTCCCAAGTGTGGGCATGAACTCATTTAGAAAGAAATTAGTGGCAAAAAGTTTCCCCAGTTTCTGATTTCATAATGCATTTATTAACTTAGTCCTAACTTTTGTTTCAAAGAACAGAAGTCTAGGAATTGTTCTTGGACCTCTCTCTTTTTCCTTCTACACTCTGTCTACATGGTGTGGACAGGCTTACTCTGCCTGCTCTTTGATTGCAGTCAGAATTTGTACTTAATGTGGTGTTGCCTCCATTTTCTGTGTTTTGGCTGCTTTTTTGTTATTTTCTTCTTTTTCTTTTTTTTTGCCTGACATCATCTTAAGATGTTTCTATACTCTCTGTTAAGCTAGGTAATCTAAAGGCAGCTACTCTTTCTCTTTGCTGCAAGAGACTAGCAATAATTCTTTTGCATCAAGACGTAAAACTTGGTTACCTGTGTTTTGCCATTGGTTTCCCATCACTGCAAAAAAACCATTGTGAAAAAGGACATGCCAACTGACCACATTAGGGGCAAAACCAGCACATGCAGACACATAAATCAATCAAATGAAAAAAACACCTTTGCATAATAGTACATTGGAAAATAACAGTGTCAACATTCATTGATTTACTCCTGCAATACTTAACTAAGTGCTTTACTACTCTTTAGTATTTTGACAGGCAATATTTCTTGATAGGCATTTCTATGATTTCCCAAGTTGTCTCTTGCCTATGGTCATTGTATAATTAGCAGTCTTGTCCTAAGATCATAGGTAGTCAGGTTCTACCTGCTGGACACAGTAATATTCCATACTTCTTCCTTTCAGCATTTTACCCTTTGGTTCAATTATTCTCCTTTTACGTGTCTCTGATCTCTATATTATTTCTCTGACTTGGGCCTGCATATCCTTGCAGGATTAAAAGATTACTGTTGTATTACCCCAACTCTCTGAAGCTTTCTTATACTGCTTGTTGAATCACCTTCTTTTGTCTAAATGGTTTTGTTTTTCCAGTTCCATGCTGCAGCCTAATTCTCTGCATTATTGGATGAAGCTGGCACTAGAATCCTCATGCCTATTAAACAAACAAGTCCTGTTACTAGTGAATGGATATGAAATTACTTTAATTTCTCTCTGCTTTTTGGTGTACTTTGCATTGCTGTGGGTTTTTTGGGTTTGTTTGGGGTTTGGTTGTGTTTTGTTGTCGTTTTGGTTTAGTTTGGTTTTGTTTTCATGACTCTTGCCTTTTGTACTGCCCAAACTTAAGGGGTTTTTTTTGTGACCTGATAGAGCCTGTCTGTCTCAGCCTGGCTCACTGAATTAATTCTGCTTACCACTCTTAGTAGTTGCAATGACTGGCATTAAATGAGCTGCAAAATGTCTGTTTCACATACTTGCCCTAGAATAATAGACTGTGGACTCCAAACTGGCCTGCAAACTGCCCCTTTCAAGGCAAAGTAAATTGTACACATAACATCACAGACTGTTCTTAAAGGTTTTCCAGAGCTGAGGTTTCCACAGCCTCTGCACCCACTGTGTCCTTACTGTCTTGTTGCCCTTGCTCTAATAAAGTTCACAGAACAATCCATTTTGGGAAAAGACCTCAAAAGATCATCTGGTCCAACTTCTCACTTGAAAGGGAGCCTATCTAGATGGGTTCATCTAGCATCCTGTCCAGTCACTTCTGGAAAACCTCCAGTTATGGGACTTTACCATGTCCCATCTATGTGCATACTTCCTCTAGAGTAGGTGAATTTATATAAGAAAGCTAGAGAAAAGTGAGAGCATCAAAAACTCTACAAACAGTGAATGTATGACATCTGTTGTCTCATGCACAAAGCTTGTTTCATAGAGAGAAATTAGGATCTGACACAATTTATTTTCATCATAACTAAGATGAATGTTAGTTCACTTATGGAATGGTAAGGGTTGGAAGGGACCTCTGAAGATTGAGTCCAACTCCCCCTGCCAAAGCAGGATCACCTAGGACATGCCACAGAGGAGCACATCCAAATGGGTCTTAAAAGTCTCTAGAGCAGGAGACTCTCCATGGCCTCTCTGAGCAGGTGCTCTGCTACCCTTAGAGTAAAGAAGTTCTTCCTCATGTTGAGGTAGAACTTTCTCTGTTCTAGTTTCTATCCATTGCTCCTTTTCCTGTCACAGAACACCACTGAAAATAGGCTAGTACCTTCTTGACACCCACCATTCAGGTATTTATAAATGGTTTTAATATCCCCTCTCTTTTCCAGACTAGACAGCCCCAGGTGTCTCAGCCTTTCCTCAAGACAGATGTTCCAGTTCCTTAATCATCCTCATAACCCTCTGTTGAACACTCTCTAGTATATCCCTGTCCCCTTTGAACTGGAGTGCCCAAAACTGAGCACAATACTCCAGATGTGGTCTCACCAAGGCAGAGTACAGCGGAGGAGACCCTCCCTTGACTTGCTGGCCACACTGTTATTAATGCACCCAAGGATACCATTTGCCCTCTTGGCCACAAGGGCACATTGCTGTGTTATGGATAACTTGCTTTCCACCAGGACTCCAAGTTCCATGGAGCTGCTTTCCAGCAGGTCAACCTCTAATATGTACTAGTGCATGATAGTCCTCCACTGATGCAGGTCTCTACACTTACTCTTGTGGAAGCTCATAAGGTTCTCCTTTGCCCAGCTCTCTGGCTTGTCCATGTCTCCTGAATGGCTGCACAGCCTTCTGGTGTATCAGCCGATCCTCTCAGTGTGGTGTCATCAGCAAACTTGCTGTGCAGTCCTGTAGTGGTTTAGTTATTTATTCCAGTGTTTTTTCTTTTTATTTTCTTTTTTTTCCTTTTCCTTTTCTAGGAACTGCTGCTAAACTGAATGTCCAATAATTTCCAAGAAATAGTTTTAATCTTTCCACTACCCTTTTATATTTGCCCTTGACCAGCCTTGGAAGTTCCTAGAGGCGGTCCAAAGAAAGATCACAGAAACAGAACTGCCGCAGAGGACAACCAATTCTGTTCACTGGAAAGAAAGTTGAGCTGACGTAAGTGCCTGTGCTGAGGTGCTTTCACGGCTGAGGTAATTAGCAAGCACATAATGATCCTTAGCTTTGGACCTGGGAAGGAGCCCCTTCTCTGGCTTGACTTGGCAAAACTTTTTCAAAGTTTTGCTTCCTTCGGCAGTTGCTGTATGGTTTGCCTGCTGCTATCATTCGTCTTGGCTTAGCCAGCATCTGTCATTGCTGAGAGCCAAATTCTCCTCTTTGCCTGGGACACACAGCTTAATCTTCTGAGAATCGAAACATTTTCCTATAGTCTTTAAGATTTACGTACAGGTACTTGGATAAAATCTAACCTCCATAGGTTTATTAGATGATTTAATGGTCCTTTCGGCTCATGGATCATAACATTTATCAAAGAAAAATTATTCTGATTTTCTGTTTCCTTTCACTTTCTGGCACCAGCAAGTATGTCCCTTTTGATTATTTTACTTCAGGTTTGTATTAATGTTCAGTTCTGTGTTTGGTGGGAGAAGTCCATATTTCACAGAATAAAAACAAACTCTTCATTGCAGGCTCTCATATGAAGCCACATATTGCCAAATAGTACTTGCTGGTTGCAAATAGTAATTTAGATCAACTTCTATTGGATCAAGTCAACTGAAATACATCTTTCCTTGTTATAAAATTAGGTTTTTATACATTCACTTCTTAAAAAGCTTCAATCTATACATATAGCTGAATCACAGTTATTTATTTTTAACTAATTGTTATATTAAACTCAATGTGTTTTTCCTACACAAAAACTCTGAATGCTGTAAAATGTTCAAGGTAGCTGAATACTATTCCTGTTTTTACTATTTGATGGACAATCTGGTAATTGTTGCTGGATGAAGAACTCCCAAGGTGTACTTTGCCTTCTTGTAACCACTCACTTGAGACCTCATTGCTCTCTACAACTACCTGAAAGGTGGTTGTAGCCAGGAAGGGGTCAGCCTCTTCTCTCTAGCAACCAGCACCAGAACAAGAGGACACAGTCTCAAGCTGCACCAGGGGAAGTTTAGGCTCGAGGTGAGGAGAAAGTTCTTCACTGAGAGAGTCATTCATCATTGGAATGGGCTGCCCAGGGAGGTGGTGGAGTCACTGTCCCTGGAGGTGTTCAAGAGGGGATTTGACATAGCACTTGGTGCCATGGTCTAGTCATGAGGTCTGGGGTGACAGGTTGGACTTGATGGTCTTTGAGGTCTCTTCAAACCTTGGTGATACTGTGAGATACACTACACTACAAAAGCCCTTTTTGTGAATTAAGAGACCTCAGCTTTTTCAGAGGCATCCTGCAAAGGAAGATTTATCAGATCCCTTATGAAATTCAATGCATTTTTCTATTTTTATGTATGTTTTTAGTGAATTAGCTATAAACCCTGAACAGCTAAAGAGAAGACGCTGAAATTTCACAGTCCTCTCTGCACTTCACAGAAAATGCTCAGTGTATGCACAAAACATCACCACGTTTCTCAGCCACAGAGGACTACATTATTTGCTGGTATGTGCCATGGTACATGCTGTGGAACTCCATCATCTCAAGTGGTTTGCAGCTGACAGCATTTGCTTGCTTCAGACCTATTTCTGTTAAAAAGTTCAATTTTCCTTTTTGAATAAATGCACTTGTTATCTTCTATTAACATAGAGAAATAAAACTATAAGGGTTTTTAGTCACTGAAAAGCACCTTTTTCTTTTTAACTTTGCTTTGGTTTTATCTTTTCAATTAAAATACTTCAAAGAATTTCTGTTTCTCTTTAACTTTTTCCTGGTTTACTCAACTATAATACAAGACAACATTTATGACAGAGGCATTGAGATCTTGTGCAGTTGTGTCAGACTGGTTTCATTGGTAATATTCTCACATTTACTCAGGTGTTTCATATAGGCTTTGTGCTCAACCATACAACCCCCACACTTGTACAAGGCCAGAGAGAGATCATAGCTTAACCTGCTGTTATCTGCATCACCAACTGTCACTCACAATATTTTCATGAACTGGTAGGTTTCAGCTAAAACTGTGTTGCCTATTCCACTGTCTTCCTGAGCTGCCCAAAAGAGTGTCCTTAGCCCCCAGCTAGGCTTATTCTGCCTGCATGTGTAGTGAGAGCACTGCATCAGGAATCTGGACTGGTCTCAAAACCAGGAAGGGAGAATTAGAAAATCCAGGGACTGCTTAAGGGAGTTCTTCTATTTTGCTTAACCTGTGACCCACACAATTATTTTCTTCATCTTTCTTTTTCCTCTGGCTGTAGCAGTTGGAAGTGCTCCAGGTTGATACTTGGAGAAAGCAAAGGTGAAATGAAGAGCAGAATGAACTTGGTATGGGGCCCAGGGTTTTGACATATCCAAAATCATGAATTCTTGTAGCAGAAGTGGCAAGTTTCTTCTTTGCTGTAGTGTCATGTTTGAAGTAAGACTAGCTGTGATTTAGATGTACCTAGTGCTAGGATACCTTTATCTCCATTTTCTCATTCATGATCCTGTGTAGTTGTTACAAAGAGCTGATAGAAAAGTACATTCTTAATCATGCAGTTACTATACAATAACTAAACTTCAAATGCATGTATTATAGAAAAAATACGTAGAGAAATGAGGTTGTGTCCCCATGTCATAAAAAGTTATTTGTCATGCTCAGTTTACACAGAAAAGCCAGTATAAGAATGTTTTCTTTGTTGATAAATGAAGTATTAAATCTCTAACTGCCCAACCACAGGCTGCTTTTCAGGCAAACTCCATTTCTTTAGCGAAGATGTTGGAATTTGTTTTCTCTGTTAAAAAAAACTGTACCAAGATAAAAGATTACAGGAAACATGCAAGGGTGTATTTCCACATGAGGGTTTCCTGACTCCAAATAATGGTTCTTAGTCAGAAAGGCTATGCCTAAGGGTACCGTTGTTTCAAGATCTGTGTCACCCTTAACCATTGCAAAAGTTTTCCCTAGTTTCAAAGTCTTGCTTCTGCCAACAATTAATCCTGCATCTGAGAAGGAATAATAAACTGCACCAGTACAGGTTGGGAGGTGATCTGCTGGGGAGCAGTCCCATGGAGAGGGACATGGGATTCCTGGTGGATAACAAGTTATCTATGGGACAGCAACATGCTCTGGTGGACAAGGCCAATGGGATCCTGGGCTGTATTAAGAAGAGTGTGTCCTTCCCTTCTACTCTGCTCTGGTGAGACCTCATCTTGAGTACTGTGTTCAGTTTTGGGCTCCCCAGTTCAAGAGGGACAGGGATCTGCTGGAAAGGGTCCAGCAAAGGGCTATGAGGATGATTAGGGGACTGGAGCACTGCCTTATGAGGAGAGGATTGGATGTGACACTTGAAGCCATGGTGTAGTTAGTCATGAGGTGTTGGGTGAGGTTGGACTGGATGATCTCTGAGGTGTTTTCCAACCTTATTGATTCTATGATTCTATAATAACACAAGGGGGAACTTCTGTAGTGTAAAGATCACAGACTACTGGAACAGGCTCCCCAGAGAGGTTGTGGAGTCTCCTTCTATGGAGACTTTCAAGGCCCATCTGGATGCATTCCTCTGTGACCTGAGCTAGGTTTTATGGTCCAGCTATGGCAGGGGGGTTGGACCCAATGATCTCTTTGGGTCTCTTCCAACCCCTGACATCTTGTGAACAAGGCAGAGCAGAACAGTATCCACATGACACGATGTAGTTTTGCAATTTCTCATTCCATTTTTCACCAAACTTAGTAATACATGATTTGTAATGGAATATTTTTAGTTTATTAAAATAAAATTACTCTTTTCTTCTACAGATTTTCTGGTCCTGAATCTGATTTCACAGTGGCAAATAGTAGATGTTTCATTCCCCTGTAGGTGGGAACAACATTATCATGTCCTGACTCCTCTTGGGGGTTGGGGTTGAGAAGCTCTGAAGAATATGATGGGATCATCTCAAGTGAACTGAAATGGCTTAATCGCTTCCCTCTCTTGATGATTACCTTAGACTGTCCTGTTCATACTCTGGGCAAAGCTGACAAGTGAATGAGCTATTACTGACATACATTCTCCAGGGACACAGGGCAACTAAGGAAAAGAATTAGACACCCAAAATCACAGAGAGAGAAAAAGAAAACTGCACAACCCAACAAAAACCAAAACCCCACAATCCAACAAAAAAACAACCCAAAATATTTTTCCTCTTGAACCACTTCTGTCCATATTCTTCTGAAACTACCTATGGCAAAATCATCAAGCCTTTTTAGATTATTTGAATAACATGTACAAAAGAGCATGAGATGGCTTAATAGAAGGAATATACTCACTTTTATTTGGGAAGGAATGATTGCATTCCAAAAGGAAAAAGCAGAGTGTTCATGTAGACTGAGAGTAGGAAAGGTTTAGAAGTTAGCTGAGTGGGTGTTGTTGCTCTATAAGAGTTGATCATGAGAATGTCAGGACCTCCCTGAGGAGTGGAAGGATCTAAGAATAATCTAGCAGGAACAGTAATTTTCATTGTTAGTGGTTTCAGTGTCCACCTGGTAATGGTGAGATGAAGAACATCTTCACCTGAACCCTTTGCTTTTATTTGGGTTAAATTAATGAGGCAGGAATTACAAAATATGGTTATCTTTATTTTTCCCTGAAAACCCCAGCCAAAAATGATGTATAAAACTTAAATTATTTACAAGTTCTGTTCAGTCATGAATTCTAACAGGATGCTTATGAGCAACTTTAGTACGATTTAGAGACTTCAGAAAATGGTAAAGACTAAGCCACAAAATAGCTTTGCCCCACTTATAAAACCAGAGGCAAGCCAGGACCTTAGGGAAAGCCGATGAGAACGCCGGGTTGTGCTCACGAGGATGGAGCAGGAATTTGGCGATGGTCCCTAGGTCTCTCTTCGGGTGGCAGGCTCCAGAACTGCAGGTTTGTGGCACATATCCGAAAGAAAAGGGACCCAGCAGAATCAAAGTGTCTGTAGACACGGCTGTCACGAGGGGAAACTCGCGCAGTGGCACTGTCTGAACAGTGTGAGCAAGCCGCAGCTTCACGGCAGGCAGGGACACTCCAGCAGCAGGCAAGGAGCAGGACCCCAGAGCAGGCAGGTCCGGGGAGAAGCCAGGTCTGAGTGCTGGTTTCTCCAATTTCACTGCGAATGCAGAGCGAGTCCAAGATGAGAGCCAAAAATGGGAGCAAGAGAGCAGAATGAGAGCGAGAGCCCCGATCGCTTTTCTGGTCACTCTATTCAAGGCGTTTCTAGACAATGTGTATAAGGCCAGTGTATAATGGGCGCAAAGCACCCTGCTTAATCGTAGTTTCCAAACCCAGTGGACTTCCCCCACTGGTAAATACCTGCGAGGGGCCTCCACCCCATCAGAAAGAATGGGCACCGTTTACCTGTCCCCAGGGGAAGGCAATTTTGTCTTTCCCCATTCAATCCTCCGCTGATGGAGATGGGGAAGGGGGGCGGGGGGGTGAGGGTTGGAGCACCCCATAACACCCTTATAACATCTTACTGAAATATCCTGTAGAGAAGAGAGAGAACATATTGCTGGTAGTTCACTGTCCCTCCACACATGAGTTTCACAGGAAGGATTTTACCTCTGTCCCTTTGAGCTGTTTTGCAGAAGCCTCACCTTTCAGATTTGGCATGTAACACAAACAGGGATGTAAACTGAGCTATGTGTTAAGAAAAATATTAAATCATAAAGAGATGACATTTCCTCTCGGGTGAGGTGAATGCAAAGCCAATATTTCCTATGTGGTTTCCATTCAGAACTGCTACAGTTTTGAAGAGAAATTGAGTTAAGGTATACTTAAATATACTGTTGTGGAGCTTTGTTCTCATCTTGGATCTCTTATACATTCTTTTTCTCAAGGGAATGAGGCCAAGAGTTTTATTTTGACTTTATGACAACTTTATACAGCTCTACCCAGCACAGAGATGCCTGATGTGCTGGTTAAAAGCAAACAAACAAAAAAACCCAGCAATTTTTCTTCTAAACAGATTCTATCTGAATGTTATGCACTGAATAGAAGCTAAAAGTCTTTAAAAGTAATGTTCCTTTTCAAAAGGATTAAGCAAGATTCTAAGTTAAGAGAACACCATTGGTTCTCTTGTGTACCTAGAGTTCTATATGGGCAAAAATTAAAACACTATGTTTTTGTTTAAAAGAAATAATCCAGCTTTCCAGTGTGTGGCAATCAAAAAGGATTGCCACCCTTTTACCAACTTAAAATGTTTCTTCAGACACCTGTTGTCTTAATGCCAACCTTGCTTATCAAGTGCTGCGTTGTTATTTTCCGGACAGAAGTGTGTTGATCAGTTTAGTAAGTTGCTGAATAAATTTGTGTCCAGTATTCTCATTATCAATGTTACTTTTTAATTGCTACTTTCCAAACACACTGAATAGAAAAGTTGAGTAAAAGTTTAAGTGAACACTTGTTCTTACTTTTAAAAGCGTCTTATAATGGACTTCTACAATGTTGAGGAAAAAGAGCAGGTACAGAAAACACTGTAGAGAGAAGCAAGCAGTTATTTTACAAGGTGATGAAAACTGATTTTCTGTGGTTCTTTTTCTCTGGGTCTTGGATTTGGGTTGCTAGGTTCTCACCCTGTCCTTTATTTTATTTTTCCTTCTTTTTTATCTTGAGGTGACCCGAGCAAACTTAGCAACTTGGTGAAAGTATGGCACATTATAAAACTGCTCAAATATTTTCAGCTTAAAAATTAGTTCTAAACACTTTATTTCTGCGCAGTTGGGATAGGAGGTAGGACTGGATCTTAATCCTCAAAAACAATAAGCACTGATGAATCAATCCAATACTATCCTGCCTACTGCAGTTACTTACCATAGTGTCAGTCAGGGTTGGAAGGGACTGCATGGATCATCTAGTTCCAACCCCCCTGCCATGGGCAGGGACACCCCACACTAGATCAGGCTGGCCAGAGCCTCATCCAGCCTGGTCTTAAACACCTCCAGGGATGGGGCCTCAACCACCTCCCTGGACAACCCATTCCAGGGCTTCACCACTCTCATGGGGAAGAACTTCCTCCTCATGTCCTGCCTGAATCGCCCCACCTCCAGCTTCATTCCATTCCCCCTAATCCTATCACTCCCTGAGATCCTGAGAAGTCCCTCCCCAGCCTTCTTGTAGGCCCCCCTGTCGTAGGGTTGAGGGAAAGGCCAGGCCCTTCCCCCCCCCACTGTGAGTAGAGGGAAGAAAATTGAAGGGAAAAAAAAAACTCACAGCCGGATTAGCAAAGGAGTGGGTGCTGTATATTTACAAAGCAGTTTAGGGAACGCAGGGAAATATATACAGAATTTACAGTATTTACAATATATGCAGAAATATGCAACAAAGTAACACAGAAATGAGGGTTCCCTCCTCTGGTGAGGGGGGTTCCCCACCTCTGGTCCCCCTTCTCTCCCCCTTTCTCTAGAGAGGGTTAGAAAGAGAGAAAAAGAGAAAAACCAGTTGTTAATTGGAAAGCAGTTAATACAGGCCTTGCAGTTTATCAGTTTCAAGGTCAAGCCTGGCTGAAAGCCCAGAAAACTGCGAGCTGCAAGCCACCGAAGGAGGGGAAGACAGACTGACCAGAAAAACTGCTGTACTCCTAGTTCAAAAGGTGCTTCCCCCAATCTACCAATGAAATTAGTTTAGATCTGTCTTTCGTTTACAAACATCTGACCACAATATTCCCTTTCTTAAGGGGACAGCCTCGAACAGTCACACCCCCTCAGATACTGGAAGGCCACAATTAGGTCACCTTGGAGCCTTCTCTTCTTCAGACTGAACAGCCCCAACTCCTTCAGTCTGTCCTCATAGGTGAGGTGCTCCAGCCCTCTGATCGTCCTCATGGCCGTTCTCTGGACACCTTCCAGCATGTCCATATCCCTCTTGTAATAGGGGGCTCCAGAACTGGACACAGTACTCCAGGTGGGGTCTCACCAGAGCTGAGTAGAGGGGGAGGATCACCTCCCTTGACCCACTGGCCACACTTTTCCTGATGCAGCCCAGGATCTGATTGGATTTAATATATTGGGTTTATCACCTTGCAGTTGTTTTTTATTTTATTTGTTTTTAATAGTCTACATGCAAGGTCCTGACTTAAACTGTAGATGATTTTTGTAAATTGAATTATTTCACACTAAATATCTAAAATTTGCAATTGTGTTGGTTGCTTTGTTCAAAATTTATTCCAGTTTTCATTTGATGCTGAAAGTTTCACTTTACATGGTGAAACACTGACTCTTGGCATACCTGAATAAATTCACTGTTAACAGTCTTGATATATCACTAGATATTCAAGATAAATATGTGATGTATCATTAATTTAATGTTCCACATTTTAGGCCTTTGTTGCTTAAACAAGGCAAAATACCTAATTTTCTGGTTTTCTTTGGTTTTTGTTCGTAAAAATTTCTGATCCACCATTTGCAACAAAGTTGAAACATGAAGGGCTACATTACAATGTTCATGTAATAAAATTATATGCCTATTTATATATTAAGAAATCACCTTGTATTAAGTATTTCAGTAGACTTCCTTCCCTGAGACACTCATGGTAACAGTACTTATTAATTGGCACACTATTATCTTCTAACGATGCACCATAAAACTGTTCAGCTGCTCACATATTTGAATTCCACTATGCATCTTGAATAGTAAATGAAGTAGGTGCAAGTTCATCTGCTGTTTGATTTTACCCAACCTTCATACAAAGGTTGTCTGTATGCACTAGTGATGGAGTTGCTCCCCTGATAGTCGTATGTGGACAATTGTGCAGTCCTACAGGCTGAAAAATAGACCAACTGTCAGAGGTTTTTGTTAAAAGAAAATAGGGGAAACTGCTACAGAAACTTAAGAATCCGTTTCACAAAGGCCCTAAAATGTATTTAAAAACTTTTGCACAGGTGCATGTGATGTAATATCTATCCTCTGAAATAGCTTCATGTATTGAGCACAGTGAGAACTGAGAAGGTGGCTGAATGGCTTCATCCAGACTCTTATTTTGAGGCAGTGCTGGATACTACAAGAACAAAGCATCATTAATTAGGTGGAGATGTTAATATCTGGACGTATCTAGAAATTTAAATCTACATATAAGTACCATGTATCATACCATTTTGCCATTCAGAGTCCCTTAGCATAGAAAAACTGTCTTCTGTATTCTTTTAGATGTTAATATACTGACATGATGAAGCATATTGGTTTTTCTAGGATACAGGTAGGAGGAAAGGAATTATTATGACAGTAATGGCAAAGCTATTGAGTGTTCTATAACAAATTTAACTTTTGTAACTCATTATCACTGCCAGTTCAAGCACTTGTGTCAGTCCTGACTCCTATGCAAACCTTTTAACTTTTTCATAGATGTAATAACAGCCTAGCAGTTCATAATTGCCCTGTCATAAGCCATTGTTTCTCCCAACATCAGCTATTTTCTACCACTGCAGGTCTTGCAGAATTAAGCATGGTTATTACCCTAAAACCCACTAATGCTTCCCAAGCCAAGAGCAGGCAAATGCCATCTCTTGGCAAGACAAAGACAAGAACTCATTATCCAATACTGTTCAAAATTTAATAGGAGAATTTATCATAACCACAGGATCTGTGTTTTCCTAAAAACTTCCACAAGCATCTTAAGGTCTCCTACATTCCCAGCAGCAGAACCCACCCTAGACTGTGAAGGATCCATCAATAAAACTAACTTGCATCCCACACTCTACTAAGCCATAACCTTTGTTCAAACCAGTTGTAATCATTGCCATGTGACTGATTCAACACTAAGCTGGCTCTCCTCAGTGTTGTTGTGGTTAGTTCTCACATTACTTCTCTTGCATTATAGTGCAGCAAAGCAAATTCTTACTAACTACAGCCCACTGACCACCAGATGCCCAATAACCTGCCATGAATCTTTCATTGCTGCTGTTTACATCAGTCCTCATAATTGCCAGGATAAACCTAGATCTTTGGTCACTGTTGTCCTCAGTTCAAAACCTGACACAATCAGACTTGAACCCTGACCTTAACTGTAGACCAATGACCTATACACTATGCTAGATGAAATGTCAGCCAAAGCCCACTTGCCTGATCCAGCCTCCTGTCTAGCCTTCTAGACCTTACATGATCCTAGCTCTAGCAAGCCTAGCTTTTCATCCCCGTGCTTCACTGGGGAAAATTACTTCAGCTATATCCTAAACCTTTAGAGAAAATTTCACATAGTGTTTGGAATTTCTCATTGTCAAGGAACTACGTAGTGGTTTTGGTGAGCAAAGTTAGACTTACTCTTAACATTTCCAAAACACAGTAGAACTCTCATTTCAAATACTGCCAATAAAGCAAAATTATTTTGTATCATTGCTGATTAGCTGTAGTACATTTTTGTTAGCTGATCTATAGTATTGCCCATTTGAACGTAACCAGAGGCAGCAAAGGATGTGTGTTGTTAATATTTACCCTATATTTTATTGTCATAAGTTACTAAGTTGCTTTTCAGCAAAATTTCTTTCTCATATCTGACAAGCAGATGCTAAATTTTGTGTGTGCACCTAGAACTAGATTTTATAGCTTGAAGCTGTAGAGCTTACTGTGAGTTGCAAATAGAAAAATTAACTGGTGCAGAAGAAAATTTGAACGTGTGACCATTAGAGGCGGTGCCTTTAACAAAGGGACACCATGGCCGACTGTTTTATAAACAAAGGACAGGTCTAAAGTAATTTCATTGGTGGAGAAGCAGAGCACTGCCTTAAGTTTGGATTCCCAGTGGGACGTCTCAGTCTTGTCATGCACTTTTTCCTCCTGCAGCTCGCAGCTTCTGGGCTTTTGGCCAGACTGACCTTGGAGCAGATAAGGCCTCTTCTAACATTCTAACACATAACTGCTTTTAATTAACATTTGCTCTTTTTTCTCTCTTTCTAACCCTCTTTGGGGAAAAAGGGGAGAGAAGGGGGTACAGGGGGAAACCCTTCCTCCAGACGGGGGGAAGGGAATCTCATTTCTGTGTTACTTTGTTGTATATTTCTGTATATATTGTAGATATTGTAAATTCTGTATATAAACCTGCATTCCCTAAACTGCTTTGTAAATATAGCACATTCCTTTGCTAATCTGGCTGCAGTTTTTTTCCCTTTCACTTTTCTTCCCTTTACTTGCAGGGGGGGGGAAGAAGGGTTTGCGGCCTTCCCCTCCAATCCTCGACAGAAGGCTATCTTTTTCATTGACTGATACTTGTGAGTAGAGCTTTTGTTGTCACTTAAGAAGTGAAAAAGAAACAGAGCCACTGATACTTGAATTACGATTCTTAATTAGCAGTACTACTGACTTTCGATGATTTGGAAGGGGGAAATTGACAGCATTTTGCCTCATTTTTGTCTCCTGCAGATAAGCCATTCCACTGCATTCTCAGGATAGGGTTTGGAGCACAGGCGCTATGAGGAGAGGCTGAGGGAGCTGGGGTTGCTTAGCCTGGAGAAGAGAAGACTCAGGGGAGACCTTATTGCTGTCTACAACTACCTGAAGGGAGGTTGTAGACAGGTGGGGCCTGGTCTCTTCTCCCAGGCAACCAGCACCAGAACAAGAAGACAGTCTCAAGCTGCACCAGGGGAGGTTTAGACTGGATGTTAGGAAGAAATTCTTCATAGAGAGAGTGATTTGCCATTGGAATGGGCTGCCTGGGGAGGTGGTGGAGTCACTATCATTGAAGGTGTTTAGGAAGAGACTTGATGGGGTGCTTGGTGCCATGGTTTAGTTGACTAGATGGTGTTGGATGATGGGTTGGACACAATCCAAGGTCTCTTCCAACCTAGTCTAGTTCAAATCAGTTACTATGATTGCCTGTTCCTAAAAAAGAAAAAAACAAAACTTTTTGTTACCCAGGTACTGCTATATGCAGAAACAATTCCACTAGATTAATGAAAAAGGTTGTTAATATTTTGTAATGTGCCTGTAATATATACCTCTTACAGTACTGATGCTAATATGATGAGTTACTAAGAAACTTTACAGGTCACAAACTAGGAGAACTTAATGAATTGCACTAAAATTTCATGGTGCTCCACTACTCAATTTATGTCTGTTAAACGTGCTGACTTTTATCATCACAGATGCATTGCTACACATGTAACTTCTTGACAAGATCATCCTAAAAGGCTGATAAAGTGTGATACATTATAAAGCTACCATTTTCTGGTTTTACAGTGAATTCTTTCATCCGGATCTAATAAACAGCTATCATAGTAAATATACAAAATATAGGGTGATTACATAGTGAAAAACCCCATTTGACAACTTTAGAGAGGGATGGAGTTAACCAGAAACAGCCCAGGCCACATAACACAGACTGTGCTTACATGGGGTTTCTGAGCTGATGGGTAGAGGATGTGGCTGCAGTCCCCTAGTGAGGCAGATCAAGGCAATTGGGCCCTATTAGAGCACTCAGAGTCTTGGCAATGCCATAGTTTCCTCCTGAGCCAAATCTGTATGGTGGCCTGTGAACTACCTTGATGAAGGTGCCATGTGGGACTGCTGCAATGGTAAGAAGAAATATTTTCAACAATTGTGTGCAGCATTGCCCCAAGAATCTCCCTAAATTCAACAAGGGGACACAGTCTCAAGTTGCGCCAGGGGAGGTTTAGACTCGAGATGAGGAGGAAGTTCTTCACCAAGCGAGTCATTCGTCATTGGAATGTGATGCCCAGGGAGGTGGTTGAGAAGGACATCGAAACACTTGAACGTGTCCAGAGAAGGGCAACAAGGCTGTGGAGAGGCCTTGAGCACAAGCCCTTTGAGGAGAGGCTGAGGGAACTGGGATTGTTTAGCCTGGAGAAGAGGAGGCTCAGGGGTGACCTCATTGCCCTCTACAACTACCTGAAGGGTGGTTGTAGCCAGGAAGGGGTTGGCCTCTTCTCCCAGGCAACCAGCACCAGAACAAGGGGACACAGTCTCAAGCTGCGCCAGGGGAGATTTAGACTCGAGGTGAGGAGGAAGTTCTTCACCGAGCGAGTCATTCGTCATTGGAACGGGTTGCCCAGGGAGGTGGTGGAGTCATCGACCCTGGAGGTGTTCAAGGGGAGATTGGATGTGGCACTTGGTACCATGGTCTAGTTATGGGGTCTGTGTTGATAAGTTGGACTCGATGATCCTCGAGGTCCTTTCCAACCTAGGTTATACTGTGATACTGTGAAGTAGCTCAGCTTCCATGCAAAACCGATGCTTTTATACTCACGTCGGGTTTGAAAAACCTCTTGTAAACTACAGGACAAAGGTTTTACACTTTAGACAATACTGTCTTCTGAGATGTAAAATGTCATGGGTCTTCACAGAGCTCCTTTTTTCCTTTCCCTTGTGCAATGAACCCTGAGGAAGGAGCGATTCCAAGCACTGCATCCTGTCACATTTCTGAGCTCAGCATATACATGCAGTGTCCAGGCCACTTGGGCTCACTCCCTGGGAGTACAGAAATACTTGTTTGTTGTTAAAATCAGTTTAAGTTTACCTTAGCCCTTGGTGTTCTAATGTTTTCTCTTCCATATGTACAACAAATAGTTACATTTTTATTTGAAATTGTTTCTGTGCTAACTAGTGCAAGCTGGCAAATCTAGTTATAGTTCTGTGAAAATTTTCACTATTTTGAAGTATTTTTCATCCCACATTGGAGCAAAATGTAAAGAATGTACCAATTTGTGAAGAACTAAAACCCCACTAAAATCCCCACACATTCTGCTTTTGGACACAATATGTCAGAATGGAGTGTTCAAAACTGCTGGATGTTTAAATTCAAATTTTTAATCCTTTGGCAAGATGTAGAGAGCAGATATTCACTGCTTCTAGTGTCTGAGACAACCCCTTGTTTTAAGAAAGTACCTTTCATGGTGTCACAGCCATCTGGCAGCCAGGCACTAGTGGTGTCCCCCAGGGATCAGTGCTGGGCCTCATGCTCTTTGGTATCTTTATCAATGATCTGGATGAGGGTATTGAGTCTATCATCAGTAAATTTGCAGAAGACACCAAGTTAGGGGCAGGTGTTGATCTGTTAGAGGGTAGAAGGGCTCTGCAGAGGGACCTTGACAGGCTGGGCAGAGTTCAATGGTATGAGATTTAACACATCTAAGTGCCGGGTTCTGCACATTGGCCACAGCAACTCCATGCAGTACTACAGGCTGGGGTCAGAGTGGCTGGAGAGCAGCCAGGTAGAGAGTGACCTGGGGGTGCTGGTTGACAGTAGGCTGAACATGAGCCAGCAGTGTGCTCAGGTGGCCAAGAAGGCCAATGGCATCCTGGCCTGCATCAGGAACAGTGTGGCCAGCAGGAGCAGGGATGTCATTCTCCCCCTGTACTCAGCCCTGGTTAGGCCACACCTTGAGTACTGTGTCCAGTCTGGACCCCGCAGTTTGGGAAAGATGTTGAGTTGCTGGAATGTGTCCAGAGGAGGGCAACAAAGCTGGTGAGGGGTTTGGAGCATAAGCCCTATGACTGAGGGAGCTAGGGTTGTTTAGCTGGGAGAAGAGGAGGTTCAGAGAGGCTCAGTTGTAGACAGCAATAAGGTCTCCCTTACCTGAAGAGAGGTTGTAGCCAGGTGGGGGTTGGTCTCTTCTCCCATGCAACCAGCACCAGAACAAGAGGACACAATCTTATTCTATGTGCAGGAGGTTTAGGCTGGATGTTAGGAAGAAATTCTTCACAGAAAGTGATTTGCCATTGGAATGGGCTGCCCAGGGAGGTGGTGGAGTCACCATCACTGGAGGTGTTTAGGAAGAGACTGGATGAGGCACTTGGTGCCATGTTTTAGTTGATTAAATGGTGTTGGGTGACAGGTTAGACTTGATGATCTTGAAGATCTATTCTTTTCATGCAATTCCTTTACTTAATTCTGAAACCTGGGAGCATATGATGGCAATAATTTTATCTTTAAAAAGAGTTGTCTTATATTTTCTGTTTTTTCTACTTAAATGTGAAGAAAAACTTCTTCACTTTGAGAGTGACAGAGTACTAGAACAGGCTGCCTAGAGAGGTTGTAGAGTCTCTGGAGAATATCAGAACCCACCTAAGTGTGATCCTGTGCAACCTGATCTAGGACAAAGCTGCTTTAACAGGAAGGTTGGACTAGATGAGCTCCACAGGTCCCTTCCAACCTCTACCATTCTATAATCTCTTGTGGTTAATTCGTGACTCCAGACATGCTTCCTGATGGTATGCACAGAAAATAAGTTCAGTCTCATCACACCAATCTCCAGTCCTATGTAAAGTGGACAAGGCAGTGCCTACCAGTGAAGTCAGCGAACCACACTGTCTCTGATAGATGTGTATAGATCCTATCAATAACAATGAGAACTGGCAAAGGCTATTCCTCCTTCACAAAGTTTCACATGGCATAATTTAGTTTCTTAGCCATTACTTCCTTTATTATTAAATTTCAGTTTGTTATTCTATTTTATTTTAACACATTCTTCTTGTATTTGAAGTCTTTTTTTCCTCATTGTCATCTGCATGAGTCTAACAGGCAGAGGTTGGTCTCTTCTCCCAGGCAGCCAGCACCAGAACAAGAGGACACAGTCTCAGGCTGCACCAGGGGAAGTTCAGGCTGAAGGTCAGGAGGAAGTTTTACACAGAGAGAGTGATTGCCCATTGGAGTGGACTGCCTGGGGAGGTGGTGGAGTCGCCGTCACTGGAGGTGTTCAGGAGGAGACTTGACAGGGTGCTTGGTTGCATGGGTTAGTTGATTAGGTGGTGTTGGGTGATAGGTTGGACGCGATGATCTTGAAGGTCTCTTCCAACCTGGTTTATTCTATTCGGCATTCTGGATTAGGAATATTTTTCATAATATCAGTCAGGGTTGGAAGGGACCACAAGGATCATCTAGTTCCAACCCCCCTGCCATGGGCAGGGACACCCCACACTAGATCAGGCTGGCCAGAGCCTCATCCAGCCTGGTCTTAAACACCTCCAGGGACAGGGCCTCGACCACCTCCCTGGACAACCCATTCCAGGGTTTCACCACTCTTCTGATGTCTGTTAGTCTAAACAGGGTATCAATCTTTGAACCTGAAACCTATTTTTCAGTGTGCATGCATCCTTTTCATTTCAGTGTGAGCAGTATGTGCTTACTGAGTAACATGGAATTGCCTTACATGTGTAATTTATCTCTTTATAACATTATTTCTTGTATGGGTGGCTCTAATATTTTTTTCTTTAAGTCCAGAGAAATGACAAATGATATTTTAGAGGACTTTCTGTCTGCTTTTCATATGAGTAAGATAAAGCATTTGTCAATGAATGAAGCACCCAAAATTAAGTATTGGAATAAAATGATTATTAAAGTTGAGCAATATCTAGATGCTTATACTCTGTACCCAAGGAGCCTAAGGAATTTAAGACTGAAAAGCCTGAGATACTAACAAACCCACAGTCTTTTGAAAACCAGCTGCTGGTGTGAAGTGAAAAAAAAGAGCCACTCTTAGAAATCAAGTGAATTCTCTAGTAGTTCTCTTGGTTTCTGGATACTATGAGGGAAACCATGGTGGCAAGTATGTGGTGGCAGCCACAGTCCTGAGCTAAATGAGACCTGTTCAGAGGCTGCTGGAGCAGTCTCGTGGTGGTGTGAGAAGAGACACTTGGGGGGACGCTTGGCAAGGTAGAGAAGTTGCAGCTGATGGATTTTCAATTGCTGTGGTGGCAATGCAGAAGAGTAGCGACAGCCTCCATGACTGAGAAGTGCTGTAAGGGTGCTCTGGCAGGCTTGTCTTGCCAGAAGGAACACCACCAGTGAGGGTGAGGGGAGAGTCTTGTCCTAGAATGGCTGTCATCTGTGCTGGACTTCTAGCTGCTGTTTGGACAGTGCTGGCAGTGGGTTTGAGTTCATGAGAACATTGAATTCATGTTAGGACGTGTTCAAGTGGGCTACTAGCCTCATGAGAAGGGACCCTGCAGTGGAGCCAGCTAAATCCTGGAGCAGCAGTATGACTAAGCTGCAAAAAGGCACTTGGCACTCAGAGTGGTAATTCATGGAACTGGGCATGTGTCAGCGGGCTGGGGTGCTTGCTTCTCAGGCTCCTGTTTCCTGTCAATGCTCATTGCTTGCTGAGCAGCTCTGTGCTTTGCTTCTAGGTTTTATGGGAAAAATGTATCTGGTGTCCTTAGTTCCAGTCTCTGTTACTGGAAAGGTCTGATCCTGATTAGGGAGGGTTTTAGTGGTCCCATAGCACAAGTCCCAGGGCACAGCTCTCAGAAGTAGCAGTTTGCTCAGAAGGGCACATTGAAGTGGGCCAGAAATCTGCTGAAGCCCATGTGGGACTAATCAACAGTAGTGTTGCACCACAGGGCACAATCCTCAGCACTGAATAGAGCAACTACCCCTAGCATAGTAGAGGCTTCTATTCAAGTCACAGCTCCAATGGGAGCACATAGCTCTCCAGATCTCAGGCTGCAGAGTAGCAAAGGCTGGAAAGGAGAAAATTGTGTCCTTGATGTGGGAGCAAGAAGGCAAACTGCATAGCATCAGGGAGCATAAAGATGTTGACAGCATCTTCATAGAGATCATGTAGAGGTAAAAGCCTGGATTTTTAACTGCACCAAGAGAGGGAAACCAGAGACCACGGTCAATTACAGAGCAAATTGAGAGTCACAGCCTGGGAAAGCCCCTGGCAAGAGCAGCATGGTAGATCTGCTGTTGAAACAGTTCTGCAATGTGCTGGTGACAGAAGCTGCTTCCCCAGCTTCTCTGGGGAAGCAACAAAGCCACCTGATGAGCCATGTGTTATCATGAAGTGGAAGGCAGGAGTAATAGTAGTTGGAGACTTAACTCTGGGGTACAGAAGGCCCATTCTGCTGATCTGAATCTAAGGATGCCTGTCACTGGGAAACTCAGATCCTGCACGTTGCAAAGAAGCTGCCAAGGCTTGTCTGGCCCTTGCACTATGTATCTTCCTGCTTAATTATATTGGCACCATTAATGCATCTGGAGTATGAGCTTATCATGAGCAACTGGTTGGCTTTGGGAATGAGGGCCAAAGGCATGGAGGCCCAGGTGGTATTCTACTGAATCCTGTCAGTGCTAAGGAAAGGGTTGAGGAGCAAACAGATTGCATGGGTCAATGGTTGATTGCACAGCTGATGTCATTGACAGAAATTTGACTTTTATGAGCATAAGACCTACTTTGGACAGTAGGAACTGCCAGAGAGATATAGTGAAGGGACTCTGCTAAGAAGTGCATGGGAGTCTTGCCAGACAGTGGGCTGAACATGAGCTAGCAGTATGCCCTGACAGTGAAGAAAACCAATAGCATCTTGAGCTGTATTAATAGGATCAAGAGAAGTAACTATTCACCTTTTCTCGCTATGCATGAGATCTCTACTCATGAAACATCTGGAAGGCTGTGTCCAGTTTCAAGCTTCTCCCTTTCAAGAAAGATATTGATGATCTGGAGCAAGTTCAGCAGAATACAGCCAAGATGGTTGGAAGGCTGGAGCCTTGCAAAGGGAGGCTGAAGGGACTAAGCTAGTTAAGTCTACAAGAAAGTTTTGAGGAGACCTAACAGCAGCCTTGCCCTAGCCATAACAAGATTATCAATAAAATCAGGCTCTTTCACACTACTGCATAATGGAGCTATACAGCAAGTATAAGCTGAAGTGAGATGGGTTCAGACTAGATGTAAGAAAAAAATTTTGCCATGAGGAGAATCAAACACAGCAACAATTTGCCTAGTTGGGTGTGCATTATCCATAGCCTGAACAGATAAATCCCTGAGAAACCTCATCTGAACTCAGTGATCCTGCTTTAAGCAGGAGATTGGAGTAGAAGTCTCATGAGATCCTTCCTAGTCTGAGATATGCTGTCATGAATAACCTATGATCCAATGAATTTAAAAACTAATGAACAATTTAGCTCACTGATGAGCACCAGGGCATTTGCATGTTGTGCCCTTAAAATCTTGTGGCAGAGTTAACAGAACAAGACATGAAGGAGCCTGGATCTTTGGCTTTAACAACAGGGAAAGGGAATTTGCTCTTGAGTCGATGGATTGTGCGCAGCAAAAGCTGAAAAGTGCACGCCCGTTCAAATTGACCACTAGGTATACTGGGCTTCCAAAGGTGATGTGAGAGGGATGAGTAAAAGGGTTAACATCCCAAATCCCCTGTTTTTGATACAGCAATATTCCTCTTAGACCCCTACCTGTTGGGGGAAGCTAGTTTAAACAGAGATTAAATAAGAAATATGCATTGCTTGAAAAACAGTGATGAGGGAGAGCAGCTATATGCTGCATCCTCCAAGAGGTTCAACAAATTGTTGGAAAAACAGTTGTTTTAACTTACATGGATGTATTCACTAAATTAACTGGGTGAAAGAAATTCAAAGAAACAATGGGTTTAATAATGTGAACATGTCAAGTTGTGCATTCAAATAAACATACACAAGCAATGGCACTCGAACAGTTTCTGGGACTTTGATCAGTTGCTTTGAAAGTACTTTCTGAAGAATCACAAGTATTGTGCTTGATTTGATTTGTAGGGAAATTGTGGCACACTGCCAAGCGACCTTCAGAAAATCACTTGGCAGACTGAGGGAAAGAATTCTACTCTTCTGAACCTCAGACTTGTGGTCTGTTAAACTGTATGGAGGAAGAGGAAGACTGATACTTTGACCCAGTCACCAAGCCAGTAGCTGGATATTCTAATATATTAAACTATGTTTGCATTCTATGATACTGCCACAAGTTAAGCACATAAGTTGAGCAATGACTGCATTACAGCTTATGGCTCTGGCTTAAAATAAGTTATCCATTCATACAATGAGTATGAACATGAGCTCTCAATGTGCACTTGCAGCCTGCAAAGCCAATCAGATCCTGGGCTGCATCAGGAGAAGTGTGGCTAGCAGGTCGAGGGAGGTGATCCTCCCCCTCTACTCAGCCCTGGTGAGACCCCACCTGCAGTACTGTGTCCAGTTCTGGAGCCCCTATTACAAGAGGGACGTGGAGGTGCTGGAACGTGTCCAGAGAAGGGCCACGAGGATGATCAGAGGGCTGGAGCACCTCTCCTATGAGGACAGACTGAAGGAGTTGGGCTGTTCACTCTGCAGAAGAGAAGGCTCCAAGGTGACCTAATTGTGGCCTTCCAGTATCTGAAGGGGGCCTACAAGAAGGCTGGGGAGGAAGGACTTCTCAGGATGTCAGGGAGTGATAGGACTAGGGGGAATGGAATGAAGCTGGAGGTGGGGAGATTCAGGCTAGATGTGAGGAGGAGGTTCTTCACCATGAGAGTGGTGAAACCCTGGAATGGGTTGTCCAGGGAGGTGGTCGAGGCCCCGTCCCTGAGGGTGTTTAAGAGCAGGCTGGATGAGGCTCTGGCCAGCCTGATCTAGTGTGGGGTGTCCCTGCCCATGGCAGGGGGGTTGGAACTAGATGATCCTTGTGGTCCCTTCCAACCCTGAATGATACTATGATTTACAACAGCTTTGAAATGTGAACATTTAGACAAATATCCCTAAAGCAAACCAGATCTTTGTCAGGCAGCTTAGCAATACCATGTTTTCCTTCATATTCTCTCTCATCTACAGTCACACTATCCCTATACTTATGGGAGAGTTTTTGTTTGATAAGGCATACCCCCAAGTATGCTCCACTTTACACTCTTTGGAATGAAGGAGATGTGGCTTCATGTTTTTTCCTTTCAAATCTGACCATTTAAATCGATATAATTCATTGTTTGGAGTGAAAGTTTTGTTGGTTCACCTTAAAGTCATCAGATTATTCTTCTAGTGTTTAACCTCAGGAGTCTCTTCTGAACAATTCCTAATATTCCCTCATATGGGCAATCCATGTGCCTAAAAGTGTTTTCTGTAAGTCACCCTGGGAAGGTACCCAGAGCTGGAGGCAAGACCCTCAACCAGCCAAGACACCACACAGAGGAGCTCAGCCCCAATAAGGAGGCCCAGCCAGCACCCATAGATGATATTGAGGAGTCCATTGATATTCTCCTACCTAACAACCGGGGGGCCACCAGGCCCCCCGGCCTTTGTTGTCACCACCACCATCACCCAGTGTGCACCATATGGACTCACCAGTGATGAGAGGAGGATCCCTCAGCCCAGATGGGCTCAGCTTAAGGCTTCTGCCTTTGCTGGGGGGGGATTAAATAGGGGAGTTGGTGGAGAGGGCAAAGTGGCCACACCTGGGGTGGGAGGAGCCTCAACAGACCCCAGGTGCTCTGGGATTTGAGGGGGAAAAAGGGGGGAAAGGGTGAAAATAGGGCAGAAAAGGAGCAGATATGTTGGGAAAGGGGAGGTGGTGGTGAAAGGAGAGGATTTTAAAATAACTTTATTTTCCATAAGTCTTTCATAATGCACAAGTTCATGGTTTGCTTTGCCTTCATGCAAAAAGAACAAATCCATCAACACTTCATAAAATAAAGCACAATTCAAGGCTGCACCTTGAATATTGGATTCAATTTTGGGCCCTTCAATATCCAAGGATATTGAGTTGTTTGTGTTCAGAGACAGGCAGCAAAGCTGGTGAAGGGTCTAGAGGGCAGGGCTGGTGAGGTAATTTCTTAGATGTCTTTCATAGGGTCACACAGTGTGAAAATACTTATAAAAAGTCACTCATAGGGGAAAGATGGCCATATATGGTGGTTCTTAAAGGTGTTTTGTTTATATGTACATTCACAACCACCTCTGTAGTCCTCTCACTAGGATTATTTGGAAGTGTTCTAGTTCTAAGACTGAGAATCACAGTGGATGTGGAATGTAGCTCTTCCTTTCAGATGAGATGGTGCAGCACTCTGGGAAGGTCAGGCTGTCTGCATACCTTATGACTAGTTTTGAGGAAAAAGAACAAATGTGGGAACAAATGTGTCTATGGGTATATAAATCTGATACTAAGCATGGCATTTTTAAAAGGAATAGTTGCAGTTCGGTACCATGTCTATCACATTTTCTAACTGAACTACCTCTTTGTCACCTATTTCATTCTTATTGTGTCAGTTACATAAAATAAAGTAGGAGTGTGAAAAAAATAAGTGAAAAGACTCAGACAACCTTATGTACACTTCTCAGTTTACAGTTGTTTATTTCAAAAGTGGTTACTGTTCTGGTTCATTGGTTTTTGAAAAAAAAAACCCTTATACACCACCTTCCTACAATAATTTATCTCCAAATACTGAAATGGCTGAAGAAATAAAATGTATTAGAGCTAAAATTGCATGTTCTTTTGATCTCAGCTAGAGATCAAAACTAAAGGACTGACTTAACTTCTTTTCCAATTTTGCTACATCAAAGTCAGTGACTAACAGTCAGAATTAACAATAAGCAGTTAGTCAAAGCTCTGAACTAAACAGAAGTAGATTAAGCTGTCAGCAAAGCACCAGAGAGTCATCTTCCTGTGTTTCTTATCCAATTAGTACATACTTAAACAAATTGGAAAAAATGATTGCAGAGCTATAAAGACAGTGAAGACTTGTGCTTTTCACGTAGCTTTTTGGTTGTCGTTTCAGGACATGTTGATTTTCTATTTAATTGTGGCTTCAGTTGGAAGCTTTGGTTTCAAATTTCCCCCTTGGTCACTTAGTTCAGTTCCTATGAAGACAGGCAGAAGGGAGTTCACATAGTAAATATTTTTGCAAACTCTCCTTTCCAAGTTTCTCTGACTGTCATAATGGCATACTTCAGAGCCCTTCTGCTGTTTTTAAGGAGGTCTGAAAGAAGGGAATTTAGAAAACAGGAAAACACTCTGGGATGGCTGAATGAGGCAAAGAAGCCTCGAGAACGTGGGGAAGGCAAAACTCCTGACTTATTGTTGCGTGAATGAAGGAGCCCCCAAGGGTTGTAGCTCCCACCTGGGCAAGGAGATAGTGCTCTTTAGTGCACAAATTCAGTGAAATTGATGCTGGAGACCACTGCTTATCACTTTTATGTTCTTCCCATTCTCCCTGTACTGGAGCTGGGTATCCAGGGAGGGTTGCTATCCCAAATACTGTCTTTATGCTACAGGCTATGGGCAAATTGCTCCTTATTGTTCCTTGGTAGCGGAATCTATTCCTGTTCTGCTGGCGCTGGTGGGCCCAGAATACCTTAAAGCCTGAGATCTATGCCTGAGTCCTGAAACCACAGAGCTACCCCAGCCCAGTTTTCTGGCTCACTCCTACTCACCAGATTCTCGGTGTGCCTCCTCCAGCTGGTGTGGTGGACTCCACCAGCAGCATTAACACTTCACAATGTTTTCAGAAGCTCACAGTTCCAGAGCTGCAGAATCCTCATATAGACAGAGACGTGGAGATGTTTACAAAAGGTGTCACATGAAATCAGAACTCCTTTGCTTCTCTTCAACTGTGCTTTATCAGGGATTACTAATGAAAGAAAAGCCAGTGAAAATTGTTTCTAATATTGCTTTTTTACCACACCTCGAAAGGAGTAAATCATAACAACCCTAAACAGAAGATTCTCTTCACTTCAAAATTGAGGTCAAACACAGCAAACCAAGCTGCCAAGCGATAAGTTTCTCTGACAGTACATGTTCCAGCTTCTCTTGAAGCTCTCAGTATCCATCAAGGGTGACAATTGTAGGTTACTATCTTCTATTCAGGATGCTATGTAATTCTTGCTGTTAATATTAACACATAGGAAAGGGAGGAAATGAAGGTCTTTAGGATAAAAAATGAACATTGTGTGTTTGGGCAGATACAGAGGTCAGATTTTTTACTTCATGGGCAATTAATGCACACCTCTCATTAAAGGAGTTACTTCTGCATTGTAGGATCTTTTGAGAAGTGTAAAGCTGCTATAGCAGCTCTTATGACCTTCCTTTCCATTATCTGTGTAGGTAACAGCACCATTTATGTTTTTCCTTGTGAGGACTTGAAAGAAGAAGGAGATTCAGGTAAACTATTACTGCTGTAATGAAGCATGTACTTCTGAAAAAACACCTCTAGACTTTAAAGCCTGGGGTTTTTTTTTCCCCCTGGATTATTCCTGGACCCATTACTTAAAAATGGGATTATTGTTCTTTGTGGGATGTTTGCTTGGTGAGCTTTTCTGGACCTATTTTTCAATTGCTAGAGCTTCAGCTTCTCCATCTAAAATGTGGTATATTATCAGAACAACCTAGGGGATAATCATTCTACAGTACCTGATTCTACTCAAGAATCTGAGATTTCAAAATCTGACTTCATTTCAAATTGGGCAACAGACAGAGACTTTTGAATTCTCAGGGAGTAAAAGAGAAATAAAACAGATTGATCAAAACATTTTGCTGTAGTACTTATCTTGAAAGTCATTTTAATATTTTACCACAAATTTGATTGAAGTTGCGATTTTTAAACAGAAAGTCCCTGTTTTACTTTGGGAAGATCTCCAAGGAATATTTTGAGGCTCTTGAAACTACTTTTAGTGTTTTATAAAGGAAGTTTGCATAAAGCAAACAGGGTTTTGACAAACATTTTATTTTCTCTTATTTTCTCTGGGTTTAGACATGTATTGTTTATTCCCTAGGCCGCCTATAAACTAGAGAGAATTGTAAGGGTTGGTGGTGGAAGCTTGGAGGGCAAATGTGAAGCTGGATATCAGTTGAAGTGAAAGGTTATTAGCTTGACTGAAATCTGCACTCAGAATTGCAGTAATCCCTGCTGGGCATTTTTGGCTACATGCATCTGGTTTAGCAAGGCAGGAGCACCACCTTTTACTCATTTTTACTGCTCAGTCAGGCATTTCCATCAGCTCTGTATGTGTATATGTGTTGTCTAATCGCGGGCACAAAGCTTACAATGTAATATTGACTTCTGTATGGGTGCCCTTTGAACTGTGAGCGTATTATAAAGTGTATGTTTTTAAGCAGAGCATCTAAGTTATGTTATGCTCAGTAATCCAAATGATCAAATCAGATGCTAAAGCTTAAATATTCAGGATTTTTGTTTGTTTGTTTTTAATTTCCAAGGAGCTAATTAAAGCCATAGCTAAAATTGTGTTTTACATCTCAAAGTAAAAACTTTCCCTTCACAACTTGGTCGATATGCAGCGGTTCGAGATACTTCTACAGAAAACTTAGAGGAAGTGAAGAGATGTAAGCTATCTTGATCCCTACAAATACAAACCCTTTTAAAAATATATGTACAACTTTTTAGTATCCTTAAAATTATTTGGCACACACTTTTTTAGTGTTGCATGGAGATTTTCCTTATTATCTGGATTTAAACCTGGTTTATATTAAACTGATAGTCTGTCTCTCTCAGCTGCCGCCAGTAATTTTTTAGTAGGATTGTGTGTGTGTGCTTAAGAAAACAAAATTAAGTTGTGCTATCTGATCTTAACATGCTGTACTGTTGTGGTGAATTTCTTAATGCACCAGGGTGTCCATCAGGCCCCAGATACAACCACAGAGCCAAGCCAATGACGCAAATCAGCAGCTGATATAAACAAGTTGACACAAACCAGAAACTAAGCTAGCGGTGAACCTCCGGAGATGAATCTTTTTTTTCTCTTCTCTTTCTTTTTCAGTGACTGAAATGCTTTTGCATTTGCCTCCATTTCCACAATTAACCTGAAGTTGGCTCTGTAATGTGCAAGTTTGAGAGAGAAGGTGATGCGGTCTGCTTGTAATCAGTTTTATAGTCAGTGTCCTTGACTTACATGTTTGTTGATTTTTAAAAGTACCACAATGACCACTTTTCATATTTATGTGTTATTTAATAATGCATAAGAATACTCACAGAAGACACCACAGTGCTTTATTGAAGTCCTGTAATTTTTCCTTCATCTCTTTACTTTTAGGTGATTAAATGTGTGTAAGCCTTTTCTCTACACTTACGAATATCTCTGTTTCCTCCCTTCCAACCAATGCCCTTCTCTTAGGGGTCTATTAAGGACTTTATTGTTGCTATTTAGTTCATACTCTTTTTAAGTACAAGCATCACCTCATAAGGATTTATAGTTGACGTGCTTCGCTGGTGCATTTACTGCAGCTATGCAGTATGTTAATAGTGCTAAGTGTGATTGCAGCAGAAGTGCTTTGTTCTGCTTTCCTCCTCCTTCCAGGCAAGGAAGATCCTCCAGTGCAGGTTCAAGTTGTCTGTAATGGCATGTTCAGTGAGGCTGTTGAATGGTGCAGCTGTAGCATTGCAAACTGCTCACTTGACAGAGGTGGACCAGCAGGGGTGCAGTGGAGAGGTAGCCAGAATGATCTACCTGCTCTCTTTTCTCTGAATAGTTGCTGTTTATTCTGATGTGTGGTTTTTGTAAAGTTGTTCAAGAACCTTATTCCACAGAAGTAATTATTATTGAATGTGATTGTAACACTGTTTTCAACTAGGTTCTGACTTGTACTAAGTAAGTTGAGTCACCAACCCTGGGTATGTTTAAAGGTTGTTTGGATGTGGTATTTGGGAGTATGGTTTAGGGGTGAACCTTGTAGAGTAGGGTTATCGGTTGGACTTGGTGATCCCAAGGGTCTTTTCCAACCTGAATGTTTCTGTCATTCTGTAATTCAAGTTCCCTCCTGGAAAGCTGTGAGGTTTTCTGATTTATGTCTGATAGAACAATACTCTGAAATTATTTTATTCATGTCCAGGCTTGAGTTCATTTAAAGAGTATGGCACAAGTAAAACAGCAGACACAACCCGATGCTAAAGGCTATTTAAAGTTATGGCAACATGAAATATATCAAGACTCCCTAGTCTATATCTGACTGGTGTTCCACTTTAAAATACTTCAGTTTAATTGATTAACCTCTGTTTGTAAACTAGATTAATAGTATTTACAGAAATTAAAGACTGCACATATATTAAGTAGCTAACATCTATTAACAACCCAAAAAAAAAGCTTTGAAAAATACAAGTGTTGTTACATATGCAATTGCAGTGGAAAATAATGTTTGTCTTCTTCTAGGGAAATGAATATATGACCATGCTAATATGTCTCATCATCCTATAATTTGTTTCCTTTTCGAGATAATAAATAGGCTACAGAAGTTCAGTTCCTTAGAACTTTCATATCATGTATCCAGGCCTGAGGGAAAATACAAGAAAAGTTGTCAGTCAGGCCTCCTGGAAGGGAATGTTTTATTTTCCATAGTCCAGATGATAGTGTAACAGGAAATGAGTTCCATATGCGGCATACACATGTGTAAGGACGAGCGGGACATTTTTTTTGTATCTATTAATAGAGAGATGTCAGCTATTGGATATTGTAATTTACTGAGGAGTCCCCAAGGTTAGTTAGGGAATGCTGGCTGTTGTTGCAAAATTGCTTTTAATGCACTTTCCACAAAATTTACCCTTCTGACAGAAAGTGGGTTGATATACAAATTATAAGGAAAATGTAGTTCATGTGCCTTTTTTTTCTGGTTAACTTTTATCCACCAAGTAAATTGCAGATAATACCGCCCTCATTTTTCTAGCCTTCTGTCATTAACATCCTTTGATCTGAATGTAATACAGAAGATGATGATACATAGGTAGTTTTAGAGGCAAACATGTGAAATGTTGAGAGGGTCTGTAGACAGAGACTGACATTTGTTTGCCATCCAATTTGTACCATTTTATTATTAACTTAAAAAAAAACAACCCACACACACCCAAACAAAACAAAACAAACAAACAAACAAACAACAATAATCCAAATGCAAAAACATAGGAACCCAAAAGCTGTATATGCTTAGCTCTGTTCAGCTTTAGGAAAGAGTTCCAGGAATTAAGGTTCAGCTTTAAAGATTATGTATTTTAATTCCCAAATCCACCATTTTTTAATATGTAAGCACATATTCTGCCTAGTGCTCCATTCATTGGAGCATTAAGAATACACAGTATAGTACCATTTATGACATGTATAAAATAATAACGTTATCCTCACTGTCCTGTTGCTTTTGGCAACAACATGTTCTCTGTTGTAAGAAGGGGTTTTGTAATTTGGGAACTGCCATTCATGAATCATTGTGTAAGAAAATGTTTTCATGTATGTTGAGTCAGCCAGACGCTGTCAAGCTCCTGTGTCAGATACAAACAGTGCAAAATCATTGGGCTTCGATCCCTCAGATACAGATGGGAGGCTGATGAAACTCTGACTGCATATAAGCATGGTCAAACTAGTTAGTATCTGGAGAGATAGGCAATGGCCTATCATATCAGGAATGGCCAAATCATATCATTAAATAGAAGACTGAGAAAGGATTCTTATCTTCTTGGGCTTCATTTGCTGTTCCACTCTGAAACTGTGTTACTTTAAGCAGCAGAACAATTCTCATAGACTGAGCTGCAGCTCAAGAAAAATCCACATTAATGGGTGCTGGTAGCTCTCCAGTGTCTCCATGGTCCCTATTTCTACTCATTGCAACTGAAAGGAGAGGTTGTGTTGCTAGTGAACTAACACAGTGTCGATGGGGTGGGGTATAGAGCCTAGGGTGGTTGCTCTGCCTCCTCTATGTTCAATTTTGCCTACGGTGATGAAAAAGCTTGAGCTGTCCTTACTTACAACAATGAGATAGCCACATCCTTGATGAAGTCAGTCTTCTCCAGCAGCTCTGCTGGGGATGGTGGTTTGAATGTGGAAATTCCCCAGAAAGGAAGACAAAGAAATGACAGTCTAATGCTGAGCCTTAAAAACCGCACTGCTGGCAAGCTCCAGTATATGGGTGGAGGAGAAGTTAGAAGGCTTTATCTACATTATCTTTGACAATTGCATTGAAGACAATTACACTGAAGACAGTATGTTTGGTCATTAAGAGCATGGATTTAGAATAAACCTTTATTAGAATAAACCAAACCAGGTTGGAAGAGACCTTCAAGATCATCGTGTCCAACCCATCAACCAATCCAACCCACCCAAACAGCTAACCCATGGCACCAAGCACCCCATCAAGTCTCCTTCTGAACACCTTCAATGACGGCGACTCCACCACCTCCCTGGGCAGCCCATTCCATAGCGCAATCACTCTTTCTGTATAGAACTTCTTCCTAACATCCAACCTGAACCTCCCCTGGCACAGCCTGAGACTGTGTCCTCTTGTTCTGGTACTGGCTGCCTGGGAGAAGAGACCATCATCCGCCTGTCTACAACCTCCCTTCAGGTAGTTGTAGAGAGTAATAAGGTCACCCCTGAGTCTCCTCTTCTCCAGGCTGAGCAACCCCAGCTCCCTCAGCCTCTCCTCATAGGGCTTGTGCTCCAAACCCCTCACCAACTTTGTTGCTCTTCTCTGGACTCGCTCCAGCAAGTCAACATCCTTCCTAAACTGAGGGGCCCAGAACTGGACACAGTACTCGAGGTGTGGCCTAACCAGTGCTGTGTACAGGGGCAGAATGACCTCCCTGCTCCTGCTGGCCACACTGTTCTTGATGCAGGCCAGGATGCCATTGGCCCTCTTGGCTGCCTGGGCACACTGCAGGCTCATGTTCAGCCTACCATCAACCAGCACCGCCAGGTCCCTCTCTGCCTGGCTGCTCTCCAGCCACTCTGACCCCAGCCTGTAGCACTGCATGGGGTTGTTGTGGCCAATGTGCAGAACCCGGCACTTGGATGTGTTAAATCTCATGCCGTTGGATTCTGCCCATCTGTCCAGCCTGTTGAGGTCTCTCTGCAGAGCCTCTCTACCCTCCAGCAGCTCAACTCTTGCCCCCAGTTTGGTGTCGTCAACAAATTTACTGATGATGGACTCAATGCCCTCATCCAGATCATCAATAAAGATGTTAAAGAGCACAGGGCCCAGCACTGATCCTTGGGGCACACCACTAGTGACTGGCTGCCAGCTGGATGTGGCACCATTCACCACCACTCTCTGGGCTCGGCCATCCAGCCAGTTCCTAACCCATCGCAGTGTGCTCCCGTCCAAGCCATGGGCTGACAGCTTGGCCAGCAGTTTGCTATGGGGGACGGTGTCAAAGGCCTTGCTGAGGTCCAGGTAGACTACATCAACAGGCCTCCCCACATCCACCAGGCGGGTCACCTGATCATAGAAGGAGATCAGGTTGGTCAGGCAGGACCTGCCCTTCCTAAATCCATGCTGGCTAGGCCTGATCCCTTGGCCATCCTGTAAGTGTTGTGTTATTGCACTCAGGATGACCTGTTCCATGATCTTGCCTGGCACTGAGGTCAGGCTGACAGGCCTGTAATTCCCTGGCTCGTCCAACCGGCCCTTCTTATGGATGGGCACCACGTTGGCCAGCTTCCAGTCCTCTGGGACCTTGCCAGTGAGCCAGGACTGCTGGAAAATTATGGAGAGTGGCTTGGCCAGCTCATCTGCCAGCTCTCTCAGCACCCTAGGATGAATCCCATCTGGTCCCATGGACTTGTGGGGATCCAAGCTGCTAAGGAGAGTTCCAACCACCTCCTCATGGAACATAGGGAAACTGTGCAGCTCCCTGGCTCCTTCTGCCAGCTCTGCAGGCCAGCTGTCAGGAAAACGTTCTGCCCTTCTAGTAAAAATTGAGGCAAAGAAGGTGTTAAGTATCTCTGCCTTTTCCTCATCCTTTGTTACAATGTTCCACGCCGTATCCACCAAGGAGTGGAGGTTGTCCTTCCCCTTCCTCTTACTATTAATGTATTTATAGAAGGATTTTTTGTTGTCCTTCACAGTAGAGGCCAGTTTAAGCTCCAAGTGTTTTTGTCTCCCTAATTCTCTTCCTACAAGACCTAGCAACATCCTTAAACATTCTGTGGGTTGCCTCCCCTCTCTTCCAAAGGTGATACACCCTCTTTTTTTCCCTCAGTTCCATTAAAAGTTCATGAAGTATCCAGGCTGGCCATCTGCCCCGGCGGCTCATCTTCCGGCACATTGGCACAGCCTGTCCCTGAGCCTTCAACAATTCTTCATTGAAGTAGGTCCAGCTCTCCTGGAGCCCTTTGTTTTTAAGGGCTTTATCCCAAGGAACCCTCTGAATTAGTTCCTTGAGTAACCCGAAGTCTGCCCTCCGGAAGTCCAGAGTGGAGGTCTTCTTGCCGCCCCTCTTGGCTTGACCAAAAACCGAGAATTCAATTATCTTGTGGTCACTGGACCCCAAACACCCTCCAACCACCACATCGCCCACCAGTCCTTCCCTGTTGGTGAAGAGGAGGTCAAGCATAGCCTTGCCCCTGGTAGGCTCTCGCAGCACCTGGTATAAGAAGCTGTCCTCCATGCATTCTAAGAACCTTCTAGACTGTCTCCTCTCTGCCATGTTGAGTTCCCAGCAGATGTCAGGCAGGTTGAAGTCACCCACGAGAACAAGGTCCGGAGATCTTGAGACAGCCCTAAGCTGCCTGTAGAATGCTTCGTCAACATCTTCCTCCTGGTTGGGTGGTCTATAACAGACTCCAACCAGGGTGTCTGCCCTGCTGGTCTTCCCTCTAATTCTTATCCACAAGCATTCAACCCGATCGTCCCTAGTCTCCATCTCAATGGCATCTAGTGCCTTTCTGATGTACAGGGCCACCCCTCCACCCCTCCTTCCTCGCCTGTCTCTCCTGAAGAGCTTGTAACCGTCAATTGCAGCGCTCTAGTCATGTGAGTCGTCCCACCACGTCTCTGTGATGGCAACTACATCATAATTTTCCTGCTGCATCAAGGCTTCCAGCTCCTCCTGTTTGTTACCCATGCTTCGTGCATTAGTGTACATGCACTTCAGCTGGGCTGCTGGTTTCACCTCCAACTCTAGCTTGTCACCCCCAGACTCTTGTCTGAGAGGACTATTTTCAGCCCCTTCCCCCTTCGAAACTAGATTTAGGAAGGGCAGATCCTGCCTCTCCAACCTGATCTCTTTCTATGATCAGGTGACCTGTCTGGTGGATGTGGGGAGGCCTGTGGATGTGGTCTACCTGGACTTCAGCAAGGCCTTTGACACTGTCCCCCACAGCAAACTGCTGACTAAGCTGTCAGCCCGTGGATTGGACCATTACACTCTGTGCTGGGTTAGGAACTGGCTGGATGGCCGAGCCCAGAGAGTGGTGGTGAATGGTGCCACATCCAGCTGGAGGCCAGTCACCAGTGGTGTCCCCCAGGGATCAGTGCTGGGCCCTGTCCTCTTCAACATATTCATCGATGATCTGGATGAAGGGGTAGAGTCAGTCATCAGCAAGTTTGCAGATGACACAAAGTTAGGGGCAGATGTTAGTCAGTTAGAGGGTAGAAAGGCTCTGCAGAGGGACCTCGACCGACTGGACAGATGGGCAGAATCCAATGGGATGGCATTCAACAAGTCCAAGTGCCGAGTGCTGCACTTTGGCTACGGCAGTCCCATGCAGAACTACAGGCTGGGGTCGGAGTGGCTGGAGAGCTCCCAAACAGAGAGGGACCTGGGGGTGCTGATCGACAGCCACCTGAATATGAGCCAGCAGTGTGCCCAGGTGGCCAGGAGGGCCAATGGCATCCTGGCCTGCATTAGGAATAGTGTGGCCAGCAGGAGCAGGGAAGTCATAGTGCCCCTGTAGTCTGCTTTGGTTAGGCCGCACCTTGCGTCATGTGTCCAGTTCTGGGCCCCTCAGTTTAAGAAGGACATTGAAACACTTGAACGTGTCCAGAGAAGGGCAACAAGGCTGGGGAGAGGCCTTGAACACAAGCCCTATGAGGAGAGGCTGAGGGAGCTGGGATTGTTTAGCCTGGAGAAGAGGAGGCTCAGGGGTGACCTCATTGCCCTCTACAACTACCTGAAGGGTGGTTGTAGCCGGGAAGGGGTTGGCCTCTTCTCCCAGGCAACCAGCACCAGAACAAGGGGACACAGTCTCAAGCTGCGCCAGGGGAGATTTAGACTCGAGGTGAGGAGGAAGTTCTTCACCGAGCGAGTCATTCGGCATTGGAACGGGTTGCCCAGGGAGGTGGTGGAGTCATCGACCCTGGAGGCGTTCAAGGGGAGATTGGACGTGGCACTTGGTGCCATGGTCTAGTCATGGGGTCTGTGTTGATAGGTTGGACTCGATGATCCTCGAGGTTCTTTCCAACCTAAGTGATACTGTGATACTGTGATACTGTAACAGCAAACCTCCAAATGCAGTTTTAAATTCATTGGAGGTACAGCAGTAAGTTGTTAGATACCTCCTTGTATTAACTGGCTCAACTAACAGACCACCTGCGCACAGCTGTGCAAGTAGAATCACAGAATCACATGAGAAAAGAGGAACACAGTTCAATATGACTTCTCAACAGATAAATCTAGTGAAGTTAAAAATCCTCTTCAGCCTATTCATAGATTATCTGGAACAATGATGAACCATAAGGTGATGAAACTTAGATAATACAAAATGATGGAATTACAGAATCAAGGTCGGAAGAGACCTTTGAGATCATCAAGTCCAAGCTATCACCCAACACTATCTCAATCAACTAAACTATGGCACTAAGTGCCTCATCCAGATCTTTCCCTACTCAAATTTGGATCTGTTGCCCATGTACTAGTACCAGAGAACTGCTCATGGTAAACCAGTCCTTCTTGGACAGCGCTCTTTACTGTTCTTTGTAAGTCATGCACTTGTGCCTGTAGAGCAAAGGGTTTCCATCTCATACTCATATTGTCTCCATACTCACACAGGAGAGACCACAGAGTTCATTGTGGCATGGACTGTTCCCATTTAGCTGTAGGAGAGTTCATCTCTGCCAGCTAAACCCATTGGCTCCTCTTCAGCCCAGCAGTGTCCTGGCTTCACGCAGCCTGCTCCCAGAAACAAGCTCCCTCCCCCACACACAGATGGGTGGGAAAACAACCCCCAAAAAACCCCTCTGGGCTGAGATAAAGAGTTTGCTGAGATGGTAAAGCTATACAATTACCTTAGCAGAAGGTATGTGGGGGGGTTTATGTTTATTGGCCTATCAGGATAATGTTTAGGTTTGTCAAGAAATTACCTAATATCCAAGAGTAGTGGAACACCCTGAATGTAGCCATATTAAGCATTTAGCAATCACTAAAAGTCAATAATTCCTATTTGAATATTATTGTAATATCTATTCTTTCTCAACAACACTGGTTTCATAGTCTGCCCATTTTCCACCCCACTCACCTAATTTTTCTGCCTCTTTTCCCCCTCAAATCCCAGAGCACCTGGGGTCTGTTGAGGCTCCTCCCACCCCAGGTGTGGCCACTTTGCCCTCTCCACCAACTCCCCTATTTAATCCCCCCCAGCAAAGGCAGAAGCCTTAAGCTGAGCCCATCTGGGCTGAGGGATCCTCCTCTCATCACTGGTGAGTCCATATGGTGCACACTGGGTGATGGTGGTGGTGACAACAAAGGCCGGGGGGCCTGGTGGCCCCCCGGTTGTTAGGTAGGAGAATACCAATGGACTCCTCGATATCATCTATGGGTGCTGGCTGGGCCTCCTTATTGGGGCTGAGCTCCTCTGTGTGGTGTCTTGGCTGGTTGAGGGTCTTGCCTCCAGCTCTGGGTACCTTCCCAGGGTGACTTACAGAATACAGAATTAACAAGGTTAGAAAAGACCTGTGTGATCACTGAGTCCACCCTATCATATGGGCTGCAAAGCATGTCCTGCTTAGGGCCATAATTGTGGAAGCTTTATGTTTGCTTACACAGTGAGGGCCTCAGGTAAGAGGCATAGCAAAAGAAGAAAACTAGACCTACTACTTTTATTATAATAGGGACAAGAAAGAGGAAGTCATTCTGCATGGAGGGTAGACTCCATGATTTGGAGGAGCAGCCCTGGGCAGAATTCAAGATTGTTGTGGACTGTATTTCTTTTCTCCTGGGAGTCACAGGATGTCAGGGGCTGGAAGGGACTCCAAAGAGATTGAGTCCAACCCACCTGCTGCCAGAGCAGGACCATACAATCTAGCTCAGGTCACAGAGGAATCCTATAACCTCATCTGAAGGAACACCCAGTTTATTTAAGAATGATCTACAACAAGGAGACACAAGCAGATAACGGCTAAACTTCACATGTCCTTGAAGGATGAATTGTAACAGCAGAGTCCCAAAATGAGGAATGGATGACAGATATGATGTCAACCCTTGTCTAGAGAGCCTAGAAAGACTGGCCTGAGGGACATAAGGAAAAGAAAAACCTATGTGCAGTAAATATTCTACAGCAGGCAGTCAGAGCTTGCCTGAAGTCCCACAGCCTACAGGGGACAGCAGGCAGACCTATTGTGGCTATGTCTATATACTGTCTGAATAGGCTCCAGCTGAAAGAAGTTTACCAGGACTGTCTGACAGGATTTGTTACAAGCTGTGATATGTTCTGCTGCAATTTTGCACCAGGGACATTATTAAGATGACAGATGAAGCTGTTAAAATAGCAATCTGTAATGGTGTTCTAAAAAGGTCTTTAGAGTTGTATTTTTGTCTAGGACTTTTATAATGTGACAGGGGGGGAAAAAAGTACATTGTGAAATTCTGAATGCATGCTTGTGGAGCAAGCACAATGTCAAATGTTCACATGAACAAGAGTGGGATGATAGAAGGGAAAGGTGCTACCTGGCAAAAGAGATGAGTGTTTCAGAAATCTAATTTGAAAATCATCATCCAGATCCCACACTCTTCTGAATCTGGATGGAATTATCTGAAACTGTGGACCTTAAAGCCTTGAGGTAGAAGTGTTTAGAGACTTTCTTGTCATTTATACTCATCTATGCTAACTTGTATTTCTGGGGACTACAAGCTGGCCTGCATTAAGAACAGTGTGGCCAGCAGGAGCAGGGAGGTCATTCTGCCCCTGTACACAGCACTGGTTAGGCCACACCTCGAGTACTGTGTCCAGTTCTGGGCCCCTCAGTTTAGGAAGGATGTTGACTTGCTGGAACGAGTCCAGAGAAGGGCAATGAAGTTAGTGAGGGGCTTGGAACACAAGCCCTATGAGGAGAGACTGAGGGAGCTGGGGCTGCTTAGCCTGGAGAGGAGGAGACTCAGGGGTGACCTTATCACTCTCTACAACTACCTGAAGGGGGGTTGTAAACAGGCAGAGGTTGGTCTCTTCTCCCAGGCAGCCAGCACCAGAACAAGAGGACACAGTCTGAGGCTGCACCAGGGGAAGTTCAGGCTGGAGGTCAGGAGGAAGTTTTACACAGAGAGAGTGATTGCGCTATGGAATGGGCTGCCCAGGGAGGTGGTGGAGTCGCCGTCACTGGAGGTGTTCAGGAGGAGACTTGACAGGGTGCTTGGTTGCATGGGTTAGTTGATTAGGTGGTGTTGGGTGATAGGTTGGACGTGATGATCTTGAAGGTCTCTTCCAACCTGGTTTATTCTATTCTATCCTACAAGTTGCTGCAGAACATTTCCACTGTTTTGACATGTCACAGTCTGACCAGAGTTTTAAAAATGAATGGATTGAAATTGAAATACAATTAAATATGTAATGACTGTTTGAAATTTAGCATGCAGACTCCTTAGACTTAAGACATTTTAAATAACAGTGGCAAGTGAGATAGTTATATGTATTTGAATGACTTCTCTCATGATATAAATCCAAGGATATAGTAACAGCACTTGAAGATAGTACATTTTAAATAGATTAAAAATAATCATGGAATCTAAAGATTCAACAGGGCAGAAGAATCCAAGACAGTCTAAAATGAGGCTATTAAAAAAACTCTGTATGTGATTTAGAAAAGGAAAACTTGGATTCAGATGAGATCCAGAAAATGCAGCATCTCTAGATGAGATTTATAAAATGAAGAGCTACAATTTTTGCACTCTTCCATAATTCTGAATCTGTAGTAGATCTACTGAGTGCTACTGCAAATGGGATAGCAATCACACTTCCTAGTCTGACCACCTTCTGATCTTGTGTGTCATTTTCTATGTTCTTCCTCCAAAACCTCTTAATAGCTGAGAAAACTTGTATCAAATTCTGTGAATGTTAAGCACAGTGACAGAGTTCTTTAAAATACTAAAGGAGCTGCCTTTAAAACTGTATTAGTCTGGTGGTGCTGCCTATTCTTAGTAGTTCTTTCACTTTCAGTGAGATGTGCACAGGACAGAAGCTCTTGCCTGTACTTGCTGCTTCACTGCAGTTCTCGTCAGGCTCTTAGTCTTTCTTGAGGATACACAGTTCTCTCTTAAGTCTGAGCCTAGCTGCTTTTCTAAGAGCCTTCATCCTCACATATTAAAGTTTTAAGAAAAGAGTTTAACTAAGCTACCCATACCAAATCCAATCTCTAGGAAGAGTGCTATCAAGAAGCCATTGGAAGAAGCAGTTCTGTAGAAGAATAATAGTACAGGTATCTAAGATTACACAGGAAACCTACAGGATATATTCCTTAATTTTGTTAATGCCATGCTGTCACTGTATTAACATGAATTAAAATGTTTACAGAATGATGAATAACAATGAGATTGCCAGAGCCACCTTGGAGTTTTAAAAGAGCTCAGCTATAGCAACAGAGAAATGTATGTACTGTGCCTCTGGTACCAGCCAGTGTACCTGGGAAGGTGAAGGAGGTAAATCAAACCTTAGAACTCCACGGGTATTCTGGCAACCTACAAACTAAGTCTGACTCCATTACCAGCCAAATCTTTATAACTTATAATAACAAATACAAGTAATAGCAAATTATATAGATAAAAAGTTAACATGGCTTTTGTAGAGGGAAGCCACTCTCATGTATTTGCAGTTCTCAGGAGACAACAGCATGTGGTTGAGGGCAGTTTAGTGAGTCAAGCATACTTGGATTTCCAAAAACATTTCACAAAGTCCTTAACAATGGGTTGTGAAGGGGCCACACTTCTGCAGGAGAAAAGAGAACATATATTTTCAAGGACTAAAAGATGAGTAAGTTTTCATGGTGGTGTGATGTTTCCATTGAAGTCTCACAAGGGTGTGTGCTGGGAAATGTGTTCAGCTTTAACAGACTAAAAAGTGATGGAATAAGGACATGAAAAACATTTCCAATAATAGAAAAATCATTCAGGATGGTCAAACTAGGCCTTGTTACTGAGTGGGTAAAAATATGGTGCTTAATATTTATGTGGGGGGTAGGGGGGAGGGAGGACTGGGATGACAAGGAAACCCCTTAATTATGTCTGCAGAGCAATGGACTTTAAATGAGCTGCTACTTTTAAGGAAAGGCATCTTGGACTCCTTGAGCAGACTTCTGAAAATGTTGGCACACACATTACCAGTCAAAACCATGACAATAATGAAGAAAGGAACAGAGAGGAAAATAAAGAGACTCATTACACCACTAAACAAATCCAGGATGTGCTCACATCTTGTACATTAAGGACAACTCTGGCTACCTCATTCCAGAAAGTAAATATGAGGATATATAGTACAAAAAATAGTCCACCGTATGGAACAGAGGGAGTTAATAGATTAGGAGAGACTCCTTTGGTGTGGCAGAAGACCAGAGGTGAGTTGAGAGGAAAAAGCTTAGTAAAATCATGGACAAGGCGAGTAAGGCATGATTATGCTCTTTGTAACACAGGAACTCCAGAAGCAAAACAAAGGAAGCACTTTTTCACACAATGCATAGTTAACTTGTTGGATTCATCACTCCAAGGTCTTAAGGCCAAAAATATGATCAAAATCAAATTAAAAAGTATACATAGGATGAATTCATATTGCCAGTAAGTATAATGGCTCAAATATGCCTTTTGTCTCATGAGGTTCTTTACCAGACTGCCAAAATCCTTTCTAGAGAAAGGATCACTCTCTTAGTTTTATACTGTTTTTCAGAGCATCTGTTGTTGGCTCTTGTCAGCAATACGTTTGGCAGCAGGGTGACTGTTCTGCTTATGTATTGTTGTTAATCAAAGCTGAATACCTTTTGAGTTTCAAAACTTCCAATCAAGGATTTAATTAAGGATTCAGAGTGAGTGGTTGAGGTTTTGTGCAGAAGCCTTCAAGTTTGATCGTTAAAGGTGACCATGGAACCTGTAAAAATCCAGTCCCTTTAAGTTATCTCAAAGTGAAACATGACCCTCTGTTTGAAAATGCTTACTCTTGTTTGTTAAAGCATACTGAAAGGTTCCTATTCGGCGTTCATCAATAGTTAGTGTTTGTTATAGGCATGTCAGATAAACAGTATTGTCTCACTATGTATTTAAGTGTCAAGTGATAAAGCTACTGAATTCTGATAGGATTTTTCATGTCCCACTTAGAAGTAGGCCAATTTCAAAAGGTTGTCAGGCTCAGATGAGTGTGTGTAAGGGTCCTTATGTGAGATGGAGATCTTCAGAGAACAGTCATGAGACTGCTGGTATTTCCTGTTTCTCATCAGAGCAGAAATACAGTAGCAGGGGGAAGAGCTTTTCTCTTTGCACTGTATGATACTTGAGCTGCTGCCCAAATCTAGGAAGTGCCACAGTGCATAAAATGAAAACAAAACAAACAAGCAAATTCAATGTAACCTTTTCAACCCCCAGAAAATGTTTGAATGGCAATGGTTCACCCCTCCAGGTTCTTGTGATATATTTTTCTTCAAAAGTAAGATCAGTAAGATTACTGTTCCATTTTTTTGAAGTACATGCCCCCTTTTTTTTAGGTGAATCTGACTGCTATAAAGGTGTGACATAGGTATTTTACATTGTAAAGACAGTTACTGTATAGTGGCACTCAACAAACTAATCATAATGTAATACTTCCTTATAGTACTAAAATGTAATGGTTTACAAATATTTCTTAATGAGAGATACCTTAATTTAAAATGAAATCTCATTCATTTTCTTGAAACTTATCTAGTTATTTCTCTTGTAAAATACACAGTTATGGCTATAAATTGATGGATGTGTAGATTTTTAAACCCAGGAAGTCAAACATAAGTTTCAGGCAGTTCTGAAGTAGACCAGTCAGGAGCAGCATAGAAGATTTCAGTTGATGGAGAGTATTATAATAACAGAGTGACCAAGTGTGCATTTATGTTCTGACAATACACACTCTGGATTTGTTAATTAAAATTACTATTTACTTATTAAGTTGATAGTAATTTTAATTTTCAAATTACTGTTTAAATACTTGTAATTTGGGGGGAGGAAGTATTTTTGCATCTACTTCAATGATGCATTTCTGTATGTAGATGTATCTATACTACAGCTAAGATATAACTCTCAGTTAGAATAGAATAAACCAGGTTGGAAGAGACCTTCAAAATCACGTCCAACCTATCATCCAACACCACCTAATCAACTAAACCATGGCACCAAGCACCCTATCAAGTCTCCCCCTGAACACCCCCAGTGATGGTGACTCCACCACCTCCTCAGGCAGCCCATTCCAATGGGCAGTTGCTCTCTCTGAGTAGAACTTCTTCCTGACCTCCAGCCTAAACCTCCCCTGGTGCAGCTTGAGGCTGCATCCTCTTGTTCTGGTGCTGGTTGCCTGGGTTGTCTCTCGCTATAAAGTAATGCTAAGGGGTGTGTGGTTTTATCTGTTTATATTTCAGATGTGTTCCAGCTGCATCAGGCTCTGCCTGTTATTTTTCACCTTGCTGACCACGTGGTTCTGCTGTGGTGATATGTGCGTAAGTGAGGTTTTTCTTGTGGATTTCCTGCAGATACTAGAGACTTGCAGATTATGCAAAGTTAGCAAGACAGTTTTGCATCCAGAATAATCAGAGATGTAGAAAGCTTCTGAAAAATGTTTTATTTAAAATATTCCTCTTTTGGTACATTAGAGGATAACATACTGGGAGTTCCCAAAACACCCTACCTAATTATCTGATCCGTGGTGTGTTGCTGTGCTGTAAAGCCATTTCCTGTGAATAAATCAGTAACAGAAGCAAGCTGATGCTGCTAATTTGAGGAATTTTAGGAACTCCACTTAAGATCTTTTCCTAAAGAAAATCTAAGTTATATATCTATATATCCCCTTTTTTATTTTTTCTTTGTCACTTGTGTTACAAGATTGGAAATTTCCACTTACAATTGGTATTGAGAAGATTGCAAAACGGAGGTGGAGCAGCTACTTTGTAATCATAGTCCAGTTGTCAGGCAGCAAATTTTGCAATACTGAGCAAAGATCATTTGCCTCAATGATAAAACAGTCAGTGTAGAGAAGTTGAAGGTACATTACCATCTGGAAGTGGTCCCACCCTTGCTTTAAGCTGCTCTGCTGATGACTGCAGAAGCTGTACAGGAACAGGCTACGGAATTGCAGAATCACCAAGATTGGAAGAGACCTCAAAGACCAAGTCCAACCTGTAACCACAGACCTCATGACTAAACCATGGTACCAAGTGCTATGTGCAATCCCCTCTTGAACACCTTCAGGGACGGTGACTCCACCACCTCCCTGGGCAGCCCATTCCAATGGCTAATTACTCTCGCAGTGAAGAATTTTCTTCTAACCTCAAGCCTAAACTTCCCCTGGCACAGCCTGAGACTGTCCTCTTGTTCTGGTGCTGGTTGTCTGGGAGAAGAGACCAACCCCTTCCTGCCTACAACCACCCTTCAGGTAGTTGTAGACAACAAGGTCTCCCCTGAGCCTCCTCTTCTCCAGGCTAAACAATCCCAGCTCCCTCAGCCTCTCCTTGTAGGGGGCTTGTGCTCGAGGCCTCTCACCAGCCTCGTTGCCATTCTCTGGACACGTTCAAGTGTCTCAATACCTGCCTGTTACCTTATTTTTTTTATTTTAGTCCGTTTCTCTTGGTGAATTCAAAGTGCTGAATTAGTCATGGTTCTTTTTGCAGTGTTTCTGGGAAAGGAGTGCATCAGAATGAGCTTCAAAACTTGCAGTATTTTGAGATTGCAACTACCTAAAATCAAACAGCATCTACCAGAGACAAAGTGCTGGGAATGCTAGAAAAAGAACTGCTGAGGGTAGACATCAGTTTTGAATGTTTCTCCTTTTGGAACCCAGAGATAACCTGCCCTGGGGTTTAAAGAGGATTTCTTTTTTCTGGGACAGTTCAGAGCTCAGAGTACAGTTCTCAGATTTTTTATTTTCTTTAACACCTGGGCAAGGCTCACTTCATTCTTCTAAGATATGGTCAGAGGCACTTCTGGTGGCACTCATCTCTTGCACTGTAGTTTGAGCACTTACACAGGAAGTACAAGGTTTTGGTTAGTGATTTCTCCCCCCCCCCCCAAAGTCTTTTTACCAACAACTTTCATTGTTCATAATAAAATCCTAATGGGAGATGAAAAAATAAAGGAGAATATTTTTTTTATTGCATTTACTGAAAGTGTGCAGGAAGAATTCAAGAATCAGAGTCAGGGATAAAATCTGTGAGGAATCATGAATCTTTAGTGGTTTCCTGCTTGCTGCATTTCTTCAGAAGCAAAACTTGTGGTTGGTAATGCCTGTTCTGAGCATCACTCTTGTGTAATGGTTATAGTGGTCTTGCATAGATGACAATATGGTGAGGGTAATAACTTATGGGGTATAATGTAGAGAGCAGGAGCTCCTCTCCAGGTCCCCTCTTTGAACAGAAAGGATCTTTATCACATTTGCAGGAACCTCAGTGCTCCAGGTGTGTTTTATGAAGGGTTTGAGAATATCTATTGGACTGGTCACCTCACATTTTAGCAGAAATGTCTTCTGGATCCTGTAATCAATCCAGGCATGGGATTGTCCAGCTCACTGAGACTTGGAAAAATGCTCATCCTTCTCAAGGTGCAGAGGACTAGTAGAAAGCATGATGAGTGAAGTGCGTATGGGTTTTAGAACCAGATTTGAGTACATACGCATCTCAATCTTAGGTGTATGCTAAAGAACTGAGCTGTCTGTTGCATAGAATAAACCACATCATAGAATTGTCAGGGTTGGAAGTGGCCTCAAGGATCATCTGGTTCTAACCCCCCTACCATGGGCAGGGACACCTCACACTAGATCAGGTTGCTCAGAGCCACATCCAGCCTGGCCTTAAAAACCTCCAGGGATGGGGCTTCCACCACCTCCCTGGGCAACCTGTTACAGTGTCTCACCACCTTCATGGGGTAAAACTTCTTCCTAACATCCAGTCTCAATCTACCCAGTTCTAGTTTTGTTCCATTCCCCTTAGTCCTATCACTACCTGACATCCTAAAAAGTCCCTCACCAGCTTTTCTGTAGGCCCTCTTCACATACTGGAAGGCCACAATAAGGTCTCCTTGGAGCCTTCTCTTCTCCAGACTGAATAGCCCCCAACTCCCTCAGCGTGTAGGGTGAGGTGGGCGGGTGAGGTTGTTTCAGTGCTAAGCTTCATTGGTGTAAGGGACTAAAAGTTTGACTCTCTTGATGTGAGTCAACAAAGATAAAATCACTTCCTGCTTGCCCATAATTGCTGATATGTGATGGGCAGAGCCACTGGAAAGAAGGTGCAAAAACCAATGCTGGTTGCACATCAGCTTGTGATTACATCATGATAACACTGGACTACAACACTGGGCCCAAGGACCCAGCCATCATGCCTTTAGGGCAAGATAATCTCCACCCATCAAGTACCCTGATAAGGGTGCACCACCTGTTTCCTGATGTGTAATGAGAGTGGGGGGTTTGTCTGGTTGAGGAGGCCAAGGAGGTGGAGGGCCCCCCTCCATCCCCCATCCAGATCTCTTGCCCAAACACACCGAAATACACAGGAAGATTTCTGGGGAAACGATACCTGGATATTTATCTAAGGATGATTTCCTGCCCCTGGAATTCCTGAGGGACAATACTGGAATATGTTCCTAAGGACTAAAACTGTATAAAAGACTTGAGCAGCTACTGGCTTTTTAGAGGAGAAAAACGGGGGGAGAAAAACGGAGATGAAGGAAGACACAGGAGACGGACCATGCCGCTGAAAAGGGAAAGCTGGCACAATGCTGCTCCAGAGAAAAGAGGCTGCCCAGAGGACCACAGCTCTTCTCCAGCAAAAGCCTCAGCACTGTTTCTGTACCAACCCAACATCTCCTGCAGCACCTTTCCTCCACAAACTCAAAACTGTCTTGGGGGGGGGTGGGGGTGAGGGGTGTTGTAATATAATTCCTTTCCTCTTCTCTGTCTCTTCTCTCTCTCTCTCTATTTTCTCCCTCTCCCCTTCTTATGTCTGCTTTATTTATGTAATAAATAGTCTAGCTGTTGATATTTTGGCCTTGTTTGTGCCTCTAATTTCACATCATGGGAATATTTAAAAGAACTGTGTCTCCGGACTGAGACAATCAGGGACACACCATGACCAGGAGCCTTGGAAAAGCACAAACTGCTCCCTTTTCAATCTGCGGGACGTGCGCAGAATATAGACACTCAGCTACGATTGGCTATCGCCGTTTCTCCACATGCTCGGGATTGTTTGGGCTCCCTGCATGCCACGACACTTTAAAAGCCAGCGGCAGCTCGCGGGCAGTTATGTTTCAGCCTGGGTTCTCACTCGGACCCACACGCCACCACACTTTTCCTAAACCTTTCTGCAGTAGGTTCCGTGGGCAGGGCTAACCATGGTGGTAACTCGCTGCAATAACTCCTTTAAAAAATCAGTCTTGACTCAGACTGAGGGGGAATATAAGCAGGTAGGTAGGTGTCTTAAGCAAGAGCTAGGTGTTCAGGCATCTGGCTGCAGACAGTGCTGGAGTCTGGCACTACTGCTGGGTAGTGGAGACAGCTCCTGCATAACATGTTTTGAAGGGGGAAGGGGTTGAAACCAGTCCCCCCAGGCAGGAGTGACAAGCCAGAGGTGAAACCAGCAGCCTGGCTGAAGTGCATGTACACTAATGCACGAAGCATGGGTAACAAACAAGAGCTGGAAGCCTTGCTGCAGCAGGAAAGTTATGATGTAGTTGCCATCACAGAGACGTGGTGGGACGACTCACATGACTGGAGTGCTGCAATTGATGGCTACAGGCTCTTCAGGAGAGACAGGCAAGGAAGAAGGGGTGGAGGGGTGGCCCATTACATCAGGAAGGCACTACATGCTATTGAGCTGGAGATCAGGGACCATCAGGTTGAGTGCCTGTGGGTGAGAATTAGAGGGAAGGCCAACAGGGCTGACATCCTGGTTGGAGTCTGTTATAGACCACCCAACCAGGAGGAAGATGTGGATGAGTCATTCTATAGGCAGCTTAAGGCTGTCTCAAGATCGCCTGACCTTGTTCTCATGGGCAACTTGAACTTGCCTGATATCTGCTGGGATCTCAACACAGCAGAGAAGAGGCAATCTAGGAGGTTCTTAGAATGCATGGAGGACAGCTTCTTATACCAGGTGCTGCGTGAGCCTACCAGGGGTAAGGCTATGCTTGACCTCCTCTTCACCAATAGGGAAGGGCTGGTGGGTGATGTGGTGGTCGGAGGGCGTTTAAGGGCCAGTGACCACGAGATAATTGAATTCTCAGTATTTGGTCAAGCTAAGAGGGGTAGCAAGAAGACCTCCACTCTGGATTTCTAGAGGGCGAACTTCAGGCTACTCAAGGAACTAATTCAGAGGGTTCCTTGGGATAAAGCCCTTAAAAACAAAGGGGTCCAGGAGAGCTGGACCTACTTCAAGGAATAATTGTTGAAGGCTCAGGGACAGGCTGTGCCAATGTGTCAGAAGATGAGCTGCCGGGGCAGATGGCCAGCCTGGATGGTTAATGAACTTTTAATGGAACTAAGGGAAAAAAAGAGGGTGTATCACCTTTGGAAAAAAGGTGAGGCAACCCATGAAAAATTTAAGGATGTTGCTAGGTCTTGTAGGAAGAAAATTAGGGAGGCAAAAGCACATTTGGAGCTTAGACTGGCCTCTGCCATGAAGGACAACAAAAAGTCCTTCTATAAATACATTAATAGAGGAAGGGCAAGGACAACCTCCACTCCTTGGTGGACATGGAGGGGAACGTTGTAACAAAGGATGAGGAAAAGGCAGAGATACTTAACACCTTCTTTGCCTCAATTTTTACTAGCAGGACAGAATGTCTTCCAGACAGCTGGCCTGCAGAGCTGGCAGAAGGAGCCAGGGAGCAGCAGTTTTTCTCTGTTCCAGAATGGGGTAGTTGGTGATCTGCTCAGCCGCTTGGATCCCCACAAGTCCATGGGACCAGATGGGATCCATCCTAGGGTGCTGAGAGAGCTGTCAGAGGAGCTGGCCAAGCCACTCTCCATCATTTTCCAGCAGTCCTGGCTCACTGGAGATGTCCCAGAGGACTGGAAGCTGGCCAACGTGGTGCCCATCCACAAGAAGGGCCGGTTGGATGAGCCAGGGAATTATAGGCCTGTTAGCCTGACCTCAGTGCCAGGCAAGATCATGGAACAGGTCATCCTGAGTGCATTAACACAGCACTTACAGGATGGCCAAGGGATCAGGCCTAGCCAGCATGGATTTAGGAAGGGCAGGTCCTGCCTGACCAACCTGATCTCCTTCTATGATCAGGTGACCCGCCTGGTGGATGTGGGGAGGCCTGTGGATGTAGTCTACCTGGACCTCAGCAAGGCCTTTGACACCGTCCCCCATAGCAAACTCCTGGCCAAGATGTCAGCCCATGGCTTGGATGGGAGCACACTGTGATGGGTTAGGAACTGGCTGGATGGCCGAGCCCAGAGAGTGGTGGTGAATGGTGCCACAGCCAGCTGGCAGCCAGTCAGTAGCGGAGTTCCCCAAGGATCAGTGCTGGGCCCTGTGCTCTTTAACATCTTTATTGATGATCTGGATGAGGGCATTGAGTCCATCATTAGTAAATTTGCTGATGACACCAAACTGGGGGCAAGAGTTGATCTGCTGGAGGGTAGAGAGGGTCTGCAGAGGGACCTCGACCGACTGGACAGATGGGCAGAGTCCAAGGGCATGAGATTTAACACATCCAAGTGCCGGGTTCTGCACATTGGCCACAGCAACCCCATGCAGTGCTACAGGCTGGGGTCAGAGTGGCTGGAGAGCAGCCAGGCAGAGAGGGACCTGGGGGTACTGGTTGATGGTAGGCTGAACATGAGCCTGCAGTGTGCCCAGGCAGCCAAGAGGGCCAATGGCATCCTGGCCTGCATCAGGAACAGTGTGGCCAGCAGGAGCAAGGAGGTCATTCTGCCCCCGTACACTGCACTGGTTAGGCCACACCTTGAGTCCTGTGTCCAGTTCTGGGCCCCACAGTTTAGGAAGGATGTTGACTTGCTGGAGTGTGTCCAGAGAAGGGCAACAAAGTTGGTGAGGGGTTTGGAACACAAGCCCTGTGAGGAGAGGCTGAGGGAGCTGGGGTTGCTTAGCCTGGAGAGGAGGAGACTCAGGGGTGACCTTATTGCTCTCTACAACTACCTGAAGGGAGGTTGTAGACAGGCGGATGATGGTCTCTTCTCCCAGGCAGCCAGTACCAGAACAAGAGGACACAGTCTGAGGCTGTGCCAGGGGAGGTTCAGGTTGGATGTTAGGAAGAAGTTCTATACAGAAAGAGTGATTGCGCTATGGAATGGGCTGCCCAGGGAGGTGGTGGAGTCACCATCGCTGGAGGTGTTCAGAAGGAGACTTGACAGCGTGCTTGGTTGCATGGTTTAGTTGGTTGGGTGGTGTTGGATGATAGGTTGGATGTGATGATCTTGAAGGTCTCTTCCAACCTGGTTTATTCCATTCCAAGGACATTGAGACACTTGAGCGTGTCCAGAGAAGGGCAACAAGGCTGGTGAGAGGCCTTGAACACAAGCCCTATGAGGAGAGGCTGAGGGAGCTGGGATTGTTTAGCCTGGAGAAGAGGAGGCTCAGGGGTGACCTTATTGCCCTCTACAACTACCTGAAGGGTGGTTGTAGCCAGGAGGGAGTTGGCCTCTTCTCCCAGGCGACCAGCACCAGAACAAGGGGACACAGTCTCAAGCTGCGCCAGGGGAGGTTCAGACTCGAGGTGAGGAGGAAGTTCTTCACCGAGCGAGTCATTCGGCATTGGAATGGGTTACCCAGGGAGGTGGTTGAGTCATCGACCCTGGAGGCGTTCAAGGGGAGATTGGACGTGGCACTTGGTGCCATGGTCTAGTCATGGGGTCTGCGGTGTCAGGTTGGACTCGATGATCCTCGAGGTCCTTTCCAACCTGGGTGATACTGTGATACTGTGATACTGTGATTCCATTCCATTCCATTCCATTCCATTCCATTCCATTCCATTCCATTCCATTCCATTCCATTCCATTCCATTCCATTCCATTCCATTCCATTCCATTCTGTTTTTTCCTTCTCATTCCCTAACTGACAGAAAGTTGGGTCTTGAAGTCTTCTCAGATGTTTCTGTGTTCTTAAAACTCCTACTGTGCTTGTCCTTGAAAATCACCTTCTTCATAAGCCCTTGTGAAAATGTTCCAATGTTCTGAGCATTGACTAGATAAATTGATGTCTTAAGGCAAGATTAAACTCATCTTTACAATAGGATTTAGTTTATTCACTTGTATAATAGGATTTAAACTGTAATTAGTATGGGGTAGGAATGGGTGTAGAGAAAAGTAATGTTTCTACAATGATAAGCCATACAAATACTAGGGCAATTACTAGTCCTTGAACTTACATTGCCAAAACATAGGTTTCTACCACTCCAAGTAAATGTCATACTTGAATAAACTATTGGTTTAGAAAAGACTTTTATGTATCATGAAGGCTGAAGTCAACCAATGCTGAGAAACACAAAAAAATCTTGCAGCTGAAGATTAAAGGTAATACAAAAAGAAGAGCACGTTAAAATTAACATAACCAGATTTTCAGTTTAAAGGTGGAGGAGTTCTGAGCACAAAAGCTCTGTTTAATTGTTATGTATTTTCTTACATATAATGAGCATGTAATTGTTCAAGAAATTAAACTATGGCAAGTTTGAAAGGTTAATAATTGAGTTTCACCATCTCAAAGGAAGTCAGTGAAAGAGAAAAGAGCATAAGTAATGAATTTCTGGGTTACCCAGGAAGCCTTCTTGTTAATTTCTTTTAGCATCTGTGCCCATGCTAATGGAAAACCTAGCTGAGCATAATCTGTTCCTTAAAAGTGCTTCAAGTCATATAATGTGAAATAGCTTTTTATGTGAAAAGAATTTACAAGTACAGGTGCTTTTAGATGTGGGGTTTCTCCTAAACACTCATCAGTGTGACCTTTAAGCACCAAAGCAGCTTTTAATGACTACTTTCTGTGAAAATGTAAAAAATGTTGGCCTTGCTTATTTTGTTTGTTTTGGGGTTTTGTGGTTGTGGGTTGTTTTGGGGGGGTTGTTTTGGTTTGGCTTTTGTTTTGTTTGTGTGGGTTTTTTGTTTGTGCTTCTGTTTTAAATGGTTTTACAAATAAATGTATTTACTATCTTTAGCTTTTTGTAATGAATGCTCTTTAAGAAATAATGCCGTGTCTGAACATGTGCTAAATTTGTTAATACAGTCCAAGATTCAACCCAGGATTTAATTTCTGGGATCTTTGACAAAGAGGGCACATCTGTGATATGTTTGTACTGGAGAGATTGTGGGGGTTTGTACACCTTGGGGGGGGGAGGGGGGGGGGGAAGTGCTTCATTATTTTAATATTTACATTAGCTATATATTTTATACTATGGCAGTGTAACGGAAGGAAGATCTGAAGTGTATCAGCTATAGGAGGTATATCTCATGCTTCCCTATATTATATCGATTTCCATTAATATGACAAAAGTCAGTGTTCTTTGAGCACCATGTATGCCAATGAATATCTTATTCATGCCTGCTGTAGGTGTCTGATGTTGCAAGAGTGTAAAGTTTTGTGATTATCACATGCCATCTGTAGGAACATGGTTATACCAGGCAGTGACAACAGCTAATAATCCACTCGGCTGTTCTCTAACCTCCGTCAATCCTACGCCGTTTAAGATCAGCAGCAAGGCTCCAAAAGAAAGGCTCCAAGCTCAAGAGAAAATGAGATTTACAAATAAATTCTACAATCTGTGGCGAGCAGAGAGAAGACTGGTCCTTTTGAAACTTTTAATCTGGAAGTTGACAATTTTAGAACCATGTCAAGTGACTTTAACGGTTAGTGATACATTACTTTATTACACATGACATGCGAATGGTAAGTAACTCTCTAATATTGACAGTTTGTAGTCCGGTGTGTGTAACACCTGAAAAGACACAAGCTAAACTCAAACTAGTTTCAGATCAGTAGATACTTCAATTATTGTTAGTTTATTAACAGTATAAGCCAGCCAGCTAATACAGATAATGATTTGTGATTATGGTGACCGGACAAATAAAATACAACTTTACATGCTGGTAAGAAAGCAAGTTAGAAAATCATCAAGTATTGAAAGCCAGTACCTTCTTCACTAATGCTTATTCCCTTTAATTGCAGAACCAAGGTCTACCCTAGCATAAGGAAGAAGCTCCTTTTCCAGTACACCAATTTCATACTCTACATTTTAAGATGTTTATATTTCTATATTTCCTGGAATATAATAAAATCACTCTTTACTAATAAAATCAGAAGTTTTAATGATACAGAGCATGATGTGTTTTGTTGTTTTTATCAATAGCAGCTGCATACATTGACAGCATATGACTTCCTCTCTTCTGTACTAAATAATGTATATTATAACTTAAGAACAGGTGCACTTGAAAACTTGGGAAGGCAACATTTCCCTTGCTTAAGTAACTATGTTTTCAAAGATTTGTCCCATTAATGCTATCTGCTAGAATTTCTGGTACATTTATATTTCAACTAACTTGGTCCAAAACGGTTTAAATGGCTTAGCTTTTGTCAATTTCAGAGCCTACCCTCTCCTCTGCAGCAGAAAACAGTAACTATGATAAATGGAAGTACCTAAATGTACTCTTACTTAACAGAATGGCTTTCTTAATTCATTGTCATCACATCAGCAATTTACTTATCACTGTCACCCGCAGGTTTATTTAACTAAGCTTTGGCCTATTCAGTTCTAGGACTAGTTGCAAACTTATTTCTGAATTTTTGATGTGGGATTCAGAGATTCTTTTGTTTAAAAAAGAGCACTTTGTTTTGCAAATTAAGGGTAGATAATCTTAGGGGCAGAGGCCTCAAATACATAGTTCTCATGATCATGAGTATGACTTTGCCTTTTGTAGCAGTTGAGTTTGATCTGTACTGAATATCAAGAATAGAAATAAGGCAATTCTAAGAGCTTGTCAGTATGGGTGTACCTATACAGCACAGTGGAGCATAGCACAGAGATGTCTCCACTTTCTTGTGAATGCACTATTTCTGGAATGTAATTAACCACTACCAGATTGTTTCAGGACCTTAGCACTGCCTGATTCTATGTCATGTGGATGATTGAGATCAGATTTGCACAAGTATTGACAGGTCTCTATCACATGGGAGAGATACAATTTTAACCCTTCTCCAATTATATATGAAGGTTTTACTCTCTGGCCACTTTTAACCTGAGACGAAACTGACATCTCTCTTTAGGTTAGACCCAGGGACTTTGAGCAAAACTCCTTTGCACTGAGAAATTATAGTTAAACACTAAACTGTAAGGCTGTGCTTACTGGCTGATGGAATGATAAACTATGACCTAAATAATAATTTAAATTAAAAACATATGGTAAGAGTGCCTGGTTCTTCTATTAGACTTTAAGCATTAACAGTAATTAATCAGTTCACTCAATTAGATTTCTGCTGCACTAAAATAATGGGGTTTATGCTATAGTGTAATTCCTTTTGAAAACTGGGTTTTGTTTGTATTCCATGTGGCTGTCACTTCTATGGTTTATGGTACTGACATTTGTATTATTTTTGATGGGGAAATACCTATCATCTGAAAGATAGTCCAAATATTTGCCCAGTATTTAATCTGTCATTATCACTAAACCTTCCTTTGCTTTATATCAGAGCATGCTAACCATCACATGCCCTCCTGCTGGACAAAAAAAACCCAACCCAACAAACAAAAAAAACCCAAAACCAACAGTGCTGGGTATTGGGCAATATCACCCTTGGGAGGAAGCAGGAAGAAAGTCAGGGATTTAAAAGAAAGTGTATGTGGCCAATGGATGGTAAAAGGACTCTAACGGGTGCTAGGCTCTTATGAGTTGATTAATCTGGTCAGCAGCTGATGCTCTCCAATTTTAAGGTCACACTGTGCTATTGACTTTTCAGCAAAGTCCTCTTGGCATGGTGCTTCTCAGGAAAGTTGATTAAAGTGTTTTATAGGTTAACAATGCACTGAATAGCGTTATCATTAGTAGGTGACTAAGGGCAATAGGGCTGATCAGACTGCACCTGTCTCACCTATTTCGATAAGATCCTGGAGTCTTTTTTTTGGTCTTTTATATCCTAGAAAGAAAAAATATGCAATTGTATCAGACATAATTACTCTGATGTGACAATTTCTTCTTTGGTACTTTTTCTAGTGTGCTTGATCTACTTGTTTTCCTTAGAAAACACATAGAAGTGAAACAGAGAAGCATCTTAACGTTACCTATGATTTTGCTGTGTCAGGTTACTCTTCTGATCTGAAAAAAAAGGCCAAGTTGTATAAATACTTTAACTTGTAATGCCAGCAATTTTAAAGTACTGCATATGATTACAGCAGAAATATCAGTAAGTTATTAGCATAAAACAATTTAATAGTCATCAGAAGTAGTGTTTTGCTCTGCACTTTATTTATAGAACTGTTTTTTATGAAATGCTAATAGCTACTGGATCGCTTTTGAAAGGATTTTTTGAGATACATTTGCCATTTTAACTTTATAGCTTAAAAAGTAACCTCCCATAACATTATTCACTGAAACAAAGAGACTAAAACATTTTCCTCTGTTGATCAGTGAAATAATACTTCTTTAAATTTGAATGATGATGTATTCTGAATCATCTTTTCCTTATAAAATTCTGGTATATATTTTGCTACATAGTCTAGAACCCTTGATAGTATCTTATCAGTTACACTTTTTCAAGTACTGCATCAGAGTCTTTGTAGGGATTTTTTCACTCATCAAATAGCTGCCATTTCTGAGACAGTAGGCCAAAATCACATCTTCTTTTATTTCTCAGGCAACATGTGACATAGTGTCTTGGTTTAGAGTGAAAGAGATTGCTTTTTTACCCCTTCCAAAAGAGGCAGAAGAAAAATGCTTCACACACAGTATGGGAGAGTTGGAAAGCTTAAAGGGAAAGGCTATTCACAACTATGTACAACAGTACAAAGCATATAAAATGCACAAAAATCCCTAGTTTGGGTTTAACACAAGCTCATTAAGGCAAAGCTCCACTCAAACCTCCCTTTAAACCAGGCTAACAAACCCAAGCCTTCATGCCCCCTCCCTATCACACCTCTCTACCCTCTACACCGAACTATTGTGGCACAGCAAGAAAATTTGTCTTGGCAGCTCCAGGCTCCAATTAGGCTGCTCCAGGCCTAATTGGCAGCATTGCCAAGGCTGACACCAGGCCTCACTCCCCTGCCAAAGAGATAAAAGCCTTGGTGCTCTTCCCAGGAGGTGGGGGGGGAAACAGAAGAAAACTGATTTTACAGCTAGTTTTATAGATATTCAGGGCCTATGGGAATAAAATACATCTTCCAGTCCACCTTCTGGACACTCTGGAGGACTGCAACTTTGTGGTTTCTTAAATGCACCTAGCTTCAAACCGCTGCACATAGGGGTGTTAAACTCTAAGCTACACCTCTGATAGCTAGTCCTGGAGTGCACAGCTCTGAATGAGGTAGCTATGTTTTGAGTGCTTGCTATGAAGGAATTGCCTCACCTGCTGCTGTATTTGAGCATTCCTTTAAGATAGTACAGGTGAACCTTTATGGTTCTATTGGGGGTTATCTTTGTAATAAGCCACATGCACAGCTCTATACTAAATAATAGATTATTAGAGAAAAAAAATGAAGACATGTAACTGCATGGCTTTCATTAAAAAAACTTTTTAAATTAAATTGTTAGTTCCATTGGCTATCTCAAACAAGCAATTCATCATGAAAGGGTTCAGTGAAAGTCCTCCATTGCCTTTACTGCAAAGGGCCAGGAACACTGAGGGCTTTGCATTTATTGAGGCAATATTTATAGTTAAAACCTTTTGTAAAGTTGTACCTAATTAATTAATCAGTAATTTGATGAGTGGCTTTGTTGCATGTTTGCTGTATATAAATACAAATAGTCTTTCCACCTTTTCCTTAGGCTTTTTTTAGTATAGCTCCTCTTGATTGTTTCCCTAGATATCTTTTCTTTTTTAATTGTGGTGGTTGAGAGAAGGCCTAGCTCTCCCTCCCCCACAAAGAAAGAAACCACAGCTAGCTCAGTCAGAGAAGCAAAGGATATGCTATATTTACAAGCAATATGGAATGCAGGCTGTATATACACAACATATACAGTATTTACAATATATACAGGAATATACAGCAAAGGTAAATAATACAGAACAAGACTCCCTCCTCTGGACAGAGGAGGGTTCCCCCCCTGTACCCCCTCTCCCCCCCCACCTCCCTTTTTTCCTAAAAAGGGTTAGAGAGAGAAGAGAAAGGTAGTTATTAAGGAATAAATTTTGTTAGGCTCTAAGCGCATGCAAGGATTAGTTCTTATCTGGTATTCAAGGTCAAACTCTGGCTAGTTGCTCAGAAACAGACAGGCTGAAAAGGCAGAACAGAGTGCAACAGACAAAAATTCCAACTGAACTAAAACTTAAAGGTGCATTCTACCAATCTAGCAATGAAATTCGTTTAGACCTATCTTTGTTTTCGTTATTATTCCAAAACATTCAGCCAGAGTGTTCCAGCACTGTCCCTTTCTTAAAGGCACAGCCTAAAACGGTCACATTAATGTAGAAGGTAAAGCAAGTAAATGCATTCAAACTTACAGTACTGCTCAATGCTACTCTTCTCTTTGCAGTGACTCACACACAGTGTAATGCCTCTTTCCAAATCAGTTTCAAACCTGTTTCTTGGTACTTCTCTTTGAGAAAAATCAATAAATCTGCTTCTTTTTTGTTGTTTTCCTCTATCACTATCTGAAAGAAAATCTTGTCTGTGCTAGTGTTCTGAAGCAGGATCTTCACAGAAATCACAGACACGTTCAGGTTGGAAAAGACCCTCAGGATCACCATGTCCAACCAATAACCCTACTCTACAAAGTTCACCCCTAAACCATATCCCCAAGCACCACATCCAAATGACCTTTAAACACACCTATGGTTGGTGACTCAACCACAGCTATTTCAATGCCTGACCACTCTTTCCATTAGAAAAAAATTTCCTAATGTCCAGTATAAACCTAACCAGTCACAGCTTGAGGCCATTCCCTCTTCTTCTATCACTAATTTCCTGTGAGAAGAGATCAGCACCAGCCTCCCTACAACATTCTTTTAGGTAGTTGTAACATTATGGTTAAAGAATGTGGGAAAGAGCTAGAAATGGAGCAGAAGATAAGAAATACTAACTTGCTCCTCTGGAGGGGAAAACTCTTGTTCATTGCAAAGCCAGCTGAACACCATCTGATAGTAGATGTACTCTTGTATCTGCATGGTCATCTATGATTCAGGCAATGGCTGGAGTGTTAGAAAGGTGTTGCCAGCAGGCTCAGTTTCACTGAATCCTTGAGCAGGCATCATAGGCTTTGTTAACATCAGATATCAGCCTCCAAACATGCTACTGATTAGCACTCATAGCCCAGTGGCATAGTAATTCACTATTTAGAAATTTATCTTAATGAATATCTGTCTTCCACATTATTTCATGTTCCTTCTCATCTGAAATGTCCAAGACATGAGCATAGCACTGTAATGCCATGTCAGAACCTGCATATGCATTTGAGTGGCTACAATATAGTTATGAAAGGGTACTGTTCCATCAGACATTTCTCAGGGCCTAAAACAGTCAGTGTCATCACATTTTGTAAGAAAAGGGACATTCCTCCTTTTGAGGACTAGCTCAAATTGAGTACCTACCATGTCTTGGTCTGGAGACACAGTTCTTTTAAATATTCCTGTGTTGTGAAATTAGAGGCACAAACGAGGCCAAAATATCAACAGCTAGACTATTTATTACATAGATGAAGTGGACATAAGAAGGGGAGAGGGAGAAAATAGAGAGGGAGAGAGAGAAGAGAGAGAAGAGGAAAGGAATTATATTACCACACCCCTCATCCCCCCCAAGACAGTTTGATTCTGTGGAGGAAAGGTGCTGCAGGAGATGTTGGGTCTGTAGAGAAACGGTGCTGAGGCTTTGGCTGGAGAGGAGCTGTGGTCCTCTGGGCAGCCTCTTTTCTCTGGAGCAGCATTGTCCTGGCTTTCCCTTCTCAGCGGCATGGTCCGTCTCCTGTGTTTTCCTTCATCTCCATTTTTCTCCCCTTTTAATCATCCAGTCCGGGGGACACAGTCCCCCACGTTTTCCTTCCACGTTTTTCTCCTCACTTTTTCTCCAAAGTAGCCAGTAGTGGCTCCAGTCTTTTATACAGTTTTTAGTCCTTAGGTATGTATCCAAGTATTGTCCCTCAGGAATTCCAGGGGCAGGAAATAATCCTTAGGTAAATATCCAGATATCGTTTCCCCAGAAATCTTTCTGTGCATTTTTGTGTGTTTGGGCAAGAGATCTGGATGGGGGGTGAAGGGGGGCCCTCCACCTCCTTGGCCTCCTCATCCAGACAAGCCCCCACACTCATTACACATCAGGAAACAGGTGGTGCACCCTTCCCAGGGTACTTGATGGGTGGAGATTATCTTGCCCTAAAGGCATGATGGCTGGGTCCTTGGGTCCGTTGTTGTAGTCCAGTGTTATCACGATGCAATCACAAGCTGATTTGCATCCAGGATTGGTAGACAAGATTCTTTGCACCTTGCTTCCAGTGGCTCTGCTCAACACATATCAGCAATTGTGGGCAAGCAGCAAGTGATTTTATCTTTGTTGACTCACACCAAGAGAGACAAACTTTTAGTCTCTCACACTACCACTAGGAATCACAAAGAGTGATGGCAGGTATTTGGTTTATATTCAGGAAATTCTCTGGTGATGTCTACCTTGACAGCAGAGCTTGTATGGGTAGTCATTAGCTTCCCTGCCAGAATAGACTTTGACCTTTGCATGTCTTCTTTTCTACTTGATATTACCACTACCAGTGGATAAATATGTATTTACAAGGCAGAATATATACACAATAGTCATTTTATAGAACCTGGACAGATGGGCAGAGTCCAATGGGATGGCATTCAAAAAGTCCAAGTGCGGAGTGCTGCACTTTGGCTCTAGCAATCCCATGCAGAGCTACAGGCTGGGGTCAGAGTGGCTGGAGAGCTCCCAAACAGAGAGGGACCTGGGGGTGCTGATTGACAGCCACCTGACTATGAGCCAGCAGTGTGCCCAGCTGGCCAGGAGGGCCAATGGCATCCTGGCCTGCTTTAGGAATAGTGTGGCCAGCAGGAGCAGGGAGGTCATAGTGCCCCTGTACTCTGCTTTGGTTAGGCCGCACCTTGAGTCCTGTGTCCAGTTCTGGGCCCCTCAGTTTGAGAAGGACATCGACACACTTGAACATGTCCAGAGAAGGGCAACAAGGCTGGTGAGAGGCCTTGAACACAAGCCCTATGAGGAGTGGCTGAGGGAGCTGGGATTGTTTAGCCTGGAGAAGAGGAGGCTCAGGGGTGACCTCATTGCCCTCTACAACTACCTGAAAGGTGGTTGTAGCCAGGAAGGGGTTGGTCTCTTCTCCCAGGCAACCAGCACCAGAACAAGGGGACACAGTCTCAAGCTGTGCCAGGGGAGGTTTAGACTCGAGGTGAGGAGGAAGTTCTTCACTGAGCGATCCTCAAGGTCCTTTCCAACTGTGATACTGTGATACTTTGACTAGACAGTATTTTGCCATAAGCACTAATTAGTTATGATTAAAAACTTTTGCAGGGATGGACCAGTTATGACTATTTTGATTAAAAAGAATTGATTTTAAACCAGAAATGAAACCCCACCTTACACCCAAATAACCAATTTATCTAGGTTCACTGGTGACATGCTGTGTGGCAAGATAGCGAACAGAAAATGGTGTGTCTCCCCTCAAATTCTGTCGTCTGAAATCGGATAATGTTTGTGTTTATTGAAATATTTCATTATTTTCACTGTAATGCACACTGCAGCAGTATTTTATATGTTGGCTTGCATCCACAAGTGTGAACAGTAATTTATTTAGCCTTGGTGGGAAGTCCATCACTATTTGGCTGAAAAATTAAAATGAAGACAAATGAAGGGCAATTTTTCTCTCTCGGCATGGCTTGATGTGTGCCTGTATATATATCTAACAGTTGCTCATGTACTTGCAGATCTCAGACATCATTTTGGGACAGTTTATTAATTTATATTCTGGCCACAGACTTCTGCTTCAGAGATAATTTTGTTCTCAGTGCTCTGGGTCTTCAGTTGTTTTGTTTCTGGCAGTGCATATACTTATCTCATCTTTGTAATTCCAGCATTCTTGCAAGGCCTGTGCAACATCTCCACTATTTTCTAGACCATCTTAACAAAGGCTGTGCATCTATCCATTTCTGTCAGTATATAATTGCTTTTGGGTTCTTCCCAGTTCTGCTGTTAAAATGGGCTTGTAACTACCTTTGCTGATGCTTCCAGATGAGCTGAGGATCATGTTAACTTGCCGTATTTTCATGCTTCAAGACTTGCTTAGTTTAAAATCTGTCTGTGTACACCAGTGATTTGTCTAAACTGCATCAGTGTAGTTTTTGTAATGAGAGCTGGTGCGCTGTTCTCAGTAATCTCAGTGATCATGAATCACTAATGATTGCTTTTCCCTCAAGCATAGTGCTTTAGCATTTAACACATGTAAACACCATTGAACATTGTTTTTTTCAGTCTGAAAGGCCCTGGGGCTTCAAAATTCTGGTAGGCTCTTCATTGACTAGTACCCATAGGTGTGCACCTATGCTGGAATGCTTTGACCTTTGCTTGCTGCCCTCTGTGAGGGCAAGTATCATACCAGTTTCCCTTGTTTAGTTGAGATTAATTTCCTTGGCTCTTAATGGCAGAAATGAGAACTTTGTGCTCCTATACTGGAAAGTGAATGTCTCTCAAAAGCCCATTAGGATGTGTCTTACTGTCAGAAGCAAGTACCCACCCTGCTTGACAATAATGCCACTAAATCAGTCACAGCTAGCTGCTATTCTTCCACTGCAGATTTCTGGAATGTTTTTCTGTCTACTGAAATGGGTTGAAAAATCACTTTCTCATCCACTAGTGTTTGACAGTACTTGTCTATGGCATTGGAAAATATTATTTTAGACATATCTGTAATATTCTTCAGTTGTGGGCATGTGGTAGCCATATCTCTTTAGTACCATTGTTTACAAGGCTTTGCCTTGCTTCACTGGATGACAAGCCTTTTGGAGATGCTTTTTTTTTCTCTAGACAGAAAGCCTTTTATTCATGTGCTAAACTACTATTATATTCATTGCCTCCCAATACATTTGTTGTATTGATTAATTACTCCTATTATAGACATGCTGTGTAAGTTCATGTACTTTGAAAACAGTATTGAAGGCAGATGATGTTGTCAGTCAATCAGTTTGTTCAGATTGAGATACACTATACCTGGGGATTGAGTCTTCTAAATCATCTTGGAAACTTTTTGCTGTTTTGCTGCAGCTGTGTCAGGTTGTGTTGTTCTCATGGATAGTTTTGTGTAATAGACAGGCAAGCAAGCCAAAAATAATTTCTCTCAGATTTAATATTGTTAAATTATTTTATTTCCTCTATTTATTTATTTTTTTTACTGCAAACAGTGATTGTTGTAGTTTTTGCACAACTTCCCTATTCTTGCATACTCTTCCACTGGAGATTAATGTTTATCCTGTAGACATCTCAAATTTGATCTGCCATTGCTATACATAGATAAATTGTCATGTTAGAAAGCTCTCTTTTGGAAAGATCTTTGCCACAGTACTGTGAATGGAATATGGGTAATATGAGGTCCTATTATGACTTCAGGAAAGGGAAGGGAAGTTACTTTTTTGAGATTTACCCATGAGGACTTTGATGTTTAGATGTGGACCATGGTATCAGCATAAACATATGAATATTGAAATATCACAAGCCCTATGAGGAGAGGCTGAGGGAGCTGGGATTGTTTAGCCTAGAGAAGAGGAGGCTCAGGGGAGACCTTATTGCTGTCTACAACTACCTGAAGGGTGGTTGTAGCCAGGAGGGGGTCGGTCTCTTCTCCCAGGCAACCAGCACCAGAATGAGAGGACATAGTCTCAAGCTGCACCAGGGGAAGTTTAGACTTGAGGTTAGGAGGAAGTTTTCACAGAGTGAGTTGTTAGCCATTGGAATGAGGGAGGTGGTGGAGCCACCATCGCTGGAGGTGTTCAAGAGGGGATTGGATGTGGCACTTGAAGCCATGTTCTAGTAGTCATGAGGTGTTGGGTGACAGGTTGGACTTGATGACCTTTGAGGTCTCTTCCAACCTTGTTGATTCTATGATTCTATAAAATGCGTTTATATAATATTCATTATCATCTGAATTTCTACATCTCCTTCTACCACAGTAATTCCAAAATATTATTGCTTTATGTTTTTATAGGTGAAATTGCTAGAGGTAGAGTGCTGTTCATTATCAAAATATCAATAGGTACTACCATCATATTCTAAACTTGTAGCTGGTGGGTTAACAGAAAATTACTACAGCTTTTGACTATAGCTAGGCTTTCAGTTATTAGCTTTAAAGTTGAACTTTTTGGTCTATATATTCATAGATCATGAATTAGCATAATTCAAATGGTTTAAACAGAATAAGGGACTTGATGGGGTGCTTGGTGCCATGGGTTAGTTGTTTAGGTGGGTTGGATTGGTTGATGGGTTGGACACGATGATCTTGAAGGTCTCTTCCAACCTGGTTTATTCTATGTAATTCTGTGTAAGCAAGAGACAGTGGTAAGGAACAAAACACCTCTGAAACAATAATTTTAATGTTTCATTAAAGGCCATAGTGAGGAATAAAAAATTCAATTGTGAACACACAAAAAAAAGCCCTTCAGATGTTGACAATTCTATATGGCAGCATTAAATTAATGCCAGATATAAGAATTTTATCTGCCCAGGTTTTCAGTGGAGTTCATATATACACATACACTTCTAGGGGAACCAAGTATAATTCTTTTGGGCTTCAGTTTAGTAAATTTTTTTTGGATAGCACTTATGCATTCACTATCCTGGAGAGGAAAACACTTTAGCAGATGTTTCTGTGGTTAGCTGAATGAAGAATACATTTTGGAAGAATTGGTCTTCCAAAGACTCAGATGTTCTCATAGACAAGAAGTGGCTAAAATGCTCGCAGGAAACAAAGAATGAAGAAATTTCTCCCTAATCTCAACAGCTTTTCATTTTATGCAAGTATATAGAAGAGAGTATTTTTATCTCTGCTTCCAGTGCCAGTATTGAAGGTTTTACATCTATGTAACTTGGCTGCTTTGTTAATGCTCTTGCTGTGCAAAAGATGTTTGTTTATTTTGCAGATGTTGAGTTCTATTTGTTTGGTTTTTCTTTCCTAGTGTGCTAGGGTTGAAGCAACAGGATGAGAGATCTCAAGCATGCTGCCAAGTGTTGTGGTCTGACAAAACTACATGGTTTCCTTTATCAAGACAGCTGTGTTTTTACATAAATAATCTTCATTTGGCCTGCAGAAGGATTATGCCTGCTATTCAAACATACTACCTTGAAAAGTCACCTTGGCTTCCTCAAGGAGCTTACCTCATGGCATTCAAGATGCCAGACCAGAAAACCTCACAGACTGAGCTACGTTTCTAGTTTACTACTTATAAAAATATTATACTTTCCAAAATAGCAGAGAAATTATTGCTACTCAAAAAATCACTTTGAAATAAAGATTGCTGAATAGGCTGCTTCATTTTTACAGTCATACCTATTATGGATCACAGAATCGCTAAGCTGTGTTAAATTAGCATCCTGTTAAATAGATTTATGTTAACAGGCCTCCCATAGATGTCACAGGATTGTTCATAGAAGCAAGACAAGGCTGGGATGATGAGTAATTCATAGCAGTTATATATCCAGCTCTGCAATCTGCAGCAATTAAATAAATTGATCTTTTATTTTAATAAGCACTGATGACAGATAATTTGGCCAATGTTCAGAAAAACTCATTATAAAGAAAGTCAAAGATGAGCTCAAAGATGTTACCCTGTTTATTAGAACTCAGTTACCTGAAAATCATTATGTTGTATTTCCATAGGAAGAATTTTTTCATGTATATATGAATTTATATATATAAACCCCCATATATTTCATATATTTCTGCCCAGAAGGCCAATTGCATCCTGGGATGCATCAAAAGATGCATTACCAGCAGATCTGGGGAGGTGATTCTGTCACATTGTCTGGAGCCTCCAATACAGGAAGGACATGGACCTGATGGAGAGGGTCCAGAGGAGGGCCACGAAAATGATCAGGGGGTTGGAGCACCTCTCCTATGAGGACAGGCTGAGGGAGATGGGCTTGCTCAGCCTGGAGAAAAGGAGGCTGCGGGGAGACCTAATAGCAGCCTTCCAGTACCTGAAAATGGCCTACAGGAAGGAAGGATGGAGATAGACTGTTTGCAAAGGCCTGGGATGATAAGACAAGGAGCAATGGCTTCAAAGCAGAGAAGAGCAGATTTAGATTAGATGTTAGGAACAGGTTCTTTGCTATGAGGGTGGTGGAACACTGGAACAGGTTGCCTAGGGAGGTGGTTGGGGCCCCATCCTTGGAGATATTTATAGTGAGGCTCAACGGGGTTCTGGGCATCCTGATCTAGTTGAAGCTGCCCCTGCTGACTGCAGAGGGGATTTGACTAGATGACCTTTGGAAGTCCCTTCCAACCCAGACCATTCTATGATTCTATATATGAATATATGTATATTAATATATAATTTTTTTCATATCACCACATAATGAAAGAAGAAGATATTTAAGAGTGAAAAAGACCTTTTGTTATCTATGGAAGTATTATGTGATTTTCATTGCACATTATGCTGATCAACATGTATAAATGACCTTTTCATATCACAAAAAAGAGGTTGAAAATGTTTTCTTATATCTAAACCTTGAAAAATTAGCTTAATATATTTATGTCTCCTGTAACTACAGATTTCCGTACCCTACCAACTGGCTTGGTAAGACACACACAAATCCTATGCTTTAGTGATAGAATTCATAGCTGATCATGAGACGCATAATTTTGAGGCTTCAGCTTTTATCTGCTTTTGAAATCTGGCTGAAGCTTTAACTTCAGAGTGAAGAGTGCCAAGACACAAAGACATAAAGTAAAACTACCACAGTGAACGTATGCAGAATGAAGAGGCTCACAGCAACCCATGCAAGGTTTGCCATCTGCAAGTTCAGTTTGGATGTGGCTGCAGTGAATTAAACAAGCAGCACTCATGTCCTACTTTTGTTATTTCCAGGTTTTGGCTTTTTACATTTATTTTATTTTATTTTATTTTATTTAAATTAGCATGAAACTCACAAATCTGGAATAGCAACATAACATTTTGTTTCAAAAATATTTGCTATATTAGTCATTCTTCACGATGTCTTCTTCCTGAGGACTCTTTTGAATCATCAGGATAGACAGTAACTACTTCAGAGAAACAGATAAATGGAGGCTGAGGAAGAGAATAGTGAAGGAATTATTCTTTTTATACACATAGAAAAATCAAATCGATTTCAAGCTATAATTTTTGTGTTTGTTTTAATAAAATTTAAAAATGGGTTTATGAGGAAAAATACTAAACTGCAAATGGGGAAGGAGTAGTTAATTAAATCACTTAAGAGGCTTTTTATCAAGATGTATACTTGACTGCCTGGTATTTTTGGAGAAGAGGAGGAGGCTCAGGGGTGACCTCATTGCCCTCTACAACTACCTGAAAGGTGGTTGTAGCCGGGAAGGGGTTGGCCTCTTCTCCCAGGCAACCAGCACCAGAACAAGGGGGGACAGTCTCAAGCTGTGCCAGGGGAGGTTTAGACTCGAGGTGAGGAGGAAATTCTTCACCGAGCGAGTCATTCGTCATTGGAACGGGTTGCCCAGGGAGGTGGTTGAGTCATCGTCCCTGGAGGCGTTCAAGAAGAGATTGGACGTGGCACTTGGTGCCATGGTCTAGTCATGGGGTCTGTGTTGATAGGTTGGACTCGATGATCCTTGAGGTCCTTTCCAACCTAAGTTATACTGTGATACTGTGAATTGAATCTTGTTTATATGCTATAGAATGTTTAATTTTGCTGTGAGTTGTTAGTAGCAGAGATTAGTTAAACTGGAAACTTTTAGACACAGTGTCACTTACATCACAAAATCATCATACAAGATGTCTTCTCTGAAGAGGCAGAAACAGATATCCACTGTATTGTTCAGCATTTTAGACTCACTAATGTAAAATTAAATGTTCATTATAATGAATACTAAAAGGCAGTTAAGACTCTTTTTCAATCTCCTAATGTTACATCTCCTTCCATTAGAATATAATAGGCTACAAATCATTCATAATCAACTATCAGATTGTCTTGTCAATGGAAACAGGAGTAATTCTCACCTAAACAAGAAAATTATAAGTAATCATGACCACTGTTCTTCCAGGAAATTGGTAATTCTCTTAACTTTGTACCTAGCTGCACCAAGTTTCACCATAGTGAGCAGAACACACAACCATTTTTCCTCTCTGTTTTGCATTCTTCTTAGGAAGACGAGGTTATGCAGCCATGCAAAGCCTTGTGTAGTCCTCCCATCCTATAACTAGCCTTTGCAATGAACGATAATCTGTAAACTAAAACTTTCAACTTGAGCATGATGACTCTGATTAGGCTTAAATTTGGGCAGTGCCTATATGTTTATATTTGAGGCAGAGCTGATGTGCATTTTCACTGAAAATTAGAAGGCTTCTTAGTATTCTCTTTCTTTAAAGCATATCTACCACACGTGCATTAAAACATTGACATCACCTGGCTGGTGCAGTATCAGTTTGTGTTTCATGGGAAAATCTCTGCTTCTTCAGATGTGACTGAAACTCACCATACTAGAAATTAAGAAGCTTGTAAGAGGCAGCTAGTATTCCTTTTAATTTAGATACTTGCAGCAGGTATATTTGGAGTCCTCCTAATATTCCATTATCATTAGGCTTAGATTAAAAAGTCTTCTATGTCATTCTTAGTCTTGTCATGGGATGGAATATCTTTGACCTACTTCTTATTTTTCTGTGACTGCATGGAGAAAATGTCTTCCTCTCAACTTGCTGGGATCCAGTCAGTATCACAAATTTTGCATACATAAACCTATAATACTGCCTGATGTTTTCCATCATCATCTCTCAATAAGATTTCTTCTAAATAATAGTGGGAGAGCTCATTATGGTATGAAATCAGCTCTAACACTTTTCTCCCAGCTAATTATTGTTAGATGTCAGTCCACATTACAAGAATGCCATTGTAATTAATGGAATTCAAACATGGCAAAACAGAAATCATATGAACTCTGTATTGCTATACTGTTGGACGGTGTTAAAATCTTGTACCCACTCTTTGCAAACCAGAGCTGGATTCACACACTGTTTCTTTGGGAAATATCTGTGTTTATATAATCAAAGAGGAAATTGGAATATGAATAGGTGAATTAATTTCTCATTATTTGCCTCTCTAGTACTGGACAGTTTGAGATATTTCAGGTGTTTTTCTGGGTTTTAGGTGATAACCAATAATTCACATAATTGAAAAACTACTGTTATCAGGACCTCAGGGCAGATCTTGTTAAGATGCTACTTTAACAACACATGTAAATATATTTTTGAACACTGGGGTAGGTTCTGAGTGGTTCATACAATGGTAGAAATGAATGTCAGATATAACTACAGTATCACACAGTATAACTTAGGTTGGAAAGGACCTCGAGGATCATCAAGTCCAACCTATCAACACAGACCCCATGACTAGACCATGGCACCAAGTGCCACGTCCAATCTCCCCTTGAACGCCTCCAGGGATGGTGACTTCACCACCTCCCTGGGCAACCCGTTCCAATGACAAACGACTTGCTCGGTGAAGAACTTCCTCCTCACCTCGAGTCTAAACCTCCCCTGGCGCAGCTTGAGACTGTGTCCCCTTGTTCTGGTGCTGGTTGCCTGGGAGAAGAGACCAACCCCTTCCTGGTTACAACCACCTTTCAGGTAGTTGTAGAGGGCAATGAGGTCACCCCTGAGCCTCCTCTTCTCCAGGCTAAACAATCCCAGCTCCCTCAGCCTCTCCTCATAGGGCTTGTGTTCAAGGCCTCTCCCCAGCCTTGTTGCCCTTCTCTGGACACGTTCAAGTGTTTCGATGTCCTTCTTAAACTGAGGGGCCCAGAACTGGACACAGGACTCAAGGTACTCAAAGTACTCAAGTACTCAAAGTACTATGACTACTTAGTAGTTGAGATGATTTAATTTTTGCCAAACGCCAAGGAATTAATTTACAGTAATCCCTCATTGTTCTGTTTTTGTTAAGGCCTGTCAGATCTGCTGGGAATACTTTAGCAATGTGAAAGGCATAAATAGTCATGATATGGCTAAATAGAGGCTATTTAACTCCCACTATTTTAATTTCAGTTTTTAGCTGATCAGTAAGGAAGTTTTTTTTTAAGTTAAGTTTAAAACATCCTGCTTTAAAAGCCATTTTTGTATTCTGCTGTGGCTTACATTACACTGATGAATCTGCTGCTAGTTGTGTCTGTGGAAATTTATTTTTGAGCAATTAAAAGGCACATGCAGAGAGATAAGATCGTGGTACAGCATAAGTGATTTTAATGTTCTGAGAACACTTTTCAGACTGAAAGACTTATCATCAAATCAATGTTGTCACTAAGCAATAATGCAGAAGTGTAAATCAATGGTCTGGAAATACAGGAGCAATCATGCACAGGCACAAAGTAATCATGGCCTTCCTAGAAGATACATGGTGAGCTCCAGTTAGCTTAAATCACATACTGAATTTAGGCTAAAAGAATTGCTTGCAGTGATGCTGAAAAACACCCTCTTGCCTTGACTGTACAGAAAATGAAATGTTTCATTTACAAAAACTGCTTCATTATACACACAAAATACAGCTCTCCACACTGGGGGAGAATGGACAGCCGCTTGTTTCTTGGTCTACACAAAGCTAAGAGACCAGGTAATCTGAGCTAGAACAGATGGTTTGTGTTCTCACCAACAGTGATGAAAGCTGAAAATAAATAGAACCAATTACAAAGAAGTGTAAAGAAAGCAGACATTGTGAATGTCAAAGAAGTTAGCAGAGTCAGAAGTGAAAGAGTTAATCAAGTTTTAAAAGAGAACTTCAGCTGGATCTCTGCACCAGGCTCAGGCTTCTAACCACCTTGACAAAGAACTAGCTAAGATGCATGCTCCTGCAGACACTTATCTCATTTGTTATGTGCAATGTGTGGCACAGGAATTAAAAAACCAAAACTGAGAACATTCACTAGCAAATAAATGAGTGCATAAACAGATTAAGTACCTAAATCAGGTGAACCTGTTTCTATCCATATAGAGCAAAGAGGAGGAAATTCAGAGCACAAAAAGAAATGTTTTCTAAGTCTTAATTAATTTGATATGCAACCAGTTTTGCTTTCTGTGTTATCAAGATCAGATGCCCTTTTCAACAATACCCTCAGTAAAGGACTACCCAGATGAGAATTCGTAGCCCATGGTTTATAGGATCACATGAAATGGTCTCTTCTAGTCTTAATCCAAGTGTTGTAAATTTTGTTAGCCATATTATCTCCCATTTTGTTTATTTCATGGTTGCCCAAAGAGGCAATTCAAAGCCCATCTAGACATGCCTCTAAAATGGGGTGCTTGGTGCCATGGGTTAGTTGTTTAGGTGGGTTGGATTGGTTGATGGGTTGGACACGATGATCTTGAAGGTCTCTTCCAACCTGGTTTATTCTATGTAATTCTATGTAATTCTAAGCAATCTGCTCTACTTGCCCTTGCTTTAGTAGGGGTCTTGTACTACATAACCTCTAGAGGTGCTATCCTGTGAACAATTTTGTGACTGATTTTAGTTGATCATAACATTAGCATTATAAGGCAATTGCATTTATATGCAAACGGTCAAAATATTTATAGATCTCCTTAGAATTAATTGCACAAAAGATGGAAACTCAGACTCCAGAAATAACCCATATTGCAGTACTCACAGTAGGTAATTAATAATTTGAATGCATTACAAATTTATACATTAATGAGGCACAGTTTGTTTTGTACCTTGAAAAGAAACTTTGTATTGATGTAGCAATAAAGCAAAATCAAATTTCAAACGTAGCGAGGGATGGCTGCACAATGAAAATGAATTGTGGACTTGCATCAAAAAATACTGTAAGAGGACGGGAAGCATGTAGTCTAGAGCAAGTATGATCTTGGCATACAGAGTGTCTGGATAATATGAATGAGTGTTTCTTTGCAAGATAGATTTCCAGACTAATTAGTCCCATTTCCAGCATTTGTACCTCAGGTCAACATTTCTAATTTTTCAAGAGTGCCCAGGTTTGGGGAGGATGGGAGTGTGCAAATGCAATCTTGATGGCTTGCCAGTCGGAAGTTGCTGCAGTGTCTGACAGCCAGTCAGTTCCTGTCATGCTCTTCCACTGCAGCTCTTGGCTGTCTGTTTGTGGCTGTCAACGAGTCAAACATTTCCTGCTCAGCAGCCAGATGGAAAGGAAGTTCCATCTGCTTCCTGGTGCTGGAGGTGGCATGGAGAGAAGGGCGGCCAGTAAAAGCAAATGTACAAAATGAGACAGGATTTGGTGACCTCTCAGAGGAAAGTAATCACCAGTCCTATGTGTAATTAATTACATGATTAGAACTATATCCACAGCCTCAAAACACAAAGGATTAGAAGGTTTAGAGATTCTTAATTCTTGTTTCCGCTTTCCTTCTTAAATGTACCTTGTGATAGGTTTCTGGACTTAGATCAGTCAAAGTTGTATCACTCATCTATCACCTCAATAAAAAAGCTTTTATTGATTAGGATAATTTAATGCTTACGAAAAGTGACAGACAAGTTAGTAGCCTTAAAGCCTTCCTCTTCTAGCATGATTCTCCTCTGAATTTTATGCAGTGCCTCCAAACACTGTTTGAAATCTGTTTCCTGCATCTTTAATCTATTTTTCTCTAATTTTGACTGGTATTGGATCATATACCAGTTGATATAAATCAGCATAGTATCCTAAAATTAATTGAAACTCTGCTGGCTTGCAGGGTTTAAGTCTTTTGCCCAGAAACGGTAGAAACATGGAATCTCTCTGTATGGAGTATAGAAACAGCAGAACTTTCAGGTGGTACATTCATCAAGAGCCATTTCTACTAAATAAACAATTTCTTAGACATTTTGTATTGTCAGAGGAAAGGGTTTTAGTTAGTCTAGGTACCTTAACAAAGAGCCATGTGACTATAGATGTTATTCTGGTCTGCATCCTCCGCTAGAAGAGCAGCCCATTGTTACCAGTGCACTGAGGTATTTTCATTTTGCTCAGAGTTTGCCAGCCTTGCTAACAGAGTGTGTCAATGACAAGACAGCATTATTTTTCACATAAACAATTTCCAGGTGGAGATGCTTATCATTAATGGAGGCAATATGACAAAAAAGTCCAACACAAAACTACAACACATGAAACTGACAGCAAGAGCTTTTAATGTAGGTTTTCTTTAGGAGCTAAGATTCTGTGAAAGAACCCCATGTAACAGTATAGGTTGAGGACTGACCTGTTGGAGAGCAGTGAAGGGGAAAAAGACCTGGGAGACCTAGTGGATGGAAGGTCAACTACAACCCAGCAATGTGCTCTTTATGGCTGAGAAGGCCAATGCCATTCTGGGGTGCATTAGGAGGGGTGTGGTCAGTAGGTCCAGAGAGGTTCTCCTCCACCTCTACTCTGCCCTGGTGAGGCTGCATCTGGAATATTGTGTCCAGTTCTGGGCACCTCTGTTCAAGAAGGACCTCAGGGAACTGCTTGAAAGAGTCCAGCGCAGAGCCACAAAAATGGAGTGGAACATCTTCCTTAGGAGGAGAGACTGAGGGAGCTGGGGCTCTTCAGCCTGGAGAGGAGGAGCCTGAAAGGTGACCTCATTCATGTTTATAAATATGTAAAGGGTGAATGCCAAGAGGATGGAGTCAGGCTCTTTTCAGTGATGCCCAATGACTGGACAAAGGGCAATGGGTGGAAGTTGAGGCATAGGAAGTTCCATGTGAACATGAGGAAGAATTTTTTCACTGTAAGTGTGAGAGAACACTGGAACAGGCTGCCCAAGGCAAGTTGTGGAGTCTCCTGCTCTGGAGATATTCAAGACCCACCTGTATGTTCCTGTGTGATCTGGTATAGGTGATCCTGCTCTGGCAGGGGGGGTTGGATTAGATGATCTTCCAAGGTCCCTTCCAGCCCTTAACAGTCTGTGATTCTAAACTGTGCATTGATCTATAGTGCAAATAATAAATTTATCTGCTTTTCTTTGTTAGCCCAAATTTTGTGGACTTTGCTGATACCCCAATACAGAGTTTACAAGACACCAGTAGCAATGTCACCTAATTAATGAAAAACATAAACATGGTAGATTTTTTTATTTCATAATGGCTTAAATAGTATGAAAGAGTACAAGAAGTAGGTTCATTTTTGGCAGTCTTCAGGTAGGTCATCTGTTTCATAGCTCTGTATTTCCTGTTGACTTCAGTTCATTCTTTTAAATACTAGCAGTTTGGTTTTGGAGCAATTTAGGAGTTGGTTTGGGTTGGGTTTTTTTTCTCTGTTTGCTTGGGGTTTTTGTGTGGTTTTGTTTTGGTTTTCAGTAGCTTTATCACTCCTTTTTATATTTGAAGGTAGTCTTTGACCATTAACTTTGGCTTCGTTGTTATTCTTTTCAGCAATACAGTCAATAAAGTATACAGAACATACTACCAAAGGCAAATTATCTTCTGGCTATGTTGGGGAGCTCTTTATTTTCCTTTTCCCAGGAAAACAGAAACATCTGAGTTGGTGCAATGAATAGTTTATAAACTAGAAATTTTAGGAGTATAGTGTTGTGGCAGTTTTACTGGCTCTACTCAAGACACAATAATCTAGTTACAGGAAAAATATCTTTATCAGCATGCTTGATCCTTTTTCTCCAGTGTTTCAGCTCTCAGTACAGCAGAATTCATCTACTAGGACACTGACAGTAGTAATTGGAGAGAGTTTGGGACAGGATGAGGTAGAGGAGATGTGACCCAGATGTTTTCCACTGCAGTGTTTAGCAATACAAGGCATAAACAATAGAGAAGAAATGTGGATTCCAGCTGAAGTGTTCTGTATTTCTGCAGATACAGGGAGCAGGGAGACTTAGTAGAAAAGAAAACCCAGGAACATCTACCTATAGGACAAAGGTGATGATGAGCAATATTCCAAATGGTTAAGACACCATATTGTTGCTGTACCTTGGAGTGGAAGACGAGATCCGATGCCACTTCACTCTTCAGTCAGCATAATATTATGACATTCTCCTAGGACTTGTTCTAGTCATTCATGAGATATTTAGGAGTCCAGGGATGTTAGTAAGAGAAGGAAGGCATCTACATTTTTATGGACTTCTAGCAGCCACTTTATTAACAACATGTAATAACAACAAATTGCTCAGTAGTATCATACTTTTTTTTGTATCTATTTTGTATACTATTTTTTGTATGCATTGAAACTATACTGCCCATCATTTGATTTTGAAGTGCTGTGGTGCAAGACAAAATTATAGCCAGATTGCTGGCAGGTCTGTGTTAATCTCCAAAAACCTCTTGCTGAGGCCAAGATCAAAACAGAGAAATGGTTAGAAAGATACAATTTAAAGATGTCTTTGAGAATAAAAGGGATTGTTGGCACTGGGCTAGCTATTCAGGACCGAGGACCTTTGTCCTCAGAGTTGGTGCCAATTTGAATGCTTGAACCAGTTTTGGCACAAACTTCTTTGCAATGAGTAACTGAGGACCAAACAGCCATGGAGATTTTAAACAGGGAGCACACAGTTCCTTTTTAGTGAGGTTTTTCTTGGTAAGGTCATTATGTGAACCTGAATCCGTTTGAATTGTGCTGCCCTAGGCTTCTTGAACTGAAATGGCTTACAATGCACTGAAATGTTTCCACTCTTAAAACCCAAAGTGCTCAGTTTTAAAAGTAATTTCTATTACTCACAATACTTTCTCATTTACAATGATTGAAATAAAGTAATTTACAATGACTCTCAGTGTCCAGATGTTAGTTTACAAAGCAATGTATTTTGTAGTTCCTGAGAGAAAGATTTCTTGCAGAAGTGTGGTGGGTGGAAGGGCAAGGCCGAAAAGCCTCCTCCCTTCCCCCTTGTAAAGTAAAAGGGAAAAAAAAATTGAAGGGAAAGGAAAAAAAACTCGCAAGCTGAATTAGCAAAGCAGTGGAGCTATATTTACAAAGCGATGTAGGGTTTGCAGGGGATTATTTACAAATTTACAATATCTACAATATATACAAAGATATACAACCGAGTAACACAGAAATGAGAGTGCCCCCCTCGGCAGAGAGGGGTCCCCCACCTCCGCTCTCCCCTCTCTTCCCCCCCTTTCCCCAGAATGGGATAGAAAGAGAAAGAGAGGAAAAAAAAGTTAGAAGCAGTTCGTGTTAATTGGAAGGGAGTTAGTATACAGGCCTGGTGTCTGGATTTCAAGGACGAGGCCTTGGCAGAAAGCCCAGCACAGAGATAGATGCAGAGCTGCTGCACCGTAGAAAGGCGGAAGCAAGACTGATAGGAAAGTCGTGGAAATGTCCAGTTCACTCCCAGTTCCGAAAAGTGCTTCCTCCCACTCGTCCAATGAAATTAGTTTAGACTATTCCTTCCGTTTACCAACTTCCGTCCACCATATTCCCTTTCTTAAGGGGGCAGCGTCAACCGACCACAGTCCACCCCTTCTAAACAATTTCATTGGCTGTTCATACTGTCCATCCAATCCAAAACGATATTTACAGTTCATGAGTAAAGTTCATAGTCCATTCCGGCTATGCTCAGATGTAGATGATTCAAAAGTCCAAGAAAATCAGAAAATGAGAAAAATGGAAAACAGTTCATTTCTTCACTGACGAAGCGAAGAAAAGGGAAACAGGGATTCTCAGGGTCTCTTAGTTGACTCAGGGCTCTCAGGGATCTCAGGGTTCGTGCACCGTAGATTCCTCGTTGATTCTTCCTTTGGACGCGATGTAGCTGTACAACAGTTAGAAGTTAACCTCTTTCAGCTAAAGTTAGATTTCTTTGTGGAATACACTGAATTTCACCATTCTCTTGCATTACCCAATAAGTGTGACCCGGACCTTCAGCTGAAACCACCCCTCGGACAGGTTTAGCCTCTCCTGAGGGTGAAAATACCCAAACAGTTTTACCTAACAGATTCTTTTCTCTAACAACAGGAACTCTATCACCTTCCACTTTCCGTAGCAAATCTGAATGTGCAGGTCCAGCTCGGTTCACTGAACCTCTACTATTTACCAGCCAGGTTGCTTGTGCTAAATGTTTTTCCCAGTTTTTCAAAGATCCACCTCCCATGGCTTTGAGAGTGGTCTTCAACAAACCGTTGTAGCGTTCAATCTTCCCTGAAGCTGGTGCATAGTAGGGAATGTGGAATATCCACTCAATACCGTGCTCTTTTGCCCAGTTCTTTACAAGGTTGTTCTTGAAATGAGTTCCGTTGTCTGACTCAATCCTCTCTGGAGTTCCGTGTCTCCACAGGATCTGTCTCTCCAGACCGAGAATGGTGTTGCGTGCAGTTGCATGTGGAACTGGATAAGTTTCCAACCATCCAGTCTTTGCCTCTACCATAGTAAGCACGTACTGCTTACCAGAACGAGAACGTGGTAGAGTGATGTAGTCAATCTGCCAAGCTTCACCATACTTGTACTTGGACCATCTGTCACCATACCACAAGGGCTTAAGTCGTTTTGCCTGCTTAATAGCGGCACAAATGTCACAGTCATGGATGACTTGTGTGATAGCATCCATGGAAATGTCTATGGATCTGTCACGAGCCCATTGGTATGTTGCATCTCTACCTTGATGTCCTGATGAATCGTGAGCCCACCGAGCTAAGAATATCTCACCTCGGTGTTTCCAGTCAAGATCAAGATTAGAGTCCATGTCTACTTGAGAAACTCTTGCAGCTAGATCTGCCTGATGGTTGTGTTGCTGTTCCTCAGTAGCTTTGCTCTTAGGAATGTGAGCATCGATGTGTCTCACTTTCACTGGAATTCTCTCGATTCGATCAGCAATGTCCTGCCACAGGTTGGCTGCCCAAATGGGTTTTCCTTTTCTCTGCCAACCACTCTTCTTCCAGTTCTTTAGCCAACCCCATAGAGCATTGGCTACCATCCATGAGTCGGTGTAGAGATAAAGCTTTGGCCATCTCTCACGTTCAGCTACGTCGAGAGCTAGCTGGACAGCTTTTACCTCTGCGAACTGACTGGATTCTCCTTCTCCATCTTTCGCCTCTGCAACTCGGCGTGTTGGACTCCACACTGCAGACTTCCACCTTCGCTTGTTTCCAACAAGACGACAGGAACCGTCTGTGAACAAAGCATATTTCTTTTCATCATCAGAAAGGTCATTGTAAGGAGGAGCTTCCTCAGCACGAGTTACTTTCTCCTCTGGAGGTTTAGCACAGTTGATACCTTCAGGCCAACTTGAGATCACCTCCACTAGACCAGGTCTTTCAAGATTTCCCATTCGAGCTCTCTGTGTTATCAGAGCCATCCACTTAGACCATGTTGAGTCTGTGGCATGATGTGGTGTGGAACCTTTGCCTTTGAACATCCAATTCAAAACTGGTAATCTGGGAGCTAGAAGAAGTTGTGATTCAGTTCCAATCACTTCAGAAGATGCTTTTACTCCTTCATAGGCAGCTAAGATTTCTTTCTCTGTTGGAGTATAGTTAGCCTCTGAACCTCTGTAACCTCGACTCCAGAAACCAAGAGGCCGTCCACGTGTCTCACCTGGAGCTTTTTGCCACAAGCACCAGGTTGGACCATTGTCACTTGCAGCCGTGTACAAAATGTTCTTAATGTCTGGACCATCTCGGACTGGTCCCAGACCCATTGCTTGAATTACCTCTTGCTTTATTTGGTCAAAGGCTGCTTGTTGTTCAGGTCCCCAGTGGAAATGGTTTCTCTTTCGAGTCACATCATACAGAGGTTTCACAATCTGACTGTATCCAGGAATGTGTAGTCTCCAAAATCCCACTATCCCCAAGAAACGTAGGGTCTCTTGCTTGTTTGTGGGACTTGCCATGGTAGAGACTCTATTTACCACATCCACTGGAATGTGTCGACGTCCATCCTGCCAGCGCACTCCCAGAAATTGAATCTCTGTGGTAGGTCCTTTCACCTTGTCTCGCTTGATGGCAAAACCTGCATTCAGAAGAATGTCAATGATTTTGTTACCTTTCTCGAAGACTTCCTCAGCAGTTTTACCCCAGACGATGATATCATCGATGAACTGGATGTGTTCTGGAGCACTGCCTTTCTCCAGAGCATCGTGGATCACTGCATGACAGATGCTTGAGCTGTGGATCCAGCCCATTGGCAATCTGTTGAAAGTGTACTGGATTCCTCTCCAGGTGAAAGCAAATTGAGGCCTGCATTCCTCTGCTATGGGAATAGAGAAAAATGCATTAGCAATGTCTATGGTAGCATACCATTTGGCCTCTTTGGATTCCAGCTCATACTGTAGTTCCATCATGTCTGGTACTGCTGCACTCATAGGTGGTGTCACTTCATTCAGGGCTCGGTAGTCTACCGTCAGACGCCAGTCTCCGTTCTGCTTCCGCACAGGCCACACTGGACTGTTGAAAGGTGAATGAGTTTTGCTGACGGCTTTCTGACTTTCCAACTGACGAATCAGATTCTGAATGGGCAACAAAGAGTCACGGTTGGTTCTGTATTGTCTGTGATGCACAGTCTGAGAAGCAACCGGCAATTTAATGTCCTGTATCTTATGTTGTCCCACAACTGCAGATTCATCAGAAAGTTCAGGTCTGGCAGACAGCTTCAATTTTTGTCCATCAATTTCTATAGAAGCTACTCCAAAAGCCCATTTGTAACCTCTAGGGTCTTTGAAACGCCCTTCTCTCAGAAAATCAATTCCCAAAATACAAGGTGCATCAGGTCCGGTCACAACTGTATGCTTCCTCCATTGTTTACCAGTTAGACTTATATTAACCTCGACCTTACTTAACTCTTGAGATCCACCAGTGACTCCCAGAATAGTTATAGACTCCGATCCCTGATAATTTGATGGTATTATGGTGCACTGAGCTCCTGTGTCAACCAAGGCCCTGTACTTCTGAAATTGTGAAGTGCCAGGCCACTGGATGTACACATCCCAATAGATTCTGTTATCTCTGTTATCCCTCTCCTCCCCCTGGCGGGAGGCAGGGCACCCCTAGTTATGGGGAACATGTGCACATGTGCATTGCACATATTGTGCAGGGTTATAACTTTGCATGTTATAACTGGAGCCACTGTTGGAGCCATAAGAGTTGTTCTGGGGAACTGTGGATGTAACAGCTACCCTTCTGGTATTGCTACCTTGGGTTCTGCCACTTTGCAATTCCCTCAGTCTCCTGAAAAGATTAGAAGTTGGTTGGCCATCCCAGCGGTTCATGTTCTCACCAAACTGATCACGCAGAGTTATCCAAATAGTTCTACGTGATTGCCTTGGTGGTCTGTTTTGGAATGTCCTGTTTTGGAATGACCTGTTTTGGAATGTCCTGTTTTGGAATGACCTCCTTGGAGGACGTGTATTCCTCACAGATGAAACTTGTACCCATCTGGAGGAAGAATTGAAATTATCCCTTTGTGCCAATTGGGATATGGAATTTCTAAATTCATTTTTCAGATCCTTCATGCAATTCTCAATCTTTCCAGACAGAGTTTCAATGGCTGAAACCAAAGAACCACGTGTCATGCTATCCTCCAATTGTCTCATTTGATCACTGAATTGGCCAACCGTAGGAGAAGCTCCACCATAACTTCTTGACACAATTCTGCTTGCCAGAATGTTTGCATAATTAGAAGGAGCAAGTTTGATGATCTTTTTAGCAAGACCAATACCCACAGGAACGTCATCAGGATTCAGAGTTTCATGTTCACCATAGAGTAGCTCTCTAACAGCAAATTCTCTCAAGCGCTTAATTCCCTCATCTATGGTAGTCCAGGGTTTAGGATTCCATGGAAGATCATCTCGGGAAGGGTATCTCAGGGCAACCGCTATTAAGAGGCGTATCCACAGATTAACCTTACCGAGAGCTTCGCCTAGATGTCTATCTATTCCATTGTCCCTTGAGAGAGTTCCTAACTGAGCTGCTGACTTGTCTCCAACTGTTAGAGCTGAAGCACCTGTATCATAACATCTACTAAGCCAAGCTAGAACTGGCTCCTTATCTGCCCTGGTGAAATCTTTACGGACATTTCTCAATTCCTCCCGTGGTGACGAACAGTCCGTAATATCATCTTCCTCCTCATCTCCCTGAATTCTTTGCCCATAAAATCCTGCTGTCATCCTCCTAAGGATCTCTTTAAGCTGAGAACCACCTTTGCCAGCTGCTTTCCTAGCTTCATCTCTATCCTGCTTTGATCTCACTAGGTTAGCTAGATCTTTAAAACAAACCTTCTCTTCCTCCTGAGCAGGATCTTTTACAGTAGAGGGCCCCTCACCAGGATCAGTCTCCTCCTCTTCTTCTCCATCTTTGCCCTTTCCAGCTCTAGTCTTTAAAGGAGCCACCTTAACTGGAGCTGTGTTTGAATTTACGGCCACCTTAATGGAAGCTGACAGGTCCTGAGATAAATCAGCTGCTGGGGCAGTGACTTCCGGTCCCACCGAGGGAGTGGGTGGAAGTGACGTTGCTCCATTAATGGCCGACGGAGAAGAAGAAGAAGGAGAAGGAGTGGGAGAAGGAGTAGGCGCCATGTTGATACCAGCCGATGCCCTTGGCTGCTTGCTAGAATCAGCAGAAAAGTCATTTAGAGCTGCTTTACCAATTAACTTTTTAGCCTTCTTTTTGACTGACACGGGTTCTCCACAGTCCTCATCACTAGATGACTCTGGGACTGATCGAGAGCCACGGCGTTTTCTTTTTGATCTAGTTTTAATAACAAAACAAGCTCTGGACACCTTTCTCTCTCGCCGCAAAGAGACCAGCAGATACACGTTAATTATCACTGAGAGCAGGATTATACATATGAAATAAATCACCTTTGGATCCCAGGCATCACCTAAAGTTACTGTCTCCTCAGGCGGAATCTTAAAACCCTTTATCTCAATTGGGAGAGTGGTGGAGGTAACATTCCTGTATCTCACTGGCCATAATAAATTAATACATTTTCCATACCATAATTTAACTCTATACATAACCCACATATAAATTGTCCGCACCAAATATTTACCCAGGTAATCCAGAATCAAACCCAAACAATACCTGTAAACCAGAGCCCCAAAAATTGAAAAGAATAATCGCTCCACAAACCACAATACCTTCATGTTTGCTAATTCAGCTAGAAAACACTAAATCAATCAAATAATAAATTGAACTAATTATCTGCCGCACGTTGGGTACGCCAATAAAAAAAATGGTGGTGGGTGGAAGGGCAAGGCCGAAAAGCCTCCTCCCTTCCCCCTTGTAAAGTAAAAGGGAAAAAAAAATTGAAGGGAAAGGAAAAAAAACTCGCAAGCTGAATTAGCAAAGCAGTGGAGCTATATTTACAAAGCGATGTAGGGTTTGCAGGGGATTATTTACAAATTTACAATATCTACAATATATACAAAGATATACAACAGAGTAACACAGAAATGAGAGTGCCCCCCTCGGCAGAGAGGGGTCCCCCACCTCCGCTCTCCCCTCTCTTCCCCCCCTTTCCCCAGAATGGGATAGAAAGAGAAAGAGAGGAAAAAAAAGTTAGAAGCAGTTCGTGTTAATTGGAAGGGAGTTAGTATACAGGCCTGGTGTCTGGATTTCAAGGACGAGGCCTTGGCAGAAAGCCCAGCACAGAGATAGATGCAGAGCTGCTGCACCGTAGAAAGGCGGAAGCAAGACTGATAGGAAAGTCGTGGAAATGTCCAGTTCACTCCCAGTTCCGAAAAGTGCTTCCTCCCACTCGTCCAATGAAATTAGTTTAGACTATTCCTTCCGTTTACCAACTTCCGTCCACCATATTCCCTTTCTTAAGGGGGCAGCGTCAACCGACCACAAGAAGTTAACTAGAACCTATTCATCTTTTCTTATCAACAGTTGCTTCAGCAGATAATTACATTGAGATTTAGGATGAAGGAGAATGAAACAGAGCTATTATCTGATATTGTCTCATCTCTGCAAGCAATTATATAAACCAAAGATATACTAAAAAATGAAACTCTGAGATTAGGCTATGAAATGCTAGAATTTAAGATGCCAATTAGTCTTATAGCTAAACTCTCAAGCTCCTTGACCAAGCCTGTCGTTACTTGATCAGTTATGATTATGCTGATAATCTTTATCATTCCTCTCTGTAACCTGCTTTTGTACACTGCTTTCATGTCCTATCTCATGCCTTATTTCTATCCCACTCAATAGTACCCACAACTTATTCCCATCTCAACAGACTCCTCTCCCCCTCCCGAAGTTCTTTTTCCCTCCCCTTTTAAATCCCTAAATCAGAAGTATCACTGCAACTTCAAACAAGTGTTTGCTCACCTTGGTTTAGGTGCTTCAACCTAACACTCAGAGCACAAGTCATGAGAGCATCATGTTTAGTCCTTTGGTGATGACATCTTTGAGGAATTTGTGGTCGGTTGAAGTTTCCCCCTCAACATTAACTTTGCCAGCCCAACTCAGTTAGAAGCAAACGAAGCTGTATTTACAAGCAAAATCTACTCTCTACGATGGAATGCAATGAATGTGTACAAAATACACAGTATTTACAATATTATACAGATACTTACAATTAGCAAACAACACAAAAATCCCCTGGCCAGCAACCAAGGAAGCTGTTCCACTGTCTCCCGCTATCCCAAGGGAGAAAGGAGTGGAGAGAGAAGCAGTGGGTTAGACTTAGCCAAGGCCAGCCAAAGCATGTTGGTGATTCTGTGAAAATGTGCTTACTCCTCTCTCCCTCCCTTCCTCCTTACCTCCTTTCCTCCTGCCCTTCCCTCTCTCCCTCCACCTATACTTGAAAGTGTCTGGGGAACTGAACTTTCAGTATTCAACTGCTTCGTTAGATGGTCAGAGGATGGAGTAGAAGGCATAAGCAGAGCAATCAAAAGTGCCTGCTGTTGTCACTGAAGTTCACTAATAATAAGCAATTCTATATATTAGTGATGATAATCTTGAACAGATTCATATCTATTTTCTTTCATACCTCCCTTAGTCCAACATATAGCCTGAAGGGTTAAATTCTAGTAAGTTCAGTGGAACTGGTCAGTGCTGTTTAAACCACCAAGTTTTAGCTTGATATTCCTCATATGTTACAGATGTACACCTATTGCTTAACTTCAGATTTCTCAGGCTTTAAACAGCTTTTGAGTGGTTCTTTCTGAAACATTGGAAGGAACATTTTTCATTCCAACGTTCTAAAAACACCCAGAAAAAACAACATAAAGCCAAACCCCCAATCCCCAAACCATTATTTCCAAGAAAACAAAAAGGAAAAAGTCCCATTGTAGTCTGTTACATTGGTGGAAGGACATCAAGAACAGAATTTGATTTGTCCTTCAAAATAAAATCGCAGCATTTTTGTTGTATGACATTTTATTACATTTAATTTTGGAGACGTTCATGGACATGGGAAACGATCATTTGTTCAGGGGACCCCAGCATGTGTTATTCCATTTAAGCCAGAGTGTCCAGATGAAAATTAACTGCCCCTTCAGAGTTCACAGGACGTTCACATTGGCTCAATTTCTTTATGAAAGAATAGAATAGAATAGAATAGAATAGAATAGAATAGAATAGAATAGAATAGAATAGAATAGAATAGAATAGAATAGAATAGAATAGAATTAACCAGGTTGGAAAAGACCTTTGAAATCATCGAGTCCAACCTATCACCCAACACCATCTAATCATCTAAACCATAGTACCAAGCATCCCATCCAGTCTCTTCTTAAACACCTCTACTGATGGTGACTCCACCACCTCCCTGGGCAGCCCATTCCACTGGCCAATCACTCTTTCTGTGAAGAACTTCTTCCTAACATCCAGCCTAAACCTCCCCTGGTGCAGCTTGAGACTGTGTCCTCTTGTTCAGGTGCTGGTTGCCTGGAAGAAGAGACCAACCCCCACTTCGCTACAACCTTCCTTCAGGTAGTTGTAGAGGGCAATAAGGTTTCCCCTGAGGCTCCTCTTCTCCAAGCTAAGCAACCCCAGCTCCTTCAGCATTTTTTATTTTGCCTTAGTTAGGACAGTTGGTATCTCAAAAGCACCACACAGGATTCATTTTTGTTTGGTTTTGTCATTTTGGGAAGTTTTCCCCTGTAGAATGGACATCTATATATATATCATGGTTACACTGCTTTAGAGAAATGAAAAGAAGATACTGGAGTTTAAACAGTAGTCTATATCCTTTGTCAGCAAAAAATCCAAAAGCAGCCCAAGTAAAAGATTTTCTTAACTCCCAAGGAACATTATCTGTCTCTGGAAAAAAAAAAGTGTTGAAAATTCACCTGCTGTGGCTCAGCATTGACATCTCCTCTGCCACCTCTCCCTGTGAAGTGCTGGATAGAAATGGTCTCTGAAGTGTGTAAATAAGGGCAAAGATTTCTGACAGCAGCACGGAATTTATTTGCATCTCAAGAATTTGCCAGAATTGCAGACAGATTAGCATAACACCTAACTTGTGCCATTCTTAAACCATTTAAAGATGTTCAGCTGCCAATGTTAGTAACAGGAAGAAGTTTGTATACTTTGTGTACCAAATGTACTCTCTACAACTACCTGAAGCGAGGTTGTAGACAGGCGGATGATGGTCTCTTCTCCCAGGCAAGCAGCACCAGAACAAGAGGACACAGTCTCAGGCTGCACCAGGGGAGGTTTAGGTTGGCTGTTAGGAAGAAGTTCTATACAGAGAGAGTGATTGCCCATTGGAATGGGCTGCCTGGGGAGGTGGTGGAGTCGCCGTCATTGGAGGTGTTCAGGAGGAGACTTGATGGGGTGCTTGGTGCCATGGTTTAATTGATTAGGTGGGTTGGATTGGTTGATAGGTTGGATGCAACGATCTCAAAGGTCTCTTCCAACCTGGTTTGGTTTATTCTAAATTCTAAATAAATCCTTAGGCTCTGATGGTGTCAGGTGGTGGGGAAAGTCCACAGTGTTTGCTTAATGCTTGTGGTTTTGCTTGCCATCAGTATTCCATCATAGATATCCTCAAAACATTTGAGTAGACTACATTCAACCCTAATGCAGACAGTGTCTCCTGATTTCACTTACCGAATTATTGCTGCAAGTATTTCAGACACCCCGTCATCATATAACATTCCTCTGGCAGGAATTCATTTGTTTACATGAAAAACTTCTCATGTATTTTAGGATTTGTATTCCCTCCCCACCCTCTGGTATAGCAGAGGAAAACGAAGGTTTTGCAAATAAAAATACCAACATTCATCGAGCAGTCCTTCAGAAATAGGGTTCAATTCTGTCAGAAAAGTTTGATTTGGATTTTAGTACATTTAAGAACAGATCTCGCCTTTTGCAGCAAGAAATCTGAGAGTGGCATGTACAGTCATGCCAACAGCATGCTGTCTTTGATATGGACCAATACTAGCTGCTTCAGAAAATGTTACGGCTGGCCACAGAAATGTTCTTCTTAACCCACGTTAATTGGATGTTGGTATCTGCCTTGAGGCCTAACTCCACAAACTCCTGCAGACTCTTCAGAAATGCTTATTTTGGATGTTCTCATTCTCCATACACATCGGTGACTTCTTTAGAATTCTGCTGGACTCTTGACCTAAATGATACTTGGTGGCATGAATTCCAGGCTAACTGCATGTTCTGGGTAGTTATTCATATTTCATTCCTCACACCGCATTTGGAAAGCAAAATTTGGGTTAAGCTATGTATACCAACTCTACACTGGTTTTTTTTAGAGTAAAAGAGTGTCACCAAGATCAACAGTTCAAAGATTAATCTAATAAAAGAGATCCCATTCAGTGATGAACAAAACACAGTATCTCTCTCTCTTTTTTTTCCCCCCAATTAAAGTGTTGCTTGAACAACATTCTAGCATTAAGACTGAAGGCAGCAAAAGAAAGATTAGGCCAAATATAGAAAGTGATGTGGTTTGGTTATGAATATGATAGAGAAGTAAAATATGGTTAATAAGGTGTCTGTCTGTTTTGCACTGGCAGTGCATGCATCTGATATTTAATGTTGGTAAACAGGTCCTCCTTATGTATGATCAGTTCACTTCTATTTTGGAAGCATTGAAACCTTCTTGCACAAGCCCAGTATTTTTACACCTATTTTGAGTCTCTTAAAGTCATAGGAATTAAAGTCCTGTACCAAGCTGTAAAAGAAATATCTAGTGATAAATATGTATAAGAGAGTTAATCAATATAAATCTAAGATTTTATTGTGCCTTTATCCTGAAGATTCTTGCAGGTGTTAGCTATGAATCTTTCTGCTTAGCAGGTGTTGAATATCACTGAAGTAGAATGATAGTAGTTTACACAATGTCTGAATTCCTTAGTGTAATACAAATCTAATGCAGAGCACTGGAGAACTGTGCTTACTATAGTGATCTTCTGTATCTGCACACTTATTTACTATCTGAGTTGGAAGCTGAAGCTTCCTCAACATCTGCAGAGTACAAACTGCCTATATGATCACTACTCTATTAAAACTGGGGGTTATGGGGGTGTTTGCTCCAGAGAGACCGAGGCTTGTGTGGCATTTCCTCAGTGCTGCACAAATAGATAGATTTTTTGTGGGTAAAAAATGCAGCTGGAGCCTACTGGTGACTGAGTGGCCAAAGCAGCTGCAGAAAATGCCCCTTTCTGGGAGCATGGTGCATGTCTTCTTCACTGACTGCCTACTCTAGCTCCTGCACCTGTTTATCGACAGCTCCCACTTTTCTTGGCTCTCTTTTCCCTTATATTTTGAAACTTATCCTTGGCTAAAACAATGCTATTTAAAACATTTTGTAAAGCCAGAGATGGATGAGCTAACCCAAAAATTTCAAGGAATCTAATTCTCTCTCTTGCTATGTTCCTTTTTCTCTGTTTTCCATTTGTTTTTCATAAGGGCTTCAGGATAAGGCCTGCGTTATTTTGATGTTTGCAAATTATCTACCATAACGTGATACACTTCACATTTTTGCCTACCTTAAAAAGTAATTTATTGTTCAGACACCACAATTCGTTACCATTGTAGGCATCCATAAGGGAACAGGCTTCTCAGAGAAGTGGTAGAGTCGCCATCCCTGTTCAAGAAGCATGTAGATGGGGCCCTTTAGTGTATGGTTTAGTGGTCATGGTGGTTGGGCTATGGTTGACCTCGATCATCTTTTCCAGCCTTAGTGATTCATATACTTCAGTGTTTCATACACTGTGTTATTTTAAGAAGGACATTGAGACACTTGAACATGTCCAGAGAAGGGCAACAAGGCTGGTGAGAGGCCTTGAGCACAAGCCCTATGAGGAGAGGCTGAGGGAGCTGGGATTGTTTAGCCTGGAGAAGAGGAGGCTCAGGGCTGACCTCATTGCCCTCTACAACTACCTGAAAGGTGGTTGTGGCCGGGAAGGGGTTGGTCTCTTCTCCCAGGCAACCAGCACCAGAACAAGGGGACACAGTCTCAAGCTGTGCCAGGGGAGGTTTAGACTCGAGGTGAGGAGGAAGTTCTTCACCGAGCGAGTCATTCGTCATTGGAATGTGCTGCCCAGGGAGGTAGTTGAGTCACCATCCCTGGAGGCGTTCAAGAGGAGATTGGACGTGGCACTTGGTGCCGTGGTCTAGTCATGGGGTCTGTGTTGATAGGTTGGACTCGATGATCTTCGAGGTCCTTTCCAACCTAAGTTACACTGTGATACTGTGACAGCCATGACAACTATGATGATTTGCTTTCATGATGTTACAATTGTTGCCTAAAGCCTTCATCTGCATAATTCAGTATTTCATTTTTCATCTGGAGAAAGGATAGGATGGAAGAAAGGGACATCTCTTTTTTTTTCTTCAGTTGAAATTTTGTTTTCACAAATAGTCACAAGCACATTAGCCAAAGATCTAAAAAAAACAATCAGAGATTAAGTTACTTTGAGATTTCTTTAATAGTGTGGTGTCATTAAAAATAAGGAAGATTTGATAAAGGCAATACATAAAATTAATCTTGTCTATGCCTGTTAAAAACATACATCATAGCAATAAGATTTTTAAAATATATATATGTCATGGTAGGGTCAAATGAGCCCAGCACAAAACCCAGGCAGACCCTGATGTGTCTAGACATGGTCTCCCCCTACCCCTTCTTTTCTGCAGAAAGTCAAGGTAACACAGGAAAAGGAGCAAAAGGGACAGGACCATGAGTGTCTGGTAAACAAGTCTGCTTCTGGGTTAAGAGCATGTGTACTGGCTACTGCTCCTGCCTGACCAGGCCTATGTTTCTGCCTTTTGTGGCTACAGCACAGCAGAATCCCTTTTCGTTGGGTAATTATGTGCTGGCTTCAGTTGCCCTATTGGCCCAATTGAATCTTAGGCAAGATATATATACAGGCTGATTTCTAGTCGCCTTGCCTCGCTTGAACCTACTTGGACCTATCTTGCTCGAAGTTGCCTCGAGTTGTCTCTCCTTGAGTTGCCTGATCCAGAGCCTGGGACAAAGCCACAAGCCTACTCATTGCAAGCTTAGAGAATAAACTTTATTAGAATAAACTTTATTAGAATAAACCAAACCAGGTTGGAAGAAACCTTCAAGATCATCGTGTCCAACCCATCAACCAATCCAACACACCCAAACAGCTAACCCATGGCACCAAGCACCCCTTCAAGTCTCCTTCTGAACACCTTCAATGACGGCGACTCCACCACCTCCCCGGGCAACCCATTCCATAGCGCAATCACTCTTTCTGTATAGAACTTCTTCCTAACATCCAACCTGAACCACAACCTGAAGCCACAAGCCATGGAGCTGGACTCAAGCTTTGCTTCCCCTTGCAACTAGAATTTTGCCATGCCTCAGTTTACCCAGGAAAGCCAAGAGCCCTTTGTGATAGCGTTGTAAACTACCCACCGTCCTGCCTAAGCCTTACCAGCCCTGAGACCATGTGGCATCCCTGCCAGCAGCCAGCTGTGCCTGGCACACGAGAGCATCCCAAAACCTCAACAGCTAATACACAGCATCAGCACGCCCCACTTGGGTGGAATCATCTGTGAGTAATTAATTCATTGCCTCTTTGGCTTAGCAGTTCTTATTGAGTCTCCCCACCCTGTGGTCGAGCACCATTTCGCTCCCAGGGATTCCCTCTGTTATTTTCTCCTGGTTTGCATAAAATCGTTAAAACTGTTATATTTGCCCATATACTGCACATTCCCACTGTAAATACATATTCTAAACATACATTGAACCTATGTAATAATTTTTGGCAATGTTTCATATTAACAAAAAGTTATTCATATTTTTATTAATATTCACATTTGCCATATCATTCATTGTCCAAATAATTCCATAACAATATAGGAAAGGATAAGAAAATCTCTCCATTTATGTATCCTAGGAAAATATTTGTTTGCTAAGTACAGGCTAAGCATTTTTTCCTGCCTTTTCTAGGAATAGGCCCTTGTCTCTCTGCAGTTAGCCAAAATGGATACCTGGTTTATGTAGGTTAAAGGTGCCTTAATTTAATAAACCTCTGTCCATTGTACTTTCTCTGTATGCTTCTGGCCAGATGTGCGTTACTAACACAGTGGTTTCCATCTTGACTTTTCCAGCTTCATCTGAATCATTCATATGGGCTGCGCAGGGTTGTTAGTAATCCTGTAGAGATAGGACACTTAGAAGGAAAACCTCTTTCTTCTGTTCCTGTTAGTGAAGGCAAGATCTCCATGTCAAAGGGTACAAGGTGGCAACAAGTAGTTTAGGTTGTTTGTTAATTCTGACCATTTGCATGGTGCAGTTTATGAAGTGACACCAAAATAAGTTGTATTTCAGTTCTATTGCGCTGTCTGTGGATTGATGTGCAAAGGAAAGAGCAAACCCAAAGGCTGGGATAATAATAATAGATAACCTCTTAAAATAGCTTCATTATCTGAAAAATGTACCTGGAATCAAAGCCTAAGTCTCACAGATTGGTATTCTGGTCTTACTCCTCACTCTTGACTCTTCTGCCCCTAAACAGCTAAGGTCTATATATACTGGGACTTCAACACAGGATGATATTTACAACATAGCTGTTTAAGTTACCTCTCTCATATATGTGCTTTACACCCATTGAGTCTGCTTTGCTGTATCTGTTCATGTTTCAGTTGTTCTAACCTGGCAGGTTTGTAATCCACAGCCTAAACTATGAGCCATTCCTCATAGTTTACAGCCTCAGTTCAGCTGCGCAGGCAAATGAAAGTGGGATTCATTTAAGAGTGAGAACAAAGACTCATCCATCAACATAAAAGCCACAGGGCTTCCATTTATTCAGCTCTTAACTTTCTTGTTAGCAGGGTAGAGAAGGAGGCAAGGGGCAGACACAGTAGAAAAATTGCTCTAAGTCCAGATCAACTGGACTTAGATTAGGCATTAGAAGACACTGAACTAGGACAACAGAAGCTATAATGAAGGTGCTATGGGAGCATAAGTACATTGATTGAGGGGTTTTGAGGAACTAAGAAAAGACTTTTTAAAAGGTGTGAAAAAATGTTGAAGACATTCAGACAATGGGCTGTTCTGCCAGCTGGGTTTAACAATAGCCATGTTTTCATACTCCATTGTTTGGAAAAGAAGGTACAGGAAAAGGTTGCATGACCCTGTACTGAATGTATTCTACCCAGCAACAGGCTTTATACATCCTATTTGTAAGGTCTTTCTAAGCAATTTTTCTTTCATAAAGGGATTCACCACATAATCTTTTGGAGAGTTCTCCCTTGAGTGTATCATATCCTGAGACTGACCCCCTGAATTCAGGGCAATTTCAGAATGAGTCTGAGCCTTCACAGGTGGTTACCAGCCCTCACCCTCCAGAAACCTGAGGAAGTTATTGGGGACATGCTGCTTATCCACCTCCCTGATTATCAAGTTCCTTAAGGGCAAGGGGGTTCAGAGGAGGACTATATGTGGACCAGCATTCTTGGGACACTAGAGAACAAGAAGAGAATATTAGTATCAGGAAACCAAATACTGATTTTCAGATCATCAGCTGTCATGTACCTACGCATAAACCCACATGATGGCATCTGTAATGCCAGTTCTAAAAGTTACAGGTATCTGACCTAATTTCCTAAGACAAGTCTTCATTATCACTCTCTGACAAAATCTCTGGAGAAATGATAACCTTCAGGAAACATAAACCACAGGGATGGGAAGGGGAATGGAAAAGGGGCAGCTGCTTGCAGTGAAAGATGATGAATAGGGGAAACAGTCTCTATGTGATGGCTATCTGCTCCACAAGACATTGGTGGAAATAACTTTTCAAGGAAGAGGAAGGAAGATTTTTGCAGTGAATAAAAGACTAACAAACTGCTAAGTATGTTTAAAAGCACACACACTGACTTGTTATGTAAATGAACATTTAAATGGGATGAAGATTAAGATTTTGTAAGAATATCAAGATTTCCCTGAAACTGTCTCAGGGGAAGTCAGAATAGATTATTAATACCTGTGCTTTTTTCTGCCTTCAGCACTAATTAGTTTATGTTGAAACTACTGACACCTGTCCCAAGTTTTTACGTTAGCAGAACTCAAGAGGTGAAGTTACTGCTCTCTATTAGCAGAATCAAAGCTACTGTGGTATCAGCACTGCAGGGGTCGCGATAGCGCAGGGATATGTGAGAGGCCAAGCTAATAGGGAAACACATAGTTTCCTTGGATAGCTGAGGAAAACAGACAAGATTTACAGTTCACATGCCTTTCCTTGTCAGCACTCCAATAGCCAAGCTGAGTGAGGGTCAAGCTCAAGCATTCAGCTCATATTGATGCCTGAAATTGCTAAGCAAAATTTGAGAGCCTGATTGCTTGCAGTTCTGTCTCTCTCCACCTGCTGTTTGCTCTGTCTCCTGCAATGACAAGATAAGCCACCACTGAAGTGTATATGCACATGAGCAGAGGGCAAAACTGCCAGCCAGTGCTTGTCTTTCATTGCAGAACACATTCAAATCCATGGAAGAAGATCACTATAAAAGATGTTGGTATTTATTTTATGGTATTACAAGTACAGCAGCTGCTAGACAGTATGTGACATCATCTGATATGATCTCAGTGAGATTTGCTATTAGTTCTAGGCACTGACTTCTTGGATAAACCTTGTATAAAATTGGTGTATGCAAAATGAGCTGGGCAAAAATACTTGTCTTATTGAAAGTGCCAGTGAAGTATGTTAAAAACGTTTTCTTAGATTTCAGCTCTAATAAATTAGCCAGGCAGTTAGCTTTGAAATTAAACCCAAGCAGAAAATACATTTTTGAATAATTTCAATATTGCTTCTTTTTCTCCTCAAAGGATAACAAAAACATACCCTTCCTTCCTCAATTGCTTTTCAGAAATATTCAAACATTATGTTATACAATTCAACTCCAAATTTTGTGTGAGCAGCAGGGAAGTCATTGTGCCCCTCTACTCAGCACTGGTTAAGCCACACTTTGAGTACTGTGTCCAGTTTAGGGCCCCTCAGTTTAAGAAGGACATTGAGACACTTGAACGTGTCCAGAGAAGGGCAATGAGGCTGGTGAGAGGCCTCGAGCACAAGCCCTATGAGGAGAGGCTGAGGGAGCTGGGATTGTTTAGCCTGGAGAAGAGGAGGCTCAGGGAAGACCTTATTGCTCTCTACAACTACCTGTAAGTTGGTTGTAGCCAGGAGAGGGTTGGTCTCTTCTCCTAGGCAACCAGCACCAGAACAAGAGGACACAGTCTCAAGCTGCACCAGGGGAGGTTTAGGCTTGAGGTGAGGAGAAAGTTATTCACAGAGAGAGTCATTAGTCATTGGAATGTGCTGCCCAGGGAGGTGGTAGAGTCAATGTCCCTGGAGGTGTTCAAGAGGGGATTGGACGTGGTGCCATGGTTTAGCAGTCATGAGGTCTGTGGTGACAGGTTGGACTTGATCTTTGAGGTCTTTTCCAACCTTGTTGATTCTATGATTCTATTTATTTCAATGTCTTTTCATCATTAATGTCAAAAATCATAGGGATTTGTTTTCACTTTCAAATAGATTTAGTATAAAATCAATTTGTTGCAAAAAATATTGTGCTATGTGATTATGAAACCCCAGAGCAGTCAACACTACCACATTTAATGTAGCATTTTGTTCTGAATGAATGTTTAAACCACTTCATCCTGACCTCAATATCCATGGATAACATCAAAAACAAGGGACACAAATATGAATAAAGCTTGTAAGGGGAATTATTGCAGAACTAATGTCTGCATTATTGCAGACTTCTTTTTGTAGGATTCAGTCTGCTGGATTGTTTGATTCAATATTTTAGAAGAAAAAAAAGTTACTACAGTCTTGTTCTGTGTGAAAATATCCTCAATAGCTGTCATTCAGATTTTGTGCTCTTCCTGCCCTATCTTCTTTTACTCTAGGAGCTTCAACAATGGTGATAATATAGAAATACAGATCTTAATCTGTAGCAGTTTCCCTGTGTCTCCTACTTACTTTCAGATATCAGTCTGTTATCCCACAAGATATTTCATCTGAGTCTGTAGTATCCTTTCTTAGATCACATGAAATTTCAAGTCTGTAAAATTCCATAGTTCTGTGGCTCAGTTGAGAAAGTTTATTTTACAGTGCTTAATAAGATTAGTTTCTATACAAAGTCACAGGTTCAGACACTATTTGCTTTGCTGTTAACCAAAGGCTGTGTTAAAGCAGTGACTGCAAATCCCATTCACTACAAACTGTGACATTGAAGTCTACATTGCACCACACTGGTGGGGCAAGATTCACCCTGGCCCATATACTGCAGTGGGAGCAAAACTGTGTGTATGTTTGAATTCTTACGTGTTTCCCTGGACTGAGATTACTGATGGAGAGTGATAGACCTTAAGAATTAAATAATGCAGAGGTGAGAAACCTGTACACAGATGGTAGGTATGAAATGCAGCTTTCAAACCTCATAAAGTTGAATGGGTTTGCACTGGGTTTTTTCTCCAGGCTGAACAGCCCCAGCTCCCTCAACTGGTCCTCGTAGCAGAGATGTTCCAGCCCCTTGATCATTTTTGTGGCCTGCCTCTGGACCTGCTCTATCAGGTTCATACCCTTTTCATGTTGAGGGCACCAGAGCCTTCAGAGTGGAATGCATGTATGCAAACTGTACACTCCACAAATTGAGGTGAAATAAAGTAAAATTATGGCATGTTTACTTTGTCTGTGTTGAGAAGGTGCATTTCAGAAACTAGGACTTGAAAAAGCACTTGGGCTGTTCCCTTATACTTGGGTTGGGATGCTAAGACAACTTGTGCAGATTGAGTGAGTCTTCACCCCTGCTTTAGTGAGTGCATATTTCTTCTGGATATATCATTGAGTGAGCTCACTCCTTTTGGGTGAGTGATCTTTGTTATTTTAGGTACCCCTGAATGGGAGGTTTATCTTTTATAAGTTCATCTTGTAAAAGATAAAAGGAGTGCAGAGTAGTTTAGGTTGCAATAAGTGTGCATTTTCAGTAGCTATTGCTCTCTGTTTTGTGAGTGCCTCTGAGGCAGATCCTCCTTTGGAAACACTCCAGCACCTTAATGTCTTGCTTGTACTGAGAGGCCCAAAACTGAACACAGTCTTTGAGATGCAACCTCACCAGTGCTAAGTACAAAGGGATGGTGTGTTTTGTAATTTTATTCACTATTCAGCAAAATAATCCAGTTGGACTTAGGTTTTGTAATGAGGGTGCAAGTGTTTTGGGTTTTTTTTGAGAAGGCAATTTCCATTTGTCATGAGCTCATACAAGTAAGTGGAGTTTTACCTTTGTAAGCCCCACTCAAAGCATGATCAGAAGTCTGCAACCCTGAAGTACATGCCTGAGTTCAATAGGTGCCTCTACTGGTGGGAAGGCTGGTGCACTGGCCTCAGACCTTCACAGTCAGTTTGTGGGTTAACTGCCAATCTTAATAAAACAAAAAGAAAATATTCACACTCTTCTCTCTCAGAAATCCAGACACAAGACAGACTGACTTTCATAAAGTGCTTTGGCAGTATGCATTCCCTACTTTATCCCATCAGATTGGACTGCAGCTGTGCAGGACATGTGGTACTTCCTCTAGGGCGCTCTTTTAAATGAGCCAACAACATCAAAACCTCATGGGCAGTAAGAGCCATGCCTGCACATGCTCTTAGACTTCACATCCATTTAACCAGCAACTGCTGCAGTATCTGCCATTAAAAATAATAAATATAAAGCCTCTTCTAATTTCTATGTAGAAGCCTTGGTAAGTTTAGGTTTATTTATTTTCATCTAGATAAAAAGAGCACCAAAATTGCAAGTGGAAATCTGAAAAGTTCAGAACTAGTTGGATCAAGTTTGATCAGAATGGAGACTTCTTGTGAAATGTAGATTATCTCACATAGGCATGTATTGTGGGGTAGAGGGGGTGTTATCAGTGGCTCTGAACTAGTGCAAGTACTCAAAACAGTGTAGCTGTGAGAATGAGGCATCTTATCAGATCAATTTATTTTGCTAAAGGATAATAGGAAAACAGCTTAAGTGACTTCCTGAAACACTATGGTAGGAAATTTGAGACAAAAATAAGGATAGAGTTAATTTCTACAAGTTGGCATTCATCTGTTACAGCTGCTTTTTCTTGCACTGACTAATCTGTGTTGTCTCCCTCAGCAATGAATTCAAGGGGGATACTTTGTACAATTTATTAAAGACACAAGTCCTTTTTATTCCCACAGGACAACTCGTGTTCTAGTACTACATCATCATAGCAATAAACTGTTGTATTTCATAGAATCATAGAGTTATAGAATTGTTTCAGTTGGAAAAGACCCCTAAGACCATCAAGTCCAGCCTAAGATCACCATGGCCTTTAAAATGTGTCCTGGAGTACCATGTCCACATGTTTGCTGAACACCCTCAGGGGTGGTGACTCTAACAGAAATGCCAAAAGCCACCTAAGTTGTGAGAGCTGTACTTATATTAAATATATATATATATATATACACACACACACACACTCAGAACAAGAGGACACAGTCTCAAGCTGTGCCAGGGGAAGTTTAGGCTCGAGGTGAGGAGAAAGTTCTTCACTGAGAGAGTAATTCGTCATTGGAATGGGCTGCCCAGGGAGGTGGTGGAGTCACCAACCCTGGAGGTGTTCAAGAGGGGATTGGACATGGCACTTGGTGCCATGGTCTAGTCATGAGGTCTGTGTTGATAGGTTGGACTCAATGATCTTTGAGGTCTCTTCCAGCCTTAATGATACTGTGAGAGAGCTATGACTTCTGTTAGAAAACCACTAATGTGAGAATCTAAATAGCCACATGTAGACATATACAGGTGTAACTCTGTGTGTGAGTGCATGTGTATATTTGAGGTTTCTATGATCTATCAGCAGTACAAAGAAGATGTTACTCAAACATCTGAAATCAGATGGATATAATATCTTACTGAGACTTCTGAGTTCCACTTCGTATATGTGTTACAGGTAATTAGCTACCATATTAAAAAAAAAAAGAAAAGGGAAAAGCCACACCTAGCTGGAAGATTTAGGATTGAATATGGGAGTGGAGCAAGGAGATAGAGAAGTTGACAAGCTAAAGCAAATGTACAGGAAATGTCTACTGATCCTTATATTACATTCCTGAACAGAGTTGTGATTCATGAATGCTGGAGAGATTCAACAAGGCCAAGTATGGAGTGCTGCACTTGGGCCACAAAACCCCCATGTAACGTTACAGGCTCAGGGAAGAGTGTCTGGAGAGCTGCCTGGTGGAGAAGGACCTGAGGCTTGATTGTCAGCTGGCGGAATATGGGCCAGCAGTATGTTCAGGTGGCCGAGAAGGCAAATGGCATCCTGGCTTGTATCAGGAACAGTGTGTTCAAAAAGTCTAGTGATGTGATTGTCCCACTCTACTTGACACTGGTGAGACCACGTCTTGAGTACTATGTTCAGTGTTAGGCCCCTAATTACAAGAAAAACATCAAGGTGCTGGAGCATGCCCAAAGAAGAACAACTAAGCTGGTGGAAGGCCTTGAACACAAGTCTCATGTCTGAGAGAAGTATGTTGTTTAGTCCTGAGAAGAGCAGGCTGAGGGAAGACCTCATTGCCCCCTAAAGTCCTGGCCTGCCTCCATTTTATATGTGGGGTATAGCTCTTTTGTGGCTTAGCCTTTTCTATTTTCTGAATTCTCTAAATTGTACTAAAGTTGCCCATAAACATCCTTGTAGAATTTACAACCAAACGGAACCTGTAAATAAAATGTAACTACTTTGTACATAATTTTGGGGTGGGGTTTTTGGGAAAATAAAGATAACTACATTTTTATAATTCCTCATTAATTTAATCTCAATCAAAACATAACTTAACAAGGTTCTTCGTTAAATAGAAAAAGCAGTTGCAGGATTAGCCCAGATCATGAGAGAATCTTCAGATATCTTTTTAGTCTGACGTCTAACAGAGTTCCACTGTGCTTTTTCTGGCTAGAAGATCTAATTGAATTGCAGTTTGGATCATTTTGGTGATGGAAGCAACATATGGCTACCTAGCTCTTGAAGATGCTTCTGCCAAATTTTGTGTTTATGCTCTGAAGCTTTTAGACACTAGAATTTATTAGTGAAACATTTGCAAGAGTTTTGTGAGGGAAGAAAAGCTGTATTTCTTCAGCCATTCAGAAAGAAAGAGCTGAGCTTTTTTTCTGTATTTTAAATGAGAAAAAAAAAGAAAAGTCAAGGTTGATGCAGTAAAGAAAAGAAAACCAACTTGAGTAAGATAATAACTGCATCCTGTGCTAGATTCAATGGTCCTGCTCTGGCAGGGGGGTTGGACTCGATGATCTTCAGAGGTCTCTTCCAACCCCTAACATCCTGTGGTTCTGTGATCAATTGTTGCTAAATTTATAAGCAATTTAATCTGTTTCATTGTGATAATTTATTGGTGCTATGTTAGCATCAGTCTGTATATAAAAAAGCATCTGTAATGCATCTAGCATGGACACTGTGCTTAAGCAAACAAAGTAGAATGAATCTGTTTATCACCAGCAATAACCTCTGAGTAATTTTACATACAAGATTCTGATTTACTCAATTTACATGAGAAGCTGCTGTCTGGAAATACTATGTTCCTTGTTTAGACAGCAGTCCTGAAATCTAAACAGCCTGAAGAAAATCAAGGTTACTGGTTAATTTGCCAGTCTTCCTCTGTGAAGGCATTTTCTAGAGACACTCAGTAGGCACAGGTATTTCAGGGCACGAGCATTAACTATTCAACTGCCATCTCTAAGATTATTGCAGGAAGTGATTCTGTGTAATAGACAAACCTAAGAAGTGTTTAAATCCTTCAATTCTTGAAAGTACTGTCAATGGAACAGCTGCTGGCCTCAGAGTGACGGTACCCCTTTGGGGTCTGAATTTTACACATTTACAAGTATTCTTGCCTCACTATTCCAGCCCTCTATGTCTTTTATTTGGTAAATATAACATTAAAAGAAAGCAGTCTTGGCACTACAGCCACATTAATAAATTGCTGCTTGAAAAAAAAATAATATAGATTAGAAATGTTTAATTCAGACTTCACAGCTGTTTAAAAAATGCACAATAACTTCTTCATCAAAAAGCTATTTAGTTTCATTTTGGATAGAAAGCTAATAGAATGCATTCACAGTAGAGAAAAAAAGTGGCAAGCTACAGATTAACATGCTGTAGGAAGCATAATATATTGAAAGTTATACAAGCAGTAAGCGTAAAAATACCAAGCTTTTATGTGACATGTTCCAAGAAGCACACAACTCACAAAGAAATAGATTGAACATATAATTGAGTTGACATAATACACTGAATACATTTACCAAATGGTATCATTCAATAGAATAAAGAAAACATAATATAATGAGTGCCAAGCATACTGAACAGGGCAAAAATCTTCAAGAAACTGATATGTAACTCACTGCACCAATCAAAGCTAATGAGCCAATAAACAAAGCAAATCAGTGACACTTGTAACAAGCATGTGAAAAATAGTGAATGAAAGGGGACTACAAAACCAAATGAACTCTGAAGTAATAGATTTTGTTTTGCAAATGCTGTAGGTACCAACACATCAGCAGAAATATAGGTGTCAAAGAGAGGCAGAAATACAAGTACCAACACATTAACAGAGTAATATATTTCTTTGCTGTAGAATGTGAAGAGATGGGAAATTATAACAGTAAAATGATATCATAACATTATCGTTATCACATTTCAACTGCTAAATGCTTTTCCTTGATTACTTATAGATTGTTTTGCTTGATGCGTGAGTTGCAGTTTTCTGTGGACCTACAGGTATAAAAAGACTAATAGACAATGTAAAGTTCTAATTTAGATTCATCATCATCATCATCATCAGAATATAATCAATTCCCTCACCATACAATGTAAAAAGAGGGGAAATCATTACAGTAAATATATAATTATTTTGGTTTATGCATGAGTTGCAAGTTTTTCATAGTTTCATAGTTTCATAGTTTCATTCAGGGTTGGAAGGGACCACACGGATCATCTAGTTCCAACCCCCCTGCCATGGGCAGGGACACCCCACACTAGATCAGGCTGGACAGAGCCTCATCCAGCCTGCTCTTAAACACCTCCAGGGACGGGGCCTCGACCACCTCCCTGGACAACACATTCCAGGGTTTCACCACTCTCATGGTGAAGAACCTCCTCCTCACATCTAGCCTGAATCTCCCCACCTCCAGCTTCATTCCATTCCCCCTAGTCCTATCACTACCTGATATCCTGAGAAGTCCCTCCCCAGCCTTCCTGTAGGCCCCCTTCAGATACTGGAAGGCCACAATGAGGTCACCTCGGAGCCTTCTCTTCTCCAGACTGAACAGCCCCAACTCCTTCAGTCTGTCCTCATAGGAGAGGTGCTCCAGCCCTCCGATCATCCTTGTGGCCCTTCTCTGGACACGCTCCAGCACCTCCACATCCCTCTTGTAATAGGGGCTCCAGAACTGGACACAGTACTCCAGGTGGGGTCTCACCAGGGCTGAGTAGAGGGGGAGGATCACCTCCCTCGACCTGCTAGCCACACTTCTCCTGATGCAGCCCAGGATCTGATTGGCTTTGCGGGCTGCAAGTGCACATTGAGAGCTCATGTTGAGCTTTTTGTCCACCAGCACCCCCAAGTCTCTCTCCTCAGGGCTGCTTTCCAGCCAGTCCCTGCCCAGCCTGTATTTGTGCCTGGGTTTGCCGTGACCCAGATGCAGGACCCTGCACTTGCTCTTATTGAACTTCATGAGGTTGGCTTGTGCCCACCTCTCCAGCCTGTCAAGGTCCCTCGGGATGGCCTCCCTTCCCTCCAGCGTGTCTGCTGCACCACACAGCTTGGTGTCATCAGCAAACTTGCTGAGGGTGCACTCAATGCCACTGCCCATGTCACCCACAAAGATGTTGAATAAGACAGGTCCCAGGCCTGATCCCTGAGGGACTCCGCTTGTCAAGGTGAAGAAAGTTTTAATTTAGATCCTGAATAGTGTAAAATGTGGCTATCTGTTCCCAGAGAGTTTAGAGGTTTTATTTTGAAGACTGCATTATTTTTTCTTATCTAAAATTAGCATATTTGAATGTATTTATAATGAGATGGGACTATGCTGTACTTTTGGATGGAATTTACGGTGCTGTTGCTACTTTTGTTCACTCTTTTTGAAAGCTTATTCTGTAATCAGGAGGAAGCTATCTTTAGTGAGTTGCAATGTTGAGAATGATCTCACTTTATGGGAAATATTTGAATTTTAGCCACTTAGTCTAAAATAGGTTACTTTCCTGATCAATGGATAGCAATGAGATCTTCCAAAAGGCATTTCTACCTATTCTAATGATGAATAAATGGAACCTTGTTGAGCTGGATGAGAATCCTAATAATAAATGAAGTTACGATGAATCAAAATCTAAGTCTCTTCCATTGACAAATTAATGCAAAGAAACTCATGGGCTGTAAATCCAGAAACTAACACACTATGCAGAGATTTTCCCACATAAAGAACTCTGCAAATTGTCTTCTTGAATTCCTTGTGAGATTTAGGAAGCGTATTCCTTTCAAGGGATGCTAGTGTCCACTATATGCTTACACCACAAGACCTGGAATGGGTTGTCCAGGGAGGTGGTCGAGGCCCTGTCCCTGGAGGTGTTTAAGAGCAGGCTGGACGAGGCTCTGGCCAGCCTGATCTAGTGTGGGGTGTCCCTGCCCATGGCAGGGGGGTTGGAACTAGATGATCCTTGTGCTCCCTTCCAACCCTGAATGACACTATGATACTATGATACTATGATATAACCAAGAGAGAAGAGTACAGCTAACTTATATTAAAAATTAATAACTTTATTAAATGGTTTCCATAATCTGGAGAATTTTCTCATCTAAAATTTCTGTAACTGCCATTGCTTCAGACTTTCTTCACAGCCTTTACTCCTCTGCCATAATTTTGTTACTCTGCTATGGCAATAAAAGATGTGACTTTTGCCACGTCTTTTTTGTTGTTGTTGTTTTACTTGAGGCTTCTTACAAGGTAGGTGGTGACAGTTTTGAAGAGGAGTTTCTCCCTTACACAATCATGCCTGAGAAGAGTCTGAAAGGAAGTGTGGATTCAAAATTCACAGAACTTAAAAGGAACGAAAAATGATCACTGGATTATGTCTTATGTTGTTGATCTTTCAGCAGTTTCTTTTTGTTCTTCTTTCCCTCAGCTTACTGTTTCTGTCCCCAGTTTGTTTACATTTCTACTTCTTGCAGGCTGTTTGCCATTACAACATTCTAACAAGAATATCTAACAGAAAAATATCTGGCCAGGGCTGGTATTCATTTCCTGAAGATGGTCAAAAGATGTGCCTCTGTTAGAAAAGCAGTTTTCCCCATTCATTTCTGAGCTATTGTTCTAATTCTTTGTCTAACTAGATCTTTCAAATAATGTTGAACAAACCTTATCACTGTCCAGCCTTGGTAACAGGGCAGAGTTCTGGAGGTTAGAACTTGGCCCTAGGAAACAGACTGTATCTCCACCTTTGGCACTGACATTTGAGACAGATATACATATTTTAAAAGTGCTGAAGACAGAGATAAAGATGTTTGATTCTAATACCACAGTATAATTCCAGTAAATTGTGGAGATTGCCTTTTTAAAAACATCCTTAAATTCTGGATAATTTTCCAGAGGGAGGCTGTGTACACATGGAAACTGATTATTTGAATTATTTTCTTTTCCCTATCTGTTGACCATTTCCATACTTTCACATTCTTTGTCAACACAGTTCATTGTATTTGGTGTGAAGAATTAACTTCATTGGCAGTACCTTACAGTACACTATACTACTGAAAAGAATATAGGGGAAAGCTTTTGCTACATTAAATGTTTGGTTTATACCTGGGTGTGCATTTTAAAATGAAAGATTTCTGAAACTCACAAAAAATTTCCAAAGGGCAATATACTACAATGGAGATTTCTGGAAGAGAATTAAACTTCTGAAATGGCTCACAATTAAAATAGTCTTTAGGTCGTTATGGTGGGGGGAGAGCCAGAACACTTCAAAACCAGAACACTTTCAAACCAGAACACTTTCATATCAGCGATACATGACTCTTACCTTGTTTACTGCAGAAGAAGCTTAGAGTTAGAAGGTTGGCTGAATGAGTGAGAAGTGCTTTTGCTACAGTGATACAATTAAATTTCAGGTCACAGCAGATCTAGATCTAGAATTTCTGGCACAGTGTGTTACAGGCTAGATAGGTGCTAAAAGCTTAAGACCTCCTACTGTGATCTGATTTCAGAGAGCTTTGTTAGCTTAACACTTCTTTATTTTTTTGTTGTGGAATGTGATAGAGGTGGTATTTTGAATTTTCTTCTTGCAAGAACTTTATACCATAGAAAAATGACTCAAGTTTAGGCATTTGAACATAAAATCCATGTATTAATATGTGAAAACAATTATATATTTAAGCACTTGCTTCTTGACTTTTTTGTCCACTGTATTGGCATGTAATCTTTGCTTTAGGATGTTTAAACATTAGGGTGTTTTTCTTTGCTGGGGCTCAAGTTTGAAGTCTCTAGTAAATATGTAAATGTTCAGAACAGTAAGCACTCTGTCCTGCTATAGGATTTTTCTTGTGTCTCATGATTAAATCCATGAGATAACCCCATATGACAGAAAAATGAAACAAAAGAAAACTTGCTTTTGAAACAATAAAATAATTTCTTCCATGGAGAGCCTGAGGCTAAAGTGTTTGTCAGGTTTAATATTCAAGGTCTGGAGCATATTAGGAGTGTCAAAGAGGAACAAAAATTAAGAGGATTGCTTTCTGTTTGAAGAGTGGTAGATCTTTAGCTGAAGTTTCTATGTAGTTCCTCACAGTTTGTGTTTCAGGAAACATTCTGTGAATAAACTACTAAGAAATTACTTATTGCTTCTATGTGATTTCTTCTCTGAATGCAAAATGGACCTGTTTCTTTTCCAAAACACCTATATTAATATTGCAAACTTTCTTGTTTCCTTATTCATTAGTGCTCACTTTCTCTCCTCATTAGAGTCACATACTTCAAGCATTCATCCACTGTGAAAACTGGAGCCTAGTCTTCACAGAATCACAGAAATATTCAGCTTGGAAAAGACCCTCAGTATCACCAAGTCCAACCAATAAACCTACTCTACAAAGCTCACCCCTAAACCATATCTCCCATCACCACATCCAAATGACCTTTAAACACATCCAGGGTTGGTGACTCAACCAACTCCCTGGGCAGGGAGGTTGTTACGACTTCTTGTAAAGTACTAGAACATGGTTTGTCTTCCTTCTTTTTATCTCAATTGTTAATTAAATGATGGAGGAAGCAGAAGGGAAAACAAAAGTGTCTTAGTCCTAGTGATGAGACAGAAAAATGTTTTTTAACCAATAGTGTTAAATATGCTACAATTCATAGATCAAATTTTGACTAGGTTTAACTGAGCTTAGGTTTCTACCTTTCTTTCTGAGGGAGCTAAAGTAATTTCGGAATACAAACTCTAATACATGAAATAAAAAAACCAAACCCCAAAGTGGTCTCATAATTACTGTTAACTAACTTCTCAGTCCATAATGTTCTTTTTAAGGAGAAAGGCTCCTGTCTGCTCTCATGTACAAAGAGCAAACCAAAAAAAGAGAGTATATGGTAGAGTCTGCTGTGGCCCATACTGGAGTATGTAGTGAATCCACTGACAGACATGAAAAGAGGCTATGGTGGGAGCTGTACATTTTGAGGTTCCTGCAGAACCTGCTCAGGTATGGTTGTTTGGTGAAAACTTATGTTAAACAACACTGATTTCTTGAAAGTCAAACAGCAAAGACATAAGCTTGGCTGTGTCTTTGTGTTGCAGTCTCTGCCTTCAAGTCATCTCTTGACTGCATAGTCTAGAGTGCAAAGCAGATAAGAAGTTCTCTAGAAACGTAGAGGACAACTAGAGAAAATTTAAGTGTTACTTCAATCTTCATATAGGAAACCTTAAAAAAAATGCAGTGATAATGATAGTCTTTCTTATACTAGCTTGCTCATTCAATCACTCGTGAGGGAAAAGTGGGAAGCACTTCAGAAGCTTTAGACATGCTAACACTGTATTTGTAATGCAAGCACTGGTGGAAAAATATTTTCATCTAATGGGGAAAAGTAATTCACAATATTGATATTATGAAAAGTGATAGGTTGACCTAACACATGGAACTAAAACTTCTGTTGGACTGGCAGTTATCAATGAGAATAATTGGTGAACATTTCTCAACAGAAAGACAGATATATGCTTAGGCAAAGAAGTCCTCCTGTTTGGAAAAAAAGTGAATAAAGAGTAAAGAGGATGGACAGTTCTTTATGTGTCGCAGAAAATGCAAAATCCTGCAAGTACAGAGTACTTGGTCAGAACAGCATAACAAGCTTCATGTCCCAGCCAGTACAATGGAGCTGTAGGTTGGTTAGGCCACACCTTGAGTACTGTATTCAGTTCTGGGCCCCTCAATTCAAGAAAGATGTTGAGTTGCTCAAATGTGTCCAGAGAAGGGCAACTAAGCTGGTGAGGGGTCTGGAGCACAAGCCCTATGAGGAGAGGCTGAGGGAGCTGGGATTGTTTAGCCTGGAGAAGAGGAGGCTCAGGGGAGACCTTATTGCTGTCTACAACTACCTGAAGGGTGGTTATAGTCAGGTGGGAATTGGTCTCCTTCTCCCAGGCAACTAGCAACAGAACAAGAGGACACAGTCTCAAGCTGTGCAGATGGAAGTTTAGGCTTGATCTTAGGAAGAAGTTCTTCACAGAAAGCGTGATTGGCCATTGGAATGGGCTGCTCAAGGAGGTGGTGGGGTCGACGTCCCTGGACGTGTTAAAGAAGAGACTGGATGAGGCACTTGGTGCCATGGCCTAGTTGATTAGTTAAGGTTGGGTAATTGGTTGGACTTGATCTTTGAGGTCTTTTCCAACCTGATTGATTCTGTGACTCTGTATGTATTTTTTTGCAGGCCAACAGTAGTCTGCCTACTGCAGAAACACTTCTAATGTTCAATGACAAAAAAACACAACAACCAACCAAAACCAACCAAAGAAATAAAACAAAAAGTGCATATACAAAAAAAAAAAACCAACAAATAAACCCAGAAAAAATGAACCCAACCCATACAAAATATAGAAAGAGCATATATGAGGATTTTCTAAGAATTAAGAACCCATGATAAGGGCAAGAAATACTTTCTACAGTTCTCAAATAGGGATATTGCAGAAGCTTGAGTTGTCACACATAAAGAACGAATAATCAAGGAGACATCTTCTGTTGATGGCACAAGAAAAAAGTGTCTGTACTGCAAAACAGACATTGATTTTATCCACTTACTAAAACCATAAGTTAGAGAGAAGAAACAGCCAATGTGTTTAATGTTATCTACATTCCCTAGAAGTTCTGACATGCATAGTGGCTTGTACTGAGAAAAATAAATAATTGGATATCTGCACCTGGTATAGTAATCAGTGATGGACATCTGGTTAATATGCCATGACATTAAATGCTCTATAGAGGCATCTGTGTGTAGCCACTAGGCTCTGCTCTCCCTTCATCTAAACAATAGAATAAAACAACCTGTCAAAGTAACCGATCTTGCAGCCAGAATTGCAGTAGCTCATTAGAGAATAAGATCCTAGGACACCTTGCGCCAACACCCTGTCACTAACTACTTTCTATTTGACTTTGACTTCCATGGGTTTAGGATTGTACACATATTTAGCTGAGAACAGAAAGGAAGCTAAAAATTTATGTAGGAACTGGACAAAGGAGGCAATTCCTCCTCATATCTACCTAGTCTGTCAGGCCAAATAGGTTCAAAATGTGAATATATAAAAAAATACAAATATAATACAATTTAAGTATAGCAAACAAAAACTTTTAAGTCCTGACTCCTGTTTCTAGCACTAATTTTGATGTCAAGACACTGAACTTACATACTTCCATTCCTCTATAAACTTGGTCATTCTTATTAATGCAGGGGGTTTAAGGAACCATTCAGGAAGAATTAGATTAGTCTAAAAAGAAATTCAATTTAGTACTAGAAAACACTTATGTTGTTAAAAATGAGAATGTCCTAAGAAAGGAGAGAAAATAATAAACAGGCACAGTTTAGTTAATTGGAAATTGATCAGAAGCTCCTTATTGAAGCTGTGAAGAAAGACAAACCGAATCTCAAGGTGTACCCAGAGAAAAGATCAGGTAGCCCATGAGATTCTGAATCTAGAAAATTTTATGCAGTTTTAGTCACTTCTTTTTCAGGTGCACTTGTTCAAATAGTATACAGAACTGAAGGAGGCCTGTAGTGGCCATCAAGGAAATGGCGAAACTGTTACACTAAATGAGAAAAGGAGCTTGGTTTGTTTACCCTAGCAAAGTGAAAGCTGAGTAGAAATAGCAGTTGTTCTCTGTAAGGGCATTGAAATGCTGCATCTATTCAGGAAAAGAGAGGGAATAACCATTAAACTTCTCATAAATAAACTTAGGGGGGAGATTAGAATAAGGTTTCTAACCACCAAAGGTACAAGATTCTAAAAGAGGATCCCAGTAGGAGTAGTGTAGGTAGGCATTCCAACCACTTTTGGATTCCTTTATGAAAAGGACTACATGACATGGAACAGCAAAAGATTGACAGGCTTTTATATTGTCAGATATGTAAATTCACCATTATAATTCCACCTAAGCTTCAGTTACAAGACTTACTTTTAGAATAGAATAAACCAGGTTGGAAGAGACCTTCAAGATCATCGTGTCCAACCCATCAACCAATCCAACCCACCTAAACAACTAAACCATGGCACCAAGCACCCCATCAAGTCTCCTCCTGAACGCCTCCAATGATGGTGACTCCACCACCTCCTTGGGCAGCCCATTCCAATGGGCATCACTCTCTCTGTATAGAACTTCTTCCTAACATCCAGCCTAAACCTCCCCTGGTGCAGCCAGAGACTGTGTCCTCTTGTTCTGGTGCTGCTTGCCTGAGCGAAGAGACCAACCTCTGCCTGTCTACAACCTCCCTTCAGGGAGTTTTAGACAGCAATAAGGTCACCCCTGAGCCTCATCTTCTCCAGGCTAAGCAACCCCAGCTCCCTCAGTCTCTCCTCACAAGGCTTGTGTTCCAAACCCCTCACCAACTTCATTGCCCTTCTCTGGACTTGTTCCAGCAAGTCAACATCTTTCCTAAACTGAGGGGCCCAGAACTGGACACAGTACTCGAGGTGTGGCCTAACCAGTGAAAGACAAGACTATCTTTCCTTGGGTGATGGAGGAAAAGGTTTTCAGGAGGAAATATGCAGCTTGTTGCTTTTATGTGTTTTCAGTGAGAAAGACATTATGAGTTCTTTACAATAACAGTGGTAAAATACTGAGACAGGCTGCCCAGGGATGTGGTTGAGGCCCTATCCCTGGGGTGATTCAAGATGAGACTCGATGTGGCCCTGGGCAGCCTGATCTAGTTGGATGTGTCCCTGCTCACTGCAGGGGAGTTGGGCAAGATGACCTTTGAGGGTTCCCTTCCACACCAACACAACCTGTGAATCAATTAACTGGCTGGAGCCTCTGATTGTTGTAATACTTGGAGAATATTTCAGAACCACTCTTAATTTACTCAATTATTGTAACTGCAGATTGTTTTATTTAGGTTTTCCAAATTGGGAACTGGATATAGGGTAGCAAAAAAATTAGTTCAATGCCGCTCTTTTTATTTATTTATTTTTTAAATATTTGACAGTCATTGTGCCTGTCCTTGAAAACATATGGTGCATGGATATTAGCTAATTGACTAGCATTCAGTCCAGTAAGCCTGAGCTAATCTTGCTAAACTATAGGAGGTAATTGCACATAGGCAGAGACTATACTTGCTCCTCTTGTTGAATGTTTCTGGTTTTCATAATTTATGTTTATCAAAGACTGTAGTGTTGATGCCAGGCTGCTGTAAAATTATCACATTCCAGTCTTGCTGAGGAAAGCCATTCCCCATCTTTGGTTTGCAGAGAGCTTCTATCTGCTTTAACTACAGAGCAGTGCTTTTTTTTTGGTTTTGTTTTGAGATTAGATTGTTTGAACATCTTATGAACAACAGAACTTTAAATAAATCCAGAAAGCATAGCTAGTACAGAATGTAGCACCTGATACTTAAACACTTTATTTTAGCAGATGCAGGCTACACTGAATTCTCATAAATGTCTGTGTGAGTTTCCTGATGCAGTTCAAGATATGGATTTCTTTGCAAGAACTAATTAGAACCTATTTGTTTCAGAAGCAGTTTCACACCCTGTATCATTTGCCACAGCCCTGCTTAGCAGAAGCATTTGAGCTGCATGAAGAAAATAGAAAAATGGAAAAAATCAGGTGAAGAAGTAAGAGAAAGAACAGCCAAAGTTAACTTATTTTTTTTTCTTTTAGGTACATTCAGCTTTGAACTTTGCTTTTCCTGCCTCTTGTTTGGTCCTACATTACTGAAATTTAGTCTTCTTGTGTGCTCAAGAGCTCATTAACTTCTTTACCCCAAATGAAAGAAAATGCTATTTGTAAGAGAGGAAAATGTTGTTGGATTTTAGTTTTATTGCTGAGTTCTTGGTATGAGAAACAACGTTCAATGATCAGATTAAAGACTGAAACATGTACTCTCCTTTTAGGTGTTGGATTTTATAATACAATTGCTTGCATTTTATTAGTTTATGTGTGCCTGATTCCCTGGAGATGCTGACTATCACTTCTGCTCTCCAGAAGACACGGTTTCACTCATGACTTCTTTTCCTCAAGATCCCAGCCATCAGTACTTAAAACATCTATTTATTACACCGAGGACATGAAAGATATGTCTAAAAATCAAATGTCAAGGTTTCCTCTGTTTATTTGTAATTCCAAAGAAAGGCTCTCATTCTTTCTTGCATGGGGATTTTGAGGAAGATGACAAATAAATTACAAAGCTTGAGAAAATTGCTTCCAGACAACACTAGAAAAGAACAAAAAGCCACTGAAACCATTTGACTTAGCCTTGGTTTCTTCCAATGGAAAAAAAAAATAAAAAATCCATCTGGGCTCAGAAACAGAAGAATTAAACACTAGAATGAACTAAGACAGCGATGAGTAAAATACAGACTAAATGAAAAATCTTTATTTATATAAATACATTTGAAAAAATAGAGATGTTCCAGTGGAATATTCCTACCTTAGCAAGCAAAAAACTTTGCTGGTTTTGATTTATTACTGGTTTTCTATAATCAGCCCTTATAAGAAAACTATATAGAAAAAAAATTATAAAGATACATTGGTGGCACATTCTTCTGTATGTGGAGATCTCTGTTAATATCTCCCAAAATTGCCTCTTTGTATGATGAGTGTTGGCAGCTCTGCATTGCAAAGCATACAAAGTGCATCACAGCATCATCAGATTCTGTAATTGATGTTCCAAAACGAGTAATAGGGGAAAGGCTTCACATCTCCCTGCTGCACCACTGTCCCTTGGCTTTTTCCTGCTGTGGCCTAAAATACTAGATGCATCTGGTTAACAGGTTGCGTGGCCAACTGTGTCCAGCAGATATGAGTTAGGACACTCCACAGATGCTTCAGAACTGCACAGCACAATGGTAAATGATAGATCTAGTTTGGAGATTATTCATGGGAGACAGTTGTGAGAGTGTCATACCCTATGAGTGACACCTGACTTGAGGGTTCCACAAAATGGGCTTCTTCCTGAGAGGGTAATCATATCAAGACATACATTAATATGTCCAATATTTCCGTGACAGCCTCTTCAGAGGAATGATGCCATCACTTAGTATAAAAACATCAGTAAATTTTAAAATAGCCATGCTGAGTATGGCACAAAATGCAGATGTAAGAGAAAGTGCCCACTCTGCCCAATCCACAGTACAGCTTTGGAGAGAAAAGCATAATGCTTGAAAGGTGGATATATAGAATCATAGAATTGTTAGGGTTGGAAGGGACCTCAAGGATCATCTAGTTCCAACCCTCCTGCCATGGGCAGGGACACCTCACACTAGATCAGGTTGCTCAGAGCCACATCCAGCCTGGCCTTAAAAACCTCCAGGGATGAGGTTTTTACTACCTCCCTGGGCAACAACTTCTTCCTAACATCCAATCTGAATCTACCCATTTCTAGTTTTGTTCCACTCCCCCTAGTTCTGTCACTACCTGACACCCTAAAAAGTCCCTCACCAGCTTTCTTGTAGGCTCCCTTCAGATACTGGAAGGCCACAATAAGGTCTCCTTGGAGCCTTCTCTTCTCCAGACTGAAGAGCCTCAACTCCCTCAGTCTGTCCTCATAGGAGAGGTGCTCCAGCCCTCTAATAATGAAATAAAAGGTCTTGCCCAAGCACCTGGTTAGTGATCTCACCAGGAGTACAACTGCCTGGTGCCTCAGTTAGTGAAATGCTGGACTAACAAACAGTAGAGTGAAAACATGTTCTTACTTATTGATGAAATTGTAAGAAGCTGTCTTACTCAAAACATATTCTAGTTTACAAAAGCATTGTTTTGTCTTGGGGGATTTAACTGTGATTTTCAAGAATAACAGTCAAAATATTGCTGTATTTATAATGAATGAAGTGGCAAATGAAAAATACATGTTCTGTCCTTCCTAAGATACAAAGGCCTCTGAAAAGTGGAAGGTTTTGCTTTTAGCCAAGTCTTCTCAAACCAGGAAGAAGTGTCACAGAGAAACAGCAGGACTGGTTCGTTCAAAAGTAAGGGCCTGAGGCAAAGCGGGAGCCTGATAGTGCTGCTTCCATTTGGGTCAGGTCAAGGAAACAGATGCACTTCTCAGATGAGGAATGCAAGGCCATTGCCACTAGGTCAAGTTCTGAAACAGGAGCGTGGGCAGCACCCTTTCACTCCACTTTCACAATGTGGTAGAAGAAAAAGTCATCCACCCATCTGCTTGCACACACGTGCCTGCTCACACACGTGCACAAACAGGATGTGCATGCACATGTTCTTCTCAGTCTTTGCCAAGCTACGTAACCTGCTTCACTTCCTTCTTTCTCTCTCTCTCTCTCTCCTTTTTTTGTAATCCAGCTAAAGCAGAGTTCTTTAAGCTGGAAAGGAAATATCAAGAAGAAGAGTTTCTGTCTCACTGGAACAGCCTCTGACTTCTTTGCACGCATTGCCTGTGCTGCTGGGTAGCCACACCTACTTCGCAAGTACATTCTTCTGGCATTGTTTCTGTTGTTATGAAGTTTTGCCATCTCTCATCGTTATCTGAAATGAACTGACATGAATTTTGGTAGAAAAAAGAAAAAGGGAGGGGGTAAAAAGCAGTACAAATAAATGTATCTGAGCCTTCAAAATCACTTAATGCATTATCAGAATAGAAAGACAGCTGTAAGGAAGTGTTTTATAACATACTGCATAATCCTAGAGACACACATTCTATAAATCACCAAAACTGCAATGGGAATGTGGCAAGGGTGGTGCCAAATGACACTGGGATGCCATTAATCACAATTTTCATCTAGGCCTATGGCTATTTTTGAGTTGTCTGTTGTAACCTGGAAGAGTCCTTATCAAGTGATATATTGGAATTCCCTGAGGTAAGCTACTGCTATGGGACATTAAGAAATGTGGTCCCACATTTTGGCAGAAAAGTCTCATTGCTCTCTGAACAAGAATTCTTAAGGGAAAAACCCTGAAGGCACAGATGAGGACTGTGTCTCTGGGTATCTGTGGAAGAAAATTAGTATATGAAAAGCAGAAAAAAGATAATTGTATTTGATAAGTTTGATAGTTAATTCTGTGAAATCTTGTTTCCCAAAGAAAATATGAATGCTTACTTCCTTAGAAAGGAAAGTCTTATGCTTACAGCCCACCTCTTTTTTTCACCAGCTATTCTTCCTCTGCCTCTGTGGTCTCAGCAATGTATACTATGCCCTTCATTATTTTTATTCTCTAAACAATAAAACCCTTTCCTTATTTTGCTTATTAAACTTCTGAAAGGCATCAGAGTACAAACTGATGCAATATGATAGTGCTTTAGGTTGCCACCCATTCCAGGTCAGCTCCAGACTGGCCATGCAATGCTTGCTCCCACGACCACTTATGAGAGGTCAAAGCAAATTAGAATCATAGAATCAATAAGGTTAGAAAAGACCTCAGAGATCAAGTCCAACCTGTCACCCAACACCTCATGACTAACTAAACCATGGCTTCAAGTGCCATGTCCAATCCTTTTTTGAACACCTCCAGGAACAGTGACTCCACCACCTCCCAGGGCATCATGTTCCAATGGCCAATCACTTTCTGTTAAGAACTTTCTCCTCACCTCGAGCCTTACCCTCCCCTGGTGCAGCTTGCGACTGTGACCTCTTGTTCTGGTGCTGGTTGCCTGGGAGAAGAGACCAACCCCCACCTGTCTCCCTCTTTTCAGGTAGTTGTAGACAGCAACAAAGTCTCCTCTGAGCCTCCTCTTCTCCAGGCTCAACACCCCCAGCTCCCTCAGCCTCTCCTCACAAGGCTTGTGCTCAAGACCTCTCACCAGCCTCATTGACCTTCTCTGGACATGTTCAAGTGTCTCAATAATTATAATTAATAATAATTAATGATCACACTTTCCCTTGCCTTCCCTTCATTCTGAATTGTATGCTTTGGTAACACCACAGCAGCTATTTTGACTGAAGGAGAAGTGGAGTCACCCTTAACAATGTTCTCAAGAGGATACCGTTGTGGAATTTTGGGATCTTCTGGTGTTTAGTATTAATGCACATTTCTGCACTCCTCCCTTTCCCTTTGGCTTGTGTTTGAGTTGTTCTCACTAATTTCAAGTGAATGGATAATCACATCTGAAAAGCAGTATTAAGTTCAGGACAAAGTGTATACCATCCCCAAACAGACATATGTCTGTAATTAATTTTGGTAGGATGATGGAAAAGGGTATACATTTTTAGAAGTAGCTGAATTTAGGGTTTGCATACAATCACTGGCTTATCAAAAGACTCTCACAAAGCATGAGGGCATTTTCCAGGTTCTGAACGAAGCTGGTCTTCATGCCTTCATATCATATGAGCCAGCACAATGATTACACAGCCTGCAGTGTGCCCAGGCATCCAGGAGGGCCAATGGAATCCTGGCCTGCATCAGGAACAGTGTGGCCAGCAGGAGCAGGGAGGTCATTCTGCTCCTGTACACTGCACTGGTTAGGCTGCACGTCGAGTACTGTGTCCAGTTCTGGGCCCCTCAGTTTAGGAAGGATGTTGACTTGCTGGAGCATGTCCAGAGAAGAGCAACGAAGTTGGTGAGGGGCTTGGAACACAAGCCCTGTGAGGAGAGGCTGAGGGAGCTGGGGTTGCTTAGCCTGGAGAGGAGGAGACTCAGGGGGGACCTTATTGCTCTCTACAACTACCTGAAGGGAGGTTGTAGACAGGCAGAGGTTGGCCTCTTCTCCCAGGCAGCCAGTACCAGAACAAGAATTAGAATAAACCTTTATTAGAATAAACCAAACCAGGTTGGAAGAGACCTTCAAGATCATCGTGTCCAACCCATCAACCAATCCAACCCACCCAAACAGCTAACCCATGGCACCAAGCACCCCGTCAAGTCTCCTTCTGAACACCTTCAATGACGGCGACTCCACCACCTCCCCGGGCAACCCATTCCATAGCGCAATCACTCTTTCTGTATAGAACTTCTTCCTAACATCCAACCTGAACCTCCCCTGGCGCAGCTTGAGACTGTGTCCTCTTGTTCTGGTACTGGGTGCCTGGGAGAAGAGACCATCATCAGCCTGTCTACAACCTCCCTTCAGGTAGTTGTAGAGAGTGATAAGGTCACCCCTAAGTCTCCTCTTCTCCAGGCTAAGCAGCCCCAGCTCCCTCAGCCTCTCCTCATAGGGCTTGTGTTCCAAACCCCTCAGTCTCAGGCTACACCAGGGAAGGTTTAGGTTGGATGTTAGGAAGAAGTTCTATACAGAGAGAGTGATTGCCCATTGGAATGGGCTGCCCAAGGAGGTGGTGGAGTCACCATCATTGGAGGTGTTCAGAAGGAGACTTGATGGGGTGCTTGGTGCCATAGTTTAGTTATTTAGGTGGGTTGGATTGGTTGATGGGTTGGACACGATGATCTTGAAGGTCTCTTCCAACCTGGTTGTTTATTATTATTATTATTATTATTATTATTATTATTATTATTATTATTATTATTACTACTACTACTACCTTCTGATAAAATATATCCCATAGGTATCTTTTATTTCTGACTTGCATTTTACAATTTTTTTACCCAGATAGTGCCATCAGTCATCTTGCTTGAATTCCTGCATAAGCCATGAAATTTCATTCTCTAATAGAATTCTCTAAGTAAGTTGGTGTTATGGTAAAACATATATTCTTAAAATGACACTCAGATAGTAACTGAAGTCATTCATAGAACTATTCAATTACTTTCAGCTGGAGTTAGTTGCAGAGTAATTCAGTAATTTTAAATATTTATACTTTGGGTTACTGCAATACCTATGAAATTTTGGTGTGGGCTCAGACCTCATTATGCCAAGTCTTACAGGCATGTAAAGCAAAAAGAGAGGATGAGATCCCCTTTCTTTTGGCCAGATTCCCATCCAGATCAACTCTGAAGTGTCTTGCAGTCTGTCTTGCTGGACTTACTTATTTCTGTTGATTTACTCCACAAATTTGAGTTTAAATTATTTCTTATTTTGTTGCCAGATTACTGTGGAAGAGCTCTGATTAACCAACCGCAGTGGTATAACAAGTTTTGCCCAGAACTACAGATTTACAGATTATAGTTTGGGTAAACAAAACAGTAATATAGGGATACCTTTCTGTAAGCATACTTGCACATTTGGGTCCACAAAATGAGAAAGAGAATGGATCTAAATGGTCATGCTGCTGATGAATAAAAGCTAATAATAAAAGGCAACCACCACCAGAACAAGAGGACACAGTCGCAAGCTGCACCAGGGGAGGTTTAGACTGGATGTTAGGAAGAAATTCTTCATAGACACAGTGATTGCCCATTGGAATGGTCTGCCCAGGGAGGTGGTGGAGTTGCCATCACTGAAGGTGTTTAGGAGGAGACTTGATGGGGAACTTGGTGCCATGGTTTAGTTGATTAGATGGTGTTGGATGATGGTTGGACACGATGATTTTGAAGGTCTCTTCCAACCTGGTCTATTCTATTCTATTCTATTCTATTCTATTCTATTCTATTCTATTCTATTCTATTCTATTCTATTCTATGAGTTGAGTGTGCAGTTCATCCAGACCGCTTTAAAATCACTTTCAAGGTCTTTGGGACATAACATGGCTGCATTTGGATAGGGGGTATAAGTGGGGAAAAAAAAGAAATCAAACAAAGTAGCAATGTACATATCCCTTGCTCACATTTTAACACCCATACATTATACACTACAGGAACTTTTACCTCTTTGCAACAAACTCTGCAGCCCACTCACCTGTTGTTGACATGAGACTGCATTGCTATGTATGTGAGTTATTTCATGACTTTTACATTAGCTTTTGCAAATGGCAAAAAGACTACAGTGAGAAGTGGAGTTGGTAGGAGTGATAGATTTTTTCTTTTTATATAACTTTAAAAAACACTGGGATGAGTTTCTTAGGCAAAAAAGAATAACGGGTTGGTATTACTTTGAATGTATCAGAAAAGACTATTTTGCTCTTGGAAGAATTCATAGTTTCATAGTTTCATTCAGGGTTGGAAGGGACCACAGGGATCATCTAGTTCCAACCCCCCTGCCATGGGCAGGGACACCCCACACTACATCAGGCTGGACAGAGCCTCATCCAGCCTGCTCTTAAACACCTCCAGGGACGGGGCCTCGACCACCTCCCTTGACAACACATTCCAGGGCTTCACCACTCTCATGGTGAAGAACCTCCTCCTCACATCTAGCCTGAATCTCCCCACCTCCAGCTTCATTCCATTCCCCCTAGTCCTGTCACTACCTGGGATCCTGAGAAGTCCTTCCCCAGCCTTCCTGTAGGCCCCCTTCAGATACTGGAAGGCCACAATTAGGTCACCTCGGAGCCTTCTCTTCTCCAGACTGAACAGCCCCAACTCCTTCAGTCTGTCCTCATAGGAGAGGTGCTCCAGCCCTCTGATCATCCTTGTGGCCCTTCTCTGGACACGTTCCAGCACCTCCACATCCCTCTTGTAATAGGGGCTCCAGAACTGGACACAGTACTCCAGGTGGGGTCTCACCAGGGCTGAGTAGAGGGGGAGGATCACCTCCCTTGACCTGCTAGCCACACTTCTCCTGATGCAGCCCAGGATCTGATTGGCTTTGTGGGCTGCAAGTGCACACTGAGAGCTCATGTTGAGCTTTTTGTCCACCAGCACCCCCAAGTCTCTCTCCTCAGGGCTGCTTTCCAGCCAGTCACTGCCCAGCCTGTATTTGTGCCTGAGATTGCCTCGACCCAGATGCAGGACCCTGCACTTGCTCTTATTGAACTTCATGAGGTTGGCTTGTGCCCACCTCTCCAGCCTGTCAAGATCCCTCTGGATGGCCTCCCTTCCCTCCAGCGTGTCTGCTGCACCACACAGCTTGGTGTCATCAGCAAACTTGCTGAGGGTGCACTCAATGCCACTCAATTAATAATTTAAACCACAGAATCAAAGAATGGTAGGGATTAAAAGTGACCTCTGAGGGTCATCTAGTTCACCACCCTGCTGAAGCAGGTTTGCCTAGATCACGTTACACAGGAACATGTCCAGGTAGGTTTTTGAAAGTCTGCAGAGAAGGAGACTCTACAACCTCTCTGGGCAGCCTGTTCCAGTGCTCTGTCACACTCATAGTAAAGATATTTTTCCTCATGTCCAGATGGAACTTCCTGTGGTCTAGGCTGTGTCTGTTGCCCCTTGTCCTGTCACTGGGCACCACTGAAAAGAGTCTGGCCCCATACTCTTGATAACTGTCCTTTAAATATTTATAATCATTGATAAGATCACCTCTCTTCTTCATGCTAGAGAGCCCCAGGTCTCTCAGCCTGTCTTCATAAGGGAGATGCTCTGGTCCCCTAATCATCTTTGTAGTCCTGTGTTGGACTCTACAGTAGTTCCTTGTCTCTCTTTAACTGGGGAGCTCAGAACTGGACACAATATTCCAGACATGGTCTCACTAAGGCAGAGTAGAGCAGGAGGAAAAACTCCCTTGTCTTGTGGGCACACTTCTTTTAACGCATCTGAGCATTTTGTGGCCTTCTTGGCCTGGTGAACCTCTGGTCCAGGACTCCCAGGCGCTCCTCCACAGAGCTGCTTGCCAGCATGTGAACACCTATCTTGTACTGGTTCATCCCCAGGTGTAAGATCCTACGCTTGCTGTTGTTGAACTTCATTGGGTTTCACTTTGTCCAACTTTTCCTCTTTAATCTGGAACTTGCAAGCCTTCCAGATTTGCCTTTCAGCATTAAGCCTGTTAAATATTGGTCCAGAATGATTAAACAGACCTGTTCCAAGACCTCTTCCTAGGTCTGAATAACCTAGATTTTAAAATCTCTGAATGTTTAGCATAGAAATGAAATCACGTTTCTGTGTGGGTTATTGCAAAAGACAAATTTTGCCAAGTGCCTCCTCTTTTTCTCATTTAGTTACTTAATTTGTGGGTTTTGATCAGTGCTGTGGGCTGCCCTCAACAATCCCTTTGCTTTGAATTTTAAAAAGAAGAATGGAGTTAGTTGTGTGGTAATGCCTACTGAGCGGGAAGCAGTTGCTGCTGGAGGTTTGAATTAGCAAAGCTTTAAATCCTATTGGAACAAGACTATAGCCAACAACATTTGCATTTTAAGTATATGCCATTTTTAGAGCAGACTTAACCACTTGAAAGTCTTAAGTTGTGCTGAAAGTTAGGCTCAGATGGACATGTTTTGCCAGTCAGATTTGAAATGTTCCATAAGCCTCCTCATCTGAAACATGCAATGTGATTTGTTGAGTGTTGTCTACATGCATATTCACACTGTGATGTGTTTTAATATTACAGATGCTTAAGTCAGACTGTTTTGTCTAAGATATGTCTGGAAAGTATTTTCTTCCTCTATAACCCCACATCCTTTACATCCTCTCAGCTACTCAGCTGAATCAGAATGCTTAACCAGTGAAGTGAAACATTTTTGCCCAAACAAAACTCTTGGTATGTCATTTTTACTCACAGCTTTTGGGGAGAGTTCCTTTGTTTTGTACTGTTTCATGTTAATTTGCCCAGCTCTGTGAAACAACATGAAGGTTGCACTCTGCTCTGACCACACAATACCTTTTGTGCACTTTTTCTGTGTGGTATTTTGGAATTTTCATACAAGTTAATTAATGTTTTGCCTACATGTTTCTATCATGACCTTATCACTTTCTGCCAGTAGTTTCATCTTTAGAATAGAATAGAACAGAATAGAATAAAATGAGTTGGAAGAGACCTTCGACGTCATCACATCCAACCCATCATCCAACACCATCTAATCAACTAAACCATGGCACCAAGCACCCCATCAAGTCTCCTCCTAAACACCTCCAGTGATGGTGACTCCACCACCTCCCTGGGCAGCCCATTCCAATGGGCAATCACTGTGTCTATGAAGAATGTCTTCCTAACATCCAGTCTAAACTTCCTCTGGCACACGATCATCATCTTTTAGCAAGCATATGTTTACCATAGACACCTATTGTCAGGGTTTGGACAGGTATTGAATCTGCTGTTCTTTTAACTTCAGGACAAAACCAGAGTGTGAATTGTACCTATAGAAATATTTCTTGGCTCAACAGTAGCTTCTTTTTGAATCCAGGTCGTGCAGAGGCTTTCAAATGGTTATGAGGCTTTGGCACTTGTACTGACTACTAATCCATCTTTATTGTCAGTGCTGGGGGATTCTGATGATCCCCACTCTGGTGAGGTCAGGTCATCTATTATGATACTGAAAACACTCTTTCACCTTCACTGTGTCCAGTTGGAAACATTGAGATCTTCAGTCCCTGACAGTCACTAGCAAGACTCAAAGAATCCAGGTTTCTCAGAATCTGGTTTATTCACAGAACAAATCCACTTTGATATTTTCTAATATCTCTGTGTGTATCTCTAATATCTCTGCCAGGAAATCAAGTGGCAATAGACACCTTTTTGAAGAGATTTCCCAGATGCATAATTTCTTATGTTATGAATAGTTATGAGACCACCAAAGTTGTTTCCAAGATAAAGGTGTGCACCACCAGAGGTTCAGCCATAGCTGTAGCCTTACTAAAATTGTAAGATGCAATTGCAATATGAGTTGCAGCTGCAATATCTACAGTGCATGTACAGTGAAGCTGTCTAGGAAGTCAAAGCTTATAGGAATGTTGTTGTACATTTGATTAAATAAGAACATAACAGGAAATAAAAGTTTTGCAGTGAGGGTTAATATCTTTTATTAAAGCAGCATATACTTTTGTCCTCACAGTGCTGGGAGGGCACACATGCTCTCCTTCCTTCTCTTTGGCAGGTAGCTAACAGGGCAGTTCCCCCTTTGACTCTGTTTGCAACAGAGGCTTGGCCAGAGTGCAGAAAAAGAGTGCAGAAAACCCACTTTCATTGGAACTAACTTTTCTTTCTCCTTCAGTACTCATCCATGTGCATTAACACTGTGGGTGATCCCGTGCACTTCATATACTCACTAATTACCCAAAGGTAAAACTCCTGTTATAGCTTCTTCTGAAAGACAGGATGAGAGGAGAGGAGTCAACACAGTAATTATTGTATAGATTCAGAAGCTATATTCTTATGCAACAACAATGCCAGAGAAGAGAAAGAGGCGTAAGATTCTTTTCTGAGTAAAAGGAGAAAATAAATCACAAAAGTCTTTGATGAACTCTGTCAGTCTGGGAACTGTTCAGATCTTCAAACTAGCTCTAACCTGTACTAAGAGCAGCAGCATGGATAGGTATGGAGGGTACTAGCTGAAGCTGTTCCTTCAGTAACAGCGTTTGTTATAATCTCTCAAGATACAAAGTATAATACTACTAGGTGCAGTTTATGATCATACTGTGTTGGTTTGCTTCACTTTTGTAACTTTTCCAGTCTTAAAATCAAGAACTTAAGCTTTTGCTTTCCTTGACTAAACTCTTGTCTTTGCTTTTGAACTTGTCTGGTGAAAAGCCCGAATCAAGATAAAGACTGAAAGAAAATTACTTCTCTGAAGAGTAACTAGTCCAGTAGAATGTTTGTGCAGGCAACAGCCTTTCTCCCTGCTAGAAGGTGAGATATGTCTATGATATAAAGACTAATTTGAAAGTGGTGCAAGCAAGTTTTAGGGGGTAATGACAGGATGAACATTGCATAGAATCACAGAATGGTTTGAGTTGGAAGTGACATTAAAGACCGTCTACCTCCAAAATCCTTGTCATGGTCAGGGACACCTCCTACTAGACCAGGTTGCTCAAGGTCTTATCCATCCATGGTTAGAGCCTGTACAACTTCTCTGGGCAATCTCTTCCAGTGACTCACCACCCTCATGGTGAAGAATTTCCTCATGAATGTTTAAATCCAGCTTCTTCCATTTTGAAACCATTACCTTCATTCTATAACTACATGCCCTCTTGAGAAGTCCATCTCCAGTTCTCCTGTTGGTCCCCTTCAAATACAAGATCTCCTCAGAGCCCTCTCTTCTCCAGGCTGAACTACAACTCTCTTGATCTGTCTTCATAGGAGAGGAGCTTCAGCGCTCTGATCATCTTCATGATGCTCATCTGCATCTGCTCGAACAGTTACAGGTCCTTCTTGTTTGGGGTCCAGATCTGGACACAATACTCCACATAAGGTCACACCAGAGCAGAACAGAGCAGCAGAATCACCTCCCTCAATCTGCTAGCCACATTTCTGTAGATGCAGCCCAGGACTCAGTTGGCTTTCTGGGCTGCAAGCACACATTGCCAGCTCTTGTTGAGTTTCTCATCAACCAGCACCCCCAAGTCCTTCTCAGGACTGCTCTTTATCCATTCACCACCCAGCCTGCATTTGTGATTGGGATTGCCCTGACCCAAGTGCAACATCTTGCACTTAGCTTTGTTGAACTTCATCATGTTGGCCTTGGCCAAGCTCTGAAGCCTGTCAAGGTCCCTCTAGGGAGCCTACTTATAGCTGTATAGCTGCAGATCATCGTGGTATAGTTATAGCTTTATGGCTTATATCATCAATATACTAGTTTTTAAATGTAAATAAACTAGATACGATTGAAAATTTTGCCCCAAATCTTCATTAATTCAAAAAGAACTTCTTCTAAATCTCAGGGGTTTGGAAAACAGAAACAAACCTTAGAATCAGACAATGTCTGTGATTTACCAGAAAGGTTACAGTATCACAGTATCACAGTTTAACTAAGGTTGGAAGAGACCTCGAGGATCATCGAGTCCAACCTATCAACACAGACCTCAGGACTAGACCATGGCACCAAATGCCATGTCCAATCCCCTCTTGAACGCCTCCAGGGACGTTGACTCCACCACCTCCCTGGGCAGCACATTCCAATGACGAACAACTCGCTCGGTGAAGAACTTTCTCCTCACCTTGAGTCTAAACCTCCCCTGGCGCAGCCTGAGACTGTTATGTACATGACAGGTTATGTAGTTAGTCTTCTGAAAGATGCCCTGGTAACAAGTTCTGATCTTCTTTTTTAATTGTTGAATAGTTTCACAGCTCCAGTAATACCTCACTGCTGCTCTTCCTAATATCAACTGTAATTTGGAATGCAAATAAGCTGAATCATTAATTTTAACATCTTCTTAGCTTCTATCATCCTTCAAGACAGAACTTAGTAGAGCATATAACTGTGAATGCATTTCTACTCCGGTTAGGATTTGTTCTTGTACTCTTATTAGGATGAAATATTTTGCTACACTGAAGCCACAAGTGATCTGGTTCCTACGACCACCAAATGGAAGTCCAACTTGAGGAGCAGGGACTAAGTCTCTTTCCTCATTGGCTATTTCAGAAATCTCTGAAAGTGATGCACAAGCATGTTCATTAAAGTCTGTTACACATAATTTTTTAATCCACTTGATAATAGAGACTTAGTGTCTAACTCTGTTCTCTTGGTTAACACATACAGGTTAATTTAAATTCAACAAATCATACTGAAAATCCTTCTCTCAGCAGCTTTGTCTATGGCCTGATTGGGAAGAAAAATAATACATTTGAAAAGAATAATTGGTGGAAGTAAAAAAGAGTTAATAAAAAGAATCAGCATTTTTCTCTTTTAACTCTTTCTCCAAGGAAACAAATATAAAATTGACATCTTTTAACATTTAGGCTAATGGTCCATCAGCATGGAATGCTTGTAAATCTAATGGTTTGGTCAAGCACAGCTGCTAAATACTGGGCAACCTACATATCCTAGTGGAAAAACATTCTATTTTCAAGACCTCTCTCCAAGATCCAGTCAGCCACTACCACATTGTTATCTGTGACACTGAATATGACAAAAATGGCTTTAAGCACTGTACAGATCAGTTAGTTGTAAGAATTTCACATTTCAAGCCTTTCAATGACAGCCAATCTTCAGCAGAGTTTGTGATACCTGCTGTTTGATGCAGCTGCCCTTTGAACTCCTTGGTGTTATCTTCTCCTATACCTCCAATCCTATAATCCTTGTCAGTCGAAGGGAAGCTTAATAGCAAATGCATTAGCAAAACATAGTCCTGACCTTCTATCCTGAGGCTATTTGGTACTTGTCTTTCTCTGCTCTCTGTATGCTGAGTTTGCCAAAATTTTGAAGCAGAACCACTCCACTGTCTTCCTGTCACACTTTCTTTTATGTAAGCTACAAAAGACTACAAAGTCTAATACCCCTTGTGATGTTAGCACAAAAGCAAGTGTAGTTGAAGAAGATGACTCAGAAAGTAGGCAACATCAGCCCTACTTGGTGAGGGAAGCGTAAAAAATTCAATCCCCACCAGCATTTCTTGCAGTATGAATGTCCTTTCTCCAAGTCCTACCAAGGTAAGCAGCTGGCAGTAACTTTGTGGGTTCAAAATAAACACTGACATTTTCTCTGCATTCTTAGAAATGGTTTTTTTCTTCAGTTTCCTTCAGAGTTCAGCTTTGAGTCAGCGCTACCCTGTAGTCAAGAAGCTAGATCCTCTCCAGAATATCCCAGTTTCTGTTCATGATACTGTTTCTCTTACTGCCTTTACCCCTCTGTGTTCAGAAAGTTCTGCAGAGCTAAGCGTGCCATTGAGGAAAGGAGCAGCTCCCCCTCCTCCTTCTGAGAAGTTTCACTCTGACTAAAAGTACAGCTACCAGAGTGAGATAAATGTGCAGTCTTCCCCTTGCTTGCCACCCATGCAGTCTCTTTTAAGATAACAGGAAGTATATACTGGATTTATACAATAAACAGGAACCAATCTATCATTTGTAACCACAACACTACAGGAGCAAAGTGCTCCACAGTAAGCAACTTGGATTTAAGAAGTCTTCATTGCATTATATAGAAGTTGAGTTTTGTCCACTGTTCTTTCACCTGTTCTGGGAAAGACTGGTTTGTGCCTTTCAGCATGCAGGCATTCTCATATCTGATTTCTTCTCAGGTTTCACAATGGACAGATTTTGCTATCAAAGCCCTTCCATTTAGATTCACTACAGCACCACTGGTCTTCAACAAGGTTTTATGAGTAGTATGCATTTATTTTATATGGACTGGGATAAACCTATTTTCTGATGTGGGCAATTCCTTGAATGCAGAACTAGCAATATATGACTAAAAAACTTTTCTTTAATAACACTCCTCTAGTCATTTAAAATCACTTGGGGATTAAGGAATTCCTGTTCCTGCCATTGGACAAATAAGATAAGAGGGAATTCATTCTTCCACTCTTTGCAAAACTCTCCACTAGTGTTCTGTGGCTGAGATCATGTCACTTTGCATGTGCTTCTACAGTATCTGGCTCCTGCCTTCATTAAGGTGTTCATATACCAAGATCATAGAATCATAGAATTAGGGTTGGAAGGGACCTCAAGGATCATCCAGTTCCAACCTCCCTGCCGTGGTCAGGGACACCTCACACTAGATCAGGTTGCTCAGAGCCACATCCAGCCTGGCCTTAAAAACCTCCAGGGATGAGGCTTCTACCACCTCCCTGGGCAACCTGTTCCAGTGTCTTACCACCCTCATGGTGAAGAACTTCTTCCTAACATCCAATCTGAATCTACACATTTCTAGTTTTGTTTCATTCACCCTAGTTCGGTCACTACCTGACACCCTAAAGGGTCCCTCATCAGCTTGTAGCCCCCTTAAGATACTGGAAGGCCGCAATTAGGTCTCCTTGGAGCCTTCTCTTCTCCAGACTGAAGAGCCTCAACTCTCTCCATAGGAGAGGAGCTCCAGCCCTCTGTTCATCCTCGTGGCCCTTCTCTGGACATGCTCCAGCACCTCCAGCTCCTTCCTGTAATAGGGGCTCCAGAACTGGACGCAGTACTCCAGGTGGGGTCTCACCAGAGCTGAGTAGAGGGGGAGAATCACCTCCCTTGACCTGCTGGCCACACTTCTCTTGGTGCAGCCTACCATGTGATTGGCTTTCTGGGCTGCAAGTGCACACTGATGGCTCGTGTTGAGCTTCTCATCCACCAGCACCCCCAGGTCCTTTTCTCTAGGGCTGCTCTCAAGCCAGTCACTGGCCAGCCTGTATCAGTTCTTGGGATTGTCCTGACCCAGATTCAGGACCTTGCACTTGGTCTAGTTGAACCTCATGAGGTTGGCTTGTGCCCACCACTCCAGCCTGTCAAGATCCCTCTGGATGGATCCCTCCCTCCAACATGTCTGTTGCACCATGCAGCTTGGGGTTGCCAGCAAACCTGCTGAGGGTGCACTCAATGCCACTGTCCATGTCTCCAACAAAGATGTTAAACAAGACTGGTCCTAGTACTGATCCCTGAGGGACTCCACTTGTCACAGGTCTGCACTGGGACATGGATCCATTGACAGCCACCCTTTGGGTGCAGCCATCAAGCCAGTTCTTTATCCACTGAATGGTCCATCCATCAAACCCATGTGTCACCAGCTTGGAGACCAGGATGTGGTGTTGTACAGTGTTGAAGGCTTTACTCAGATCCAGGAAAATTATGTCAGGTGCTTGGCCTTCATCTATTAATGTTGTGACCTTGTCATAGAAGACCACCAGGTTTGTCAGGCAGGATATGCCCTTGGTAAAGCCATGCTGATTGTACCAAATCACCTCTGTTATTCTTCTGCCTCAGCAGTGCCTCCAGAAGGATCTGCTTCATGATCTCACTGGGCACAGAGGTGAGACTGACTGCAATAAAAATTGATATTATTTGAAGTATTTTACTCTTCACCTGCAGAATCCAGATTGAAGGACTATGATTACTTTTCTTTGCAAATCTGGACTTTAGTGAGCAGAAAGTAATCTCTCTTTTCCCCGAAGAATAAGGGATAGCAGGGAAGTGTGGTCAGTTGTTGTTATTAATTTTAACTTTAGTAGCCAGGTGTAAGAAATTAGTGTCCCCTATATTGTCAACATGGACACTGCCAAAATGAAGAGCTAAAATGGAAAAAGCTAGATAAAGCTGAATAAGGGCAAGAAAGAGAGAATGCTTTAGAAAATTTGTTTTGTCTTGAACACCCTTGATTATCCTATATACCTGCAATTTAAAGATAGGCAAGAAAATGGTTCAGCTGGTCAACATCAGGCAGCCATTCTGTCCCTGTCAACCCTATGTCTGTTCACTTGCTGAGTGAGGAACAAGGCATGTTCATGGACCAGAGCTATGAATCCCACAGTGAACAGATGGCTGCTGCTTTTCAGCTGTTGGCTGGCCACACAAATGTGTCTGGAGCAGTGTACAACCTTCAGGCAGTATTTTGTACAGGCCTAGTTTAGATTAAATTTGTTCAATCTTTTGACTCGTTTTATACTATTGATTACCTAAATAGCATGACAGTAAGAATAAATAAATAAAAATAAATGAAAATATCCCCAAAGCTGTCTCAAATATTTTCCATTTATTCTCTCAGATATGTTTTGAGGGGGAAAAAACACAACCCTCTCAAATATGACCAATACTCGTCACTGGAAAAATCACTTGCAGCGCTGAAACCTGCAACTCGTTATATAAACGTACTTACACTGCTCTCCAAATTCAGCTCCTGGTCTCCTTAGCAACACGGACTGCAAAGAGCTTGCCAGCCTGATGTTCTGCTGCCTTTGCAAGCTTCCAAGTCAACTGGAAGATTTTTGGTTTACGATTCAACACTCCCCTAAGACCAGTTCAAGCTACAGGCAAGGGAGAGTCTTCTTTTGCAGATAGTCTCATAAAAACTTTAGTTCATTGAAATATATAAGCAATGAACCTACAGGTTCTTCTGAGAAAAAGAGAAGTTTCGGGGCAGAGCAATTTAGTCTCTTCCTCCTCTCAATCCCATGCTTCATGACCATAGGACAAAATGTTTTAATACTGAAATTGATTTCTTTACCATAGCTCCCCTAACTTATTCATTTAAGAATGTAAGAACTATATGTGAGGACAATCTCATGTCTTTCCCAAAACTTCTAGAAGCTAATGAATATTTCTTGTAAGACAGAAATGGGGCAAAGCTGATTTATTATTATACATGTCAGGGCTTGTGCAGTGCCATTCTAAGACTAATGGTTACCTAATGGCTGGAACGAGTCCAGAGAAGGGCAACGAAGTTGGTGAGGGGCTTGGAACACAAGCCCTATGAGGAGAGACTGAGGGAGCTGGGGTTGCTTAGCCTGGAGAGGAGGAGACTCAGGGGGGACCTTATTGCTCTCTACAACTACCTGAAGGGAGGTTGTAGACAGGCGGATGATGGTCTCTTCTCCCAGGCAGCCAGTACCAGAACAAGAGGACACAGTCTCAGGCTGCACCAGGGCAGGTTTAGGTTGGATGTTAGAAAGAAGTTCTATACAGAGAGAGTGATTGCCCATTGGAATGGGCTGCCCGGGGAGGTGGTGGAGTCACCATCATTGGAGGTGTTCATGAGGAGACTTGATGGGGTGCTTGGTGCCATGGGTTAGTTGTTTAGGTGGGTTAGATTGGCTGATAGGTTGGACACGATGATCTTGAAGGTCTCTTCCAACCTGGTCTGGTCTGGTCTGGTCTGGTCTGGTCTATTCTATTCTATTCTATTCTATTCTATTCTATTCTATTCTATTACTATCATGCCTGCCTTTAGCCACTCAAGATTTTAATTGGTTCTGGAAATGAAAATCTCCTTTTAAATCATTCCTTTCCCAGTCTCTTCTAGTTAGCTTAAGGTATTGTTTGTGGGTTTTGTCTTATTTCTAAACTTAATTTTCATCTTAATTCTGTACACACACAAGGTAAGCGTAAATTACTTTAAATTTAAGCCAAAGATTGTTCCGTTTCATCAGCTGTCACTGCACTCCACTGCATTCCCTGATGGCACCAAGTTGATGAGAAAATCACTGATTAAGGCAACATTGTGTGTGCTAACATTCATATATTATGTTCCTTGAAACATTTGCAGGCTTCTTGATGAGCTTGCACTGTACTGAGAACTGGCAGAAGGAACACAAGAGTGATCAATCTCTTAGGCCAGGTGGCTTTGAGCTGCAAGCCCCAGGATGCTGCCTTTGCCTCCAAAATAGGCTGATGGGAAAAGTGATACAGCAGTGAGATCACCCTGTACTTCCAGACAATTTCCCTTTTCCTGGATAAACCCTCAATTAAAGTGAGGCCCACTACACGAAGATGAACAAAGGTTCAGCTGAAAGGAAGAAAAATATGCTCTTGTACCCAGAGGTTTTCCTGCCCGAATAAGTAGGGAATAACTTTGTGGCTCATTTGCTGGAAAGCCCTGACATCTGGAAGAAGGGGTAAGTACTCATCAAACAAATGTACCCAAATGACAAATTTCCCTCAGCAAAGGAAGTCAGGATGTCAATTTCATTTTCCTTCATGGGTTTAAATTGTAGGAAGAAGTATTAACGGTCTGTGATTGAAGCCCTTAAAGAAAGAAGTTACATTGCCTGACTGTGCTGCTAACGCCAGGTTGCACACACATCTGCCCGTCTGAGATCTGGGAGCATGTTGTGTTTGTACTCTCTGTACTCTGACTTCCCAGCAGCAAAACATGGCTGCTTCATTAACATTTCTGCTCCAGAGCAGAGCAAACCCACTGGCCCCAGAAAAAAACATGCATTTAATTAGATTTTCCCACCACATCCACTTGGATCCAACATTGCTGAACATTGTGCTGCCTCCAGGTAATATAAGTAAGGGCTTCTCCAGTCTGCAAGCAAGTCGTGCCGGGAGGGGTTTTTACTCATGTTACTGTAATGCTCTGTAAAATAAAATTTAGTCTGACAAAAACCAGCTGCAAGTGAACAACCATACCAGTTTCTGATGAAAACCTGAATGACAGGATTGTATTCTGGGTATGATTTTAAACAAAATTATGTCTTGTGTGTAGTTTGTGACTAACTCCGGTTGTTTTAAGGTGAAAGCATATATTAAATAAATGTAAATGATTTATAAATACTTTTTATGACTGAGTCACTTACAGGATATGTACTGCCTCGAGCCTACATTGTTAATATGTAAATAAATCTTAACTAGTGAGAATACCTCAAATCAAAATAAGTAAGATCTTTGAATCTCCTTTTCACCTCTCATGGTCAGAATGAATTCAGAAGTTATTTCCAGATCTGTCACTGCAAGCCAAATAAGGCCCGGAAGTAATAAGCAGAGGAAAACTTTCCTTTCTGTATACTGTTTCCCAGTATCTTTTACCAGCCTCTTGACCTGAAAGTAATTCAATTTCCAGTGAGAATCTGCACCAGGCAAAAGCATGGAGAAATTCTGAAATGCAGCAAGAAGAATGGTTAATAAGCATTAACTTATTGGTGGGGTTTGGGTTTTGGTTGGAAGCAGTAAGTAATAAGTAGTAATAAGCAGAGGAAGTAATAAGCAGAGGAAGACTTTCCTGTCTGTATACTGTTTCCCAGTATCTTTTACCAGCCTCTTGACCTGAAAGTAATTCAATTTCCAGTAAGAATCTGCACAAGGCAAAAGCATGGAGAAATTCTGAAATGCAGGAAGAAGAATGGTTAATAAGCATTAACTTATTGGTGGGGTTTGGGTTTTGGTTGGTTGGTTGCTTGTTTTTTTTACAATGATAGTGCATTAGAGAGATCTGCTCATTTCCATTTAATGTTTTGTGTTTATTTGAATGAGCACAACTCATCCTTCATTCACTTCAGGCACTTATGTGTTTATGATGTGAAGAAAGTCCTGATTTAACTGTCCTTTGCTTATTAAAAATGTATTATTCTACAAAATAATTTATTAATCGAAGATCAGAGTATTCCAACAATCCAAACTGATTGTGTGTTCTGTCTGCTTATGAATTAACTTCATTTGCATCTTCTGTCTACAGATGGGCTAGTTTCAATAACAAAAGGCAAACAAGTACCTGAAATTATTTTGGGAGGTTTAACAGAGAAAACATCTTCAGACAAATCCTTACCTATGACTAGCCATAATGAAAACTACCTGAATTTGAGAGCAGGCCTAAACCGTGTAGAAAAATAACTAGGTTTTCCTCCATATAATTTAAATCTGCACTGTAAATGCATATGCACATGGGATTAGAGACACATTTCCATGTGAAATTTTACCTCTGGCATTTCCTGATTTTCGGGTTCTTAGCTGTTCAGTCTTCACGTGTTTTTTTTTTAACTTGATGTTTTTACTTTTATGAATGGAATGTTTATTTGTGCTGGAGATAGATAATGATCAGGCATCTGCTTGTGGATGCACACAGCATGTACCAGCCAGCTGCTTGCAGGCTTCACCACGGGAGGAATAACCAGTTTTGGGGTCCAGAAACAGCAGTCCCTACTCAACCACACTTTTTTTTTAATAAAATATGCTATAGGATATATTCTTTCCAGCAGAGGGCAGTGGAATGGTAGATGTACGCCTATAAAAGAGTGTCTTAAAGTCATTGAAGAAAGAAAATTCAAATAGCCATTGAAAAAAAAACACATGAACATAAATGGACAATAAGCAACAGCTATCATTAGCATTGCCCTTCAGGCATAATATAATTTTGCATTGGCTTTATTCCAAGAAATAGAAAGGAGGCCTTTTGATGAACAATTGTATGCCATTATGTAAAACACACTAACACTTAAGAATTAATAACATTTACATTTCTGAACTGGGGGGGGGGGGGGGAAGCATGCTGCATGTCTTAATCACAAAAGGTCTAATTTTTGTGTGGCCTAGTTTAAGGTACATCTTCTTGACAAACATTTCTTCTCTTGAGGAGAAGATTAGATTAGTATTTTCTGTCAAAAGGTAGAGAACCCATTAAGATATTTGTAACATTATTGTTTCTCACAGAAAGAAAAACACCAAACAAACAACTAGGCAAACAGTTTAAGGAGCCATTGTCTTTAAATACCTATTCTGAGACACAAATTTCCTTTATAGATACAAAGCTGAAAATGCTCTCAAATCTGCAAGACCTTGTGGCACATTGGAAATCACATTTTGAGCCTGAAATTGCATGGTTGTGTATAAGTAAGTCTTAAAGTCTCTGTTGAAAGCTATGAATTAGCTTTTTTTCATTGTATTTTTGTGCAGAATATCCACTCTAAGAGCTTGATGTTCAATATCTGAAGCTTAGCAGCTTTGGTGGTGTATGCCTGAAGCCACAGGCAAATGCTAAATGAACATGCTTCTTACTCTCATGCAGGCTGAGCTTCTGTTCTCTTAGAACTTCCTCTACCAATCTGTTAAATGGAAATGCTCCCTCATATAGCTACATTCATTTAAAGAAAAAACAGGAGAATTTTCAGTGCAATTGAGAGCACCATTCAAGTAAAGCAGTGCCATAATGCAACAAATACCAGTATTTGATGGAAATGCTTGAAAAGAAAATAAACATAATAGCTGATTGAATCCTCAGTTTTCTGAATTGCAGGTGCCTCGTTTAATTTAATTTAACAGGGTTTCTAAAAAGAGAATCTATTTTTCTTAAGCACTTCTTATTGACCAAATTTTACTCAGGCAGTTTGTGCAGTAAAATCTAAACAACAGAGTCATCCTGAAAAAAACCCAACCAAACAAAAACAAACCACCCTGATCTAGTGTGGGGTGTCCCTGCCCATGGCAGGGGGTTGGAACTAGATGATCCTTGTGGTCCCTTCCAACCCTGAATGATACTATGATACTATGAAACAAAAATATCCACAGACAAATGAATAAAAACCCTGAAGAGGGAAGAAAAGTAGCAACAAAAAAAACCCAAGTAACCAAACAACAAAAACAACTAAACAGTCAAAAAAAAACAAACCAAAACTCCACAAGATCCTTTAATCTGAACTAAAAAGCTGCATTGTCACGTGATTGAATTGTCTGAGGTTTTCCCCAGTCAGTATCATAAAGTATGACCGTATTCTACATCCTCATCTACTGCTCAGCTGAGTCAATTGCCAGTTTAGTGTGAAAAACTGTGTTAGTTTGTTCCTTAAATGGAATAACTCCAAAGACTCTTTTCTAAATATGGCATGATGTCATTTCATACTGTAATTTCCTGTTGAATTAACCAACATGAGTCTGTTTTTCATGGGTTTGCATGGGTGTTTTTTGCACTTGTTTTCTTAAAGTATGTGAATGCATTTTCTGTTTTCATAGTATCTGCTTACCTTTTTCTATTTCCTTTGCTTTTGTGAGTTCTAGGAGTGAATGTAAAATTCTAACTGTGTGTAAATCAGGGTTCTGAGTTAAATTCATTAAATGCATTTCAGATTTGAGATATTACCAGTAAGCAAAGAATCAAATTTCCAGTTCCAGCTATTTACTTTATATAAACATCCTGGCTACAGATTAACCACAAAAATGTTGGATGAAATTGTATTCTTCATCTAAGTCTACAGTGAATACCTAGCCAAAGGAAGTATGTTGTTCTTTACCAGTACATCTCAAAACTCTTGGTGAGGTTTTGGTCTGTTTTTTATTGTTTGTTGGGGTTTGGTATTGGTTTTTTTCTGCTTGCTTTTTATTTTCCTGCTATCCACAAACTTAGCCTTTGATGTATGTCAGTCTTTCTACTAAGGTAGCTCTGGAGCAATAGACTTCTATTAATTAAATATATCTGCTCTTAACTTTCAGAATTAGAAATAACATGAGGAATGTCAGGGGAACCTTGGGGGTAAGCCAAGTCTTAGCACAGCTGCTATGACCTTGCCTGTCAGCATCTTAGCCTTTATCGGTGTTTGTTTTGTGTACAACATGGAATTTCTTGTGTTTTACATTAATTCAGTTTTATTTCCTTTGGCTGCATATTAGGAAAACTTTAAAAATAGTGAATATTTCCAGTCTGCATTGGATTTCCTAGGAAATTTCCTTGGTAGATCTCCAATAGACAATTAATAATACAGAGAATTACACCAATTTCCTCGGGTAAGGCAAACACTGTTAGCCATATTGTAAGCTGAATCCACTGTACTCACTATAAAAGTTTATCTTCTCTGACCTACCACAGAAGATATAGAATCAGAAAAGAAGTTTTGCTTACATTCAGAGCTGTGAATAATGAGAGTTTTGTAGGAACTAATCCTCTTCCCACTACAGTTCTGTTCTTCAATTATGCGTTCTTTAATGAATGTCTAATTTTAAGCATGCAATTAGTCAGAGTGAGAACAATAGACCTACCTGTGCTTAATTTCCTTAGCGTGTCAAAGCTCTACTGACTTCAGCAAAAGTATAATCAAGTTTCTACAGTTCAGTAGTTACTGGATAAAAGCTAACTTACATCCTCAATGAAAGACTGGATTCAACATTTACAGTTTACTAAGGTTTTCCAAATACCTTTTATTCGGTATGTGTTCACTCATGTTGCTGTTTGACTTTCCTAAAACTGGGCCAGCACCACCAGCGATATCTCTGCTGGGTTCAATTATTCAAAATAGTTGAAATCACACTGCTTCAATTTTACAGCTCTCGAGGTTTTTCTGAACCAAGGCACCACTGTTTGAGGCAAGTATATCAGTAGTATTTAAAGACTCCACAGATAAGAAGTGCATAACATCACCCTTTTTTTTTATCATTGATCTAATTTGTGTCACTTCTGATAGCATACAACTTTTTTTCACTTGCTGTGTCCACTTTATAATTACAACATAGGTACCCATGCTGTGAACAAATATCTAGCTCTTATGCAAGGGCAGGAAATATTGTCCAGTCATCAGATTCATGTGTCAACAGCAGTATGAATTCAAGGTGACATCCAGAGGAGTTCAAGAAGCTGTTCAGAGAATGCTTTGGTTTCTGTGTCAAAGCTCTGCCTTGTGAAAGGGATCCTTTTTTCTTCAGTTACTAGACTGAATTTCAGTCTAGACCTCTGATTCTACCATATGCCAAAATTCACAGTCTCAAGCTTAGATTTCTAAGACCTAATAAGGTTATACATACAATTAATCTGTGGATACCAGAAATGTATGGACACATAGAAGGCCTTTTAATTTTTCATAAACTTCCCTGTCATGACTGCTGCAAGGTTCATTAAAGAAAGAGAAGTCTTAATTCAATATGATTGACATGTCTGTAAATGTAATAAATCCCAAAGCAAGGTCTGTAGAAGAAATTTCTATAGAGTGTTGTGTAAAGATACATTAGTTTCTACAAACAGCCATGCAATGGCTCTGCCATTCTTCCCTGGGAGCACAGTGATGCTGTTTACCAAAGTATTTCTGACATATGTGCATGAGCTAAAGAATCTACATGTTTTAAATTATACACATGTGATTTAGCTTTACCTTTGGGTTTTCTGATTATCATAGGTCCAATTAATGAAAGGGGAAATGATGCCTATGGTCTTTTCAATATATTACAACTTCAACCATTTTTGCTCAGATGGGAAGCAGAGGAAATATCATATTCCATTATCTTTTAATCTTATGCAAATTCGCTGAAGTTAAAGTTGTAGGAGACTTCATTACAGTGCACGCTTTTGCAGCGGTTTCACTGTGTTTTCTTTTCTCAGGCTCTGCCTGAAGGTGAATTTGTGTAGAATCCATTCAGCTATAACCTCTGAATTACCAAATTGCAAAAAGCCTGTTTCCTTCAGTGAGGGAAGTTTTCCTTTGTTTTTCTTTCTGTCACGCTTTCCCACATCCCTTATTCCTTCAACACACATGTTCAGGGAGTAACTTGAATTGTTTCTGTGGTATGTACACAATATTTACTGAGAAATAGATGTTTTCAGCTGTGTGAAAGGGAAAAGGTGGAAAATCTTGGAAGTAGCCAAGACTACAAAATGGTATTTGTATCTGGCAAGCAACCAAAGGAAGACAATATTTTCTGTGAACACTTGTACTAGTAAAACATAAATGCACAAATGTTTGCCTAAAGGTATGTTTAAAAAGTCCATTACTATGAAAGAAGTAAATGTACTTACATTTCAGAATGTTCTTTTAGGCTCTTCCCCACAGAGTATGTAGCTCTTTCTTAGTTTGCTCTTGGCTCCCACAATAGCACTACTCATGGAAGATGCCAAAATAGACATTATCTTGAGTGGCAAATATTTTTACAGGTTGTCCTAGGTTCTCGCTACCATTCAAATCCAGAGGCCTAAGTTTTGCTCCTGTAGAAAATAATGCTGCTAAAGATAGTTTCTGAACATCTCACTATCATGCCAGTCTGGGACCAGAATGCAACTAGGGCATACATCAAAACGTGAGATCTCCGCAGCTGTTTAGCACACGCTACATTCAGGCTTCCATTTGTGTTTCTGCCTCGGCTTTGTCACTTGCTCTCTGATGGCACACATCTAGTAAAGAGCAGGTTTCCAAATTTACCTCAGCATATAGCAAACTAGGTTATTTTGCTCCCCTGCTCTCCCTGTCTAATAAATGAGGGATAGTGAGCTTGTTTGTTCAGCACATTGAAAGCATAAAACAATATGTGAAGCAAATGTGATATGCCACCTATGGCTTCTTGCAACAGAGAGCAGCATTGGACAGGAAAAAAAAGTATCCTTTCCTGGCTCATAACAGGCTGCCCTCTGCAGAACACGGTAATGGAGGAGATTCCTTGGTCTTTATCTTGAGAATAAGTATGATGTAAGGGAGTTTATCCACCATCTTCTGTGGACAAAATGAGCAAAACCTAAATCAGGCAAGGACAAGATGGAAATTATGATCACCTGTTATTCCCCCAGATCATTTACAGTAGATTTCAGAGGGAGAGAGTTTCTGAGCTCTTTTCAGCCTTGTGCTACTCCTTGTTTCTAGCAGTCTCCTTTTTCTCCATACCAGTGATCTTCCCAGTAAATCTCTGGGAAAATGGGGAAAATTTACCACTTGTAGGATTGCAGCTGCTTCCAAGGGGCTGCATTAAAAAGAGCTGGAATGGGCTCTATGCATTTATTATTTGCCAGCACAATTTATACCAGTATAAAATATTCTGTTCAACATCTGATAAATCCTAGCAAATCCATGCACCAGTATTTTTAAGATATAGGCACAAGAAGCGGTGGTGAGGTTTTATTTTTCAGTATCAACTCTGCCTTTCTGTTTTCTGCCTATGCCATAAACATCACACTCCAACTCAAGGAGTTAAGCCAGTCTTTGCAGTGAATCTAGAGCATAGACTATCTGCAATCTTGTAATTATAATTCTGAATCACATTTTTCTCTTTGGCTTGCAAGGATGTAAATTTGAGGAGGGAGCTGACAGAGATGGAAATTGTCTTTCATTCAATCCACCACACCTTGCCCAAAATACATGGATGCCTATTACAATGCTGTGGCTATCCATAACAGAGACAGAGAGAGAGAAAGCACACTTTTTTTCCCCTATAGTGAATATCAGGCATTTTACTTGCAAAAATTCCTTGTGAGTTCAGTAGACAGTTTTATTTATAGTTTACTTTACCTTTGTCATTTATGCCATGTGACATACACTAAGGGGACACCAGTAATCTTCACAGCAAAATGGAAGGAGTAAGGGGAGACTGGTTATGCAGGAACAGCTGCTTGTTTTCAGCAGCATCACTTGAAAGTGTTTCATATTCTCCTTCTCTGCCTCTCCTCAAATGTTCAGCCTGCTGTGTGCAAGCTGGGTGTTTACAGTTCAGGACTATGGAGGAGGAGGAAATATTTTGCCTATTGTTCAGTGACGTCAATGGCTGCGCTCCCAGTCACTTGAGGGACGCTGGTGCTTAGCAAATATCAATACACTGCTGCTACTGCATGTGCCTTACAGTCTGCTTGCAGGAATTTAAGGTCTCTCCAAGATAGATCCAGTTGGTAGATGAGGTGGGTGTAAAAGGCAAAGAGCAATAGCCATGGAGAGATAGTCTGCTGATTTTTGCATGGGGAAACATTACATGCTAGCTTGTTTTTCTGGTGTCAATCCAGCATATTTATTAGTGCTAAATGCTGAATTTAACATAAAACTCTCTTTTATCCTGTACCAAGTTCTTCCCTCTCGCATCCTCTTCCTCTGCATTAAAACAAAGGCTCTAAAAATAACACAGAAAACACTGACAGTTTTTTAATTAAGCAGGATAATCAACATCTGACCATATTCAGTGTCTTCCTGATGTGCTCTCATCGAGTTTTTTCTTACCAGATATTGATAACTGAATTGCAGATGTATTTGCTGCAGAGTTTTGAAGCTCAGTGCTGATTTTGTAAACAAAAATAATGCATGTTTTGTTAAGGTGTGCTATAGCTGATGCTCCTAAAAGGGCTGCAATTCAAAAGCTAGACTTCAACCACTTTATTTTCATTAAAATACATTTGAAATACTATTATTTTTTTACCAAACCTTGCTGCCTATATTTGTGAATGAAAAACTGGACAACTGCAACCTTTGTGTACGTGTGCAGGAAAGTGAGGGTTTAGAAAACACCGGGAAATCATTCGTTCAGATCAGTGCTTTATGTTAAGTGTTTGTAGCTTAAATTAAAGAGGCTGGCTTTGAAAAAAAAATAAATATCCATAATATGGTTGAATAGAGCTGTGACTCTGGATGTGAACAAATGTGCAGCATACTAATTATCTATGTGCGAGATCCTGGTTTCTTTCATATTAATAAAAGAAGCGCTGTGAAAACTTCAAGTGTTTGGGGAGGTTATTAAAGCTTGTAAAGGCAGAGCAAATGGGCAAAAATGGGAAGGTTAAGAGCAAAGAACGGTGAATGTGGAGATTAGCACTGGGGAAATGAAAGGGTGAGCGTGGTGGGTTGAAATTACCCCCCAGCTAATCTGGAGAATTAACCCCAAAATTAAATTGCCAGACCGGCTTAGTAGAAAGCAAATGAAGCCATATTTACAAACACAACTACGATCTAGAAATGTGAGATGCAAGGAAGATGTTCAAAATATACAATGTTTACATATATTTACAATTTATAAACAACATGAGAACCCCCCTGGACAAAACCAGAGGGTTACCAACAGCTTCCTGCTCTCCCCTCACCTTCCATCTGTACCTGGGACAAGGAAAAGGTAAGAGCAGAGCTTGTTAGTACTTAGCCACAACAAAGAAACACAGCCAAGGTTAGGAGCAGCTAATCAAAAGCTACCAGTTAGTATCTGCTAGAGCAAGGAGGCAGAAAGAGAGTTTACACAACTAACTTTATGTTAGTAATCAGACCAATGGGATTATTTAGACTTTATCATTATTTTCCCTTTTACATCCAATAGTAATTAATTTACATTCTACTACTTTCTGTTCAAGATTTGTGGAATATCTCCTAGGCACAGCCTAAAACTACACCAGTGAGACAGGTTTTGAGTCAGCCACTGATCATCATCTGTTGCCCACAGGGATACATGGAGTCACAGAAAAGATGCCAGAGGTGCCCTGCCTTTCTGTGCTGAGAAATCAGTTGTAGGCTCTTTGAGGTGATATACACATAAATCCACATACTTTACTTTTTAAGTCAGTATATATCAAATATTTATTATCTTTCCTTTTACTCATATATATCACAGTAGCATCACAGTATCACTAAGGTTGGAAGAGACCTCGAGGATCATCAAGTCCAACCTGTCACCACAGACCTCATGACTAGACCATGGCACCAAGTGCCATGTCCAATCTCCTCTTGAACACCTCCAGGGATGGTGACTCCACCACCTCCCTGGGCAGCCCATTCCAATGACGAATGACTCTCTCGGTGAAGAACTTTCTCCTCACCTCGAGCCTAAACTTCCCCTGGTGCAGCTTGAGACTCATTCAGTGATAGCAGAAGAGGGCCATTCTCCATAATGCTTCCACACTGGCACTAGTAAGATTTTTGCTGGTAGATGAATTCCAGAAAAGATGCTCAAATCTAAGGAACAACACTGAAATAGAGATAATAATTCAATAATTTGCCTTACTTCTTCATATGATTTAGAGTAAGTGTTAAGGAATTTGTTTAATTCATAACTAAGATATGGCAAATGGATGTTAATAAAAATATTAATAACTTTGTATTAATATTAAAATTGCCCAAAAATGTATTGAATAGGTTCAATGTATGGTTAGAGTATGTATTTACAGTGGGAATGTACAGTATTTAGGCAAATATAACAGTCTTAACAATTTTAAGCAAACCGGGAGGAATAATCGTCAGAGAGAATTCCCCACAAGTGAAAGGGCACTCGACCACAGGGGAGGAGAGTCAACAAGAACCGTTAAAACAAAGAGGCAATGAATTAATTATTCACAGCTGATTCCACCCAAGCAGGGAGTGCTGCTGCTGTGTATTAGCCATTGAGGCTTTTGGGGTTCTCTCATGAACCAGGCACGGCTGGTTGCCAGCAGGGATGCCAGGCGGTCTAGGGGCTGGGCTGGCTTCAGCGGGATGTGGGCTGTTTACAATGCTATACTGTGATGGGCTCTTGGCTTTCCTGGGTAAACTGGGTTTACTGGTTGATAGTAGGCTGAACATGAGCCAGCAGTGTGCCCAGGTGGCCAAGAAGGCCAATGGCATCCTGGCCTGTATCAGGAATAGTGTGGCCAGCAGGAGCAGGGAGGTCATTCTGCCCTATACTCAGCACTGGTTAGGCCACACCTCGAGTACTGTGTCCAGTTCTGGGCCCCTAAGTTTAGGAAAGATGTTGAGTTGCTGGAATGTGTCCAGAGAAGGGCAACAAAGCTGATGAGAGGTCTGGAGCAGAAGCCGTATGGCTAAAGGAGCTGGGGTTACTTAGCTTGTGGAACAGGAGGCTCAGTAATAAGACAAGAAACAACAGGTTCAAGCTTGAACCTGGAAGATTTCACCTCAACATGAGGAGAAACTTCTTTCCAGTGAGGGTCACAAAGCCACAGAGCCTGTATCAGGAATAGTGTAGCCAGCAGGAGCAGGGAGGTCATTCTCCCCTTGTACTCAGAACTGGTTAGGCCACACCTTGAGTATTGTGTCCAGTCCTGGGCCCCTCAGTTTAGGAAAGATGTTGACTTGCTGGAACGTGTCCAGAGAAGGGCAACAAAGCTGGTGAGGGGGTTGGAGTGCAAGCCCTATGAGGAGAAGCTGAGGGAGCTGGGGTTGCTTAGCCTGGAGAAGAGGAGACTCAGGGCAGACCTTCTTGCTCTCTACAACTACCTGAAGGGAGGTTGTAGCCAGGTTGGGGCTGGTCTCTTCTCCCAGGCAGCCAGCATCAGAACAAGACACAGTCTCAAGCTGTGCCAGGGGAAGTTTAGGCTGGATGTTAGGAAGACATTTTTCATAGAAAGAGATATTGGCCATTGGAATGGGCTGCCCAGGGAGGTGGTGGAGTCACCATCACTGGAGGGGTTTAGGAAGAGACTGAATGGGGTGCTTGGTGCCATGAGGTCTGTGGTTACAGGTTGGACTCGATGATCCTCGAGGTCTCTTCCAACCTTGGTGATACTGTGATACTGTGATTAGGTAGTGTTGGGTGATGGGTTGGACTTGATGATCTTGGAGGTCTTTTCCAACCTGGTTAATTCTATTCTATTCTATTCTATTCTATTCTATTCTATTCTATTCTATTCTATTCTATTCTATTCTATTCTATTCTATTCTATTCTATTCTATTCTATATGAGGCATGGCAAAATTCTAGCTGCAAGGAGAACCAAGGCTTGGCTTCGGCTCCTAAGGCTTGTGGCTTGTCTAGCTTGCAATGGGTAAGCTTGTGGCTTTTATCCCAGGCTCTGGACCAGGCAATGCATGGTAGGGCAACTTGAGGCAGCTTTAAGCAAGGCAGGTCCAAGCAGGCAATGCAAGTTCAAGCAAGGCAAGGCAAAAGTGACTAGAAATCAGCCTGTACATATATATATATATCTTGCCCGAGATTCAATTGGGCCAATAGGGCAACTGAAGCCAGAACTTAGTTACCCAATGAAAAGGGGATCTGCCAGGCAGAATCACAGACCTGGTCTTGGAGAAGCAGTGGCCAGTACATGTGCTCTTACCCCAGAAGGAAAGCTGTTTACCAGATATGTTAGGTCCTGTCCCTGTGTTCCTTTTCCCATATCTAGACACATCAGGGCCTGTCTGGGTTTGTGCTGAGCCTGTTTGGCCCTACCATGACAGTAAGTCTTTAATTACAGTATCACATGATGGTGGTGGGTTTTTTTTTCCTCCAAAAGCATTAATTGTTTTTCCAACACACTTGGTTGGGAAAATCTGTTTCAGATCAGTGTTGAATGTTGGTTTCACCATTCAGAGTACAGAAAGCCTGATGTAATTTCACTGCTATTATTCCAATCACTCTGTAATCTTTCAAGATAAAAACAACTGGTACAGGCAGATCTGTCAGCATCTATCAAGGTGTTGCAACTACCACTGCCCTTTCAAAGAGAAAGGTACTGAATTCAACGTGTATTCCTGATGAAGACTGTTTTGAAGATCTTCTGCAAAGTAGAATAGAATAGAATAGAATAGAATAGAATAGAATAGCATAGCATAGCATAGCATAGCATAGCATAGCATAGCATAGCATAGCATAGCATAGAATAGAATAGAATAGAATAGAATAGAATAGAATAGAATAGAATAGAATAGAATAGAATAGAATAAGCCAGGCTGGAAGATACCTTTGCAATCATCGAGTCCAGCCTATCATCCAGCACTATCTAATCAACTAAACCATGGCAACAAGCACCCCATTCAGTCTCTTCCTAAACACCTCTAGTGATGGTGACTTCACCATCTCCCTGGGCAGCCCATTCCAATGGCAAATCACCCTTTCCATGAAGAACTTCTTCTTAACATCCAGCCTAAACCTCCCCTGGCACAGCTTGAGACTGTGTCCTCTTGTTCTGGTGCTGCTTGCCTGGGAGAAGAGACCAACCCCCACCTGGCTACAACCTCCCTTCAGGTAGTTCTGTGATCCATCAGCTTATGTACCCAAGACAGTAAGTCATAGAATTCTGCATTATCTGTTAATTATAGAGCACCCTGGCACTTCACTTAAGAAGCATTTTTCATAATTCTGACTCAAGACAAGTAAATTTTTGTCACCAAAGCCTCTCCTTTCTCTCCCTCTCTCACAGTTTTGGACAGAAATAGGGGATTAAGAGGTTTTCTGAATCTGAACCACAACTAAATTAACATTACCATAGTTCCCCAGTAACTGTTCTCTGATTTTTCAGTACATTTTCAGAAGTAGATCATCATATACTGAGAAGGAATATAGTGTTAAAGATTATAAAACAGAATACAAAGCATGAAATGAAATATTCAGTCTTCCCTAGAGGCTTTTACATAGATGCACACATATATAAGTATTAAATTAATGTAAAATGTACCATGTCAAATTAACATAAAATACTGTTATGATATATGTAGTCATAATTATCTTCTTCATACAAGCAGGGTCTCTAAGTCATGAAAGACAAAAGCCCAAACTAGAAATCTTTCCATAACAGACGTGTACAAAGACATGTCCAGAGTTATTAGTATAAAGAGAAAACAGGTAAATGTTAAAATACTCTTCACTCAACCTTGATTTCTTGTCCCCCACTAACCTGTAAACAAATATTTTTTGCCTTTCAACTTCTAAAGGAGTTTCTAAATCAGGCTTGCATTTCATTTACTTGTCTTAAAGGTTTGTTTTTTTAATAGCATCAAATAGTTGTTTCCCAGATCTCAGCTGTAACAGGGAGACTTGTCATCACCCACGGGAAGACAATGAATTGTGTCTAACCAGAAGATAAAGTGAGTACTTTTGTCACATAATAAACTAATAGTTGGCAGAACTAGTTTATCAAATAGGCAATATAGAAAGAAAAATATGTCATGAATTCTGCTGTGATGATAACACTGTCCCTGCTATACCAGGTATAACAGTATTCTGAAGCAAGATCTATTGCAAGTCTTGGGGGGGGGGAAGAAAAAATAAAAAGGTAAAGAAGTATTATATCACTTTTTGCTTCAGTGGGGATGGGTAGCGACAGAAATTAAGAGCAGTTTCATTTCCTCCTCCTATTCTCTGTCTGCTTCCAGCAATGCACCTCTCTAGTGCTGCTCCTCTGCATACTGTGCATCCTTCATTTTAAATGACTGCAAAATCACAGTATCACAGTATCACTAAGGTTGGAAGAGACCTCGAGGATCATCGAGTCCAACCTGTCAACACAGACCCCATGACTAGACCATGGCACCAAGTGCCACATCCAATCTCTTCTTGAACACCTCCAGGGATGGTGACTCCACCACCTCCCTGGGCAGCACATTCCAATGACGAATGACTCGCTCGGTGAAGAACTTTCTCCTCACCTCGAGTCTAAACTTTCCTTGGCACAGCTTGAGACTGTGTCCCCTTGTTCTGGTGCTGGTTGCTTGAGAGAAGAGACCAACCCCTTCCTGCCTACAACCACCTTTCAGGTAGTTGTAGAGAGCAATGAGGTCACCCCTGAGCCTCCTCTTCTCCAGGCTAAACAATCCCAGCTCCTTCAGCCTCTCCTCATAGGGCTTGTGTTCAAGGCCTCTCCCCAGCCTTGTTGCCCTTCTCTGGACATGTTCAAGTGTGTCGATGTCCTACCTAAATTGTGGGGCCCAGAACTGCACACAGGACTCAAGGTTCAGCCTAACCAATGCAGAGTACAGGGGCACAATGACTTCCCTGCTCCTGCTGGCCACACTATTCCTAATGCAGGCCAGGATGCCGTTGGCCTTCTTGGCCATCTGGGCACACTGCTGGCTCATGTTTAGGTGGCTGTCAATCAGCACCCCCAGGTCCCTTTCTGTTTGGGAGCTCTCCAGCCACTCCGACCCCAGCCTGTAGCTCTGCTTGGGCTTGCTGTGGCCAAAGTGCAGCACCCAGCACTTGGACTTGTTGAATGCCATCTCACTGGACTCCGCCCATCTGTCTGGTTGGTCGAGGTCCCTGTGCAGAGCCCTTCTACCCTCTAACTGATTTAAATTACATATAGTGGCTAACTCAACTGGCTGTTAGAATGATATTCCTGTTGTTAGAAAAATAATTTTGCAGTTTGTGAAACATATGAAATGTGAAAATCTCCCCTGCTGGCAACCCTATAAAATCAGGTGGTCACTTTCATGGTTACTGTGCTTGTAGACTATGTTTTGGAGAAAATCTGAGATTCAGAAATCATATTCATTGCAGTATTATGTCCATCTCTTAAGCTATTATAATTGCCTGGGATTAACTCTTCAGGCCCCTTGAGAATTGCTTTAGAGTAATTGTTTCTGAGAAGATTTTTTATGATTTCCACTATGCCACGTGTAGTGATGGCTCACAAACTGGACCTTCCAGGAAAGTAGATGACCATTCTGAGCTGGGCATTTCTTTCACTTGGACTTGGACTGAAGACAAGGTTTGCTTTTCAAGCAGTAAGTACATTGTTACACAACAATTTCTTCAGTAACAGAGTGGTCGCTAAGGAATAAGCAGCTAGCTGTTTTCATGAGAACCAGAGAAAAAAAATAGTGAACCTCTGCAAATAAAGGAGAGTACAGACCTTGTGGCAAGCAATAATGCTACTGTTTAATGTCATGTATGATTCCTAAATAAACATTATAATAGGATACTAACCTTAAATGTATTTATAATGATGTTTCTGATCTTGTGGGAGTCCCACTGTATTTTACAGACTCATTTTCTCAACTGCAGCTGCAATGCAGTGGATGGAACAGTACAGCTTTCTGCATCCAAAACGATACACACAGGCTTTCAGCAGAATACTGTGTGAAAGAAAAGTTAAACAAAAACCAACCAAACAAAAAAGGCAAGCCAGCAATCAAATTGGAATCTATCAAGGAAATGTGGAGGCAGAAGGGAATAAAACATACTTTTTAATTTCTAAATAGCAAGATGTAGTCTTGTTTCTCCTCTACAAGGTAGCAGTATGTCAGCATGACATGCAAGTTTCATGTCAGCATACTAACCAGGGGATCTTCAAGTAGCTGGCTGATTTGAGAGGGAAGGGAATGGAAACAGACAGAAGGAGACTGGAGGAGGGGGATTTGGGCACAATGCTAATCTATGAAAAAGTTGGGGAAAGTGGTGCATATTGGAATGTACCCTTCCAGGACAGCATGGATGCAACCCAAGAGGAGGGAAACTGATGCCTGGAGGGAATGATGTCACTTAATACTTGGAGAGGGTAGCTTGTCCAGAAGGGAGAGAATAAAGCACAATGCCATATACAAGAGGCAAGCTGTTAGCATTTGGGTCTAGCTCTTGGCAAGACCTGCTAAAACTTAGCAACTTCTCATGCCTCAAGCAGAGAAGTCTATCACAAGAAAGGGTGTGACTGTAGGAAATGTCCCCTTATACAGAAATGGGTGCTACCATTTGTGTCCTTGCTCAGCTTGATTTGAATAATGAGACCACTGTCAGCATGAGAGAAACTCATCTTTGTGGGACAAAGAGTTAACTCAATTTTGCAACTAGCTGAGACTGCTCTGTCACTTGCGGCATGAGTGGTCAATGACAGACCACAACGCTGAGCCACTCAGAGATGCTGAAAACCCAAGAAGCAGAACAATACCACGCTGAAAAGCCTCTGCAATCCCAAAGCTAAGGCATCTTTTCTCCCTCACATTCTCAAAGCTGCATGTAAGACTAAGGGGAAGACATGAGGATTGCTCTGAGAATTGTGAGATGACTATTCTATCTGTGCCAGATGTAGCATGTTAGCCCAAGCTGAACAGGCCTCTACTGCCCATCATTTCATATCATTCCTGGGGTGGAGGGGAAGAGGGTGTGGGAAAAGATGATGTAACTCTCATGCTGAAACAAAATTTGATGTTGGTCTCCCTTACCTGCCATTCCAAGCTTATTTCAGCAATGATCCAAAGAAGAGAGGAATCATAAAATGCCAAGAGCTGTAATCCCCTTATACCCCATGTAGCTGACAGGCATTTAAAATTTTTCTTTATAGATTTTTATCAGATTTCTGTTGCATAAAAATGTTTTTTGTAGCATTTACTACCGTAGAGCTAGTACTAGAAGCAATAATATTTGTGCTAAAATAGCCTCTAAAAACTAGGGAGGGGGGTCGGGCTGTGTGTTAAATACTGAATCTTGTTGCACTTGAATTCCCTCATTCATTGATTCCTCTACATCAAAATGCTTAATAACAAATAAAGGAGTTATCCTGCAATTAGAACAGGATTCCTGTAGTGCACAACTCTCTTTTTCAACACCTTTTCCTGTTTATTTATTGTTTGCAGTAGAATTGCATTGCTTTTTTACTGCATCCCAAGAACAGGTAGGATTCTCTCACCACATAAAATCACATCATCATGGAAAAAGTTTTGGGGTGGGTTGGTTGGTTGGGTTTTTTTCTATGTGAAAGCTCTTTACCTAAGTGATGAAAGAAAAATTTCTTATACTTTAACAACACTTCAAATTTCTTTCTTGTACATATGATAAACTTCTTTAGCTTGATAGCCTAACACGAGAATTGCCCCAGGAATACTTTGTTCTATTCCTTTTGTCAAGTCATCCTCTTTGAATATTACCTTATTTTCCCATGAAAGGATGACTAGATATGGTGCACCCCCAAAACAACAGATCTGCAACAAAACATTATTTCATACAGGATCTTTATGCAGGTTTTTCACGTGGGAAGCCAGGCTGTGGTGTATAAGCCTGTTTAGGCTCTCACAGCGGATTAGCAAAGCTGTTACACTTTAGAAAAGATTGCTGAACTATGTCAACATGAACAGTACCTCAGTCCTCCTGCCTCCTAAATTGCCACATAATCAATATTCTTCCCAGTCCTTTCTTCCTTTTCTGATAGCCATTTAAAGCATCACTGTCAGCTCAGCTAAGTTGTCTAAGATGCTTACCTTGATGCCTTTAACAAGGTGCATCGGGATTATTTTCTCTGGATAACTGAACTCTTCCCATAGCTCCTTCTGGTGAATGTGTGAGTGGCATAATTTTTCTGTCTCTCTCATCAGCATTCATGATTGAAGAACGAACAAGAATGAGGCAGGGTAAAGATGAACAAGAATGAGGCAGTGTAAAGATGAAATTTCACAGATCTGTAATGAGTACAGGAGTGTTCAAGAAAGGGAGAAGAATCTCTGCCATTTCATTTAATTTCTCTTGCTGCTCTGAGGAGGCAGCACAGGTGAATGATGCTGAAGGGCAAGTGTCCATCTGAGAGCATCTTGCATGTAGGAATTTCTTACATGAAAAAATGTCATTTGAAACAGTGATCAAATATAATGGAACTGAAGACAGGATGGGCATCAGTTAGCAAAGGGATCAAAAGGTGAGGGGAAATGGGTAGTAAGGATGGAGAGCAACACAGGGGAGCAAAGAGCAGGTCTTAAGTCAACAAAGCAAAGCAGCAAAGTTGAATGGGTTTATGAATTGTTTGTTTTGCAAATAAACTTAGTCAAACTTAAAAACATGGAAGGAAGATGTATCCAAGATTGGTCATCCCTCAGCAAATTTATGAGTGCCATTAATGATAATGAAATAACTGTCAGGCTGAAAAGGGTGGGTTCAGTGTCCTGCTGAGCCTGATGAATGTGTTTGGACAAAGGCAAAACCTGAGAATGAACTAGACTGTCGGAAAAGCTTGGTGAACACAAACTCTCTTATTGAGGAACTTAAGAGAAATCTAATAAGTTTAAGCAGGGTGTTTGTAGATGGAATAAAACCAGCATGCTGTCTATTATCTTCCTAAAAAGACTTTGCATTTACTTTTAGAAATGGACCATATTTGAACAATACTGAACAATCAGGCTGTCAAATCATCATGTTCATCTCTTTCATATGTCCAGAAACCAGACAGAAAGTGCAGAACCCAGGGGGCATACTAGTTAAGTGTAGTGGACAGATGCTATTCTGGCTCCAGGAGAGGCAGAAGTACGGAAAATAAAGAGGTTCTCATAGTGAGACTGGCCAAAGGACCTGTAGCAGATGAATCAAACGGATGAGTTCTATAGCTGTTAAATTTTAAAGAGGATCATGTACTTAAACTGTATTTGAATGCCAATCCAAAAGTCAGCATGCCCTTGGCCCTACCTTGCAGAGGGATTTGTCTCTGAAAACACCCTTAATCCCTAGTGAGTTTGATTTGATTTTGAGCTCAATATAAAGGGTCTTAGGATCATAAAAAAAACACTTAGACCATTGAATAAATTTAGAATTCTCTGTGCTGCCTCAGCTGGGTAGGGTTTTTTTGTGTATTTTTTATTTTACTGGTCCGTAGGTGGTAGCTAAACTTTCTGGCACCATTAATTAAATGGCTTTCTCTAATCCTACAGGTGTGCATTTCCAGAACAAGTAAAGTATGTCTGCATGTATGTGCTAAGAATGATTTATATATATATTTTTTTTACTGTTTCTCTCTATTCAGACATAGCTGTCTTTATTAGAAATCTGTTTTTGACAGCAAGAGTCTGAGGGAAGTATGACTGGACAACACTTTGTCTTGTTAGGTGTTTACAGATATGCTTGGTTGCTATGACAAATGCTCCAAAGCCACATGTGATGCTGAGCAATCATGGTACAAATCACAGAGGGCAACGCAGAATAAAATGAGGGAAGTGTTTATTGATCTTCAGTGTCTTTCCAAAGCAGCCTATCCTCACTTTGCCTGTTTTCTCCATCCTCTAATATTTCTTCATCTGACCAGTGTGGAACAACACTGGAAAATGTTTAGTGTGTAGTACAGAATGAGCCAATATAAATTTAAGTTAATGCATAAAACCAGGCATGCTGTTCTTTCTTTCCCCACAACCTGCTGCCTTTTAATTATTTTTTTTTTTTCTTTTCCTCAGTACTGCTGGAGGAAGAAAATTTTTTCTTCATTTGAGACACTTTTTGGCCCATTCCCATTTCAAAGTACTGAGTGCATCTCTGCTAGTAGTCAATTTGTACAGACAGTTAACCATTTTCTTATGCTCTAAGAAATTTTAGACAGAAACTGAAGACCAGTTTGCATATTCATTTTCTCAGTATAGACAAAATTGTTGTATCAATAGAAATTGGAGGGAAAGTAGTAGTTTCAATTAGAGTGAAGGTGGCCCATGGCTTTAAATAAAAATAAGCTAAGGGAAATTGTCTTTATAGGAGGAAAAGTTAAGTGTACAGTAGGAATGTGTCACAGTGAGCAGATATTCATAGCATTTATATGTAAAAGGAAAGGTTGTATGTACACTAAGCAAAGCATATAAAAAAATCAAGTATCAGGTTTATAGAGTTCAAATATTCCAAAACATGCAGTCTGAGTTGGCAGTTTCTGCTCATAATGTAATCCAAGAGTGGAGTATTGTATGGTGTTAACTGTTGGGTCCGAAGTGCTTTGGTAGCAATGTGTGTGGGACGCCTGCACAGAGGCTGCTTGCAATGCGCCTAACAACCAGAATTGTTTTGCATCACACTCAGCCACAAATTGAAAATATATGCAATATTTATTCTAGTATAGTTTTTGGCGCAGTTTTCACCTCTCACACTTTGAACAATTTCGGCAAGCCTGGGGATCTTATCGAGGGTAGTAAATTAGAACATTTTGTTTGTAGAAAAAGGATTTGCTGTACTCCACTGCAAAAGCCAAGCCAAAGTTGAACTATGCCCTTTAAAAAAAAAACAACAAACAACTGAATAAAACCTTCTCATAAGATAAACTGTCACCATCAAGAAAAGAGTTAAATAATAACCTTATTGATAGCAGCTGAACAAACTTGTCATAGAAAACCATGTAATTTTCAATGCATTTGGATTAAGCTTTTTATTATCCCCCATTTTATTATGCTATATAAATATGTTTCTATAATGTATACAGACCCTTGCTGGCAATTGATAAAAACAAGCACAACTCTTTGGACACATTTTATGATCATTTCAAGTTTCTCAGAAGTTTACTTTTACAAAAGCTTGAAGTACATATGAACCTCTCTGTCCTTTTAACCTGATACGTATATGGAGGAATGGACTATGCTCTAGACTGGGAAACATACAAAAAGATGTTTACATGACCAAAACCTTCTTGCAATCTGGGTGGACATGGCCACTTAAAACTATAGGCAGCTACATAAATCGTCAGGATAAGAAAAAACATTAAAAAAAAATCTTCTCTCAGGCAAGCAGCACCAAAACAAGAGGACACTGTCTCAAGCTGCACCAGGGGAGGTTTAGACTGGATGTTAGGAAGAAATTCTTCATAGAGGGAGTAATTGCCCATTGGAATGGGCTGCCCAGGGAGGTGGTGGAGTCACTATTATTGGGGGTGTATCAGAGGAGACTTGATGGGGTGCTTGGTGCCGTGGTTTAGTTGATTAGATGGTGTTCGATGACAGGTTGGACGCAGTGATCTTGAAGGTCTCTTCCAATCTGGTCTATAATTCCATTCCATTCCATTCCATTCCATTCCATTCCATTCCATTCCATTCCATTCCATTCTATTCTATTCTATTCTATTCTATTCTATTTTATTCTATTCTATTCTATTCTATTCTATTCTATTCTATTCTATTCTATTCTATTCTATTCCATTTCTATTCTATTCTAGTACATTCACTGAGGCTCTTAGGCACTGTCACAGAAACAGCTTTTTATTTTCTCTACTGTTTGCCCAAGGTGTTGTCTGTTTTCTCTCTGTTCTAACTTACATCACTCTTATTCTTTGATGTTTTGATCTTTATGAAGCCCCTGTGAGATAAATATTTTTATAACTTCATTATAAGGGAAAGCATTGTAGAGACAGGCTACTTGCTGAGTTTTTACAATATGTTTTGTAGTCGGTCAGCAAGTCCACTTAGCATCAACTAAAGCCCAAATGTAGTAAGTCAAACCTGTTTTGTTTTTTTCAGGAATATACAAAACTCCCATTCAAAACCTTGTCTGGCAAAATCTACTACAAATTTGCAGTACAATAACAAAATAAACAAACCAACCCACAAAAATCCCCCAAACCAATCAAAAACCAAAATAAACAAACAAAAAAAAAATAAAAACCAACAAACAAGACAAAAAAATCACAATTGAAAGCTATAGTTTAATCATAAGTCACCACTACTGTAGCATAAATTGGTCATCCATAATGTTACGATTCAAAGCAAAAGCTGGGCAAAAAGTGTCTTGAGTGGCTCCCAAAGCAGATCAAATTGTCAGCATTTGTTCCTGGCAAAGAGGCTTTGTCAAGTGGAAGATGTAAAGATGTAGTCTCTAATATTTTTATCCTGACCCAAGGCTGTGTTACATTTATGTTCCATGAAAGGAAAAGTTAAGTAATGTAAGAGAAACAATCTTAGTATGTTCTGGCTTCATGTTCCATTTAAGGAAATGCTGCCCACAAAGTTCTCTGTAGAACCCAGTAAAAGCCTTCAATTTCTGCAAATGTTGCTCCCTCTTTTAAAGTAATTTCAGCCAGAAACATGAGCTCAACACGAGCTCTCAGTGTGCACTTGCAGCCCGCAAAGCCAATCAGATCCTGGGCTGCATCAGGAGAAGTGTGGCCAGCAGGTCAAGGGAGGTGATCCTCCCCCTCTATTCAGCTCTGGTGAGACCCCACCTGGAGTACTGTGTCCAGTTCTGGAGCCCCTATTACAAGAGGGATGTGGAGGTGCTGGAAGGTGTCCAGAGAAGGGCCACGAGGATGATCAGAGGGCTGGAGCACCTCTCCTATGAGGACAGACTGAAGGAGTTGGGGCTGTTCAGTCTGCAGAAGAGAAGGCTCCAAGGTGACCTAATTGTGGCCTTCCAGTATCTGAAGGGGGCCTACAGAAAGGCTGGGGAAGGACTTCTCAGGATATCAGGTAGTGATAGGACTAGGGGGAATGGAATGAAGCTGGAGGTGGGGAGATTCAGGCTAGATGTGAGGAGGAGGTTCTTCACTATGAGAGTGGTGAAACCCTGGAATGGGTTGTCCAGGGAGGTAGTCGAGGCCCCGTCCCTGGAGGTGTTTAAGCCCAGGCTGGATGAGGCTCTGTCCAGCCTGATCTAGTGTGAGGTGTCCCTGCCCATGGCAGGGGGGTTGGAACTAGATGACCCTTGTGGTCCCTTCCAACCCTGAATAATACTATGATACTATGATAGAAAAGGCAAATGACAGTGTTTCTCTCCAATAATATGGAAATCAGTCTGAATATTTCAAATTTATTTGGAATTATGAAACTGTATTCGGTTTATTTGGTTAAATAGCAATCCTATGTAGAAACTCCATCAGGACATCACACAGCTCAAAGCTGTGGTACTTCCTTCCGAAGCTAGTTTATGCAACGAACATTCAGTTATAAGGAAAGCTAGCCAGAATGAGAAAAGAAAAATGGAGAAATCCCTAGCAGCAAATTAAATCTGATCTCTCTCTCTTCATGTTTCAAACAAGAGTACTACAGAGAAAAAAATAACCAACTAAAACATCGTTGTTTAACTATTCCTTTGTTACTCTTTCAAACATTTGTAAAACATTGCTTGTCTCTATGTTATTACAATGATTAAATGTGTTAACTAAAAAGTAAGTTTAAAGTGCATAGTAAGAGGTAACAGACATTTGGAAAGCACTGGAGTCAGTATCTATCATTTAACTGACATGTTTTGAGGTTTAGAATTGTTTGAATAACTTCTTATAAGTGGTTTGTTTAGACAAGACAGCAGTGACTTGGAGAAGTACCCAAGTGACTTGGCTTGATGTGATATAGCTTGAGGACCAGTGGCAGATCAGCTGTAGAACTACAGAACTCTCTGTGAGACAGTTTAGCTTCCTCTTGGTTGCTTTCTTCTTTGCAACAAAGAGAAAAGCAGGTGAGAATGCTAGGAGGCCTGCCTGGATGAGCAAGGAGTTACTGGACACACTATTACTTAAAAAGAAACTCTACAGGAAGTGGAGTGAAGGACAGCTAGAACAGGGGGTATATAAGGAAGCTGCCCGAGCAGCAAGAGTCCTGATTAGGAAAGCCAAAGCAGAGTTTAGCCAGGGAGGCTAAAGGGAACACTAAGAACTTCTACAGGTATATTAACGGGAAGAAGAAGTCTAGGGAAGGTGTGGGCCCCCTCAGGAAGGAAACTGGTGAAATGGTCACAAGTGATGAGGAAAAGGCTGAGGTACTACATAACTTCTTTACCACAGTCTTCACTGCAAGGGCCTCTAGCCACACTCCTGATGTTATGGAAGACAATGCCAGGGACGGGGAGGAAGAACTGCCCATTGTAAGTGAAGATCAGGTTCGTGATCACCTGAAGAACCTGAAAGTGTTCAAGTCCATGGGACCCGACGGGATACACCCACGGGTACTGAGAGAACTGGCAGATGAGGTTGCTAAACCCCTTTCTATTATATTTCAAAAGTCATGGCAATCTGGTGAAGTCCCCACAGATTGGAAAAGGGGAAACATTGCCCCCATTTTCAAAAAGGGTAAGAAGGAGGAACCAGTGAACTACAGGCCAGTCAGTCTCACCTCTGTGCCTGGAAAGATCATGGAGTAGATCCTTCTGGAGTCACTACTGGCTCAGAAGAATAGTGAAGAGGTGATTGGGAACAGTCAGCATGGCTTTGCCAAGGGCAAATCCTGCCTGACCAACCTGGTGGCCTTCTATGAGCAGGTGACAAAATTAATAGATGAGGGGCAAGCAACTGATGTCGTTTACCTGGACCTGAGCAAAGCCTTCGACACTGTCCCGCACCACATGCTGGTCTCCAAACTGGTGACACATGGGTTTGATGGGTGGACCACTAGATGGATAAGGAACTGGCTTGATGGCTGCACCCAAAGAGTGGCTGTCAATGGCTCCACGTCCCAGTGGAGGCCAGTGACAAGCGGAGTACCTCAGGGATCAGTCCTGGGACCTGTCTTGTTCAACATCTTTGTGGGTGACATGGACAGTGGCATTGAGTGCACCCTCAGCAAGTTTGCTGATGACACCAAGCTGTGTGGTGCAGCAGACACGCTGGAGGGAAGGGAGGACATCCAGAGGGACCTTGACAGACTGGAGAGGTGGGCACAAGCCAACCTCATGAGGTTCAACAAGAGCAAGTGCAGGGTCCTGCATCTGGGTCGAGGCAATCCCAGGCACAAATACAGGCTGGGCAGTAACTGCCTGGAAAGCAGCCCTGAGGAGATAGACTTGGGGGTGCTGGTGGATGAGATGCTCAACATGAGCTCTCAGTATGCACTTGCAGCCCGCAAAGCCAATCAGATCCTGGGCTGCATCAGGAGAAGTGTGCCTAGCATGCTGGTCAAGGGAGGTGATCCTCCCCCTCTACTCAGCTCTCTCTGGTGAGACCCCACCTGGAGTACTGTGTCCAGTTCTGGAGCCCCTATTACAAGAGGGATATGGAGGTGCTGGAACATGTCCAGAGAAGGGCCACAAGGATGATCAGAGGGCTGGAGCACCTCTGCTATGAGGACAGTCTGAAGGAGTTGGGGCTGTTCAGTCTGGAGAAGAGAAGGCTCCGAGGTGACCTAATTGTGGCCTTCCAGTATCTGAAGGGGGCCTACAGAAAGGCTGGGGAGGGACTTGTCAGGATCTCAGGGAGTGATAGGACTAGGGGGAATGGAATGAAGCTGGAGGTGGGGAGATTCAGTCTGGATGTGAGGAGGAAGTTCTTCACCATGAGAGTGGTGAAACCCTGGAATGGGTTGTCCAGGGAGGTGGTTGAGGCCCCGTCCCTGGAGGTGTTTAAGGCCAGGCTGGATGAGGCTCTGGCCAGCCTGATGTAGTGTGGGGTGTCCCTGCCCATGGCAGGGGGGTTGGAACTAGATGATCCTTGTGGTCCCTTCCAACCCTGGCTGAGACTATGATGATACTATGATACTATATTCTGTAATGATCCAGATTTTGTTTTAATGTTCTTGTTAGTCATAATTATTCATCAAATAATTTATGCAAACACATTTCAGCTTTTGGATAATGTTTTCTGTGCTCACTTACATGAAATATGGTATCACTCACTGAGTCACATTATTGTTTTTGTCCTCTGAGTCGATAGATGACATTGCTGCAAGAAAGCCTCAATAAATAATGAACAAGACAAAATGCAACCAGTGCTCATTTGTGTAAACTTCTGAATTAGTTTTGGGTCTCACAACTCTTCTATGAATAAACAACCAAACCTCCGAATAACACTGCACTATAAATAAATAACAAATGCTAACTAAATGACAACAAAATATTCTGTTTCAGTGTAACTTTGTCACACTGAATGGTAAAACTCTCTCTGGTTTCACTGAGGTCAAGCTTTTAGTGTTGTTCATTAAATATTTAGTAGGTTTTTTTGGGGCTGCTGCCAAATTATTGACATCATGACTCACAGAATCTTTGTAGTTTGATGGCATATAGCACAATGATGTCAGCTGTGATATTTTTACTTTTCATGAAAACTAAGAACATACTAAGAGGTCTTATTTTTGCAAAACTTTCAGTTGTTAATTATGCATAGGACTGGATCCTTTAAAAGGTAAACTGGAGCTGGGGCTTTATCGCCTTGTTTGATTGCTGAGGAGTGTTTTGTTAACAACAATGACTAGATCTCAATGTGAGGAAATATCTAACCTGAAACTAACTTTCAATACACCAGCAAAACCTCATGAGAAATGCTCAGATATTTTGTTATGCGTGACCCGTCTGGTGGACATGGGGAGGCCTGTGGATGTGGTCTACCTGGACTTCAGCAAGGTCTTTGACACTGTCCCCCACAATAAACTGCTGGCTAAGCTGTCAGCTCGTGGATTGGACAACTACACTATGTGCTGGGTTAGGAACTGGCTGGAGGGCTGGGCCCAGAGAGTGGTAGTGAATGGTGCCACATCCAGGTGGCAGCCAGTCACCAGTGGTGTCCCCCAGGGATCAGTGCTGGGCCCTGTCCTCTTCAACATCTTCATCGATGATCTGGATGAGGGGGTCGAGTCAGTCATCAGCAAGTTTGCAGATGACACAAAGTTAGGGGCAGATGTTAGTCAGTTAGAGGGTAGAAAGGCTCTGCAGAGGGACCTCAACCGACTGGACAGATGGGCAAAATCCAATGGGATGGCATTCAACAAGTCCAAGTGCCGAGTGCTGCACTTTGGCTACGGCAATCCCATGCAGAGCTACAGGCTGGGGTCAGAGTGGTTGGAGAGCTCCCAAACAGAGAGGGACCTGGGGGTGCTGATCGACAGCTGCCTGAATATGAGCCAACAGTGTGCCCAGGTGGCCAGGAGGGCCAATGGCATCCTGGCCTGCATTAGGAATAGTGTGGCCAGCAGGAGCAGGGAAGTCATTGTGCCCCTGTACTCTGCTTTGGTTAGGCTGCACCTTGAGTACTGTGTCCAGTTCTGGGCCCCTCAGTTTAAGAATGACATTGAGATACTTGAATGTGTCCAGAGAAGGGCAACAAGGCTGGGGAGAGGCCTTGAACACAAGCCCTATGAGGAGAGGCTGAGGGAGCTGGGATTGTTTAGCCTGGAGAAGAGGAGGCTCAGGGGTGACCTCATTGCCCTCTACAACTACCTGCAAGTTGGTTGTAGCCAGGAAGGGCTTGGCCTCTTCTCCCAGCAACCAGCACCAGAACAAGGGGACACAGTCTCAAGCTGCGCCAGGGGAGGTTTAGACTTGAGGTGAGGAGAAAGTTCTTCACCGAGCGAGTCATTCGGCATTGGAATGGGTTGCCCAGGGAGGTGGTTGAGTCGTCGACCCTGGAGGTGTTCAAGAGGAGATTGGACGTGGCACTTGGTGCCATGGTCTAGTCATGGGGTCTGTGTTGATAGGTTGGACTCAATGATCCTCGAGGTCCTTTCCAACCTAAGTGATACTGTGATACTGTTAGTGCAGATGTAGGATTAACAGAGCTAAGCAGCAGTTATCAGAGACAGGGGAAAAAAAAAGCAGCCCACTCTTCTCATTGCATTTTAAAAGGTTCCTATTAGAGCTGTAAAATCATAAGTCAAAGCAAGAATCCGTTTTTTGTTTTTTTTTTTTTTTTTCTTTTAATAATGTAAGACAAATTATCAGAGCCCTAGGCCCTAACTAACATTTAAGCAAAATCAAAATGCCAGGGCTTAACTATCAGCAGCACAAGGCCAAGGATGGAAAAGTGTCTCACGCTGAAGAGTGGAATGTCAAGCTCTGCTTTGGAGTAAAGCTCAGTCCTGCTGAATACTGTAAACGTTGACAGTTCTGCCCTTTTCCATCGTGTTGTTTGGGGACAGCCAGGACAGGATTTCCCTCCCTCTTCAGAAACAAGTGCTTCATGTAAAGACAGGAGTCACTGTCTTTGCTCCCTAGCATCAGAGGCCTGTTTTCACTTTTGTCTTTTGCCTCCATTTAATTAGCAAAGTTAGAAAGGGCCTGAAAAGCCACTGACATCCAGGTGAAAAACTAAGGTGATGTGGCTAACTGATGAAGCATAATTCCCCATTATTTTCCAGTGTTCTGTCAGGAGAATGTCTAAATAAGCCAGGAGTCTAAACAAAGATGACTAAGTAGCAGACACTTTCTACGAGATGTGCTGTACACCTGTCCAAAAGTGAAAGGTTTACATCATAGTAAAAAAGATCTCTGAAGGTATAGATAAGTCTCTGAATGTCTGAATAAGTGGCCTTCATTAGATGGATACACAAAACTTTTTTATGTGTTGTTTAAGTGGGCAGGAATTAAACCTAACCAAATTTAGAGAACCACAGTGGTAAATGGTTCATATGCTTGCACTTTCTTAGATTATGGAAAAACATCTGTAGATACAATGTAACTGTGACACCAGAGCTTATCTATATTTTGAGTAGTAGGTTTCAGTAACACCAATTGAATGATAATGGCAGTGTGGTTCCTGGTGCAAACAGAGGCAATCCAATTTCTGAGTAGTAAGCAGAAGTGGTGAGAGAGGGTAGGGAAGTGGTGAGAGAGGGTAGGAAAGTGGTGAGAGAGATGGATTCTGCCAGATCTTGGTCTTGGTGGTCCTCACTAACAAACCCTATTTTACCAGAGAACACCTTCACAAACAGGGTATATGGTAGATTGCTACTCTTTCTGAATTGAGTTGTGGTGGACAGAATGTGAAAACAATGGGTCTAGCTGGAAAGCAGCCACTGTCAAAGACTGACACCAGTCTTGCCCTTTGAGCACAGACCTGGCAAGGAAAGAGCCCTGGGAACATCATTTTTCCTCTAGTATGTGGAAGATCATCACAGTTGTCTCACATTTTAAACTGAATTCAGTGCTGGACTGAGGCATGTTCTAATCATAGTTAGTAAACTGAACTCTTCAGGAAACTTGAGCAGAGAGATGCCTGGATTTCTTTGGTCTACCAGATATTTTTGCCCCAAATACTAGGCACCTAAGATATTTTTTTCTGACTTGCTCCTCTGGACAACATCCTTAGTCATATGGTTTAGTTTTAGATAGTTCTGCAAGGAGCAGAGAATTGAACTCAGTGATCTTTATAGATACCTGAAGTTGTTCTATGTTTCTATATCTTCACACACCTAAAATGGCATTTTAGCTCCTCAACTCACTGTCACATCTGTCCATAATCTCTAATTTGATGATACAACAGTAAGTTCTCACATCTAAGATTACAATGTACCTAACATGTTGGCTTGAAAATAGTTCAAGAAGACAACTTCTGTAAGAATCTTTGGAAAGCAAAAGATAGTTGCAGAAGTCCTTAGGCAATGTGGTTTCAGTGCAGCTTATTGATTAACTTCAAATAGGCAAGAAGTTAACTCATTTGTAGTGTAATATAATGAGAGATATGTAAGGAAGTTATAAACAGCCTGCAGACATTCTTAAACAAAGTAATTTTGGAAGTCATTTGGAAAGTCTCTGATGTTATAAGTTAAGTAGTCATTGCTTATTAATGCAATTAATTAATGATTTTTTTAAAAAAATAAATGTTAAAATAATTATTTTAAATCATTTTAGGAACAGAAGGTGAAGTTCAGGCAATATTTTGTCTGCAAAGCTTCTTCACTGGATGAAAAATAGTGCAGCAAGAGAAACAGACCGACAAGTATGTGAAATTAAAATATTCTCATGTTAACTTGAGGCAGATCTACCAGATCTGGCCAGACCGAAACAATGGTAAGACTAGTCCTCTTCTCTCCAGCTCTGTAGGCATCACTGCAGTGAGCCTGGCTCCTGCCAAGTCTGTGGTGCAGAAATGGCACTGGGAGATTGAAAATGTTCCCTTACTGATTTAAGCCAAAAGTGCCTCGGGAGCCACTGTGACATTCAGAATAAAGCATCTTACCCGTGCACAAGTCTGGCTATACAAGCTATGAGTCAGGCATAACCAGTTTTAAAAGTTGGATCTTGCATTTTGCCCTGGGCACCTGAAAAAAACCTTGAAGCTCACACTGTGCAGGTCAAACTTGTAAGTCTGGAAAATCTTTTTCACCTGTCTGAACTGATAGGAAGAGTGATGGTATAAATACTTTTCATTGGGGAAAATATCTGGCAAGAAATCATTTTAATGAGGGAGTTTGAAAAGAATACTCCTGCTTTTGATCTACACCTCTTATTAGGTTACTAAGAGAAGACAAAAGAAGTGACTAAAAAGCTGTGATTGAATAAATGTGATAAATACCATTTGCTGTAAATCGTGATGCCACACTATTTAATCTTTCAATATTTTGTTAGGCAACCCAGTTTATTCCCATTTTCACTGTAGAATTCCTTAATATTATGGGGGATGGGGGGTGAGAGGGGTGTGCTTTGCCCCTTTGCTTAAGTGGGCAGTGACATGCAATGAACTGGACGTTGTGGGGTTGTAGACAGGCAGAGGTTGGTCTCTTCTCCCAGGCAGCCAGCACCAGAACAAGAGGACACAGTCTCAAGCTGTGCCAGGGGAAGTTCAGGCTGGAGGTCAGGAGGAAGTTTTACACAGAGAGAGTGATTGCCCATTGGAATGGACTGCCCGGGGAGGTGGTGGAATCGCCATCACTGGAGGTGTTCAGGAGGAGACTTGATGGGGTGCTTGGTTGCATGGGTTAGTTGATTAGGTGGTGTTGGATGATAGGTTGGACACGATGATCTTGAAGGTCTTTTCCAACCTGGTCTATTCTATTCTATTCTATTCTATTCTATTCTATTCTATTCTATTCTATTCTATTCTATTCTATTCTATTCTATTCTATTCTAAAGAGTGCTCCAGAGTAAAACAAAAGAGGTTTATCATGACGTTCAGCAGACACCTGTCTTTCTTTAAATGTAAGCTTTATTCTCTTCCTTTTCCTCTGAACAATTCCTCTTCTTGATGGTCTCTATATCCTTCTATTGCTTTTATTAAGCAATAAAGTTTCCAGAGAGTTGGCCCTCAGCTTTATTATCTGCCCTAGGCCCTGTATCTTCTTTGATGTCTCCAACTGTATTTGCGAAGTTCTTCCCATAGCAGACTTCATAACTTTCGCAAAGTCTAGAAGGCTTTTGACTGCAGCAATATAAATCCAAATTAACTTCTCTAACACTGTGTATACCCTAAATTCTCACTCAGGACCATGCTAAATTGACACACGTGACTGCAGAGCTGCCCTTTTCACCCTGTTATGCGTGCCATGAGATTTTGGGAGGAAGTTGGCATTTTCATTCATCCTTTGCATGTAAAGCTATGTGATTTCTTTACAAATGATGGCAATGGGCTATAGACACACGGACATGTATCTTCTTGTTTGGAAATCTGCTGGCTGGATATGCAATTTGACAAGTGTTTTTATATTAGATCAAACTTGGAAGGAGAGAAAAGTATTTTCTTGGGTTTTTTTTAAAGCAAAAATGTTCAGTGACTTTGTCCAGTTATATCCTGTGCTAACCTAAGTCTTGTAGCTTTTTATACTGAAACACATGCTTTTCTGTCTGTCTCAGCCCAGAGCCCAGTGACATCATTAGAATTGTTCTGGGTTCACAGCAGTATAACTGAGAACAGAACTTGGATCTGTATCTAGTTCATTCAGTCTTTCTTTATAACAGACTTCCAAGCTAGTAAATAATCACTGTTCTTCAAATCCTCCCTCACTAATCCTCACTGCTCTATTTATTGAAGTATCCAGAACCATATTTAAAGCAAAATTAATAGGGGGAATATTACTAACTTTAGATGCAGCTGAATCAATTCAGCTGTATGGAGTTATTCAGATAGTTAAAATGAAGCAGTGTTTAAATAGCCTGGTATATTAGATGATTTGACTTTGCATACAGGATTATTTTAAAGAATGTTGAGTATTAATACTGCTAAAGTTATTGGAAAATAAGATTCTCAACAGCTGTATCTACAGGAAGCACTGGATTCAAGTACTTTGTTATATTTTGACCCCAGTACCTAGCATGTGAAGGGAAGCTAAAATTTTTTAGTGAGATCACTTTCACACCATCTGATGATTATTTTCAATCATCTGTTCACTTATGATTAACAGTGGCACAGGAATCTGAAGTCATGCTGTTCTCATTCACTTCCACTTTAATTTCTAATAAACTGTTGATTTCTATTCTCACCAGTTATATTTCATGTTTCTTTCTCTGCTCTGTACCAATTTTTTTTCATCTCAAAATCTGATGTATTTTCTTCTTTGAATTATGTATTTCTGTTTAGTCTGCACCTATATATATTTTTTTCTTACCTCAGAATAGCCAAATGGTTGTGTTAATTGTAAGAAAATCTACTTTATCTGTTACCAAAATCACTTTCATCTTATTTTTGTGCTCATTGAGTTTTAACGTCCCTTACACATTTCAAACATTCTTACTTTACTCTAAATAAATAAGAATGTAAAAATTGCCCTTCTGGATCAGATTAGTGATCCACCTATTCTAGTAGGAGAACTCCTGAGCCTGCCTGCTTTCACTCATCTACTTCTGTTACTCCATCATTAACTTCAGCTGTTGTATAATAGATGTTAGAGGACAAAACTATGCCTCATCATGGAATGGAATGGAATGGAATGGCATGGAATGGAATGGAATGGAATGGAATGGAATGGAATGGAATGGAATGGAATGGAATGGAATGGAATGGAATAAACCAGGTTGGAACAAAACCTTTGAGATCATCAAGTCCAACCTATCATCCAACACTATCTAATCAACTAAATCATGGCACCATCCAGTCTCTTCCTAAACACCTCCACTAATGGTGACTCCACCACCTCCCTGGGCAGCCCATTCCAATGGCCAATCACTCTTTCTGTGAAGAATGTCTCCCTAATATTGAGTCTAAACCTCCCCTGGCACAGCTTGAGACTGTGTTCTCTTGTTCTGGTGCTTGATGTTGTTTACAGACCTGTTTTCCATGAATTTGTCTAATCCTTTCTTATACCTGCTGAAAGTGTCTGCATCTGCAACCTGATTGTGTGGCATCTTGAAATAAATCTTATTTACTACTTGATCTTGTAGGAAAAGCATAAATGTGATTTACTGTCAGTCCAAATTTGAATTACTAGATCATAAAAGATGTCACTCCACCTTAAGCAGGATCCCAAGGAGTAATAAATAACATCATCATACTAATGACAAGAGGAAAAAAAGTGATTCCTAAAATGTGAGGTACGATTTCACAAAACATAGTGAGTTTGAAGAGTGATTATGTGTGCATGAGGCTGGATAATAGCAGTGCAAGTAATCAAAGTGTATTTTTAATAACAATCTTGCTGTTTCAAAACTTTTTCCATGGTGAAAGCCTCAACCTAGTTAGATTATTAACCAGTAGATTCTAAAACAATTGACACACATGTATTTCATCTCCAGCCTTTACACTTGTGTAAAGAATTCAAATAGCAAAGGGAATCAACATTTCTTGAGGACAAATGGCAACTCTAGTGTATATTTCTACATGTAACTTGTGCAGTCCTTCCAGTATAGATTCCACCATTATATGGTCATTTAATTTGGCCTTGAGTCAAAACTGATCAAGAGTTCATGTATTTGATAATTTAATCCAACCACATCCTGACACTTCATTAATGTGACTTTATTCACCAAGCTCAGCATTTATAGTTCATAAATCGGTTTTACAGGCACTCTGTGTTTCCACACGCACTGCTAACCATTACTGTTACACTTGGTATATGTTGTAAACATAGTGGCATTGTCAACCCCTTGGTAATTGTGTAGTCTGTTGACATTTCTACCACAAATTGACATTGCAGCTTTTTGTCATACTGCCTTATTAACGGTTTTGGAAATACACCTTTCTCGTTTCCAATTACAGTGAAGATAAAAGCTTGCTCTGTGTTCTTTGGCCACTTAATTTGGAGGCCAGAGTTGTATTTATTGAAATACAAGTTAAACACAAGGCAGAGCTTAAAGAAATGCAGGCTACATTCACTAAAAATACAAAAACCAATTGGAGTCGTTATAGACAGCTGGGAGTAACATGCACTCAAACATCAAACCAAAAATTTCAATAGAGGAATTTGTGCTTCTCCGGCCACAATAAATCACTACTGCAGCCAAAATGAACTGCAGTCTCTTCCTCCAATGTTTGAGGTAATTTATTTTTATAATTCATATTATTAAACATCTCCTCATAGTACATGATTCACACGTATCCTGAGAGTCTGTTCTCAGAGCTAATAGGCCATCCCAGGATCTGAACGCCTTTGAAAGGAACAGTTCAGTAGGTGTGGCTCAAGGGTCTATCTAAGGCGAATAATTCATATGAGTAGAGCATTAGATGAATCTCTTTTTTGCCTTTAAATTATTGTGATCCTCAATGACACTGTGAGAGCAAGTTTGGAAAGAGACAGCAACAATGCAATTATCCAGTATACACATTTTTTCTGTCTAGTTTTACCTCAGAGACACAAAAAAAAAAATATATATATATATATTTATTATGCACTTTCGTAGTACCTTCTGATTTCCAGGAACAGCAGCCACCGCATTTCCTTCTCTGAAGTGTTTGCTGAATATTTGGATGTGTGAACCAATACCTGGTTCACAGAATGTCCAGAGCAACTTTTGATTTCAGTGTTAGGAAAGTAAAAGAAAAAAAAAAAAATGTCAAGGACAGGGCCAGTGACTCATTTTTGTGCTCACAGGAAATCAATGTCAGCAGAAGAAAGAGAGAAAAAAAAGTTAAGGAAAAGAAGGTTATTTTCACCAGTGGGAAAGGGAGCCTGAACCTTTTCTGTCTCTTTGCACTGCTGATGGAATGAAAATGTCCAACTTTTTTGTTACTATTGTTGATGGTAAATCCCAGCCGTCCCTGTTAGTATCCCAGCAAAGCAAATAATAATCAGAAAAGGCTGGTCACAGCCTGCAAGAGGCCCTTGCAGACACCAACAAAGAAGATCTAGAACTTGCCTTAGAATGCTACAGAACCCCACGAGGCGAGAAGAAAAATAAACCCAGCATTTAAAGGAGTGTAAATAATTTGGGCAATAATTTGTCTGGCAGGCTAACATCAATCCTGGGAAAAACAATGGAAAAGCTCAATTAAGAGAGGCTTATATAAATGATACACATTTATATAAAATGATACAAGCTTTATAAATTATATTCAAAATCACAAAAAGAACATTTGGACAAAAGAACCTGACAAACAACATCTTTTAATGAGCAGTTAAATTTAAGCTGTTGATTGAGTACACACAGGTTTCTGTGAGACAGGAGACCTGATGTAAAACAGGAGACCTGATGTAAAATAGCAGTTTCTGTTGAGAAGTTAGGATGATACAGAATTAGTGTTCTACGTGTTAAATGCATTAACATGGACTAAAAGGGTGTGGGGATGTGTTAAAATGGAGCTGTACAACATGCCCTTTTCATACACAAACTTTGAATATATATATTCAAAACCCATGCAAGAATCTAAAGAGTAAAAGGTCCTTATGTCAAAATCATCACAGAAATGCGGCTCAGAATTTCTGCTTTTGATTATTTCTGTAACAGTACATTAATCACCCCTTCAGTCAGATGTATGTCAGATGTGTCCAAGACATACATAGAAGACCATGCAGCTCTGTATAAGCAATGAAAAAGAATTGACCATATTTCAGCCAATGCGTGCAGGGAGTACTGCAAAATAATTTGGTCCAGTCCTCATGTTGTTCATCCCTGGATTTTTCTGTTTCTGAGAAAGGAGAAGCTATGCATTAGGTCTGTGTTTGTGAAGCAATGAGATTGTTCTGGCATTACTGCTTGGCAGTTGCAGTAACTTTATGTATCACATTATTTAGTTTCTTTTTCTTGTATGTGCCATTGGTTCCATTGGGCTGGGTTTACCTTTTTCATCTCCTACTGTATAGCCAAGCCAGACCCTTGCTTTAGCTCACTCTTCAGTTTATTTTGGCTACAGAGAGGTTTATTAGCCTGCTTAGGAAGCTGTCTTGCTTTGCCTAACAGAATGGCAACTTCTAAAGTAACAGCCTTTAACCATTGCTGGGGCAAATGTAAGAGAAGGCACCCAAGCTACAGTATGGTTGCAAGGGTTGGTTATGGTTCTGTCACAACATTTATATGGCTGAGCTGTAAAGATCACATAGAACTGAACACCCATGTACCAATACTTACCAGGTAAGAAGAATTTTCATTTATGGTAAAAACAAAATCATAGATAGCCTCACATGTGAAGGTTTTTTGTGTGGATTTTTTGTTGTTTTGGGGTTTGGTGGGTGGTAGTTTTTTTTTAGGGGTGGAGGTGGGGGTGTGGCTTAACAGGAAAAAGATTGACTTTATGTATATAGAAGGGTGATTAACATCCGTATTCTCTTCCAGACATCTGTCTCTGCAAACAAGACTCATAGAAATTATACAGATAAAACTGAGATTTGATGTAGAAATCACACTAGAGAATCTAAGACCCATCACATTAAAAATACTACAAATAAGTAACAACCCTCATACTCATAATTACACTGGTGGTTTCTGCGGAACAAGAGTGTAACACCCAATGCCAGATGTTGTTTGAAGAGTTACCAGTTAAGTACTGTTAAGAACTTTAGAATTCATCTCCCTAGTCAGAAAGGCCCAATTCTATGAAGGGTAGAGAAATTCACACACAAAGAGATGAAATGTATTCCTTTCTTCTGAATTTCTTAAACAGAAGGGGCTGCAAAATTCCCAGTTTGCCTTCAGTGCATGTCTCTAGCCTTGAATATATTTATATGCCATTCAGGGAAGTCATACTGTATTTCTCCCAAGATAGTGAGATTGTAGTTGCTCTGCCCTCATCTGCACCAAGGCTCAACTTGGCTTTGGAAGTTGTTGGACAGGACAAGAAATGAAGGTGGAGAATTTAGCTGTCAGGATAGTGTTGGACTCTCTCCTACCTTGGTCTGGCTGAGCCAGCTCCAGGTCTCAGACTGCTGAGCAATACCCACTACATTATTCATGTTGGCTTTGCAATGCTATATCTATCGCCACACTCACCCAAGAGAACTTGAAGGAGGAACTGGTGCAGTACTCTCAACCCAGGCCTGGCTGCTCCATTCACCAGATACAGGAGCTGTAAAGGCACCAAGTTCCCTTTGCAGAACCAGAAGAAGGCGCACCACATCCAGTGGTGGCCGGCACCCTAAGTGCCTGAGCTCCTGAGAAGGTGCTACGGGGAACTTGCGCCCAGTCTGCTTTGGCTGTCTATGGAAAATAGAGAAGAGACTGGTAACAGTTAGTACATTTTGAAAGCTGGGTCCTACTTCTTTAGAAGAACTAATTTTAAAATGTTTCCTTTTACTGTGTGTTGTTAAAAACCTCTCTCAAATGAGCAATTCTCAGAGCACACTGCACCAGTCTTTGTATTTTACTTCCTCTTTGCTCTGACATGTTTTCTGTAACAAAATGGTTAAGAGTGCTGATTTCTTTAAAATACTATTTACATGAGGTAACAGACTTGCAATGAATGTGGCTGTTCATGCCTCAGACCATGGTTTCTGTTTTAATCTTCGCATATTCAAGAAATTAGTTATGTTGGATACATTTGGATCACACTGGAAGCATTTTATTTGAAAACCCAAGAGGTACATACTTTTTGTTTATTAGTAGAAGCTGAGACAATAGAGAATACTGAAGAGACTTGTACACATAACTATTCTCTCCTTTGCCAAACAACCTTCCTTACATGTTAGATGGGGTACCAGGAAAATATTGTAATTTGAGAGAAGTCTGTCAAACAAATCAAAGCCAAATCAAACACCAAATGAAGTGAAAACAATCTGTACATTTTGATTATATAAAAACATATTCATAGATGCCAGGAGATCATCTACAAGTTGTTATCTGGCCATCTTATGCATTTGACTTCTATCTATTACAGTTTAGCAGATAATCCAAAGGTCATCACTCCCAGCTACAGTTCAGGAGAAGATGAACAGCAATCCTCTCTGCCAAATCAAAACAACAGGAACATGAAATCCTTACCTCTTTTCCAGGAAGAAAAGCTGCACTCATGCAGAGCTATGATGCCTGGCCAAGTTACTTACATTGAGATTTTATCTGGCAGACAGCTAATGAGGAATGTTCAGATGTAATCAAAGACATTTGCTAAAGTCACAAGCTGGTGTTAGCATTGCTGGTCCTGCTCTTCAGTATCAAGCTCAATTTTCAGTTAGAAAACACTTTGTTACTCCATCACAAAGGCTTAATACTATTGACAATATTTAAGGCACCGTTGCCAGACTGAACAGAAAGACAAAACCAGTACTGGGTTACCTCTGACAGTTATGTTAGAAAACATTATCTGGAGAGACTGCCCAATAAAAAATCATAATGAACTTCATATTGAAGATGTGGTGTTTGGAACTATCTGGAGTTATTCTGAAATATTCATCAGAACAAATTTCAAGCTAATAGAAAGTGGGGAGAAAATCCTTTAAAATAAGCTAGTACAGTTACTGAAAGTTTGTTGTCTTAATCAGTATTGATGACTAGGCAGCCAGCTTCAAAGTAGTAATTACTTTTTAGATCCAAATCTTTTTTTGAAGATCACAGTATCACAGTATCACAGTATCACAGTATCACCCAGGTTGGAAAGGACCTCGATATATATAGATCATACATTCTGTTTAAATCTGAACCTTTAGCTGAAGTGACACACATGTCATGGAATAGCAAATTTGAGCCATTATTTCACAGTATCACAGTATCACTTAGGTTGGAAAGGACCTCGGGGATCATTGAGTCCAACCTATCAACACAGACCCCATGACTAGACCATGGCACCAAGTGCCACGTCCAATCTCCCCTTGAACGCCTCCAGGGTCGATGACTCAACCACCTCCCTGGGCAACCCGTTCCAATGACGAATGACTCGCTCGGTGAAGAACTTCCTCCTCACCTCGAGTCTGAACCTCCCCTGGCGCAGCTTGAGACTGTGTCCCCTTGTTCTGGTGCTGGTTGCCTGGGACAAGAGGCCAACCCCCTCCTGGCTACAACCACCCTTCAGGTAGTTGTAGAGGGCAATGAGGTCACCCCTGAGCCTCCTCTTCTCCAGGCTAAACAATCCCAGCTCCCTCAGCCTCTCCTCATAGGGCTTGTGCTCAAGGCCTCTCACCAGCCTTGTTGCCCTTCTCTGGACACGTTCAAGTGTTTCAATGTCCTTCTTAAACTGAGGGGCCCAGAACTGGACACAGTACTCAAGGTGCGGCCTAACCAGAGCAGAGTACAGGGGCACTATGACCTCCCTGCTCCTGCTGGCCACACTATTCCTAATGCAGGCCAGGATGCCATTGGCCCTCCTGGCCACCTGGGCACACTGCTGGCTCATATTCAGGCAGCTGTCGATCAGCACCCCCAGGTCCCTCTCTGTTTGGGAGCTCTCCAGCCACTCTGACCCCAGCCTGTAGCCCTGCATGGGATTGCCGTAGCCAAAGTGCAGCACTCGGCACTTGGACTTGTTGAATGCCATCCCATTGGACTCTGCCCATCTGTCCAGTCGGTCGAGGTCCCTCTGCAGAGCCTTTCCACCCTCTAACTGACTAACATCTGCCCCTAACTTGGTGTCATCTGCAAACTTGCTGATGACTGACTCTACCCCTTCATCCAGATCATCGATGAAGATGTTGAAGAGGACAGGGCCCAGCACCGATCCCTGGGGGACACCACTGGTGACTGGCCTCCAGCTGGATGTGGCACCGTTCACTACCACTCTCTGGGCCCGGCCCTCCAGCCAGTTCCTAACCCAGCACATAGTGTAATGGTCCAATCCACAGGCTGACAGCTTAGTCAGCAGTTTGCTGTGGGGGACGGTGTCAAAGGCCTTGCTGAAGTCTAGGTAGACCACATCCACAGGCCTCCCCACATCCACCAGGCGGGTCACCTGATCATAGAAAGAGATCAGGTTGGAGAGGCAGGATCTGCCCTTCCTGAATCCATGTTGGCTGGACCTGAGCCCTTGGCCATCCTTCAGGTGCGCAGTTATTGCCGCCAGGATAATCTGCTCCATCACTTTCCCTGGCACTGAGGTCAGGCTGACCGGCCTGTAGTTTCCAGGTTCCTCCATCCGACCCTTCTTGTGGATGGGGACCACGTTGGCCAGTTTCCAGTCATCTGGGACCTCACCGGTGAGCCAGGACTGGAGGAAAATGATGGAGAGTGGCCTAGCTAGCACATCTGCCAACTCTCTCAGCACCCTAGGATGGATCCCATCCGGTCCCATGGACTTGTGAATATCCAAGTGGCTCAGCAGGTCCCGAACTAACTCCTCATGGATTTCCAGGGTATTACACTGCTCCCCGACCCCAACGCCCAGGTCTGGAGGCCACTCGTCCTGAACTCCTCCTGCCTTGCTGTTAAAAATTGAGGCAAAGAAGGTGTTCAGGACCTCAGCTTTATCCTCATCCTCAGTCACCGTGTTCCCCTCCAGGTCCACTAGGGAGTTCAGGTTCTTCCTGCCCCTCTTCTTATTGTTAATATATTTATAAAAATGCTTTTTATTGTCTTTGACTGAGGTGGCCAGCTTCAGTTCCAGCTGGGCCTTAGCCTCCCTAATTTTATTCCTACATAATCTAACAGCTTCCTTGAACATACCTCGAGGTATGTTCTAGTAGGATATCTTTCAAAGACATTAACATGATGTGTATTGCCAAACTATTGTACCCTTGATCAACCACAATTTGTTTACAGTGGTAAATAATGGTAAAAGAAAAAGAAAAACCTTTTGTCTGTAAAGAGTGTACGAAGAATAAGGGAGGTTTGTTGGTTGACAAGATCAAGCACTTGACAACTGAAAGTTTCTGGAACTTACATAGTTATTAAAAGAAGTAATAATTGTAAAATTTTACTTTCATAGAATCATAGAATCAATAAGGTTGGAAAAGACCTCAAAGATCATCAAGTCCAACCTGTCACCCAACACCTCATGACTACTAAAACATGGCACCAAGTGCCATGTCCAATCTCCTCTTGAGCACCTCCAGGGATGGTGACTCCACCACCTCCCTGGGCAGCCCATTCCAATGATGAACAACTCTCTCTGTGAAGTACTTTTTCCTCACCTCGAGCCTAAACTTCCCCTGGCGCAGCTTGAGACTGTGAGAAATAACAGTATCTAACATCATAATATAAAGAGAGTACAGGGGGAGAATTTAGGGGGGGACAAATGGTATTGTGCAGTCAGAAAGTAGCTTTATTTTTTCTGCTATGAGACCATACGTCTGGAATGTTGATATCTGAATAGAAATATTCAAAACAAGATAAGCAGTAACTTCATGCTGCACAAGTAGTAACTTATGCTGTACAAAAGCATAATATAAAAATCAGCCTACAGACATTTTCTTTAAATAATTCCTTGTATGTTCTTTCCTATAAATAGCTTTCTATCCCTTCTAGTCCCCAGAACAACAGATTATCCTCCATCTGTGTGCTAAGCATGTTCTGTGCTAATCTATGTTCCATATACAAGGCACCTAGGCTGAAGTCTGAATTGAAAACACTGCTCTTCTTGTATTGTGATTTACTAGCTATCCAACAATATACTGAAGCATACAATTTTCAGTAAAAAACCTCTGGTTTAAGTTAAGATGATACATTTTGTTTTATTTAATATGCAAGTAACAGATATAAGAACATTTTTTTTTCCTAGGTTAGACCAAAGGGCTATCCATCTGAATTAATAATCTGTAAAGATAACAAAAAGTAGCCTGTTACTGGTACAGGAGAAAGATTGACCACATTATGCAGTGTGTCTGCAGACATTAGAAGACACAAAAGTTCCCCATCACTTGATGTCATGCTTTAGGTCCAGATGGCAACTGAGCCCCAGGAGGACGTTTGCTTCCTGCCCACCCTGGTGAGACAGGAAGTAGCACCATGAGAAAAAGACAAAACCCCTGGGCCGAGCTAACTAAAGTTTTATAAAGCAGCACAAAGAAAGAATAAACAACAGTAATGAAAATAATATTAATGAAGTAAAATATAAAAGGAATTATATAAAATGCAATTGCTCACCACCACCACCCAGTCACCACCCAAATTACACACACGCTCCCAGTCAGCTGCTCCCATTTGTATAGTGGACATGACATTGGTACGGTGTCAAACATCCCCTTGTCTGGTGCAGGTTCTGCTATCCTGCCTGTGGATCCTCCTAGATTCTTGTGAAAATTTTTATCCCAGCCAAACCCAGGACACTTGAGCAGCAGTATACCTTTTACCCAGTCAAAACCTTTTCTGCTAAGAAAATAAAACCCAAAGACAATATAATGTCACATTCTTTCAAGTGTCAAGTAATTCACCTTTAAAAAAGTAATGTCTACTGATTTGCTCAACACAGACATAAACTTACTAGCTTGTATACTTCCCCATACTATCCCTGAAAACATTTCATTAAACAGTTGCCATGCTGGTTGTCTTCCAGTCATCAAACACGAAGCAGTTCTAAGCAGGAGGTCACACATTTAGTGTCAGCTCTTACCTGAGTTTCTGCTCAAGCAGTACCACCTGGGTCTTGTGATTTGACAAAATAAACATTCACAGTTTGTTCTGTAATCTCATTTAAGGAGTTTTCAATTTGCAGCAGTTAATCCATTGCATCTATCATATAGAAGCCCTTCAGCATGGGAACTCTCCCAAGCTCTTCTATTTGAACTCAAAAGCAAAAATTTACTTAAGTTTTATATTTTTTGCTGTGGCTGCTTTTTCTGTGAGCACTTCAGGAAGCTTTACAAAAAGTAATGCTCATTAATTGTATAGCTTTTGCAAACTGCTTTTTAAAGTGCTTTTTTGGTCTTGATCATCTTATAGCTGAATACGATGCTGTCACTCCCCAAAATGCAGTCTCTTCACAAAACAGTTATCAAAAACTGTTTGGATGTTTTTAAAACTTGTTTAAATGTCATACATTAATACATCTTAGGGTTTCATGCACTGTCAACAAGAGGAATTTTTTCAGGGCTCATAGCCATTTATGAAGCATTGGAGAAAACTACAAACTGAATACAGAGTACAGCTAGCATAGCTCATGCTGTTTCAGTCTCTTCAGAAAATGATACCTGGCTGAAAATAAGACTAACTTACATGCTAAAACACTACAATATTGATGGAGTTTTTTTGGACTGCCCAAGGTTATTTTTGTTTATGTGTGTGCAGACTGAATATTATTCAGAGCTGGACTCCTAGTGATTGGTGATCAGCCAGGATGCATCTTATCATGTCACATCAGGGCTGGGGGCCACTAAGAAACCTCAAGGTAAAAAGCCAAAAAAAAAAAAAAACCCCAAGATTGCTTCCTTTTCACAGAATCATAGAATCAATAAGGTTGGAAAAGACCTCAAAGATCATCACGTCCAACCTGTCACTCAACACCTCATGACTGCTAAACCATGGCACCAAGTGCCATGTCCAATCCCCTCTTGAACACATCCAGGGACGGTGACTCCACCACCTCCCTGGGCAGCCCATTCCAATGGCAAACAACTGTCCCTGTGAAGAACGTTCTCCTCACCTCAAGCCTAAACTTCCACTGGCACAGCTTGAGACTGTGTCCTCTTGTTCTGGTGCAGATTGCCTGGTAGGTTGGTTTGTTTTGTTGTTTTTGTTTGTTTGGGTTTTTTGTTTGCTTGATTTTGCTACATTTTGTGCTTTAGGCTTTGTTGGGGGTTTTGTTGTTGTTGTTTTGTTGGTCGTTGGAGTTTAGGGGTTTTGGAGGGGCATGGAGTGTGTGTGTGACACACTGTTTTTAAGTAAAAAAGCCTAGCTAGTTCCTCTTCCCTAGAACTTCTCCACTGTTGGCTTTTCTGATGAATAAGGACAGGCCATCCCCATTTATGGTTACTGGCATTGCTCAAGGAGCTCCACTTCAATCACTTCTGTGTGTAAGGAAAAAAAAAAGTCATGTTTTTTCTCTGTCTAAAATTCTAGTAATATGAGATGTAGAAAGTGTATGTACCCCAAAACAAATCTAGACAGTGAGCCAGCAGATCTGCATGAATTTGAGAGATTTGGAAGGTCATGAGGAGGAGCATTGCTCATGCTCTTCTGGAAAGTATTAAGTGCTTTCTAAATACGATGTGTTAAGAAGTAAAGGACAATATTATTCACTTCAAAAGAGGCACAAACCTTGTTCCTTACTTCTTGATTCTGTTCAAGCCTTCATTTACTCAGAAGAATGTCACTGAAGACATGTTAGATTTTTACCTCTAAAGATGGAAACAAATATTTTCTTACTGCAATGACAGTTCAGCGTCGCAATTGTGTCCTAGAATGGCCAATATATGAATTGTTCATCACTTTGGTAGTTAAAAACATCTTCTCATGTGACACTGGTAGAGGGAAGATGACCATGATACACAGCATGGAATAGACTATCTGAACTCTTGATACTACACCTACCTTAAAATCATCATGTCTTAATCCTACAGTCACAAGAGAAGTTTTCATTTCAAAATATTTTTCACTGTTTCATGCTAACCCTTGAATTGTTACAGGTCTACAGCTGTTCTAAAAAAAATTGAACAGGGGCAGGGCTAAAGCCCAGGAATATCTGTACTATTTGACTGAGCACATGCTCCCCAGCATGATTTGACCCATGACAGCTACTGCTTTCACTGACAACACACAGACACAGTCAAGGTGACTTCCATGAAGCAAGTGTACTACCATGTTCTGATATTTAACAGGGCAAACAAGGCGGAAGAGTGCTGCTATCAGCAGATGCTGTGATGGCTGCTGGCACCAGGGAATGGAAGCTGCTTGCCTTGCTTGAATGATGAGCCCAGTAATTAGCCCAGGGACCTTACTCTCAATAAAGTATCTTTATGTATAGAGGTACTTTTTAGCACCATGCTCATGACCTACTAAGAACTGCTACGCAACAGGACAACAAAAGTAGAATTTGTTCTCATCGTTGGCTTCTGTCTGACCTACAGTATTTGAGAAAACCTATCTAAGACCCATTTGAAGGCTTCATATGATAGATAACCTTACATCTACCTAGCTAACTACCTATTCCACATCTAGGTTGGAAAATGAGTCCAGATAACCACTAAATGTAATTTTCTCTGTAGCCATTTGGGCATTTACTTTCAGAAATGCCTCTCCTGTGAAGTTACTTGAAAAGCAAGAACAAATTGCATTTTAACCCAGTTAGTTGATATAGAGAAGACTGGGCTTTTCAAGCCATGTCTTCCAAAACCAAAATAATACTTTTAGAACTATTCTGAATTCTTTTCAGTTTGTGAGCCTTTTATCTCAGTCAAAGGCTGAACGCCTTTTCGTAATACACAGTAACAAGACAATCTGAGAGATTCAATGACTTCTCAGAGTACTTGAACAATGTATGCAACTTCAATCACTTAAAAAAAAATAACAATTGTGTTTCTGTTAACCTGCTAGTTGTATAGGTGAAATGATTGGTAAATTTCTTTTTACTTAATTTGACATTTGTTAATCTTCATATTCTTTACAACTACCTGAGGGAGGTTGTAGACAGGCAAGGGTTGGTCTCTTCTCCCAGGCAACCAGCACCAGAACAAGAGGACACAGTCTCAAGCTGCACCACAGGAGGTTTAGGCTGGATGTTAGAAATAAGTTCTTCATAGAGAGAGTGATTGCCCATTGGAATGGGCATCGCCATCATTGGAGGTGTTTAGGAGAAGACTGGATGTGGTGCTTGATGCCATGGTTTAGTTGATTAGATGGTGTTGGATGATGGGTTGGATGCGATAATCTTGAAGGTCTCTTCCAACCTGGTCTCCTCTCCTCTCCTCTCCTCTCCTCTCCTCTCCTCTCCTCTCCTCTCCTCTCCTCTCCTCTCCTCTCCTCTCCTCTCCTCTCCTCTCCTCTCCTCTCCTCTCCTCTCCTCTCCTCTCCTCTCCTCTCCTCTCCTCTCCTCTCCTCTCCTCTCCTCCTCTCCTCTCCTCTCCTCTCCTCTCCTCTCCTCTCCTCTCCTCTCCTCTCCTCTCCTCTCCTCTCCTCTCCTCTCCTCTCCTCTCCTCTCCTCTCCTCTCCTCTCCTCTCCTCTCCTCTCCTCTCCTCTCCTCTCCTCTCCTCTCCTCTCCTCTCCTCTCCTCTCCTCTCCTCTCCTCTCCTCTCCTCTCCTCTCCTCTCCTCTCCTCTCCTCTCCTCTCCTCTCCTCTCCTCTCCTCTCCTCTCCTCTCCTCTCCTCTCCTCTCCTCTCCTCTCCTCTCCTCTCCTCTCCTCTCCTCTCCTCTCCTCTCCTCTCCTCTCCTCTCCTCTCCTCTCCTCTCCTCTCCTCTCCTCTCCTCTCCTCTCCTCTCCTCTCCTCTCCTCTCCTCTCCTCTCCTCTCCTCTCCTCTCCTCTCCTCTCCTCTCCTCTCCTCTCCTCTCCTCTCCTCTCCTCTCCTCTCCTCTCCTCTCCTCTCCTCTCCTCTCCTCTCCTCTCCTCTCCTCTCCTCTCCTCTCCTCTCCTCTCCTCTCCTCTCCTCTCCTCTCCTCTCCTCTCCTCTCCTCTCCTCTCCTCTCCTCTCCTCTCCTCTCCTCTCCTCTCCTCTCCTCTCCTCTCCTCTCCTCTCCTCTCCTCTCCTCTCCTCTCCTCTCCTCTCCTCTCCTCTCCTCTCCTCTCCTCTCCTCTCCTCTCCTCTCCTCTCCTCTCCTCTCCTCTCCTCTCCTCTCCTCTCCTCTCCTCTCCTCTCCTCTCCTCTCCTCTCCTCTCCTCTCTCCTCTCCTCTCCTCTCCTCTCCTCTCCTCTCCTCTCCTCCCTCCCCCTCCCCTCCCCTCCCCTCCCCTCCCCTCCCCTCCCCTCCCCTCCCCTCCCCTCCCCCTCCCCTCCCCTCCCCTCCCCTCCCCTCCCCCTCCCCTCCCCTTCTTGCTTCATTGCTGCTTTTTTGAGACTGACTCATAGAATGCTCACAGAAAGTAGGTTTCATGCTCAGACATCACTGACACGATGGCTGACCCAGTTATAGGTTTGATGAAAGGTATGGGAAGATTGCCCCGTGCTCTCTGGTTTGCTCATCTGTGGAAGGGAGGAATTTGTTTTGCACATGTGCAATTCCTAGTTCTAGTCCAATACATCATAAAGAAGGGACAGAAAGAAAAGCCATGGTTATTATCAAACTTTTACTGATCTACTTAGAGCTTTCAGTTGCCTTCTTGACATGTGATAGGTGCTTTTGTTAAGAAAATGATTCAGGTACAAAGCACAGTGAAAATAAATCTGTTTCTGCTAAGCTTGAAAATTCTACCTTACGTGTAGTACATACAAAAAAATGGAACTTGAGGTGTACATTAGTTATCAAGTCCATTTCAGAAATTTGATTGCATTTCTTGGAGAAAAACAGCTTGATTTAATCAGATAGCATAAAAAACCAACCCAAAACCAACAGGAAGGAAGGTTGGTTGACTCTCATCCTCTTCTTGCTCTGTCTAGAGGCTGCCAAGCCTGAGTCATGGCACCCATGAGGCTGAGTGCCTTGCATCTGAAAATTAAACTGCTGTCAGGCAAGGGAGGTACTAACGTGGTTTTAAGAAACTTCTGCTAAGCATTCATACAATACTTGATTTAAAACTGAACAGTCTTTCAAGACATAACAGTATAGAAGGCATAATATGAGCACTTGATGTGAGGTCTCTGAACACAATGTAGTAATATACAGTAAAGAGAAGGAGAAAGGACACCATTCCACTGTGTTTCTTCCAGTACAAAACATGTTTGGAATCTGCACCTTGCAGTTTCCCCTGGCAACTCTCTACTATCACAGAATGCAGTGCTCCAAGGCTACACTCCAGTATGTTGCACCATCTTTTCCTTTTTCTCTTGCTCCACAAGCTTCAATGAAGCCCATCAAATTTGCACAAGTGCCCTATTTACTGTACAGTGACTACATCAAAAGAAATGATGTTGCCTGAAGATTGGCAAATTATCAAGAAAGTCAGTCACTGCTCAGCTTGGTAAGTGATAGCATGTGTTGCTGCCTTGCCTAATTACAGTAACTCAAATGCTTCCTGTGGTGGAAAAAACAATACTAACAAATTACTTAACTTGGTATCTTGAGGGGAATAGTATATCTTTGATAATCAATTGAAACAGAGCATTAGAACATCAATTTCTGTAGATGTTTTATCAACAGTTAATTTTAATGCGTATCTATGGCTAGGTAAAGCAGAGTTTAGGTGAAATAATCTTTTAAAATATATATAACTGGTCAATTCCACAGTAATAACTTTTCTCAACTGATTCAGAACTGACCTATGTTCAGAGTAGAATTTGCATACTGGGTTTTTTTGTGGGTTGTTGTTGGGAGTTTTTTCATAAGCTTTTTTGCCAAGAATAGTCTGTTGATAAATTACAAAGAAAAAGGAATATGTGGTAAGCAGTGCAGTAAGCACTAGGATGCAGAATGATTTAAAAGGAATTGTCATTACCACAAAAAAAACCAACAGGATCTTCTCTCTGTGACCTTGGTGCTCCCACTGAAGAGAGCAAGAATACAGTTATTTCTCTATGCATCCATATTCTCTCTATATCAAAGCCAGCAGCTCTCCAAGATGTGTTCTTACACTGTGGGGTTATTAGGACAATGTGATAACTCCTACACACACCCTTTGCCTACGTTCTGCATATAATTTTAATGACTTAGGCTTTACATTTAACTAAATTGCGGTTATTGCAACAGCCTTTGGCTCTTCATAAAGGATGTCACAGATTCCCTTCACTTGTCACTTAACTAAAAGGAAGGCTGGATTAATCAAATCTTTACAGAGTAACATTAAAGAAAATAACTGCTGTTTAAGCCTTATTTACCGTGTAAAAGTCAACCTGAAGAGATGTCTTCTGACAAAAATATTACTGTAAAACTTAACAAAACACCCAAAACCTCTTTTCAAAAATCATTTTTTTTTATTTTCCCAAGACTGAACTGAATTGAAAAAAAAAAATGAAATAAAAAATTCATGCTTGAGAAACCAATTGTTAAATCATGACATTGCCCACACACTCCTTTGATTTTGCTCTTGCAGATCAGGGAAGGAAACAGAATTCCAAAGAAAACTTCAGGGAAGTTTCTTTAACTCACAGGCAAGCAGCAAATCATTGCTACTTATGAACACAGAGAACACTGTTTTCGGGGTGTATCAAAATACATACCCACTCCTATTTCCCCCCCAGCCTCTTTGGAAACTTCCAGAAGGAGGCAATAGCGGGTGAGTTGAGGAGAACCTCAGTACATTGGGCTCGGTGTTCTGCTGACCTTCTGCTGTGCTCTGCTGATCAGATACTTTGAGTAGCCTCGGGAGGAGGGAAATCTGTAGGCCTGTTTGGGAGAGCTAGAAAAGAAAGGGATTCCCTTTGAAACTAGGGGAAGGATTGAGCAAGGCTTTTTGTTGGAGCATGTCAAGGAAGATTCCTCTAACTGCTGAGTACATTCATTTATAGGCCTACTGATGTAAAATCCCTGGAAGGAATGTGATACATAAAGTGTATATCCACTCAGAGAGATCCATAGTGACAAAATCAGATCTGCTCAGTTAATTTTTGCTCCCATCAGTTTCCCATTCTGTCATCTTGTTCGTGATAAAGTCCTATATGTTTGATCTCAAACATCTGTGGTTTAATGTAAACCCAAGTGATTGTAAGATGTTTTTATACATTTCATACATAAGTTATATCAGTACCACTGAAACGGAAAATGTCTGAAGTATCTTCCTGGCTGCTCTCATTTAAGGTAGTTTTGACGCAAATTGTATGAACTTGCCTTCATTTCACTCTGTCTCACATTTCCTTCCTTTATGCTCTCATTTAACATTTGTTCCCATCTCTTTCCCTGTTCTCCATCCAGAGAAGTCAGGTGTCTCATATCCTGTTCTCTGACCAGTGGTTAGTCTGCATGACCTCTACCACTCTTGATTACTGTAATGAAAGTTGTTAATAATTACCATCATCCTGTTCTATTTTTCCAGAGAAGTAGCCACTTTAGTGAGTTTCAGATTTATAAAACATGTGTAACACTAGCAAAACCTGAAATACTTCCTCTCCTCTTGCTTAATGCTTGTATACATCGCCTAATAAATCAGTAGCTTTCTCCAGTGGTCCTGAATAAACTTACAGCTGAGCTGATGGAAATTACTCAGCTCAACTGAGCATGCCAGCCAAAATGAAGTGTGTCTTACCATCAGAATGGTTCACACTTTCATTGACCTGATGTATGAGGAATTTCTCTGTGCCTTGCAGCCTCCTAATTTTTTGAGCACCTCTGTTTTACTTAATGGATATATTCAGTAAAGTGTTCAACAGTGAAAGAATTAATAAGGTGCTGAAACTGCATGCCTCCTATACTTTTTCAAATGCTTCCTTAACTACTAATTGTTTAATAAATCTTAATCCTCTCAGAAAGCTCACAGTGCAATAAGAGAATGCAGTAGGGAAGTGCAAGAGGAAATTTCTGCTTGTTACTGGTGTTTTGTGAGCCATGGACCCAGATCGTACAGAGATAGGTGCTGAGCAAACACGGGTTAAACACATGAGCTTCATTTTGAGACACTGAGCAGACTTCATGATGTTCATAATGCTAATGGGATATGCTTTTGTTTTAAAACTATTTTTCAGTATTTTAGTACAATATAGACCAAAAAAAGCAACTCAGTTCCAATCTTCTGCTATTACTAGTACACATTGATTGTAGTTATTGATATGTCCAATGGTTCTTTCTGAAAAAGACAGTTGCCTATAGCAAAGTGGATGCATGGTCTACAAAAACTTCATTGATTCCCCATCTGAATCCTACCTCTCTGAAAGACAGCAGCTCCTGCCCATCTGTGGCTAGCACCATCATTCAGAACAGCAGCTTGCTGTGGCTCTATAAGCAATTATATGGTGATGTTCAAATATCAAAGTGGCTTTATGACTTACCACAGTAAGCCAGAAGTCCCAATACAGATGTTACACATAGGTCTTGTCTACCTGGACACATTTCTGTGATTCTCAAGTCTAAGCTGACTCATTCAGCAGCAGCACAAAACATGGGCAAAACCACTGTGGACTGTCTGACATCTGTGTTGTCATGGTCTAGCACACATGACAGCATTCCCTTTCCAAAATGTGAGTATTTGTGAATTCCTTTTTCCTCTTGATCTGGAGTTAGGGAGAACCAGAAAACATTGTGTCTGTTAGAGAAGAAGACAGAAAGCACCATGATTGGCAAACTGACGATTTGGAAACCTTGCCTTTTTTTCTTGAGAGACTTCCAGGAAATGTTTGTATAGCAGAAGATAGCTCTCATTTCAGAGCTATACAGAGCTCAAAGACATCTGACTGTCCACTTTTTCCCACCATACTTTGCTATTTGTCCTAGAATTCCTTTTCACTCAAATCCATTTCTTAGAAGTCTGGACTCATAGAAGTCTAAATGTGAAGGTGGAAAGGCAGTTAGAATGTGATACAGATAAGTGCAGGCCATAAGCCCCAGAGGACTTGCTGAGTGTCCCACCAGTTTGTCTACAATGCATGGGAAGCCTGGGAAAGCACCATAGCATTCATAGAACAAGAATCAATGAATGGTATGAATAGATACCTCTGGTAAGAGTGGGGAAAAAGCAGCATGGTAGCTGACAAGGAGGGATCTTCCTGTAGTTGTGTAAAGGACAAATTCAAGCTCCAGGATGAATGCAACACACAAACCAGATTTTGCTTCCTCTGCCTACTGCTTGGTCTTAGTGATCCTTTCCTTTGTCTATTTACTACAATAAGCAAAGACACTGTTGTTCTCCCAGAACAGCAACTGCATAAGAGATTCATTGTATGAAATGCCACTAAAAAGTTAAAGTACAATACATGAACACAACTTCTGATAGAGGAATGGTGGTGAACCCTAGGCAGGTTTGTTTGTTTCTACAACTTTTTAATGAGGTAGAGATGAATGACTTGCAGCAAACCTCAAAATTCAACATGATTTGTTGGACACATCCTTGTTATTTATAATACTGTATCCAAGTTCAGCAAGACAAGTCTCTTGGGCTTTTTATGTTTGGACAGAAGATACTTTCTCAGGAGATTCAAGTGCTTCCACACCCAGTCACAGTGGAAAATCTTTCTCATAACTTTTCAGTCCTAACAAATAATAAACATGAACTGCCTGGTTGTGCTTCACATTGTGACTAAAATGTAAGGTCCTGAGTCAAAATTCCTACTTTTGATGCTAACACAATCTTCCACTGACTGCTATAATGTCAGTATTTCATCCAGGATCACTTCTATTCCTTAATACTAGCTCAGCCAATAAATTAAATTTCTTATTGCCTCCATCAATGTTTATCTGGCAATTACAAATGAATCAAAGCAAGGCAGCAGAGAAAAGAGTAGGTGCAGATGAAGATGTCATGCAAACTACAACAGCCTCTTGTTTTAAGGAATTGCTCCTCCAAGTCAGTGTCAAATATCTTCAAAGGCTATTTGGTTTTGAACTAATTCACAGAACCAACCAGGTTGGAAGAGACCTCCAAGATCATCAAGTCCAACTGATCACCCAACCCTAACTAATCAACTAGACCATGGCACTAAGTGCCTCATCCAGTCTTTTCTTAAACACCTCCAGGGACATTGACCCCACCACCTCCCTGGGCAGCCCATTCCACAGGGCTATCACTATTTCTGTGAAGAACTTTTTCTAAGATCAAACCTAAACTTCCCCACACACATCTTGAGACTGTGTCCTCTTGTTCTGGTGCTGGTTGCCTGGGAGAAGAGACCAACCCCCACCCAGCTACAACCACCCTTCAGGCAGTTGTAGACAACAATAAGGTTTCCCCTGAGCCTCCTCTTCTCCAGGCTAAAAAATTCTCTTTAAGCGTGTGCTAGCTTTGTGAGAAATGATCCTGCTGTTCTCAGACCTTGAAATACCGGGGACAGGCTGGTGTACCTGACTGAAAAATAAACAGGGAGTCTTTCACAAAACAATGTTTCCACAGGGCGACTAGCCAATGCAAAAAATCAACAGATGCCTAACCTGATGATGGCAAATATTGACGTTTTGAGCAAGAGTAAGAAATACATGGATGTTTGTGTTTGTGTGCCTGTACACTCACTGAGCTGTGTAGGTAGAGATTCTTCCTCTCTACTCCACTCTTGTCAGATCACCACCTGGAGTACTGTGTTCATCTCTGAGGCCTTCCGCATCAGAAAGACATGGATGTGCTAAAGCTGGTCTGCAGGAGAGTTATGATCAGGGGGCTGAAGCACCTCCTTTATAAGAACAGGCTGAGAGAGTTTGGGTTGTTTAGCCTGGAAAAGAGACGGCTTCAAGGAGACCTTGTTTTGGCCCTCCCAGGAAAAAGGGGAGGGACTCTAAATCAGGGAGTGCAATGATAAGACAAGGAATAATGGTAATAAACTGAAACAGTGAAGATTTAGACTAGCTATAAGGAAAAAAATCTTTACTGTGAAGGTGGCAAGGCACTGAAACAGATTGTCCAAAGTGGTTCTGGGTGCCCCCTCCCCAGAAGTGTTCAAGGCCAGGTGGAATGAGACTTTAAGCAACCTCATCAACTGGAAGATGTCCCTGCCCATTGCAGGGAGGTTGGAACTAGATGATCTTTAAGGTCCCTACCAACCCAAACCACTCTATGATTTTGTAAGTCGGAAATGAGACTTCAGAAATAAAAATCACTGTTCATGTTAAGAGGTCAGTCACATTGATTAGACCAAACTGTGTTTCACAATCCTGATCAGATAACTGGATATCTCAGTGTGTGAATGGTCTGTAATGCTGATGTTGTTTTAACAAGGAATCGGATATCAAATCCCCCCTGATCCTCATTGTGTAGTTGAGTTAATCTCTGGGCATCATTGAATTCATCTCCTGTGTGTTAGTGCTTTCTTTTGCCTTTAATCTGGGTCATGTTTAGCCTGTTTATACATCTCAGGGATGAGATATTTTGCCTTTAGGATTTAAAGTTAAACACACTAGAAAGATTTACAACCATATAAAAACTCCTCTCTTCTCCTTAATGCATTTTGTTGGTGAAATTTTCTCTTTTCTACTGATTTTTGGGGTTTAGCAGTTTCCATATATGTGAGGTTTGACCTTATTACAGGCTGATTTTTTGTGGTACTGCATGATCTTAGTCATCACAGAAAAGTATCACTTAGATAAAGGGCAATTGCACTTCAGCATGAATAACTAGGGCTCTTTAAGCATGACAGCTGCAATTCCTAACATTGATTCTGTGTTTTCTCTTAGCTACACAATTACTTGAAGTTCCAAATGTGAACCAAAGTGTAGAAACACGGGACATATAGCAATACCTGACAGTTGTGTAGAACAGAAATTACTTTTAATAGCCTTTATTTAGCTACTACTTTAATATGTATTTATTGACCTTTGGGAAATGGATTCAATACCCTGCTTGGCTTTACCATGTATGCTTCCTATTAGTTATTCCAGTATAACAGTCAGAAAAACATATTTCCATGTGTTTAGCAAACCTTGTGATTCTGAAAATTAAATTCAGACAGAAGGACCATGAAATATAGAAATCAGGGACAGCTACACTGTACATAACTATGACTTGTGAGTATCTGGGAAGGGAACTATATCTATTAAGAGTGCAAATCAGGGACTCCAAGTGCCTGGTGTGCATGATGGAACTCCAAGTGTCAAAGGGAAAGAGTTCTGTGCATAAAACAAACCTGTGTGTGCAATAGGAGAGTGGGTCAGACACAGTGACAGGGAGTGCTGAGGTTCCCTTTGATGCCATTTAAAATTCAGCCTAAATCACACCAAAGGACAGCCCTTAACTCCAGAATCTTGTGGGCCTTGTTATCTATGTCCTGTCTTTAATGTCATTCAGTGGAAGGATGCCACAGTAACTTTGTAATCATTGGTGCTCTAAAAAATGCCTCTGCTAGTTAACAGAAATATTCATATTGTCAGATCAGTGTGTTACTCCTGTAATTGTTATTCTACCTTTGTATAATCAGAAGTTTATACTGAATGCATAATGTACTGCATATAGTCTGTGTGTCCCCCAAAGTATGTTTGCTATCTCTTACACCTAATGCCAGACACTGCCCTTAAGTTATTTGAGTTTACTCTTCCAATGTCCTGACAGAAATATCCACTGATATTTCTACATGAACAAATGGGAAAGATGGATCTTAAGGTTTATAGCATTTTATTGAAAAGGAGCCAACTTTCAAGTCATCACTTACATGTGTTTTCAAGTCTGGAATACATGTATAAATAAGATAGCATTAAACATAAATAAAATCTAAGCATTAAGTAAGCTAAGCTGTGCCTACAGAAGGCCATGGGCACACAAAGCCAAGTATTTTCATATGCAGTCCCCCAAAATTTCCGTTAACCTAGGTTCCTATATATCCTGAGTTTCAAATCATCATTCTGTATCAATGCATGGAATAGATGGAGTAAGATTGCTGGAGAAGATACTGCTCTTGGAGGTCACTGTTGTGAGGAAGGCATCCTCCAGGTCATAGGCAGGGTGAGAAACTAAGGGAATAATGACTTCCATCCCCCAACTTCATCTGTTGCCTACAAAGCTTAATGTCTGTGAAGATGTGGATCAGAGATGATTGGAATTAAAGGCATGGAAAAGGAGGAAGGCAGCTAACAGAAAACGAATGCTTTGTCCTCTGTCAATGTTGCCAATGTTGCCAAAGCAAGCTGCTTCAAAATGTCCACTGTATTCTGTAATTTACAAACTTGCAGATCTTTGACAGTATCACAGTATCACAGTATCACAGTATCACAGTATCACCTAGGTTGGAAAGGACCCCGAGGATCATCGAGTCCAACCTATCAACACAGACCCCATGACTAGACCATGGCACCAAGTGCCACGTCCAATCTCCCCTTGAACGCCTCCAGGGACGATGACTCAACCACCTCCCTGGGCAACCCGTTCCAATGCCGAATGACTCGCTCGGTGAAGAACTTCCTCCTCACCTGGAGTCTAAACCTCCCCTGGCGCAGCTTGAGACTGTGTCCCCTTGTTCTGGTGCTGGTTGCCTGGGAGAAGAGGCCAACTCCCTCCTGGCTACAACCACCTTTCAGGTAGTTGTAGAGGGCAATGAGGTCACCCCTGAGCCTCCTCTTCTCCAGGCTAAACAATCCCAGCTCCCTCAGCCTCTCCTCATAGGGCTTGTGTTCAAGGCCTCTCACCAGCCTTGTTGCCCTTCTCTGGACACGCTCAAGTGTTTCAATGTCCTTCTTAAACTGAGGAGCCCAGAACTGGACACAGTACTCAAGGTGCGGCCTAACCAAAGCAGAGTACAGGGGCACAATGACCTCCCTGCTCCTGCTGGCCACACTATTCCTAATGCAGGCCAGAATGCTATTGGCCCTCCTGGCCACCTGGGCACACTGCTGGCTCATATTCAGGTGGCTGTCGATCAGCACACCCAGGTCCCTCTCTGTTTGGGAGCTCTCCAGCCACTCCGACCCCAGCCTATAGCTCTGCATGGGATTGCCGTAGCCAAAGTGCAGCACTCGGCACTTGGACTTGTTGAAAGCCATCCCATTGGACTCTGCCCATCTGTCCAGTCGGTCGAGGTCCCTCTGCAGAGCCTTTCTACCCTCTAACTGACTAACATCTGCCCCTAACTTGGTGTCATCTGCAAACTTGCTGATGACTGACTCTACCCCTTCATCCAGATCATCAACGAATATGTTGAAGAGGACAGGGCCTCTTCAGTACATCAAAGCAACCTGTATTTTCCTTAATGGGTCTGCCTTCATAAGAGGAGCTGAGCATGTGTGTGTTGTGGTTTACATGTCTGTTTTGCCTGTTTATCAAGATTCTGGATCCATGTAAAGAAAATGTGAAAATTAGCATGATCAAAATATCTCTCCACTAATAATACTGAATATATTCTCCATAAGTATATCACCATAAAGTACACCATAAAGTCCATGAAAGTGAATGGTGACCTCCTGCTGACTTCAATCAAACAAAAATCTTTGATACATTTCCACTGTTTTCATGACTCTTACCTATCTTACCTAGCATTCACAGCTTGAGCATTCGAATTAATTCATACCTCTTTCAGCCTCTTCTTTTAAAAAGTTTATACTTATGATTCCTTTGAAGTTCAAATTGCATAGAAAACCACTTCAAATCATTACTGTTCTTTTAAAGCAACCAATCTACTACTGGATAAATATTATTGACTCTACCTTGCTACTTATGTTTTCACTTTGCAGACTGTTTTACATGTATGTGACGGTAGAGTACTAAGGATAGTTTTGTGTAAGATGCTAAGGAAATGCAGTTTTGTCACCTCAAAAATGTGTCTCTTCTGTCAAAAGAAGTTACGCTTTTACTTGCATTTCATACAGCATAATACTGAGATGATTTAAACAACACAGGTTAAAGCAGAATCATAGAATTGTAGGAGGGTTCAGGTTGGAATGGTCCTCAGAGATCATCTACTCCAATTCCCCTTCAGGGATGCCTCTCAACTAGACTTTGTTGCCCAAGGCCTCATCAAATCTGGCTTTAAACACTTCCAGAGAGGGAGCATTCACAACCATTCTGGGCAAACTATTCCACAGTCTCACCACCCTTATAATGAAAAACTTCTTCCTAAAATCTAGTCTAAACCTACTCTCCCTCAGCTTACAACCTTTCCCTAGTCTTGTCGCTAGACACCCTTATGGAAAGCCCCTCTCGAGCTTCCTGTAGTCTTTCTTCAGGTATAGGAAGGCAGCTTAAAAGGTCCCCCCAGAGTCTTTTCTTTTCTAGGGTGAACAACCCAAACTCCCTCAAAAATTAAAATAAAAAAAAAATTAAAAGGTGAAAAACTAAGGCTCAGACCTTGCAGTCTGGAAGAGATTAACACTTGAGACCTGCTGATAATTTAAAATGTACATTTAGTAAGAGAATTTGTCACTTTAGCTTAGCTTGGGAGTATTTTTCTCTTTCATCTAAACATGGTACTTTTATCACTATGTTGGCTAATTTTAAGTAGTGAAACAAAATAATGAAATGCCTAAAGCTTTTTGTGAGTTAGATTTGCCACTCTGTGTAGTTTACAGTGTTGGGGAGGGCCATTAGCCATGGCGATGGTGCTTTACGCTGTACATTTACACTCCTTTCATTCTTTCTGATAAGTATATACAGCAGAGGAATTATTTGTGTTCAGTTCTGTATATTAAGGATGTATCATGAAATAAGTATAACTTTCTTGAGTGGAAGCCCATTTAACATTTGCAGACTCTGTGGGAATCCCAAAACACAGGAGTGATGCAGAGAGGTGAGGAACAACACAGGTGGACAGCTATACAACTAACTGGCCAGATCATCATTCACAGAATTATAGAATCATAGAATCAATAAGGTTGGAAAAGACCTCAGGTATCATCAAGTCCAACATATCACTCAACATCTCATGACTAACTAAACCATGACACCAAGTGCCACGTCCAATCCCCTCTTGAACACCTCCAAGGACAGTGACTCCACCATTCCCCTGGGCAGCCCATTCCAATGGCAAACAACTCTTTCTGTGAAGAACTTTCTCCTCACCTCGAGCTTAAACTTCCCCTGGCACAGCTTGGGACTGTGTCCTCTTGTTCTGGTGCTGGTTGCCTGGGAGAAGAAACCAACCCCCTCCTGGCTACAACCTCCTTTCAGGTAGTTGTAGAGGGCAATAAGGTCTCCCCTGAGCCTCTTCTTCTCCAGGCTAAACAATCCCAGCTCACTCAGCTTCTCCTCATAGGGCTTATGCTCCAGACCCCTCACCAGCCTCATTGCCGTTCTCTGGACACGTTCAAGAGTCTCAATGTCCTTCTTAAATTGAGGGGCCCAGAACTGGACACAGTACTCAAGGTGTGGCTTAACCAGTGCTGAGTACAGGGGCAGAATGACATAGAATAGAATAGGATAGGATAGAATAGAATAGAATAGAATAGAATAGAATAGAATAGAATAGAATAGAATAGAATAGAATAGAATAGAATAGAATAGACCAGGTTGGAAGAGACCTTTGACATCATCACGTTCAACCTATCATCCAACACTATTTAATCAACTAAACCATGGCACCAAGGACCCCTTCAAGTCTCCTTCTAAACACCTCCAGTGATGGCAACTCCACCACCTCCCTGGGCAGCCCATTCCAATGTACACTCTCTCTATGAAGAATTTCTGACAATCAAGTCCTTCAGAACCCAAAATTTTATAGAGGGCAGGGGAAAAACCAACCAACAAACAAAAAGCAAACAAACAATCAAACAAATAAACAAACCACAAAAAAGCCAAAACACCAAACCCAGAGAAAAAGCAAGAATTCAGCTCTTAGTACTTTATGGATGTTGAAAATCTAGGAATTATGTATGGTTTTCCTCAGAATTTTTCAAGAGGATATTTCCCTCTGTGTATCTGTGTAAAACATTGATGCAGTACAACCTTTTAAATATTTAAAAAGAAGTTTTTTCACTGGAACCAATCATACCATCATTTTTCCTAGCTTTCCCTACTTGCTTGCCATAGAATGTAAGATACTCAATGAAGCAAACAAGGACATTTTTTTTCTTGCAATACTTTTTCCCTTCTCCAGTTTCACTACTTGAGACGCTAACATTTCTGACAGTATTCTTAACCCCTCAATAGAGAATTGCATCTAGTTTGCTTTTCTGTTTTTTTCAACTTGCATTGTGATATAGGAAAACATTCCTTTTGGCTTCTCTCTTCTGTTTTTTCACCTGTCTTCAGTACCAGAAATATCATCAAACAATCCACTGGCTGAAAAGAAGTAGAGAAACAAAACTGGACCTGAGGAAATTTTTTTTTCACAGACAGAGTGGTCAGGCATTGGAATGTGCTGCCCAGGGATGTGGTTGACTCACCAACACTAGATGTGTGCAAAGGTTGTTTGGATGTGGTGCTTGGGGATATGGTTTAGGGGTGAACCTTGCAGAGTAGGGTTATTGGTTGGACTTGGTGATCCTGAGGGTCTTTTCCAACCTGAATGTTTCTGTGGTTCTGTGAAAACAAACAAACAACAAAATACTTGCACAAATTAAGGCTGGATGAATTTGGGGAAGCAGCAGCAGCAATAGAATTAAAAAAGGCAGTTTTGGATTTGCTACTCTTGCTGGTTTTTATGACTGAAACATTTCTCTCATTATGTTTGGATTTCAGAGAGAATTTGTGCCACCTACCTGCGAGTGGTCAGAGTGAAGGGAAGAAGTACTCAGAACTGGCCAAAATAACAGAAAGTTTTTCATCTTTCAAGTGAGGCAAAATACTAAACGTTTACCTTTCTGGATTTTCCTGGGTTTGAAATCAACTGTCATATGAGGAAGCAAACGCATGTTTTTGCGTATGGTCTGATCACTAAAATAAATATGAGTCATTCACAACGATGTTTTCTCACCCTGCTTTTTCAACACCTGGGAACTGTGTGTCAGCTTCTTCTTTCCAGATAGTGTAGAACTTTGTGCCTAGATTTGCAGTGGCAGCACAACCTATACTTCTGTCAATATGGCTCTACTCTGAGTTTGGGGGATTAATCACTGCTCTGTGCACTAATGGCCAGGAAACCATCGTAATGGTCTGCCCAGGGCAATGATGGAATCACCTTCCCTGCGGATGTTCAAGCAGTGTGTGGACCTGGCACTTAGGGACATTGCTTATTGTTGACCCTGCTGTCCTGGGTCAGAGGTTGAACTGGATGGTCTTTGAGGTCTCTTTCAACCAGCTATACTCTGTGGTTCCGTGGTAAACACAATATTCATGTCTGTAGTTATTTTTTTTCAATTCAGGAGTCATGTCTCATGAGATTTAAGGTCCACACTATATTCTAGATACCCTAAGTTAATGCACATTCAAAACCCTCTCCCTGATGCTTGCATCATCCTATATGATGTCTTTATCCAATGCAGTTTATGTGAAGTAATCCACAGAGAAGGAATTATTTCCATAGTCTCTCAGTACCAAAAAAATCCATTTATTAGGGGTCTTTGCAATCACTACTGTGGAAGTCTATAAAAGTATACAGAAGTCCATAGAATTGAATGGGGAGGTTTTTATGAGTAAATCTAGTCATAGAATATTACTCTACACCATCCTCCTGGAGAATCTGGCTGCACATGGCTTGAATGGCTGGATGATTTCCCTGTGTCAAAAAATGGCTGGATGGGCAAGCCCAAAGAGTAGTGGCAAATGGAGTTAAATCCAGTTGGTGGCCGATCACAAATGGTGTTTCCCAGGGCTCAGTATTTAAGGCAATTCTCTAGAATATATCAACTGTCTGGATGAGGGGGTTGAGAGAACCCTCAAAATGTTTACAGAAGAAGCTGGGAGGGAGTGATGATCTGCTGGAGGGTTGGAAGGCCCTACAGAAGATCTGGACATGCTGGATTGATGGGCTGAAGCAAATTGTGAGAGGTTCAACAAGGCCAAATGCCAGGTCCTGCTCCTGGATCACAACAACCCTATGCAACACTACAAGCTTGGGAGACCATGGCTGGAAAGCTGCCCAGCAGAGAAAGAACTGGGACTGTTGATTGACAGCTGGCTGAACAGGAGCCAGCAGTGTGACCAGGTGGACAAGATTCCAATGTCATCCTGGCCTGTATCATGCATAGCATGACAAGCAGCACCAGGGAAGTGATTGTCCTCCTGTACTTAGCACTGGTGATGCCATACCTGGAGTGTTGTGTTCAGTTTTGGGCCCCTCACTACAAGAATGACATGGAGGTGCTGGAGCAGGTCCAAAGAAGGGGAACAAAACTAGTGAAGAGGCTGGAGAACATGTCTCATGAGCAGCACTTGAGGGAAGTGAGGTTGTTTAGTCTGGAAAAGAGGAGGCTGAAGAGAAATCTTATCACTCTACAATTACCCAAAAGGAGGTTGTAGTGAGGTGGGTCTTGGTCTCTTCTCACTAGTGTCATGTATCACAGTATCACAGTATCGCTAAGGTTGGAAGAGACCTTGAGGATCATCAAGTCCAACCTGTCAACATAGACCTCATAACTAGACCATGGCACCAAGCGCCACATCCAATCTCCTCTTGAACACCTCCAGGGATGGTGATTCCACCAACTCCCTGGGCAGCCCATTCCAATGACCAATGACTCCCTCAGTGAAGAACTTTCTCCTCACCTCAAGTCTAAACTTCCCCTGGCACAGCTTGAGACTGTGTCCCCTTGTTCTGGTACTGGTTGCCTGGGAGAAGAGACCAACTCCCTCCTGGCTACAACCAACTTGCAGGTAGTTGTAGAGGGCAATGAGGTCACCCCTGAGCCTCCTCTTCTCCAGGCTAAACAATCCCAGCTCCCTCAGCCTCTCCTCATAGGGCTTGTGTTCAAGGCCTCTCACCAGCCTTGTTGCCCTTCTTGGACACGTTCAAGTGTTTCAACGTCCTTCTTAAACTGAGGGGCCCAGAACTGGACACAGTACTCAAGGTGTGGCCTAACCAAAGCAGAGTACAGGGGCACTATGACCTCCCTGCTCCTGCTGGCCACACTGTTCCTAATGCAGGCCAGGATGCCATTGGCCTTCTTGGCCACCTGGGCACACTGCTGGCTCATATTCAGGCGGCTGTCGATCAGCACACCCAGGTCCCTCTCTGTTTGGGAGCTCTCCAGCCACTGCGACCCCAGCCTGTAGCTCTGCATGGGATTGCCGTAGCCAAAGTGCAGCACTCGGCACTTGGACTTGTTGAATGCCATCCCATTGGACTCTGCCCATCTGTCCAGTCGGTCGAGGTCCCTCTGCAGAGCCTTTCTACCCTCTAACTGACTAACATCTGCCCCTAACTTTGTGTCATCTGCAAACTTGCTGATGACTGACTCGACCCCCTCATCCAGATCATCGATGAAGATGTTAAAAATGATGGGGCCCAGCACTGATCCCTGGGGGATGCCACTGGTGACTGGCCGCCAGCTGGATGTGGCACCGTTCACCACCACTCTCTGGGCCCGGCCCTCCAGCCAGTTCCTAACCCAGCACAGAGTGTAGTGGTCCAAGCCACGAGCTGACAGCTTAGCCAGCAGTTTGCTGTGGGGGACGGTGTCAAAGACCTTGCTGAAGTCCAGGTAGACCACATCCACAGGCCTCCCCACATCCACCAGACGGGTCACCTGATCATAGAAGGAGATCTGGTTGGAGAGGCAGGACCTGCCCCTCCTAAATCCATGTTGGCTGGACTAGAGCCCTTGGCCATCCTTCAGGTGCGCAGTTATTGCCGCCAGGATAATCTGCTCCATCACTTTCCCTGGCACTGAGGTCAGGCTGACTGGTCTGTAGTTCCTGGGTTCCTCCATCCGACCCTTCTTGTGGATGGGGACCACGTTGTCCAGTTTCCAGTCACCTGGGACCTCACTGGTGAGCCAGGACTGGAGGAAAATGATGGAGAGTGGCTTGGCGAGCTCAAGAGTAACTGGCCTCAGGTTGTACCAGGGTGGCTTTAGGTTGGATATTAAAATAAAATTCTTCACTGAAAGGGTTCTCAAAGACTGGAATAGGCTCCCCAGGGAAGTGGTTTTATCATCATCCCTGGAGGTTTTTAAAAGATGCATTGATGTGATGTTAAGGAACAGGAACTTGGCACTAAACTTCTTAGTTAATTGTTGGACTCAATCTTAAAGGTTTTTTCTAACCAAAATCATTCTCTGATTCCACCATTAAATGATTCTAAGTGTTCTTGGATTAAAACAAACCAAGTTAAAGTTCTGGAATTCTATTCTTTTTCTATAGATTTTTAATATACTGAGAAGTATAAATTTTATAGAGCAGTAATGTGATATGTTAATTTTTTATAAACCTCAAAAATAGCCTTCTATCTTGGTACTTTGTCCCTAAACTTGATAGAAAAATTATCACCAATAATGCATAAATATTTCATACCTAATTTATCTACTCTTGCTTGGGGACGGGACTCTCATGCCCTCTCATCTCATATGACGTGAATTTGCTTCTTCCTTCAGTATTGTACCTGCCTAACTCCTAAGAGGGTACCCTCGGGTATATGCCTGGGCACCTGTGAAATAGGAGGCTGTTCACAAATCCACAGTGCTGACCCACTGCCCAGATGCCTTTGAGCTCTCCCTTGCCAAAGAAATGTGTAAGACTAGCCCAAACTGCCTGGGAATCCACTATAATAGCTGGACTCAGATCATAGCTGTTGGCCACAGGCACTTTAAAACTGAGATTCCTGAACCATATTTGAGTTGCAACAGATAAGAGGGACCTCTCTCCTGTGCATGTGCCCAGAGCTTTGTGCTGTCCAAGGAGAGAGAAAGCTAAAAGAAACTCAGCAATTCAGATGAGAGCAGATGCTAAATGGAAAGAAGATTGGGAACTCTGGTAGGGCATAGGGAATGCTTAGAGGAAAGTTACTTGCCAGAAACACCTGCATTTCTACATCATATTGGAAAAGGCTTCTGGAAAGCCAGATAGAATAATGCACAGATGGGTCTGAGAAAGCTGGAGAGTATTCCTGTGTTGTAGACACCTTTCTAAGGAGCAGTGTAATCTTGTTATGACAGTACTGTTCCGAATGAGATCAAGTCCAGAAGTCTAAACCATGCACCAGCGCACTAGATTTATGAGTCAGATAAATGATGTCTACAGTCACATCAGCAATTTGTGTTCTCCTTTGGGGACCAAACTCTGAGCAACATGATGCCTTTACCTAACTCCATGCTTGTCTGAGTCACACTGCCTTCTGAACCCTGGCCTTGGGTCATTCCAGACAATCCTGAAGCCCAGCTGCTCCCCACGCAACAACACCTGACAGTTCACAAAGGCTGTCTGTAAATACACAGGAACATCGTGCAGATCCCAGCAGAAGTGAACTCTAAGGAGTCTGTTCCACAGAAAGTGCACCAAGGCTGCTTCCAACCATTTACTGAACCTGTGTCAAGATTGAAAGCTAACAGAAAGCATTAATTTGTAAATAAACAAGTCCAGGACACCCACATCTAGTCACTTACCCAGCCATCTCCATGATTCCACCTGGAGAAATCTGCCCTTTAAAAGTATCCCAAAAGCAAGATATCCAACGTAACATATACATTACGAGAGTACTATATCTGTTGTCCTGGGGAGGGATAAGCGTAAACTTCCCTGGCAATATGCTGCTTTGACTGTGGTTGTTCACTCCTTCCTTTCTTTTCATAACTACAGAAGACTTAGCCTCTGCAGTAGTTCTTCATCTTTATCATCCCATCAAAGAAAGCTGCAACAGACCTAGCAAAGGACAAGTTTCATCACAGAATCTTCAGCATCCTCAGACCTATGTGTTCATGACCTAAGGAAAAGTAGCAATACCTTTGAGAGTTACTGAAAGACTTCCAATCTTGCATTTCAGAGCAATCTTTGGTTGGAGCTGAGGGATGTGGGAAGTAAGAGACAGTCATGAACTCATGCAGCAGTGGCCACAGCTTTCAAAGGATGCATCTTTTCCCACTTCTTATTCCCATGCTCTAAAATTACTATACTGCCTCATCTGTCATTATCAGCAATATGAACAGAAACATGTGGTCCCATGCTGGACCTCTTCCTAAAAATATCCAAGGTAAAAATAAGAAGAAAACTGAAGGTACCTTTGGAAGGAGACATCTTTTTGCTTGCCCATGCACAGCGCCTACCATTCTATCATATGCAAACTCATTTTTAGTGGCACTTGGATGAGTTTAAATTTTTAGGTTTCAGGGGGTATGTCTGAGTCTAAGGAGCCTGGTTTGAGTGAGGCAGATTAAGCAGTCTCTCTAGTATCTTTTAAAAAGACTACAATTGGAAGGGTTGAAGATTTGAGAAGAGGAATGCCATTCCATGGTTGGAGATAGCATGTCATAATGTGCGCTGACAGGGGAGAATAGCTAAAGACAAATATGAAAGTGCCTTCAGAGCTGAGCTGGGCCAATAAAAGAAGTCAAATCAATTCCTTACCCAAGCAGGAAAGCTGTAAAGGGTAGGGTCAAAAATGTGAGGGATTCCCAAATGTACTCTCAACACTGGAGAGAATGGAGTGTCTGAGTTCAGCACAGATGTTTCCAAAAGCTGCATGATTGAAATACTCATTATTGGAAAGTTTGGTGATTCAGAAAATCCTGCTAATTGCTAACAAAAAGAGTTATGTACTTGATCTCCCTGTATCTGCAGCATATTACCCCAAAATGCCTATATTATTTGCCTTTGTATTATCATTCAGACTTTCCATATCTATTTCCTACTGTGTTCTGCAAATCCAAGTGAGATATGTGGCACAATCTCCTTCACCTTTTCCCCTCCTGAACAAGCTGTGTTATTTGGTATTACCATTCCAGTCACATAGTCACATAACTACCAAGTGTCTGTGTTATGTCAATTAAGTTGTAATTTTGATCTTGCGTTGTTTTCTAGCTCCTTCTATTATTTTTGATACATTTTACATCAGTATAGAGATGTTTAGGCTGAGCAGCATTTTGCTTGCCTTTTTCTTCTTCTTTCTTCAATGATATTCTTTAAACAATCTTGGCGTTTTCCCCCTTTTTTTCAGCTTTTTTATCTTGGCCACGGTTGAGTCATATTCATTTGGACACTCATGTCACCATCCTGATAGGGTGGTTTAGCACATATCTGATTAGATTAGCTAATATGTACTAATTTTTTTCCTTCTTTGTTAGATGGAGTCCATTTCTTCCCAGCAGTCCTTCCCATCCTATCATGGAAGCATTTGGTTATGCTGAGGAAACCATGGTCTTCTGTGCACAGACATGCATTCTATTTCTCATCCTTACATGCATGTACTCATTTGAGATTTTCTTTGTTTAAGTGGAAACTGTAATCATAAGTGCTTTCAGGTTCTTCTATCTTTTCACCCAAAAAGCATCTACATCACAACAAAACACAGTAACCACTTATCTTCAGAGGGCAACATGATTCCTGGAGGCTGAAGTAACCTCTACCTTCTTCAGGAGAGAGATATAAAGTATATAAGACTTTGTGCAGAACTTGAATGTACCACAACACTTACTCATGAAACACAGTGTAATATTAATAAGACTGATATTTAAACACAGAAAATGGGAAAAATGGGATTGGAATAGAGATTCAGAAATCCCTTCTCTACTCCAAAGTAGGATCACCCTATATATCAGAACTACTGGTGAATGATGGTTGCCCGAACATACATTTTAAAATAGCCAGTAATAGGACACCACAGACTATCATAGCCTATCTATTTCAGTACTTCACTCTTCTAAATTTAGTTTTTCCTATGTCAATCAACTTTTCTCTGCTGCAGTTCACTTGTTCTAACCACAATGAATATATGGAGAAAAATCTATTCTTTTATTCTTTGCAAATTGCCTATGTCTATACTGGTAAAAGAGCCAGAACACAGGCCTTGAGTGGTGGATCTTAATTATCTACACTCTCATGTTTCTGGGTCATCACAGAGTTTGGGCATTGCCCTAACTGCTTCTTGAACACAGTTTGAGGCTTATTACCAGCTCAGACACAGCTATGTCATCATGAAGATCTAAAAGAGTTTCAATGTCTCCAGGACAAAGAATAAACTCTAGCATAATTTTCTTTTAGATAAATGTACCCACTATACAATTAGTAATTCTAATAAACTCTCCTTTTATTGGACTATACAATGTAAATCTCAGTCTTCCCTCACAGAGTCTAGATAATCCTCACTGGAGCCCATATCATTTTCAACTACATTCCCAGAACTTGTCCCTGAAGTAAAATTCCCACAGTGCATTACTCGGCTGCTCCCTCACAAATGCTGAGTGAAGGTGAATATGATGATGTTCTGTGTACTACAAATAATATTCCTGTTCATTCATTCCAAATAGCTTCAGGGAAAAAATGGAGAACTTGTGGTGTTTGGAAGAAAGGTCAGGCCACTAAGGAGAACTACAAAGTAGTGGTGAGGCTATGCCAGGAGAAAGTTGGAAGGGCCAAAGCCCAACTAGAAATTAATCTGGTTTCAGCTGTTAAAGATAATAAGAAATGCTTCTACAAATATATTAGGAACAAAAGGAGGACTAAGGAGAATTCCTGTCCTTTGTTGGATGCTGGGAGGAAAATAGTGGTCAAGGATGAGGAAAAAGCTGAGGAAATCAACACCTTAGTTGCCTCAGTTTTCAGTAGTAGGATCAGGTGTTCACCGGATACCCAGTGCCCTATGCTGGAAGATAGGGATGGGGAGCAGAATGAAGTCCCTATAATCTGAGAGGAGATGGTCAGTGATTTGCTGCACCACTTAGACATTCAGGAGTCCATGGGGCTGACTAGCATACATCCCAGGGTACTGGAGAGAGCTGGCAGAAGTGCTCAGCAAGCCACTTTCCAGCATTTATCAGCAGCCTGGCTAAGTGAGGAGGTCCCAGTTGACTGAAGGTTAGCAAATGTGATGCTCATCTACAAGGAGAGCCAGAAGCAGGATCTGGGGAACTACAGATATGTCACTCTGATCTCAGTGCCAGGGAAGGTCATAAATTACATCATCTTGAGTGCCATTATGCAGGACAACCAGGTGATCAGGGCTAGTCAGCATGGGTCCTTCTTGGCGAATCTGATTGCCTTCAACAAGGTGATTTGCTTAGTGTGGGAAAGGATGTGGGTATTGCATACCTGGACTTCAGTAAATCACTTCACACTGTTTCCCACAGCATCCTCCTAGAGAATCTGACTGCACATTCTTTGGATGCATGGATGCTTCACTGGATTAAAACCTGGCTGCATGGCTGGACCCAAAGAGCAGTCATGAATGGAGTTAAATCTATTTGGCAGACAGTCACAAGCAGTGCTCCACAGGGCCAGTTCTCTCAAATATCTTTATCAACGATCTGGATAAGGGGATTGAAAACACCCTCAGTAACTCTGCAGAATACACTATGCTGGGAGGAAGTAAGGCTTTGCAGAGGGGCCTGGACAGCCTGAGGTGTATTGTATGAGATTCAACAAGGCCAAGTGCTGAGTCCTGAACCTGGGTCACACCAACCCCAGGCAATAGTTGGGGAAGAACAGCTGGAAAGCTGCCCAGCAGAGAAAGACCAGGGGGTGCTAGTTGACAGCTGGCTGAATAGGAGCCAGCAGTGTGTTCAGATAGCCAAGAGTCCAACAGCATCCTGACCTGGATTATGCATAGTGTGACAAGCAGCACTGGTGAGGCTGTACCTGGAGTATTGTGTTCAGTTTTTGGGCCCCTCACAACAAGACATAGAACAAAAGTCTCTAGAGAAGAGATCTTATGAAGAGATCTGCAGGAATTGGGGTTGCTTAGTCAGCTACATAAAAAGAGGTTGTAGGGACATGAGTGATAGTCTCTGCTCCCTAATATCAAGTGATAGGATGAGAGGAAATGGCCTCAACTTGTGCCAGGGGGAAGGGGGTGTTAATTGGATAATAGAAGAAGCTTCTTCACTGAAAGGGTTCTTAAAGACTGGAACAGGCTCCCCAGGGAAGTGGTTGAATCACCATCCCTGGAGGTTTTTAAAAGCTGCATAAATGTGGTGCTACAAAAACAGCATTTATCACCAGATTTGGTAGAGTTAGGTAATGGTTGCACTAAACGATCTTAAAGGTATTTCCAACCAGAATGATGTTCTCTAAGTGCAGTCAGGTGAATGTAATGAGCTCTAACTGATTTTGTAAATCTTTTACTTGTTTAATACTTTTTTATATGTCATTTCAGCATTTACAGCACCATAACCCTTTGCATTTGTGCTGAAGTTGACTACATTTGCAGTGATAGCACGGGCAGAGTTTTCAGTGAGAAAAAAATCTCTCTGGAGCAACACTTCAGTAGCATCATTTGGTGGTCATGGAGAAACTACTATTACTTCTCTTATTTTTGTAGTTATTTAGTGGATCATTGAGAAATTTCTTTCTCAAGATCTGTCAATAGCACTTATATGTATTTTAAAATTAAATGTTAGACTGTTAAGACATTTTAGGCATGAACTCTATGTCATGAGCCAGTCCCTTTGAAAGGAATCCCTAGAAGAGAAAATAAATTATGAAGATAACTGTTGTCAATGTCAGACCTGTTGTGCTATGACCTCTGTTGCCCATGCTTATTGACCATGACATATGCTAATATATATTTTTTAAGCTTAAGTTGCATCGCTTCTCCATTGACTATGATTCAGTGATACAGGAAGCCAGACTTTGGCATTGCCTATTGTCTTTTGACATGAGCCTTGATACGTTATAAAAACCTTGTGTAGCAGTCCACAGTTAAGCTTGTAGGTGAGCACAAATGGACTGCAATCTGCTGGTGGAAAGGGTATTTGCCCCGGGCAGCTGACCTTAATGGTGACTGTATCAGTGACTGACACAGTAATGAAAGAGGTTTGCTAATTTGCAATCTAACTAGTGCTGACTGATAAAGGGATGTGTACAATAGTTTCAGTCTTATCTCTTTCACCAGGTTTACACTGGCATGACACAACTGAATTTGGAGAAGCAGTTCCTGATTCACCTCAGGGCAAGAGCAGAATCAGGTCTGATTTTTGCACCAAAAGCCATACGGATAGCAGCTCTCGGTGAGAAACACATTTGGTGTATTTTACAGTACATATAAGCATATTCATAGCCTTTCCCCATTTTGTGAGGATATTTTGGATCTTTCTGGTTCCTCTATAAAATATTTCTAAGCTAAATCCAGGACAGATAAATCATGACTCTCGTTTCTTTCAAGTAGGCTTGCCTGCCTAAATCACTGCCACATTCTTCCCATAGCAGTCGTTTAAAATTAATAGCACATGCAGAGGAAAAACTAAACCCTTTGACGTCACTCCTGAAATGAGGAAACATAAACAGAGGAGGCTTCACTCCTCCGAGCTGACAGTGCGGGCGCGGATTGGTCTGCTCTCCCGCGCCTGTGGCAGTTGACAGCACCTCCCAGCCCTGCACGGCCTTCAGCTTGCTCGCACAGGCAGGCAGACTGCAGCAAGCTCCACTCTGCTCAGCTTTCCCCAGCCCTTACACTGGCAGAAAAGTGCACTCTCTTCACCAGTCTTTTTGCTTCTTAAGGTGGTTTTATTGGCTGGGTTGGGGGACCTGGGGAGGTGTTTTTTTTTTTTCCTTGTTTTTTTTTTTTTTTTTAATCTTTTCTTCCCCCCCCCCCCCTCCCCTTTTTTCTTTTCTTTTTGTTTACTGTTGTTACTTAATTCTATTCCTAATCCTGGATGCAGTTACTGGATTCTGCAGTACAAGTCTTCATGAACAAGCTGCACCGCTTAGAGATTTCACAGCATTCAAAGGTCACAGAACTGCCACTATGGTTAAATGTCTTGTTTAATGGTTGAGGTATGTACAACATATCTAAAAGAGGTAACATGATTGTTTTTTTTTTTTTTGAAGGGGAACTAAAATTGTGAGGGGAGAGGGAGATAATATTATTTGGTGGGAAAGATTTTTCTGGTATTGTTACTACAGCAACCGGTTTTTGAATTTCCTCCCTTTTTCTCTTTATTCAAGCTAGATGAAAATTTTAACTTAACACGATTTAACCATTTGAGGGTGAAAGAAGATTGCAGGAAGGATCTGTTATTGTAGTGCTTTCTGATGCCAGTGAGGAAAGTGTGATTGCTTTTTCTGTATGTTTTTCCTGCTGCTCTGTGGCAGGAGAGGAGACCTGGGACTTGGCTGGCTTAGATGGGGGTAAAAGAAAGCAAAAACTCGTTTTCTCCTGAGGGGGCTGCGACTTTGTCTGAGAGTTAGAGCAGGGAGAGAGAGAGTTGGCGATAAACAGGTCAAGCAGAAAAGAATATCGGCCTCATTTTTAGGAGTACTTTATTTTTATTATTTATTTATTTATTAACTACATGCCTAGATTGCTTTACTGGTTTGGGTTCAGAAGTTCAGAATTAAAAACTAGCCTGCACTTTGACTTATAAGCAGATCTTCAGTGGGAAAGGAAGGGAAATGATCCTCTTATATCAACATCAGCTTTCAGATTTCTGTCGCTACTTAGACAAAGAAAAGTGGAAATTGGCTTGAAAGTTGAAGTAATGCAGCCTGGCATCTGTTTGATGGCATAGAGGTTCAATTCATATTCGAGCTAATGATCTGCCTTGAGTGAGTATTGCAGCATTACAGTGAACAGTGTCTGCTGCAGGAAACGAAAGCAACTGCTAGCATAAAACTAACATTGTTTTCAGGAGTGTGATTCTAAAATACGGGAGGAGGAGCCACTTGTCAGAGCTCCTGTGTGTTGTGTGTGTTTACGAGTGGTCTTAAAAATCATTTCAGCCAACACAGCTAGTTTCTGTTGTTCAGTGGATTAATATACAGGTATGCTCAATGACTCGCAGTCTTCTTATTTTCCCAGTGTGTGAAATTAGACTTTTCCCAGCTCTGTTTGAGATGTTGCTGTAGATGTAAACCCTTTGCAATTTGAAAATGTTTTAGTTTGTTGTTCTTTTAAAAAAACGAATTATACCTGGGGAAAAAACCCTCAATTTATGTAACAAGGAACGGAACGTGAACACACCTACCCCATGCAATGCACCACTAAGGGTTATAAAAATTAACTACACTAAGCTGAAGCACTCTGGCTTAAAGGACTGCAAAAATATTACCTCTGAAATGCAGAGGATGTGATATGTGCTGTGAATGGACAATTGCTATTCTGCAGTGCCTAGTGGGAAAACAAGGACTTTGTGTATTGCAAATGCATAACTGCAGCTCCTCCATTTCCTCTGCTGTATCTTCGCTGATGACTGCAGAAACAAAGAGGTTTGTCACAGATAAACTCTTTACTGCCCAATCTCTTTGGAGATACTTGAGGATATTATTTTTTTTCATATCATCCAACAACCCAAAGTCAAGCTTTGTTAGTTCAACTGCTACTTCGTAATCTCCATGCCATTCTCTCCTCCCCAGCCCTCCCCAAAGTCATACTACTTGAACTGCCAGCTGTTCTCAAAAGCCTAAAGAACTGCTTCTCTAGCCCCAGGTTTAGGAAGGTTAATATAGTGTTTGACAGATGACTGATTAATAAATATGACTAAGGGGAAGCCTCAGTCTGTAGGGACTGTAGCCTGTTCTGTAAAGAATAACCCTGTAATTACTTAAAGCTATCTGTTTCAAAAAGCCAGTCTGGATGACAGTTGTTTGTAATAGTTTCATGGAATTAAATGATTCACTTATTTGGATAAACATTTTTGTTTTTTTAAGAAAAGCTTCATTTTTACTCTCTATGATCTACATTTTGCTGCCTCTGTGTTTCATGGCAACTATTGGTGATAATACTAGTACCTGTGCCAACTGGACTTCATCTGAGGAAATGACACTTTTTCTACTTCAGTAAGGAAAGTTTATCTGCAAAGCTTTCTCTGAACAGTCCCAATTCAGCATCAAGAACAAAATACAGTTTAAGGTCAGCCTCTGTAGTGGATGAAATGCTTACTGACATTTGCAGTCACCCTATCTCAAAAAAAATTCTGGATTTCAGAAGTTTCATGTGATATGAATGACTGCTCATTCTGTTTATTTCCTCAGGGTGGACAAGAGTTGTCACCAGCAAGGTTCTAGTGATTCCAGCAGAGTAAAAGCATCCTCTGCTGTGTTTGATTCAAAATGCTGCAGATAACTTTTTTTTAAACTATGAAAAGTTTAATTCTGTAAATGTGTGTGTGTGTGTGCATCTATATATATATATATATATATATATATATGCGCACCATTATAAAAGCAACTGTTTCCTCCCCCTCCTCCCTGTTTATGTACATTTCCCTTCTGAAACCTAGCCCTCTGCTTGCCCTTTCCAGATCTCTAGGTAAGTCACTGAAGCACACTGATTTTCCAGGATCTTCCTTGCTTTTATGAAGTATAATTGAGACATTCAATCACGTGTAATTCCTTTTCACTTACCCCACGGACCTTCTGCTAAGATTTAAAGCATGTTTTAATGAAAAACAGTCTGAAAATGGATATTTTATGTCACATATAGGATTTTCCTGTGATTTTTTTCAGTTTCATAGGAAAAAAACCCCTTCTCTTACACTGGCAATTTCCTTTAAGGAGCTGTGGGAAGCAGGAATACAGCTACTAACCCAGACATCGCTGTCTGACAGTGACGACTAAAACCTGATGCCTCTTTTTTTGTTTTGTGGTTTTGTTTTTTTATAATAAGAAATGTTTAAGACTTAACCTGTCTTGTAATCAATCTGGCTACATGCCTGAAAGCTCTTGATGCAGTTGGGTTAACAGAAAAACAAGTCATTTGAGGCAGCCAGGAAGACACCCCCTGTAAATGAGCATTCTTAGCAATTTACTGTTGTTCATTTGTTTTCTCTGTTTTCATGCTTGAAAATAGTATAGTGATCCACGTGTTTGTCACAGGGTGAAAGTGAAAGAGACAGCTGGGGTCCTACTGACTGCCAGAACAAAATTAATTGATTTGTAACAAATTGATACCTCAGTATTTCTCCTCCCACATCCACTTTGTGTGGAAGATAGAATTTTCTGTGTTGGAATCATAGCATTCGTTTTTCTTGTTCCTCACTGAGAGACCTGACTCAGCCTTGCAGGGACATCAGTTTTCACACCTTCAGTGAAACACTGGCTTTACATCTAGTGTGAAAATTGCACTTTTTGGTCTCAAGCTCTGGATGTGCAGCTGGCGTTATTCAGGGGGACAGTGGGACACAGACTTTCAGCCTAAGTGTCCCAAATGGGTTCAGAAGTTGCGATGCCTTTTCTTTCTCTGACCAACACACGGTTCGTCAATTTGGGCAGCTAAAGATGAAAAATGGTAGCTGAAGAGCTAGACCACAAAGGCAGGCACAGCATATGCAAGCAGATCAGGGTGGCTTTTAATTTATTTTTTTTTCTGTGATTTCACAGTAAATGAGTAGAAATCATATATTGTGTCTTCTGATAGTAGTAGGAATTTGTCAGGTCCAGGGTGTTAGCTTTGTGTAAATCCTAAAGCGATAGAATGTAATTTTTGTAGTCGAGACCATTTATTTAGCTATTTTACAGAAATTTTAAATACAGTCAACTTCTGAAAGATGATATTTTTTTAGCAAAAAGAATTCTTCTGTACCTTCCTCAATTTTATTTTTTTTTCAGAGCACTTTTGCATTTTATTTTTCACTATTACTCTTACTACACTACCATGCCAAGGAAGTTGCATTAGAAAACAATATTTGACGATCTAAACTTACAATTTCTGTTTTTCTGTAACAGATTGTGGAATTCAGAAGATGTATTGCTACAGTTCACAGTGCTCAGATCTGGGCTAGTGATACCTATCTGTCTTAAAGCCTCCAGTTTTAAAGCAGAAAATTAATAAATCAGTGCCAAATCAGATAGGAGGGAGAGCAGTTCCAGAATCCAGACACCAGTGGTAAAGCTGCAAGTGAAAACTTTGGGGCATGGATAATTCTCAAAAAAGAACAGTCAAATGATCTAAGAGTTTTTCTTGCACACATTTAATAGTGTGGTATCTGCAGTCCATTAATGCTGTAATTTTGATACACATTTTTCCCTTACTCTGTTCTCAGAAAGTGAAAAATTCACAACTATCATTTTATTATGTAAACTATGTGGAACTATATATTAAATTAAACTAATAAAAGAGCCCTATTGGGTTTTATTTTCTTATTCTGTTCTTCTTTCCTGTGGGAGTCATGAGTGAGGACGGACGAGAACTCAGTTTAGCTACTTATTTAAACCACGTAGTCTCATGGTGGTATATGATATGCTTCTGCTAGCTTACTATCCAACCAAATAAGAATTCCAGGTTGCCTGGATGGATAAACATAGCTGATGATCTCTCCTCCTTAATAGGTGGGAAGAAGCAGTTAGGATCCTTCCAATCACACACAGAGACAGATTTGTTGTAGTTCAGTTCAAGAAGAATTGCAAGCAGACACAAACAGTAAGTTTTTTTTCCTCTTTGAGTAGGTTATTTTAAAAATAAGAAACAAATATTTAGAAGAAGATAGTTGCAGGGGTATTTTTTTTCCTTAGCTGGTAGGTTTATACTAGTTGCCCACAAAAATTCCTGGTATGAGAAAACTCACCAACTAATACCTCACTGTGGTGTGTGTTAATGCTGGCAGTGTAAGGTTTTCAGAGGTAGAGCACAGAATTTCCTGTCAAAATAAGTTTAGCTAATAATTGTCATGAAGGCAGAAAAAACACACTTGTGGGTTAACTTCTGTCAGAACCTACATACAATTTTCTACAGGTTTTTTCATGGCAGAGTCTATGATAATAACCCATCTAGATGGAGGAAAGGTGTTTTGGAGAGGACAATCATTACCTTTCCAAGAATAAAGTGGGATGTAGGCACATTTTGCCTGAAGATGCATCAATTCAGAGATGACTCAGAGAAACCTACATCTGTAAAACAGAAATTAATAAATTGCAGCTTTAGCTAGAGAACTTCTGGAGGATAATATAGAGCCTGTAACCACTTCTTCTCCCTTTGGAAACTGCCCTTTTTTCCCTTCTGAAAGAAACGATCTGTACTCTCACATTCTTATTCCCTTTCATTCCCCCTACCCAACCTTTTCCCACAGTACGTTTCCTGCAGTGCATGCAAAGACTGGCCAAGCTCTGGGCCTTGTCCTAGTATGGGGTGGCAAAGCTACCATTAGTGTACAAAAACTTATTCCCTGGAAAGGAGATGATTATTCTGAGGCAGTTGCTGTGCTTTAAAAACAAATACGTATTGACATTAAATTCCTCAGTGCTTTTCCAAGTATTCAGCTGTCATCCAAAGGGTGTAGCAATTCTCCCCTTTATTTCTGATGAACTAGAACCTCTGCTTAGATGGCCCCAGAACACCATGTCTGCTTAATATTTCTGTAGAAGAGCATCAGTTTCCACAAGAAACTGAGGGTGTACCGTTGCCCACTTATGTATGCAGATGCACAATGAAATACACTAAATATGAGCAACATAGAACATTTGGGTTTTCTTTTCATGTAACTTACCACTCGCACTTGACCTTCAATCTCTGAGAGAGATAGAATGAGGAAATGCTGCATACCAATCTTCTGGGAAGGAGAAGACCTCACATAGACACCCAGGGAGCCGAAACAGGTTAATGCCCCTTTCTGTTTCGAATGTTGAGGTATGACTTGACTCTGTATTACTTATGCATAGGCACATACTGCTATAATATACCTGCTGTCTATTAATAACAATGTTCAAGTGGCATCAGAACAGCCATCATAAATTTAATTAGTCAGTGTATTTCCAGTTTAATCAATATAGTTATTAGACTGTAAGACAGCCAGGAAAACAACAATTAGTCCTGATTTATAAAGGAGATCTTGCACACGTCAGTAAAGGAGAGGAACTTTCCCTGCTCAGAGTTGGGAGAGGGAAGGACATTGACTTGGCATTCTGTCTTAGCAGATCTGACGACATTGTTATTAGAGAACTCACTCTCTGTACATTGAAAAAGCACTAGCAGTGCTAAATAAAGTGGAAAATAATATACTGTAGAGAGAAAACTACTATAGTGGAAGTGTATTTTCCAAATTCTAAAATTCTGTCCTGGCTAGAAAGACAACACTTTGTTTACCAAGCAAAATCCTCAGGTGTACAGTTGCTTTGTTGTTGTAGGACCACTTTTTAAAAAGCAGAACTAAAAGAGAAAAAGATAAACAGAAGACAAACTGGATCAGCATATGAGAGTGTAAAATGGCTTATTTCCACTAAGATTGCTAGAAGTCCCTTAATTCATGTCTGCAAAAGATCGGGCCCACTGAGTTTTCATGTTGTACAAGGACTCATTTTCACCTGTTAGATCAAATTTTAGGCTCATTGCCCTTTTTCCATACCTGTTTCATGCCAATTTTCCACAGCTTTCTCAGTGTTGTGGTACCATGGTTCCACAGAAGCTTCAATGCATTCTTTCCCTTCCATCACCTCCCTTCTCTTTTTTCCTCTCTCACAGGAAAAAAAAAAAAAACAAAAAACAGGTTTACCAGATTTTACTTGAAATCACAACCTCAGAGTTAACTTTTAGCTTATCCATTAGCATCTGCAAAAGTCTGTGTATTTGTAATACACATAGGGCTGATCTTGCTTGGTTTTGGTGCAGACCATGATCTACTTCAGTGACACAGCTATGCAAATAATAATTTAAAAAGCTGAGGAATAACAAATAAATGGTTCTTTTGTTTAGGGACCAACATGTGCTCCACTGTAGCACAAGTTATTTTCCATGGAATAGGGCTGTAACATTCTGTCTTTGAACCACCTCTAATAATCACATCCATTATCCAAATAGAACCTCTGGAATAGTATGGTAGCAGAAACCAGTGCAACGTGCGAGTGTTGAAAGAAGTTCATGCTACATATCATCATGAAAGCTGATGGAATTGGTCAGGCTTTCAAAAAATCTTGAATTCACTTAAGTCTCTAAATGAAATGGCCAGATCTGAGAATTTGCTGTGCACAAGAGCTTGCCTGGGAAATGTTTTCCCATTCTACCTCAGACAGAAGTATCCAACAGCCTGTGGTTAGTTTTCTTAAGAGGGAATGGGAGAAAACCGTTCAAGTTCCCTCGCTGCTTGTGTTGGCTTTCCTAGGGTGGATTACTACTGCTGTGTCCCCCAAGGGTTAACTCTGTTCATGGGGCCTGGCAGAGCCCGCTCAGAGCCCATTACCCCATGCTAAGCCCCGGCATGAAAACAGAACTTCTCTACTGCTGAAGTGCCACAAGAAGGCTGTTTCAGGCAGATCTCCATCTACATCTCCAGGAGTTCTGTCCTGAACTAGAGAAACCTTTCTAATGGGCATTTTTTCCAAATGAGGACCTCCTCCTGAACAGCCTTTGTTCCAAAAAAAAAATTGATGCTTTTAAGAGGAAAGCCTGCATATATTTTGGGAGCAGGGGGAAAATGTCTCACTGCTACTACAGTATTCCCATCTTGCCTGTGAAGACTGAGAGGCACAGGGACTTGGGTTGCTTCAGGAATCTGCTAGTAGGCAGAGATGACTGAAAATCTGGTTCCAATCTGATGAACAATCTGAAGAGTCTGCTTAGATCTTTATATCTTATTATTCATTGAATTAATGATCGATTGAAAACTCTGAGGTCACTGATGTCTTGAATTGCCATCAATCCTCTTCTACCGTTCTCCCTCAAGATCTAGTATTACTTTTGTTTCTTATCTTGAAAATAATGGGGGGAATAAAACCAGCACTCTGGGCTTTATTTTTGTGACAGCTGTATAGTCCTGAAGACATTGTCTATGTGTATTAACATTTTCTTGTAGTGGTTACAGGTTTTTGTCTGTGGAATGCACTTGCTTTAAAAAGAAGCTTGCACATGCACCACAGATGTGTTTGTCTCATCCTTCTCTTGGATTTAGCCCTTTAGAACTTCTCTGTCAGAGTTAAGGAGTGTGGGATTCTGTTTGGGTTGTATGTATTTTTTGCTTGAACACCATAATAAATGTTACTTTCAATCCAATAGTATGAGAAAGGGAGGTTTCTAATGTTTAAGAATGTCCACTGGTCAGAAAGCTTCTTGGATGGCAGCATCATATTCATCTGGAAAACCTAATGTGTGACTGTGGCTTGGGCTCATTAAATTGGGATTCTTTTAACAGATATTCACCATTTAGTTTACAAGATCATTAAGCATCCCTTGGCTAATCCTTTTTATTTTTTAACTTTGAATCATGTTTACTACTAATGTGAAAAAGCCTGATCTGACTTCTCTTGTCTTCTAAGTTTTAGTAAAAACTATTTCACGTTTCATGAAAGAATGAATCATTTAATGTCAATCTGCGTTTGGCACCACATCTTTTTATGGCAGCTGATGAAAACGAGTTTGCAAATAAACAAACCATTATCTAAGAAAAGTCTCAAAAGGCTCAGATGTTTAAAACCTGGAAAACAGTTGGCAGAGAGGTCTCCGTGTTATGTAGTAACCCTTGAACTGTCTGTTGACAGTACTTTGACAGCTGACCTTCTCTCCAGCTCTGATTTTAGGAGAACTTCAAAAGCTTCTGAGCTACTTTCTCTAGAAAGATTATATTAAAGAGAAATTTCTTCTAGACCTTCTGTTGCCCTTTTCCCCTCCTGAGAATATCTGTCTAAAAATTACCTTTTCAGTGCACTGGTTTATGGGTTCTGGCACAGGAACTACTGCAGTTTCTCCTAGTAGCAGATGGAAAACTAGTCACAACCTGAGGTTGACAGCTACCTAAATTGTTTTGCATCTTATTAAGTTCAGCACAAGGAACTCTGAATCTTTTGAGATAACAAGGAAGTTCTTGTCCATGGTGCAGACAAACAACACAACAATTAATTTATAAATGCACTACTGTAAGTCAGCCTCTGAGGCAAACTGTAGCCTGAATTCTGAGACTACTCAATTCTGCATAGAAGTGCCACTTGAGTGCAACAGAGAGAAAAAAAATTAGTTTAGGTATTTTATACTAAAAAGTTAAATATTAATAACATTGTTGATACAGTTGCTTTTGTAGTCCATGTTTGGAGATGAGATTCACAGAATCACCATGGTTGGAAGAGACCTCAAAGATCATGAAGTCCAACCCGTCACCACAGACCTCATGACTAAACCATGGCACCACGTGCCATTCAACATATTCTACCCTCACATTTGAATCACTACAGATTTGTCTGTGCTGACAATAAATAATCTGCACTGTAGAGAGTTATACGGTGGTTCTGAGGTATAGGACAGCTGTAGAATTCAGTGACAAGGTGATCAGGAAAACTTTTATGAAGAGTTACTTACTCCACAAGGGGTTTTTACTAAAATTACCAGTGGTGATGTAATCTTCAGCTGGTTCCCTAAACCCTCTTTGATGCATTTTGTGTGATCTGGTATAGGTGATCCTGCTCTGGCAGGGGGCTTGGACTAGATGATCTTTCGAGGTCCTTTCGAGGCCCTAACATTCTGTGATACTGTGAAACTGCCCTCACTGCCGTTCAGAGTCAAGTACCTGCTGAGCACACAGGCAGCTGAATAATTAATGTGCCCCTGCATCTTGCCTATGAAGCCCAAGTAGTGTTCCTGCAGTCTCTCTGTGCTGGAAGAGGAATTCTTCAGAAAGACAGTTGTGTAAATTGAATGGCCTTGGGTTTTGCCCAAGCAGGCAGATATGAAATTGAGTCAGCTGGAGTTGTGACATTATGTATGATATACAAAATGATACATTTTCATGCTTCACACATGCAATAAAACTCACTGATCTAGAAAAGTCTAGTATAAAGGCATGTGTTAATGAAAACTCTAATTTAAAAAGAGAATCACCAGAACAAGAGGACACAGTCTCAAGATGCACCAGGGGAGGTTTAGGCTCAAGGTGAGGAGAAAGTTCTTCCCAGAAAGAGAGATTGGCCTTTGGACTGTGCTGCCCAAGGGAGGTGGTGGAGTCCCCATGCCTGGAGGTGTTCAAGAGGGGATTGGATGTGGCACTTGGTGCCATGGTTTAGTAGTCATGAGGTGTTGGGTGACAGGTTGGACTTGATGATCTTTAAGGTCTTTTCCAACCTTATTGATTCTATGATTCTATGAATGTTTCTGAACGCATTGATGTACACAAATAGTTGAGGGGGTTTAAGAGAGACATTACATGTATTATTTTTACAAAAAAGAGGCATATAAACCAAGTTGTCACTTGACTTAGACACTAAAGATGATGATTCTTTTGATGACCAAACTCAGAATTTGCAAAATTATCTACTTTAAAAAGTTTTCATTTTGAAACTTCTGCCTTGGTGGAGCACCTAATGCTCTCACTGCCTTTGCTCTTGTCTGTGAGATCCCTAGAATGTTTTAAATCAAAATGGCAAATGTGCACATCAGCCATCATATGGTAGACTTCAACAATCCAGCAGGCCAGAGTTTTCAAAAGGATTGGACATTGTAATACTGGAAATAGCCAAATGGTTACCTATTATAATTTTACTAAAATCTTTATTTCTGTTGAAAATAAAATTAATGCTATTTGCACTTCACTAGGAGAGGCAGAGTTGCCTTCAGTTCTTCCTGTAGAAGAACTGGAGCATGCATGCTGGGACAAACATTTTACATCCACCACTGCTGAGAAGTATAAAATCATTTTCTCTAACTCATAAACATGTGTTTTCTTCTTCTTTAAACTCATGAGCTTTTGCTTAATGCAGTATTTCCTCTTCTTTCACAAGTGCTCAGTTTTCATGCCAGTTTTGTTTAATATCTATAATATCTATATCACTCTGGATGAGGGGATGGGGTGCATCCTCAGTAAATTTGCAGATGACAACAAATTGGGTGGGATGTTCACCTACTCAAAGGTAGGAAGGCTCTACAGAGGGATCAGGACAGCCTGGATAAACAATCTTTTACTGCCAAAATGATTTTATGATTCTATTTTATATTAGTTTCAGAGAAGCTGCTTCCTATGTCTTTCCCTTTCTTTTTTTTTTCTTTTCTCACTTTTAAAAAAAAATCTCTGTTTTTCCTTAGAGAGGAGAAAATCAAAGACCAGAAAATTGAATTTTATATCTAACTAATTTTTGTAAATTGAAACATCAAAGGCAAGAGAAGCTTTTGTCTTCTGATTGGGGACTATTAGTTAGAATAAGAATAAACTTTTTCATTTATTTAGAATAAACCAAACCAGGTTGGAAGAGACCTTCAAGATCATCGCATCCAACCCATCAACCAATCCAACCCACCCAAACAGCTAACCCATGGCACCAAGTACCCCATCAAGTCTCCTCCTGAACACCTCCAATGACGGCGACTCCACCACCTCCCCAGGCAGCCCATTCCATAGCGCAATAACTCTTTCTGTAGAGAACTTCTTCCTAACATCCAACCTGAACCTCCCCTGGTGCAGCCTGAGACTGTGTCCTCTTGTTCTGGTGCTGGCTGCCTGGGAGAAGAGACCATCATCCACCTGTCTACAATCTCCCTTTAGGTAGTTGTAGAGAGCAATAAGGTCACCCCTGAGTCTCCTCTTCTCCAGGCTGAGCAACCCCAGCTCCCTCAGTCTCTCCTCATAGGGCTTGTGTTCCAAGCCCCTCACCAACTTTGTTGCCCTTCTCTGGACTCGTTCCAGCAAGTCAACATCCTTCCTAAACTGAGGGGCCCAGAACTGGACACAGTACTCGAGGTGTGGCCTAACCAGTGCAGTGTACAGGGGCAGAATGACCTCCCTGCTCCTGCTGGCCACACTGTTCCTGATGCAGGCTAGGATGCCATTGGCCCTCTTGGCTGCCTGGGCACACTGCAAGCTCATGTTCAGCCTGCCATCGACCAGTACCCCCAGGTCCCTCTCTGCCTGGCTGCTCTCCAGCCACTGTGACCCCAGCCTGTAGCACTGCATGGGGTTGTTATGGCCAATGTGCAGAACTACACTGTCCTTCTGAACTCTGAGCAGATCCTTACAGGCAAGTGGTTGCATCATCTTTAGGCAGACTGTAGGCTGGCGTAAAGGGAAGGTATATCCCTGGCTACCACTAAACATCAGAAACATTTCTGATTGTGATTTAAAACAGAGTAAAAGGGAGAAAGGCTAATGGAGATGGTCTCAGAGACTTGGGATCCCAAATAGGAATATGATATCATGTTCAGACTCATACCAAATGAAATGCTAACCTAGGAAAAATTGTATTGAGCTAAGAGATTATTTAAGGCTATTGCTCTATGTTGCAAGTGTGTTGCAGTACCAGCAAATTATGGAAATGTTGTCTGTAGCATGTTAGGCAGATCAGCAAGAACTCATCTAAGCATGACATCTCTATTCCCCACAAATAAACACTCAGGAAACATAAACATATTAACAGCATCTTTATGGGAATGGCTTCTTTATCTGTGTGTAAATATCTTTTAACAGTCAGTCCAAGCTTTTGTCACTGCAGATTTTCTATCTCAGAAAATGTATTTTTTATTAGCTCAACATTTATTTGGTCTTTAAATATAATATTTAAGTCTTCTGTTTTCTGTGTATGAATCTAGTTATTTGACTGCAGAACAATCAAACATTTCTGTAAGCAATTTGTGTTGGACATTTTTCTATTACAGAAATTTGCCATTCCATAAATAAATAGTTTTCTTATGGAAAGTTGCTCTGTATCCTAGAAATCTGGAGGCTTTCCTAAACTTAGGATAGAAAGACTTCAAGTATCTATTTTATTAATTTATGTTTTTAATGATAAAAGTTAAGGGTTCAATTCACCTACCCTGTGCACTCTGAGTGCAAACTGTAGCTGCCTCCCATAGGACCCTAAACACAGACTCATTTCAAGAGGCAGGGTGGAAACTTCCCATATTCTGGAGCTATGTTCACGGAATCACAGAATGTTAAGGGCTGGAAGGGACCTTGAAAGATCACCCAGTCCAACCCCACCCTGCCAGAGCAGGATCACTTATGCCAGATCACACAGGAACACATTCAGGTGGGTTTTGAATATCTCCAGAGAGGGAGACTCCACAACCTCCTTGTTCCCTATGGACATCCCAACAGCAGAGACTGCTAAATTATCTGATCCCATAGGTCTGCTAACTGCACCTTTCCCCCATCACAGTCTACATGCCAAGTTACATGGCTCAACCAGAATCTCCCGCAGAGAATTTGTTGTATATGACCCAGAAGGGCTGAATCTCCTTCACATCATGAGACCAGGTCAGACTGAGGGTGAAAGGGTGGAGGAGAAATAAATGTAAAAGGATAGATAGAGAAAATTGCAGGGAAAAATTGTACTGTATCTTGTTACCTGAAACATTTGTAATAATGCACCTTCCTCCATCCAATACTTACTATACAACTGCTGATATTAAGTCTATTTCTTCACTGTTTCTCATGTTTCCATCACGTCTTGATCTTTTGACCTCCAGTATTTCTACAACAACTTCCCATAGAAAGATTTAATCTGTTCAGCATCATGGTACTTTGGGGCTTGAGTCCAGCTTTAGATAGATTCCTTTACAATGGCTGATGACATGGTTTTGGTGACTTAAGACTGTCTCCTGAATAGGGATAAAGGTTGTTTGCAGAGGGGCCCTCTCTGCAAAATTTCAAAATGAGCTGCTAGGAAACTGAGGATTATCATATTCCCCAATACATCCCTTTTCGAGTGCAAGATATATTTCTTCCAATTTTCCTATTAAATCATCATGTGTTTAAAAAAAAAAAGAGTAATTGAGATAACAAATAATAGACAACAGATATTACATTCCTAGTTTATGCAGTATTTACTCTTGAGGGCAAGGAATAAAACAGAAAAAAAATCTGATGTTGGAAATGTAAAGATTTGGCTTTTAGAAACAAGAAGCTATAAGAATCATTAATTATTTACTCCAGAGCATGCATTGATCCCACTGGTTCACCCAGTGTGAAGCTCATCTCACAATGTGTGAATATTTGTACCATTCACACATTCTTCAAGAATTTATTACGGCAATTTTACTTAACATGTGAAAGAAAAATCATGCTGGTGTTACCTGCAAATAATATGCTGCACAACAATAATAGAGCCATGCTTTTTTATTTCATATGAAGAATGTTAGGCCGCACCTTGAACACTGTGTCCAGTTCTTGGCCCCTCAGTTTAGGAAGGATGTTGACTTGCTGGAACGAGTCCAGAGAAGGGCAACAAAGTTGGTGAGGGGTTTGGAACACAAGCCCTATGAGGAGGGGCTGAGGGAGCTGGGGTTGCTTAGGCTGGAGAAGAGGAGACTCAGAGGTGACCTTATTGCTCTCTACAACTACCTGAAGGGAGGTTGTAGACAGTCGGACGTTGGTCTCTTCTCCCAGGCAGCCAGTACCAGAACAAGAGGACACAGTATCAGGCTGCGCCAGGGGAGGTTTAGGTTGGATGTTAGGAAGAAGTTCTATACAGAGAGAGTGATTGCCCGTTGGAATGGGCTGCCTGGGGAGGTGGTGGAGTCGCCATCATTGGAGGTTTTCAGGAGGAGACTTCATGGGGTGCTTGGTGCCATGGGTTAGTTGTTTAGGTGGTGTTGGATTAGTTGATGGGTTAGACGCAATGATCTTGAAGGTCTCTTCCAACCTGGTTTATTCTATGTAATTCTATGTAATGTGAATCGTTTTGTATATAGCACTGTCTGAATGTTGAGCAGATTCCAGTTTCTCTACAGGTCTTGACAGGACCAGTTCAGAGTACCAGCAATTGATTAATTAATTATTACAACATTTTTAGAAATTCTATAAAATATTTATTCAGTGGTTGTTTCTGAAAACTGACAGAACCTAATTGTGGATTTAAAATATCCCTCTAAACTGTATAGCAGTGTAAAAATCTCCAGTTATTGTTTGTGATCTGCTAAATACAGATATGGGGAAAAAATCAGATGCAACAGAAACTCGTGAGTTGAAGGATCACAACTATGAATGAATACCTATCAAGGAGTCCTGAAAAACTGTGTGGTACTATAAAACTTATTAGATGTAAACCAAACTCCCTTCTTATATGTGTGAGGAAAAGTCCCCTTGGCTTTGTGGTAATCTTCCTTGTATGGAAGAAAGTTGTATGTTACTTAAATAAAGTAATATTGTTTCCAGGTTTTGTGTTCAGTTTATATCTGATTCTGATAACCAGAAAAATCCTGCTCTCCTTTTTTATCAACCTGGCCTGGCTGGTTTATGTGGTTTACATAAGTTCTGTGTTAATATTCTGACAACTAATCTCTACTGTATTTTATTTTGAAGAGCCAAACCATCTAATAGTTCAATTCTTTCTGGTGTCTGCCTCACTGTTGATGTCTTCCCTTGCCATCTTTTATTCTGATTCAGCAAGGCTAAACCAGTAGTTATGTATTGCCCTCTACAACTACCTGAAAGGTGGTTGTAGCCAGGAAGGGGGTAGCCTCTTCTCCCAGGCAACCAGCACCAGAACAAGGGGACACAGTCTCAAGCTGTGCCGGGGAGGTTTAGACTCGAGGTGAGGAGGAAGTTCTTCACCAAGCGAGTAATTCGGCATTGGAACGGGTTGCCCAGGGAGGTGGTTGAGTCATCGACCCTGGAGGCGTTCAAGAGGAGATTGGATGTGGCACTTGATGCCATGGTCTGGTCATGGGGTCTGTGTTGATAGGTTGGACTCGATGATCCTCGAGGTCCTTTCCAACCTAAGTGATACTGTGATACTGTGATACCTCCCCCAAAACATTTGCTCATAAATAAATGTGTTCAGTAAAACAATCTCATCTTCTCGTTGCTAGAACATCAGCAAATCAAGCTACACCTCTGTCTAGATTCTGGCTTCTAATCATTCTGAAGAAATCAGCCTAAATTTAAAATACATTTGCCTACAGGCACCTGAAATTATTGCAACTCATCAATTTTTTGAAACTGCAGCAGTTTCTTTTCAAACGTCACATAGGTCTCTCTTGAAATATCCCTCTCTTACCACTGCTGTATTTTTTTGTGTGCTTGTGCTAAATCCTCTGATGGTATCTTTCCCTTTAAGTGATTGCCCTTTGCATCTTCTTGGCACTAAGTTATTTTCAGCAAACTGTACTCACAGTGCTGGCAGCCATCCCAGAGAAGCTGCTCTGCCTTGGTGGCATTCGGTACATGGGAATTCCAGAGTAAGGAATGGGCAAAGGTTACTTCATGTTCTACATCATTCTCAGAAACATCAAACTAGACTATTAGTGTTTGACAACAAATAACGTGTGAAACCTCTAGCCTGTGTGGCCCATCTCACTCTTTATTTACTCTGTTCTTGTACCTCCACTTATACCATATTACCTGTGAGCTATTCTTGTAACATCACCCTATGAGGTAGGAAGTCTTGGTAAAAGATGTAATTTGACACAGAATAGTTTATCTGCTAGGATATAGTTTATCTGCTGGGAGACAAACCAAACACTCAATAGGATTGAGGTATTTGTATTCTCAGATTTTTCCAGGCTTTTACTGGTCTAATATCTTAAAAGATTGATTTTGGCCTGAAAGTTACTGTCTCTTTCAAAAGCAGACGGGCAGCAGCTTTTCTTTGCAGAACAAAACACATAGAATCATAGAATTGTTAGGGTTGGAAAGGACCTCAAGGATCATCTAGTTCCAACCCGCCCTGACTTGGGCAGGGTCACCTCACACTAGATCAGGTAGTCCAGAGCCACATCCAGCCTGGCCTTAAAAATCCTCAGGGATGGTGCTTCTACCACCTCCCTGGGCAACCTGTTCCAGTGTCTCACCACCCTCATGGGGAAGAACTTCTTCCTAACACCCAATCTGAATCTACCCATTTCTACTTTTGTTCCATTCCCCCTTGTCCTCTCATTACCTGACACCCTAAAAAGTCCTTCACCAGCTTTCTTGTAGGCCCCCTTAAGATACTGGAAGGCCACAGTAAGGTCTCCTTGGAGCCTTCTCTTCTCCAACTTAACAGCCAAAATCATTCCTCATAAACAAAAGTATCAAGAGGCAATAAATACACAGAATAAATACGCATGTATATCTGTTGCTACCCAGTTTCCAGGATTTCATTTTAATAGTGAATTCTGCTTCAGCCTGCTGGAAGTTTAGACAACAGACCTTTTTAGCTATGTCTTGCACAAACTTCTGGAGGTTTGTTTGTGAATTAGCGTTGCTCCCTGATTTGCCTGCCCTCAGACCATCACAGTGCCTCACAGTGTAGGTAACAAGTAACCAAACATGCCAAGTGGTGACATCGGTGGCCTTTGTTAGCCCTTGCTGGCTCTCCCTGGAGAGTGTTCTGCCAATGATGTGAGTGATTGAGGTCTTCTGATATACCACAGTACTTCACTGCTCTTTATATGCAGTGTCTACCTATGATTAGTAAAAGGGTTGGGTTTTTTCCTGATGAGGCAAGTCCTGTGCTATTGAGTTAGGATGGTCAGCTGACAAACATTGTTTGCTGAGTAATTCCAGAGATTAGCATTCACAAAAATGAGGCTGGAGAATGCAATCAATAAATCAAATGCCATCAGTAAACTTAGAAAAACTGAAGAGGTGCCATTAAGTCAGACCATACTAGTGAGTCATTTTAGTAAAACCCAGTATACTCTGGCTCATGCTTGATCCTTCAATGTTGGTCCTTAATGCTAATAAATATAAAGTCAAAGATCATAGTATCATAGTATCATAGTATCATTCAGGGTTGGAAGGGACCACAAGGATCAGCTAGTTCCAACCCCCCTGCCATGGGCAGGGACACCCCACACTAGATCAGGCTTGACAGAGCCTCATCCAGCCTGGTCTTAAACACCCCCAGGGACGGGGCCTTGACCACCTCCCTGGACAACCCATTCCAGGGTCTCACCACTCTCATGGTGAAGAACCTCCTCCTCACATCTAGCCTGAATCACAATCTTATTTTTCTCTGTTTTAAATAGGAAAAAAAAAAATATGCTCCTTTCATGTCACAACAATGTCAGGAAAGGAGTTTATTCCCTAAAATATAAGGTTTTCTAAAAATTGTAAGAAACTGTAAGAAGTAAAGATTTAGAGCAAGTACATTAATATAATACTGTCATTTTTAAAAGCATATATTCAAGCTAATACTCTGAATAGCTTGGCTAGCTTTCCAGACCTGTAGAGACCTTCTTATTAAATCTTTATAAATGGATTTGTTACTTACAGCAGGAAGATAATTTGGAATGCAAATGGGAATTTTTACATGAATGAACTGAGCAGAACTCTTGTAAAAATGAGTATCACTAGGCACAGGTTCAATACCACAAGAAAAAATGTCACTGATCCATAACATCCTTTTATAGTACATGTAAAGAGCCTGAAGTGTTGATTCATTATTATTAAGACGTAGAAGTTAATCTCACTGTGAACAAACTATTTTTTTAACAGTGTTCTTTTAAGTGAAGGAAAGACTTGATAAATAGCAGAAAAGGGTTTATCTTCCAAGTAATAAGCATCCAAAGGTATATTTGCTACTCAAAATGCATGAGAGGGAAGCTGTAGTACATTTGTGATGTTTGTAAAGGCAAGTGTAGTATATTCAGATTTGCAAGTGTGAATTTGTCTTCTGCAGGATCAGGAGGACATTTTCCATCACTAGCACTAACACTATGGCATCAAGATATAAATGGATGTTTTATATCTTTATGTGAATGTCAAAATTACATATTCCTGGCAATCATGGATCTGATTTGAAGGTTTTCTCATCTAGTATGGTTATCTCTTAATATAAAGTTATTTCTCTACAGGACAGCATAATTCTAGAACTATTTGTCATATAAACTGATTCTAGTCCTCTATTCATCATTAAAAATCAAGTAACATAAATAACCTGATCAACACTTTAATAGACCAGTGAACCTTTCTATTGTGACAAGAAATTATTTCCTTTTCTTTACACCATACTTTGTTGAAGATGATCTCTAAATTGTTTCATCATATCATAACAAAATCTGGCTTTCCTTTAAAATACAAAACAAAAGACAAAGGAATGCATGAAAGACAAAGGAATATTTGTTTTCATTAAACTTTTTTCCTGATTTTACTCCCTCTGTAATTACTGGTGTTACAGTTAGGCCCGTTTCTCTCTGCCATCTCCCTTGTGCTAGCTGATGTGTAATCAAGGTGCCACATAGTGGGAGGAAGATCCAGACTGGTCATTTGATTTGAAAGAGCAGTCGAGTGTAGCAAATGAAGGAGAAGAAACAACATAAGCATGTGAAAAATAGACTAGATGTTTGCATTGGTTAACTGTTGGATGAGTGGATGAGTTGATATCTCAATTTTTGTGCATTAAAAGGAGGTAATGAAGCATGGAACCTTTTCAGATGTCACATTTTTATCAGTAATTTAGATGTTATCCTTTATATTTACTTCATAGCAAAAAATATAACTTAAACTGTTTATCTTTTTGAAGATTTCAACCTGTACCTTCATTAGAAGTTGCTGTTTTTACCACATGCTTGCTGAGTTAAATTACGAGCCTACCTTTTAATCAGTCTTGATTTGATTTAACAACTTTGTAGTACTTCTTAATTCACAATCCCTAATGGCAACATCCACTGAGATCATTAGAGGTTAATAGCTTATTAAAAATCCATGCTCTGAAGCCATATCTGCAGCTCTGCATTCAGTGGAGTCCCCAGTGTAAGAAAGACAGAGAGTTAATGGAGTAAGTCTAGTGAAGCGACACAAAGATGAATAAGGGCTTGGACGATCTGTCATGCAGGTAGAGGCTGAGAGAGCTGGGATTGTCCAGCCTGAAGAAAAAAAGGCTCAGCAAATATCTTATCAGGAGGAAGACAAAGTTAGGCTATGGACCAGGTGATCTCCAGAGATCCCATCCAACTTCAATCACCCTGTGATGGTGAGTAGTAAACATGATATACATATGATTGTTAGAGAGACAAGCCCTGCAGACACGATAGGACTGCCAGCAGGCAACAGTTGTAAATGTAAATGCCAATAATATCATTGAGGAAAAGGGCAGGAGTAACATCCCTCTGTTAACAAGTTTTGTGTAACAAGGAGGGCCAAGCTGACAAATTACTTCAAGGAAATGTGAAAATTAATACTTTTAGTTCCTTAGCAAAACAATGCAGATGATTTAAACCTTATTTCCATTATGTTTCTGAATATTTTGAGGACATTCTGTGATATGGCTGTTGCTGCTTTTATTAGTTGAATCAAATTCTCTTTTGGTGCACCTTATCTCTTAATTTACCTTCAATGAGATACCCTTTCACCAGTGGCCATTTTAGCTTGTGTTTTGATATTTTTTCTGGCACATTTATTAGTACGCTGTTAGAGTTCCAAAGGAATGTGATAGTAAAAGTTTCAAATCTAATACTTGCTTTCATTCAGTATTTACATTTTTAGCAGATGAGTAGGAGCTTATGATGTTCCAAATCGTTTCTACTAGGTGATTTGAAGGCCTGATTTTGTGTACAGGTATGTATGTGTGTGCACATGCCCAGGGATTGTCTCTTCCAAAGACAGTGAAATCCACAAGGAAGCCACATTGTAATTTACACATCATTTACCTTTGCAACTTCTAAGTTTTTCAAGTATGTCTGCTGCCCATGTTTGCTAGATTTTTTCACAAGGGATAGTATTTCTTAATCCATTGTTTAATAATTTGTATTAGAGCAATAGGGATATGTAAAGAAAAGGGATAGAGAAGCATTAGCTGCATGTGCTCTGCTCTAATAGCCTGCTGCTGCAAAATTTTTTATAACCCTCTAACCTTGTAGAAGCCTTAACCCATATAAATTGAAACTTACTGCAAGCAAGCCAAAAAAGCCTAAATAGTCCTCATATTAGGAACAACCTCAGAAAATTCAGTCTCCACCAACATAAAATAGAAAGCCTGGTTTTGCATGGCAACCATGCTTTAAGTTTACATTAGAAGATGAGAAGCAACATGTCATTCTGTGAAAGTGATTTCACACAACACATTCCAGGTCCCTTGTTGCAGTTATCTTTAATTAATATTTTAATTAAAGTGCATCAAATTAATGTAATGAGTTCTGTAATAAATCTCCTGTGGACGACAACAGAGGCAGAATGTCACAATAACCATGAGGAGCTGGAACAATAGGCACCAAAACTCTGCAGAATGTATTAAATCTCCTGACATGTCCCAGTCTGCCCTGTTGGATTAATACAGTCATCCGTATGATTCATCATGATCAAGAAATGGCAAGGAGTCTTTTCAACAAGATTATTTTACACTCTGGTAATGTGGAACTCTACATCTGTTATCTCAATGTATCTGAGTGGGATTTGTTCTGTTCTCAAGTGAAAATTATTTTTCTGTTTAGACATTTTCTTTTTTATACACTGCTCAGTAAATGGAGATTATTCCAATTGTTAGGAGCCTCTTGACTTCATGTGAGTAGTCTGAGAAGAAACTTCTTAACCAAGAAACTTACCAGTGTAAGAAATTGAGAATCTGGATGCAGAAATAGATCTGTGGAAATTGTCAATATATGTCATTCTAACACTTCTGTGTCATGGCATAGCAATTTTTGGTAGCTATACACTAAAAATATACTTACATGAATCATCTGATGGAAATCACTTTCCTAGGTGATGAACTGACTGCTTAACTTACTTCTTAAAATTCATTACAAGCTATAGGTGCATTGTGTTTGACAATTCATGGCCATCTGCTGGCAATAATTATCTTGAGTTTCATGCTGAACTTAAGGAGTGGTTTTTTTGTTTGTAACATTGTAAGGGGATGCAGCCAATCAGAATCCCTGTAAATCCCTTTTGGATTTTTTTGGCAACCAAAATTGGTTCAGCATTAGATACAGTGGAATCGAATGAGTTTATTTTAACTTGTATATTGTCTGTATACATCTACTCTGCTATAATTTTAACACAGGCATATGTTGGAACCTCATCACATTACTATCAGCAACAACTGAGATTTTGTTTGAAAGTTCCGTGGCCTACTTGAATTTTCTGTCCAAGTTTTTACAGCTTTTTCTGTTTTAGCAACAGAATCATTGAGCCTTCCAACTGTGACTGCATATTCTAGTTATAAAATAATTCATAAATCTCATGTCTTTGTTGTTTGTACAAGGCTCCATGTAAACAAATTAGTTGGATGCTGATTTTGTGAAGTGTTTCAATTTGCCAAACTCAAAATACTCTAAGGGTGTCGATCGAGCCTCTCAGTATATGTGTACAACAATTTTTTTCTTCGCCTTTCTAGTGAAATAATTGGTTGTAATAACACAGTGGCATCAGGCCTGTAGTCATACTAGGTTGGTAAAAGAGAATTCAGCAGATATTTTATGTCAGATTTGACACTAGCAGTAATAGACTTACTAGTGCTTAATAAACCAGACTTTTCATAACAGCATTGTAAAAAGCTTTTAAGTCCTGCGTATCATATTTTTTGTCCTTGAACAACTTTCTTTGCCATCTTGAAGAATCTTTAGTTATACTACACTTGTAAACTCTTATTTGGCTCTTGGTTAGGTCATTAATGTAGAGAAATCTGCTGTGATGAATATACAGTGCAGCAGTATCTCCTTTGGCAGAGACAGTGAAATGTACAGTAGTGCTACAAAATAGTCAAAATTATTCCACAGTAAGAAAATGCATTTTGTAATTTTCAAGGTAATATTTTTTAGTGCTATTATTTTATGAAATATTTCTTTAGAGTACTGTTCTTATTCTCAGCTGCAATGTTGTTTGTACTTTAAGAACAGCTCCAAAGCCTATTAAGAAAGAAAGGAAGTCTTTCTTTGACTCCAGTAAACTGAATTAAGTCTCTTGTCTGAGCATTTCTTTCAGGTTCCTATTAGGGGAAAAAGAAAAAAAAGAAAAGTCCCTGTTCAGTGTTTACATTGATGCTAACAATTGACATTTGTAAATGAGATGTAAATATTGCAATTTATGATATTTGCACAACCCAATAATAACATTTTATGGGAGGCACACCCATTTCATTTGACACATGTGGCTGCCACGTAACATCTTTATATCTCCGTATGAGAAGTGTAAAGAGTGTCCATACATAAACAAATGGGCCCTGTACCTGTTGTTTGGACGCATAAGGTCTTACTGTCTTTGTAGTGCGTTCTTCCCTCAGTCTCATTTTGCTATCACTGCTTATTTGAAGTAAGACCTGCAGAAGGACAAATCTCTTGCTATGTCATAGGTGTTTGAAGTTTTGCGCCTATGTTCACACTACTTGCCTTAAGTAGGGACAAGAATCTTGTCTGGTAGAAGATGTTCATGGTCTCAGACTTTCTCAGAATTATTTCAGCCTCTTGTGTTTCTGTTTCTACGTGCTTGAGAGTACTTTGAGAATGTGCATATTTTAGACACGTTTGCTACCTACTAAATGCTAACAGCAGGGCTGTTACCCTGACAATATGCACAGGCACATTCAAATGTGAGCTGGTACTGTGGATTCTGGTTCTGGATAACAAATATTTCGATGTGGCAATCAGTATCTGTCAGCTGTCTATGCTTTCATATGTCTTCATCTCCTTCATGCTTTTAATATCTCTAACATTTAATAATTTGTCCTCTTTTTGGATTTTCTGTAAGCATTCTCCCATAGTTTCTCTGCGATTTCTATCTGGTTTTCAGTATTGTTACCATCATATTATTTTTGCTGAGCAGGCAAGAGTCCTTTGTTTTCCTGGGTTTTGTTGTGAAATCATTGCTCTCCTACTTCCTCTCACATTTCTTAGCTATGTAAGTAGTGAGTTTTTATTCACCTAACCTGGTTTGTAGCATCTGAGACAGGTCAAATTCAAGGGTAAATAGATTAGCTAATCAGGAGTAAAAAACCGTTCGTGAAATCTGAATTCAAGATGAATTTTTCTAAGGTTCAAGAGGAATATCCATCCCAGATGACAAATAAATCATTTTTCTTAAATGTGAGCCTCCTTTAGTCTGATTTTACTGATTGCAAATGCCTGGGACTCAAATTTCAAAAATACTGGCATTGTTTAGGAATTTAGATGTTTAATTAAAATCAATATTGATTTCTACTCTAGAATAAAATACTTAGATATCTTTAGTTAGAGCACATCTGTTACTGTGAGAAAGTAACAACTACAAATTCATTGCCAGCTTTAAAAAAAATATGTTTGAGGCATTTGTAACACTAATGTATATCTTCTCTTGAAATCCCTTTTGGTGCCTAGTTGCATCTTTATGGAACAATCTGTCCCTAAATTAGGAAGTGTAGCCCAGGAACACTGTGAGAGCAACAGAACCCGAATCATGGTTAATTCTGAGCACCATCATTTACCTGATAAATCAGGCAGAGACCCAATGGGGAAGAAGACAAGGCTGTGAAATTAGATTTTTCTCAGAAGACAGACTCACAGGAGAGTGTGTGGGGTTTGTCTTTTTGTTTTAACAGAAAAAAACAACAACAAATTCCTGCATTTTTAAAGGAGGTGGGGAAAAAAAGAAAAAGTAAAGAAAAAAAGAAACCACCAAAGTTAATAAAGAGTATTTCTATCTGCTATAGATGCAATGCAGCAGGCCTGTAGTGTCCGGGTTTTCAACACTGCCAACTGAATAGCTTCTCATCTTGTGTGGAAATCACCTCTGAACAAAATCAAAAGTAATTTGTGGAGGGCTTTGAAGATAATTTTTGACAACAGAATCAAAAATGTGAGGGGGCCTCATAATTTCAAAAGGGGAACCTGAAAGTGGACACCTTCAGCTCATAATTCGAGTTTTGCTAGCTGCAGTTCACAAAGCAACAGCTGCATCTACATTGCAAAATACCTCCCACACATACATACACACACACACAGTGTTTGCACACAATACTTATTTTTTCCCTTTAATGTGTGGGAATAAATGAGAATCTAAGATCTTGCTCTAGAGAAAGTGTGTACTGTTTAGTTTAAAGGGGTAAAGATAATACAGTTCTCATCATCTGATCATGCATGTTGCAAATGGAAGAGGAAATCCTGCAAAAAAAGAACCATTGGGTCTACATGGCTCTTTTCATGAGAGTATGTTCTTCCTGTGTTGCCCAGTGGTATCCATCAATTAGGAAAGAGATTGTAAGTCTGATTGAATGCTGTGAGTCGGTAGAAATGATCATTTATTATAATCAAAAACTGTACACACACCAAAACAACAACAAAAAAAGCTCAGTTATTAACTCTGACATATGTGATCTTGTTTTCTGTCTTTGCTATCTGAAGAACTGGTCTAGACATTTCTTAAGGGAAGAGGATTTATTAATAGTACCTGCATTTTTAAATCTAGAAACACTTTGAAAATGTGTGTTAACATTTTCTTATCAACCAAGTATTTTCCCAGCAACGTCTCCATTCTAATTCCCTTTTCTTTAATTAGTTCATCTATTGCTGATATCTCAGCAAATAATGACTCTAGAGGATGGCTGGACTTTTCACTCTTTCTAGCTATGTTACTCATTACTGAAGTGTACTTACAAATCCAGTGCAAAATCATGTCTCAGATACCACTGTGTTTTCATTTCAACTAAGGACATTTTTCTCTTCCTCAAATCTGACAGGTGGGTTTGGGTTTTTTTTTTCCTTACAAATTTTTGTCATAGCAATGGGACAAAGTAAGTGCAATCTGCAATGCTTGTTGCAGAACTCTGCTCATAATATTTTATTAAACCAGCTTTGGTACTAGCAGGATATACCCTAGAGATCTTCTAATACCAACTTTCTGAAGAAGTAAATAAACATTCTAAAATAAGTGCCAGGCAATGCTTCTTCAGATGCCAGGGAAAACACATCTTTCTTGATGTTGTTAATCTATATTGCTGTTTTAAGCATCCTCCAAACAATATCCATTGTGGATTTAGACTGAGTCCACCTCTGTGAACTCACTTAGTTCAAAGTAGTAGATTAGAGAAGGTTACTATTGATTTGCAAGATCCAGGCACGTATAAATGATTCATGCTCTGTGATACTTGTCCTACTGTAGACTGAACAAACAGAATGAAATGTACACCTCTTTAAAGGTTTAAGTGAACACTTCTGACAGCCCACTATGTCCATCAATGTGCCTGGCAACCTTAAATATACATTAAAAGTACATTGCTTTTGTCTGCTGAAGAAAATGTTAGCAGCTTAATTGTTTGTGACAGAGTGAAGAGACAGGGCACTTGAAAACAGGAATGGAAAGTCAGGTGCTGCAGTGTAACCACATCTCTGAGTGACACAAAGAGACTTAGTAATGAGGCAGACATAGCCCTGTAGAAACAAGGAAAGTTCCCTTTCTTTTAGGTAAAAGTACAGAACAAGGTGGAACAAGCTGGGAATGAATGCATTATTCATTTTCTGACTGGAGACGAAGATGTCTTTTCCATTGGAAATCAACCAGAGAACTGGAAACAAATTTCTCTGAAAAGGATTTGTGTTATACATCACCACATTCTTAATTGGAATGCAGACTTTATTGGAAGAGACGTTGGAGAATTTGTTTTGTTTCCTAACATCTCAGACTGACACTTGCTACAGCTGAAAGCAATTCTGTTCTGCTAGCTCAGCCTTAGCCACGCTGAAGCTGACTGTCATTAACCATGCAGGAGCGTGTCTACTCAAAGCCAAAGCATCTGTACTGCTCTTCATGGTGACCTCAGCTGCCTATGCCATTATTAGGTAGTCAACAGTTTTTTGGCCACTGATGCATAGCCAAAAGTTTTGAAATTAAAGCTTGGATATCTTGTCAACACTATAGAGTCATGTAATCATTTAGGTTGGAAAAGACCTTTGAGATAACCCACCACTAAGCCATGTCTATATGTGCCACATCAGAAATACAATTTTCTCCTCTCAAAGTAAAGATTAATCACAGGAACAACAACAAAAATCTTTAATTATCTGCTTTTCTCCACTTAGCCACTGAGATTCTAATGCACTGTTTCAGGAGAATAGTCAGGCTATATCTAAAAGGAAATTATGTCCTAGATGCCACTCAGTCATTTCACATTAGCAAAAATGATAATATAGCACAATTTTTGCATACTTTAGGACTCAAATAACATGTGGTGGAAAGAGCAGTAGGAAGATTTTGAAGAGCCTCCTTGTTCAATGTCATTTTTTTCCTCTCCATCATTTAGAATTAATGCCAGTGAACAAGGTAGTGAAGGTGACAGCAAGTGAACAGGTAGCAGAAACATCAACTTCTTGCAGCACACAGAATCCAAAAGGCACTGATAGTATTAGTAGATAAATTCCTAGCAATGATGAGAACTGAGTCTCATTTCCTAAAATAACTTGACAGAAATCCTAGGTGCTTAAGGTCTTCATGAGAACTAGTTGACTGAAACACAGCTGAGCGAGACTGAAGTGATGTTGGTGCAGTGCATGGAAGACATATCTGCTGGAGTGGGTCCAGAAGAGTGCCACAAAGATGATCAGAGGGCTGGAGCACCTCCCCTATGGGGACAGGCTGAGAAAGTTGGGTCTTTCCAGAGCTGCCTTTTCTCCAGGCTGAGCAGACCCAACTTTCTCAGCCTGTCCCTATAGGGGTGGTGCTCCAGCCTCCAGTACCAGAAGGAGACATAAAAGAAATCTGAGAAGGGGTGAGAGAACGGCTCTAACTCAAGGAGGGTAGATTTAGACTAAGTATTAGGAAGAAATTCTTTACAGTGAGGAGTGGTGAACCACCAGGGAGGTCATGAGTGCTCCCTCCCTGGGGGTGTTTAAGGCCAGGTTAGACAAGGTCTTGAGCAAACTGGTCTAGTGGAAGGTGTCCTGACCTTAGCAGGGGAGTTAGAACTGGATGATCTTTAAGATCCTTTCCAACCTAAATCATTCTACAATTCTATGATTAGGTGAAGCTAACATTTTCTGACTTAGGCTGTGTGTGTAGTTGTTAGTCACCTGTTCACAAACTGGGGATCTTAAGGTCTCATTTTATGATGTTTGAAAGAATATTTTTACCATCTGTGTATGACCAGATATTTATGATTTCTCTCTCAATGTGTTGATCTGAATTCTTTGAGGGATATTTTGCCATTCTAAGGGTACATTTATATTGAAAAAGTAGCATAGAAGTGTGTGACTTTATGCTTTGCTATAAATTTCCTTTGAAGTGGGCATCATTTCAAATTGTTCTAGCATAACTGAATTCCAAGATCTTAATTTTAACCCTTTTTTTTTTTTCCCCCAAATAAACATATTGCCTCCAGTCTACAAAGTGTAAGCATTAGAGCAACTCTAATTTGCCCTAAGGAATTATATTTATTCTGGATCAAGTATGAGATTTATCTTTGGATATGAAGCTTATGTGATTTTTCCAGGGATTAAGATGGAACTCCTAGGGTTGTTTCTATTATTTGTTTGTTTGAACAGGGACAAACAAACCATTCTGCATAGTATGGACATTCACATCCCCTGAATTCAAGGAACTGCACCTTGAAGTTTACGGTTGAAATTAATGTTTAAGAGTGGCTGTGCTGCATCTTCAGACATATTTAAAGTAGAATTTCTGAACTCCAAATTATGGATTTTTATCATACAAATTAATTAAACCAGTAATTAGTTAAACTATTTCAAGTGGACAAAATTTTATACAGCTAGTGGACAAATTTGTAAAGTAAAATTTTTGTGATAAGACAAAAAAAGTTAAACACAGTTAAAAGATTCTTTTTTTTCCCCCTAAATAATCTTGAGGTACTCAAAGTACTTGGAAATACTAAAAACAAATTCTGGGTATATGTTTAGCAGCATAGCTCATGGTAATTATAAGGTTAATCTTCACCACTTTTTAAGTTTCCAAGCAAAATTTTCTTTCCCTTTTATTTATCTCTGTCCTGCTGTTTTCAAGGCCAGTATCTCCATGGCTACACCACAGATTACCTTAGGTTTGTTGTGTTTCTTCACAGATTCACTGTCTTCTACTTTCCAGTGGCTACAGGTGACTGTCAATCATATTTTCTAAGAACTACTGGGAGTTCCTCTTTTCTGATTCCTCTTTTCCAATTCTCTTTTAAAAACTACCTCCTCTTTTACTTCCGTTCATGTAGAATTTATGATGATTCTGCAGCAGTCTCGGATTTACCCACATTCCTGTTTCCCATTTTCTGTGACAAATACCAGCCTCATCTGCTTTGTTATAGTCTCTACACGTTCTTGCTACTGCATTGGGGTTTCCCTCTCTATTACTTTGATATTCCAAGTTCAGCCCATTTCAACAGAGATTGTGCCTAAACTTTTGACACTGCACCCTCTGTTTGTTTGGCAGTATCACACTAATTCTTGTTCATGTTTCTTCTGTTCTGATTTTTGTTTCACTTTTAGTATCACAGCAGAAAGTTCCTAAAGCTTGGTTTATGGCAGACTGTCTCTCAACCCTGAGCAGTGCTAGGATTAGTGCCAGGAAAGCATTTAGTTTCCGCAGCCATATCTACTTTAGTGTAGCTTTCTTTAAAGTTGATGACAGAAACAGTTGATAATTGTTCCGCTCAGTTTTTGTGCAGGCAGAAAGAAATGGCTTTGAGATTTGTACTTGATGACAATTTCACCCACTTTCCTGAGAACATGTGTTTCAGAGATGCCAGTAATATAAATGAAATATGGACTGTAGCAGAGAAAGTGCTTAAGAAGTTGGTTGTACCTTTTACTGTCGGGCTTAGTGATTAATGCATTTCTCTCAAGGGACTCACAAATAGGCCATATTTGTCTGTCTTCCGTTCTGTTGCAGCTGTGTGTTGACAGGGGGGTGAAAGTTCTGTAAATAAACCAGTTTTATGGTGCACTTGTATAGCTGTTGCCAGAAATGTCATGTAAATCCAGAGACAAATATTGCTTACAGTAAACCATTTCAAGCCTATATAAATGAACTGCCATGGTAATCCCAAACTGTCAATGATAAAATAGCAACTTACCAGGAAGACTTTTTTTCCACAGAATAAAAAGAGAGAAAACTTCCCTTCTCCCAGGGACAAATATATATATATATATATATATATATAATTAGATACTGACTAGAAGATTGTAACTGTGTACATTGAAAGATACTGCTAACTGGGGATGGAATTTGAGCTCAATTTTGTAGGGGTTGTCTTCTTTATATTAGAATTTGATAACATGTTAAAGAAAGAGAGGGAGAGTTAATACTCAGTTTTTCCCAAGCTGTCGAGTAAAAATGACAGTGAAATAGTTTCCAAGGACTAAACTAGACTTCAGTACTAACATATAAAGCTCCCTTTGTATGAACCATCCTGTGTGGAGACAAATGGTGATGGACGTTGTCATTCTGGTATCTCAGAGAAAAGGTTGTAAGGTTTGTTAAGTAATGTATCCTGGCCACGTTTCTTATTGCCATGACAAGGTTAGGTGACCAGCCTCCTCTGGTTGTGTCAGGGCTTGTTGACCAATACTGCATGAATGGATTAAGATTCCAATTCAGAAAAAAATGATGCAGGGGAAGAGAAATAATGACAGAGAAAGGGAAGGATTCATCAGTCATGTAGATGTTTCAAAAGGTATGAGATCCACTATTTTTCATAGCGTAAGAATTAGGGAACACAAAATGAGAACATCAGGCAGCAAACTTAAGTGAAAGGGAAGTACTTTTTTACACAATGCATAATTAAATCATGGAACTCATTTCCACAGGATGTTGAGGAGACCAAAAGTACAAATGAGTTCAAAAAGGGACGAGGCAAATTCATGCTGAATAGATCTATGAAACGCTGCTAAACAAGATGGCCCAGCTGAAACCTGTGCCGGAAATCCCAGCACTACTGAATTCCAGAAATGGGACAACTACTTACAGGGGGAGGTTTACTCTCCTTTTTCACTTGTTCTTATGGCCTTTACCTAAATATCAGTTGCTGATCATTCTTAAAATAGGTTAAAGAGCAGAAGGTTCTCTAACCTGATCACATTTGGGTTTATTGCTGTTAATGAATGGGCTGCCCAGGGAGGTGGTGGAGTCACCATGCCTGGAGGTGTTCAAGAGGGGATTGGACATGGCACTTGGTGCCATAGTTTAGTAGTCATGAGGTTTGTGGTGACAGGTTGGACTTGATGATCTTTGAGGTCTCTTCCAACCTTATTGATTCTGTGATTCTGTGATAACTGTGAATAGAATCTGATTTGGATACCACTATACCTTTATTAGAATAAACTTTATTAGAATACCTTTATTAGAATAAACCAAACCAGGTTGGAAGAGACCTTCAAGATCATGGTGTCCAACCCATCAACCAATCCAACCCACCCAAACAGCTAACCCATGGCACCAAGTACCCCATCAAGTCTCTTCCTGAACACCTTCAATGACGGCGACTCCACCACCTCCCCGGGCAGCCCATTCCAATGGGCAATCACTCTTTCTGTATAGAACTTCTTCCTAACATCCAACCTGAACCTCCCCTGGCGCAGCCTGAGACCTTCAGATGCAGACACAGGCAGAGATGAAGTGCCATGCTAAACTGTGAGCTTCAGGGGTCCCAAAGATGCCTACCCTATTAGCTTTGTACTAAACTACCATGCAGAGTAGCCCTTGCCCTGTTGTGTTCTGCCTTTAGCTAAACCAGGTGCCTGAGGTAACATGTTGGGAATACCTCTTACGTTCCTTTCCTAAGGCCTTTCCTGGGTTTATTTTTTTCATGCAGCAGCCCAAAAAAAGAAAACAAAGTTAATATACTATGACTATTCACATATCTGCCTGGGACAATATTTTACATTCATGGAATTATTTAAAACCTTTTCCCTAATAAATATTTTTTTTTGCCAAAAGGCAAACTCTCTTAAAAAGCTCACCGTCTGTTGTTGGCTTTTTGTGTGTGGTCTACATGAAGAAAGTAGACAGAAAAAGGCAAGGATCCTGGCTGACCCATGCATAGCATAGCCGCTTCTAGGTCTAGAAGCAGACTGGGTAATTAGCAGCTCGTTTGGAGGGCTTCATATAATTAATGGCACTCTATAGATAGTCACCAAATGTTCTGAATGTTCATGTTTATTTCTATAGCTAAAAAGTTAACTTTATATAACACACACAGAGAGGAAAAAAAAAAAGAAGGGAGAAAAAAAAAAGAAGGGAGGAAAAAAAAGGGAAAAAAAGTTGTGAAGGAGCTTTCAACAGAAATGTAACATTTCCACACAACTGCTTTCTATTAAATTTTGACGCCAAATGTTACTGGAAAGGTGCCATTCTCATTGACTGGGTTTACTTTTTTCCTTCAGAAAAACTGAAATCCGAACTCTTTTTTTTTTTTGTCTCAGATGAGGATCAAACTAGCGCTGGCTCTTCTCAAAGAGATCTCAGAAGACCGCTGTAATTGAACTGTCCAGATAGAGAAATCATGGCAGGCAAACTCCCACCTTTGTTTGAAGCCTGATTATTTTACTTAATAGGAACTCTTCGCATGCAGATATATTTAGAATTGGCGTAAGCTGTTGTAATTGCTTGGAAGTCCATGGAGCCGCAGCTGCTTGGAGCAGTTGTGAGCCCCAGACGGTCAGTGCCCGCCCACAGAGCCTACTGCCGTGCCTCCCAAAAACTCATTAACTCTTTGATGACCAGATTTACAATGAACAAATCAGCTAATATTATATCTCCGAAAAAATAGCGCACAAAATTATTTTATTTACTCATTTCCAAATAAGAAAAGGAGATGATTGTAAAGGGACGTTGCTAAGAGTGGCTGGTGTTCTGCAGTGATTCTTTCAAAATCACAATATTGGCCAATGAGGTTTTTCACTTGATGTGCTTCAGAAAACAAATCCTCTGTGCTGGAATGAAACACTGCCTGTAAAGATGTTTTTACATTTTCAGGGCTTTATTTCTTCTATGTAATCTCTCCCATTTGCCACTTTGGTATCTGAATATGCAGCTAAACCATGATAAAACAAAGAAAATTATTGAATTAATCATTTCATACACAGTTTTGTTTGGAATAAGATGCAGAAAAAAACCCCAATTTTTCTGTATTTAAAATTTGTGAAAGAAATACCAGTGTCACTTCTCTTTTAATTGAGAAAGGATGTCGGAACTAGATGATCCTTGTGGTCCCTTCCAACCCTGACTGATAGTACGATAGTATGATATGATACTGTTCTTTCCTCAGTATGTAGCAAGTGACAAAACAGACAGGTGATAGATTAAAAAATGTAAAACAAATATTGGTACAAAATTATTTTCTTCCAAAAAAAAAAGAGAAATCACTTCAAACCTTTTGTTTGGTGAGGAAGGAATAATTTTAACACATTCAACTGGTCTTCATTTATAATTTGTGGTGGAACAGATGGAAAAATCTTAATAGTTTCAAAAACTCTGGATGTCAGAATGCTAACACAGCTTGTTTTCCTGTTTATAAATTAACTTTGAAATGTTACCTTTTATTTAACAATTTTGATCTATGTCAGCTTTGTACAGTGATGAAATCAAGCATAACTTTTTGTGCTACAGGAGGAGAATCAGAAGGTCAAAGATCCAGAACAGAACCCAGTGCCCCTTTGGTATAGTTGTTTAACTATGAAATCTTAGTGTGGTGCACTCTGATAAAATTTCCATAACAGCAACAAACCCAGGAGTAATCATAGTTATTGACATAGTAAACTAAAGAACAGCACTGATTCTTTTAGAATAATTAGAATAAACCAAACCAGGTTGGAAGAGACCTTCAAGATCATCGCATCCAACCCATCAACCAATCCAACCCACCCAAACAGCTAACCCATGGCACCAAGCACCCCATCAAGTCTCCTCCTGACCACCTTCAATGACGGCAATTCCACCACCTCCCCGGGCAACCCATTCCATAGCGCAGTCACTCTTTCTGTATAGAACTTCTTCCTAACATCCAACCTGAATCTCCCCTGGCGCAGCCTGAGCCTGTGTCCTCTTGTTCTGGTACTGGCTGCCTGGGAGAAGAGACCATCATCCGCCTGTCTACAACCTCCCTTCAGGTAGTTGTAGAGAGTGATAAGGTCACCCCTGAGTCTCCTCTTCTCCAGGCTGAGCAATCCCAGCTCCCTCAGTCTTTCCTCATAGGGCTTGTGTTCCAAACCCCTCACCAACTTTGTTGCTCTTCTCTGGACTCGTTCCAGCAAGTCAACCTCCTTCCTAAACTGAGGGGCCCAGAACTGGACATCACGTTAAAACTCCTGTACATATTCAAAACTCAAATGGGATGTTGCTCATTCGAGAAAAAAAAAAGATACTCTGTGTGTACTACACGCATAGGCAAATACCTATCTGAATATGGTATGCAAATGTGATCATAAAACTTTGGAATTCTTTCTTTATAGGCCTGCATGGCTATCAGCAGGACTATTTCCATCCTTTTCTGAGTGAAATTAAGTGTGATCATTTTTCTATGTTCCCTATTAACAGAGTAATAGTGACACTAAAGAGTACCACTGTTTGCCCCAAGGTCACAAATTGTTTCCACTGTCATATTTTTTTAATTATTTTTTTTTTTTAATTCCTATTGCATTTTGTAGAATGTATTTTGCATTGACTTTTCTGCCACTGACTTCATAAATCCCAATCATTTTAATTCAAGTTCTCCATCAATAGATACACGCCACAAAATTATACCCCCACAGATTTTTAAACAGCAAGTAGTTAACATGAAAGCTTGTGAATCACTTAACCTGTTACAGCCTGGGTGATTTTCCCTCATGCCTGCCTATCCAATCCTTGAATACCTAGCAACAGCAACTACAACTCCCTTTCCTGGAATTCTGTGTGACTGTCAGGTCGCAGCTTATGTAAACAGTGAGTTTCTGCACTGAACTTTGGGTATTTGATGATATGAAATGCTTTCCTTACTGTGATTCTATCACCTTCAGTAAATGTTGTTAGGTGAATGGAATATGAGGCTAAGGGAGCTGGGGTTGCTTAGCCTGGAGAAGAGAAGGCTCAGGGCAGACCTTATTGCTGTCTACACCTACCTGAAGGGAGGTTGTAGACAGGTGGGGTTTGGACTCTTCTCCCAGGCAACCAGCACCAGAACAAGAGGACACAGTCTCAAGCTGCGCCAGGGGAGGTTTAGGCTGGGTGTTAGGAAGGAGTTCTTCATAGAAAGAGTGATTGCCCATTGGAGTGGGCTGCCCAGGGAGGTGGTGAAGTTACCATCCTTGGAGGTGTTTAGGAGGAGATTGGATGAGGCACTTGCTGCCAAGGTTTAGTTGATTAGATGGTGGTGGGTGGTGGGTTGGAGTTGATGATGTCTGAAGTCTTTTCCAACCTGGTTAATTCTATTCTATTCTATTCTATTCTATTCTATTCTATTCTATTCTATTCTATTCTATTCTATTCTATTCTATTCTATTCTATTCTATTCTATTCTATTCTATTCTATTCTACTCTACTCTACTCTATTCTATTCTATCCTTCCAATAAATAGCTATACTCAGCAGCATGATTTTAGTATCTCCAATAAAAAAGATTTTACTGTGGTTGCTATAGTGGGCAGGCACATGGTTTTGGGTACTCCGTTAGTAAGAAATGATTCACACAGATGCACTTCAATCCAGCCATTTCTGTGTGGCATTAATAATAAAAATGGGGAGCCTTACTTGGCTGAAAAATGTTAACGTCAGATATACCAAGAATACACAAATCTTTGCTATCATCAATTCTTTGTCAGAACATTCACTACAAAGAAGGCAAGTCTGTTGTATCAGACACTTAAAATGGCACTGGAAAATACACTGGGATATGTCATTTAGCAAAATAACATTAGTTGGGAAATGATCATGTTTTTAGTATTTCTCAATTTATAAGTTTCAAAATTAACTGTGCAGTTCACTTTTATTCACTGTACCAGTTATGCCACTTGACAACTTCTGCTGTATTTAACACTTGCCTACTTAGAAGCCTAAAAAGGATGCTTAGTAACATTTTAGCAAAGCTGTAAACTTAGTGGCTGTCTTCTACACAGACAGTGCTCTCACTGCAAGAGTGATTTACAAGTTTAGATTTAGTCTATCTACAAGTTAATAAGATTCTTCATCAATATTGTATTTATCTACTGAGATGCACATGACAGTAAGCAATCAGTTCCCACACATAAAATTAAGGACTATACACTTACCAAACCATGGTATCACAGTATCACAGTATAACTAAGGTTGGAAGAGACCTCGAGGATCATCGAGTCCAACCTATCAACACAGACCTCATGACTAGACCATGGCACCAAGTGCCTCGTCCAATCTCCCCTTGAACGCCTCCAGGGATGGTGACTCCACCACCTCCCTGGGCAGCCCATTCCAATGACGAACGACTCGCTCGGTGAAGAACTTTCTCCTCACCTCGAGTCTAAACCTCCCCTGGCGCAGCTTGAGACTGTGTCCCCTTGTTCTGGTGCTGGTTGCCTGGGAGAAGAGGCCAACCCCTTCCTGGCTACAACCACCCTTCAGGTAGTTGTAGAGGGCAATGAGGTCTGCCCTGAGTCTCCTCTTCTCCAGGCTAAACAATCCCAGCTCCCTCAGCCTCTCCTCATAGGGCTTGTGTTCAAGGCCTCTCCCCAGCCTTGTTGCCCTTCTCTGAACACGTTCAAGTGTTTCAATGTCCTTCTTAAAGTGAGGGGCCCAGAACTGGACACAGTACTCAAGGTGCAGTCTTGTTCTTCCTTTAACATGGAAACACCATTTCTCTAGGATATTATTGTGTCCTGTTTCTGCTATTAGAAGAAGAAAATAGTCTATGCCAAGGTTCACATCCAGAACTAAAAATTTACATATGCTATGATTGGATGTGGCACTTGATGCCATGGTCTAGTTATGAGGTCTGTGGTGACAGGTTGGACTCGATGATCCTCGAGGTGTCTTCCAACCTTAATGATACTGTGATAATGTGATTACTTCTGCTTGAAAATAGATGGAATACACTCAAGATGTACTGCTTCTAGATGTGAAATGGATATGTTGAAATGTTGAATAATTTTTCTGACAGGCTGTATACTTATCTCTGCAAATATTTACTATGGAAATATTTTAGAGTTGAAAAAGCGACATTGGGCAATTTATAAGAAACCTAAAAGTGTTCCTTTGACAACAAGGAAAAATTAAAATTCAAACCCATGAAGGCCAGCCACCAGTGGAAGTAGTTCTTTTAAGGCAAGAATGGGAACTGCGCTTTTTGTACAGGTCTTGGCAACAACTTCCTAGAAAAAATTCTTCTGAAAAGATGGTGAAAAACTTACTCCCCTAGATCACCTTCCTGTCTTTGTCACATTTCAGCTACCAAAGATCCTCATGACAAAGAGAATAATAACAATATTTTTTTTCCTTCACCAAAATTGCAACTGTGACAAGTAACAAGATTACCTGATACTGATAGATATAATATCCCACTTACAGGTTTGTTCTATCTGTTGCACTGCTGGGCTCTATGAACTTTTGAGATTATCTGACTTCAGAAAGCTTTAAAACTTTAAAACTGTAATGTATAAATCTACTCATATTTAAAATGGATATAAACAGTGCAAGATTTTTTTTGTTAAGGCACAGTGTTGGAGAATGGATTAGTTTGTGAATGCCAGGTGGATAAAATCTTGGCATGTTTATAAACTTGATATTCAGGAAGGATATTCTGAAAATTAGATAATCAGGTATCACTTTCCTTTGTAACTTTAGAAAGAAATTCTTTTTAACTTTAGCAAGAAATTCTTCACCATGAGGGTGGTGAGACACTTGAAAAGGCTGCTCAGGGAGGTGGTGGAAGCCCCATCCCTGGAGGTTTTTAAGGCCAGGCTGGATGTGGCTCTGAGCAACCTGATCTAGTGTGAAGTGTTCCTGCCCAAGTCAGGGGGGTTGGAACTGGATTATCCTTGAGGTCCAACCCTAACACTTGTATGATTGTATGATTCTAACTGAATGAAGAGAATCTTCTCTCATTTGATTCCCAGTTTTCCATGGCTCCATCTGCATTAATCAAGGAGTGTTTCAGTACTGGATGCCATCCAGAAGGACCTTGACAAGCTGGAGAGGCGGGCACAAGCCAACCTCATGAGCTTCAACAAGACCAAGTGCAGGGTCCTGCATCTGGGTCAAGGCAATCCCAGGCACAAATACAGGCTGGGCAGTGACTGGCTGGAAAGCAGCCCTGAGGAGAGAGACTTGGGGGTGCTGGTGGACGAGAAGCTCAACATGAGCTCTCAATGTGCACTTGCACCTGGAAAGCCAATCAGATCCTGGGCTGCATCAGGAGAAGTGTGGCCAGCAGGTCGAGGGAGGTGATTCTCCCCCTCTGCTCAGCTCTGGTGAGACCCCACCTGGAGTACTGTGTCCAGTTCTGGAGCCCCTATTACAAGAGGGATATGGAGGTGCTGGAACATGTCCAGAGAAGGGCCACAAGGATGATCAGAGGGCTGGAGCACCTCTCCTATGAGGACAGACTGAAGGAGCTGGGGCTACTCAGTCTGGAGAAGAGAAGGCTCCGAGGTGACCTAATTGTGGCCTTCCAGTATCTGAAGGGGGCCTACAGGAAGGCTGGGGAGGGACTTCTCAGGATCTCAGGTAGTGATAGGACTAGGGGGAATGGAATGAAGCTGGAGGTGGGGAGATTCAGACTGGACGTGAGGAGGAAGTTCTTCACCATGAGAGTGGTGAAGCCCTGGAATGGGTTGTCCAGGGAGGTGGTTGAGGCCCCGTCCCTGGAGGTATTTAAGACCAGGCTGGATTAAGCTCTGGCCAGCCTGATCTAGTGTGGGGTGTCCCTGCCCGTGGCCGGGAGGTTGGAACTAGATGATCCTTGTGATCCCTTCCAACCCTGACTGATACTATGATACTGATACTATGATACTGACAGTGGGGAAGATATAATCATAGGACCCCAAGTCAAGATTAGGACTGCTGTTTTAAAAAGAAGATGTGGTAGATAAGGCATGCTGTGGTAATTAAGTCCTCAGCCACATGCTGTGCAACATCCTGAGGATTTCTTTTGCAAAGCATCACTCTGGCAACTTGACCAGCCAGATAAGGATATCTCTGGTTCTCAGGGAGAGTGAGATCTTTCAAGAAGGAATCTGGAGGCTCTGCTAGAGATAGAATGCAAGTATCAGATATACAGTGCATGCTATTTTATCTGGTGTAGCTTGTTTAAAGATATGACAAGTGCTTCACCTTTACTGTGATAAAGTAAATTAATTGTTTATCTTATAACTGACTAATAATCTGTGTGGTTGTGATCTGAAGCTGTTATACCCATAGAGCAATTTGTTCTCACAAGTTATAAACAAGGCAGAGAAATATACAGCCTAGACATACTTTAAAGGATTCTGGAGTGCTGTCATGGACCTCATATTGCAGTGTAAAACCCAGTTTGGAGGTGGTTGATGACACCATCACAGCTGTGGATATAGGTTTATTTTAGTAGATGACAGCAAATACCTCACTGAGGTGCACTTTGGAGGACAGGGGCAAATGGCTTGTAATTCAACAACTTCATGCCTTCTTTGGACAGAATCTATCTCTCAGGGAAAAATTATACCTGATAATTCAAATACCATAGAATCAATATTAAACTAAAAGGCAAGCTAAAATGTTTTCAGAAATCAACCATTTTTTAAACCTAGCCTTCATTTTTTAATCTCAAAATCCAATTGTGCTTCAGTCCAGACAAAAAAAAAAGAGGATCTGAAAGAAGACCCATTGTATTCATCTGTTTTTCTTTCATCTATAAGTAACAGACAGATGTATAGTAATGGGCTTTTTCTTCTACTGATATGTAGAAGAAAAATTATTGATCACATCATACTAAGTGGACAGCGATTTGATTCCCTATCATAAAGAGCCCTCTGTAATATAGTCCAGGAAGTAGCAATAGTACATAGCAGGCTGAACACACACACACACACAAAATAATTTATATTTAGAAGTTACTCACTTTGTTGATCCAATGTGGTGTGTGTTTCTTCTATGTAATGCCACAGTAAATCATCAGTGATTAGAAGCCCCTGATGATGAAGCAAATATGGCTTTTTGAAGGAACTTTCAACTAAGATTTGTGGTGTTTGTACATCAATAATTAATTAAGACTGAGAACATTTCTGGGAGAAAAGCTTCATCCCAAAGCTGTAGACATGAGAACGGAATCTTGCCTTTCAAATATTGCCTCTTGGTTCTTGACCTTCATTTCTGATGATGTGCAACCTAAATAAGTTGAGTCTGATTCTGAGCATCTGTGTCCTCCCTATGTCATAGAATCATAGAATCATAGAATCATAGAATCATAGAATCATAGAATCATAGAATCATAGAATCATAGAATCATAGAATCATAGAATCATGGAATCAACAAGGTTGGAAAAGACCTCAGAGATCATCAAGTCCAACCTGTCACCCAACACCTCATGACTACTAAACCATGGCTTCAAGTGCCACATCCAATCCCTTTTTGAACACCTCCAAGGACAGTGACTCCACCACCTCCCTGGGCAGCCCACTCCAATGGCCAACACATCTCTCTTTGAAGAACTTTCTCCTCACCTCAATCCTAAACTTCCCCTGGTGCAGCTTGAGTCTGTGTCCTCTTGTTCTGCTGCTGGTTCCCTGGGAGAAGAGACCAACCCCCAGCTGGCTACAACCTCCCTTCAGGTAGTTGCAGAGAGCAATAAGGTCTCCCCTGAGCCTCCTCTTCTGAGGGCTAGACAATTCAGCTCCCTTAGCCTTTCTTCATAGGGCTTGTGCTCAATGCCTCTCACTGGCCTCGTTGCCCTTCTCTGCTTTTTATAATCAGTTTATAATGAAGCAAATTAGGTTTCTTCTTCCTTGTCCTCTATAATAGATTCACTTCTACCTTTATGGACACATATAAACACATCACACCTAAGCAAGTGAGATTTCTGTGGGGGAAAAAGAAAGCCTTTATCTACGTATTTATCTACCTATTAATAAAGAGATAAAATGTCTCTGTTCAAGAGTACAGTGTAACCATGAGCATCTCTTTCACTGTATTTTGCTAAGAAAATTGCATATGTTGTTTTAAAACCACCCCACAAAGCCATGGCAAGAAACTTCCATTAGCAAGAACCTGGTGAGATGTGGGATTGCTGCTGCACTTCATGTTCTAATAAGCAAAACTCTGGTGCCAGTAGTCAGGGTACACGAGTTTTTTCTGAAAAACCATTATCATAAGTGGCCCATGTACTTTTCCATTGTTAGGTTTTCATGTCAAACAGTGGATGAAATGGGCAGAGAACACAGTTCCATCCAACTAAGGAATAATAGAAAATCTCCAATGATTTCCACAGTGAAGAGAACAAATGTCGAGCTGGAAGTATGGGTCCTAGATAGGTCTTCTGTTTTGTTTTCCCTCCCTACCTGAAGGGAGGGTGTAGACAGGTGGGGGCTGGTCTCTTCTCCCAGGCAATCAGCACCAGAACAAGAGGACACAATCTCAAGCTGTACCAGGGGAGGTTTAGACTGGATATTAGGAAGAAATTCTTCATAGAGAGAGTGATTGCCCATTGGAATGGGCTGCCCAGGGAGGTGGTGGAGTCACCATCATTGGAGGTGTTTAGGAGGAGACTTGATGGGGTGCTTGGTTGCATGGTTTAGTTGATTAGGTGGCGTTGGATGATAGGTTGGACATGATGGTCTTGAAGGTCTCTTCCAACCTGGTCTGGTCTGGTCTATTCTATTCTTTCTATTCTATTCTATTCTATTCTATTCTATTCTATTCTATTCTATTCTATTCTATTCTATTCTATTCTAAAATCTGACCAAATGCAGCTTATTCCTTCCCCACAGCTTGCGTGGAACTACCCAATCTTCACTTAACTCTTACTTAATTGTGTTCATTTGTTTTTATCAATAAATCAGGCCAACAGTTGTGACAACAATGAGCAAACACGACTATGGGGTTGAAATTGTTAACTACAATTGCAGAGAAACTGCATAGCAGAAGCTTGCAAAGTCTTTGTGGTTTATCTCAACAACATAACTGCCTCATGGTTGTTGGCATATCTCCCAACTTCCAAGATGTTGTTAGTGGCAAACAAAAGTGCACTAGAGCTTTATTTTATGGAACATCTGCCATGCAAACATATTCTTGCATTCTTCACCTGATACTGCTTATGCAGTATGGGAAATGCAAGTAAAACAGTATTTCAGCGGTAGCATTTTAGTTCTGTTGAAGCAAGCTCCTTACATCATCTTTCCAGAGAAAACTGTGTCCATTTGACTAACAGGATCCCCTGCTGAATCCTTCAAAATATCATCATTCACCATTACTCTATGATTATTTTTTTTGCAAGATTTGTTTCATATGGATTGTGTTGCTTATAAGAACTGAGTACCCAAATGTTGTGCAACTGTTCTCTCCCATAATTAACAAACAAACAGCCAGGGTTTTTATGTTTTAGTGACTTCTGGTTTATTTATCTCTAGATTATGTATCTCTGTCCCAACAAACTCTTCTTTAAACCATTTCCCCAAACACGGCTTCTTAGAAGTTGTTGAGTAGCTGTTAAAATGCCTGTGCTGCACATAGTTCTGCTGCCTACTTCTGCCTTCTTTTGATCCTATATAACATTTTTGCATCTGAATCTTCCAGAGCATGGACTTCTACCAGACAAATATCTGAAACCATTTCAATATGCTAGTAAAAAGGGCCAGATCTCTTCAAACAAGTTTTTGTAAGGCTTACATAAACTGAGTGAATTATGCAAACTAAGCCAATAGCACTTCCAGATAGCAAGGAAGATAAAAAAGAAGTCTCTTGAACATCACCCCTTTTCACAGTCTCATGCACTTCTGTTCAGGGGGCATAGTGCAATCCTTTCTGCTTGTTAGTTGATCTGCCTTTGTTGATAAACAAATCAATATAAGCAGTGAAGGCCATTACAACGTCATCTCTCCTACACTGTAACCAATGCTATGCTATACAGTGCTAAGGGCTTTCTCCTAAAAGTAGTGATTCGGTGGGTGGCAGAGTGATGTCTACCTTCCCAACCACCAGTCTGTATGTTGTTTGGAGTTCAGATATGCTCCATATGACCTCTTGAAGTTGTTATTTTTCCGCTGGTACTGTTAAAGACTGCACCATGGGCAGGAGTGAGAGGGAGCAGAGTTCTCTTTTTTATGGTTTGGAGGAGAGAAAGGCTGAAGGATCTGTGGTCTTTGATGTCTGGACTGCTTATAGAATAATAGAAATATTCCAGGTTGGAAGAGACCTTCAAGATCATCATGTCCAACCCATCAACCAATCCAACCCACCTAAGCAACTAAACCATGGCACCAAGCACCCCATCAAGTCCCCTCCTGAACACCGCCAATGATGGTGACTCCACCACCTCCCTGGCCAGCCCATTCCAATGGGCAATCACTCTTTCTGTATAGAACTTCTTCCTAACATCCAGACTAAACCTTCCCTGGTGCAGCTTGAGACTGTGTCCTCTTGTTCTGGTACTGGCTGCCTGGGAGAAGAGACCAACATCTGCCTGTCTACAACCTCCCTTCAGGTAGTTGTAGAGAGCAATAAGGTCACCCCTGAGTCTCCTCCTCTCCAGGCTAAGCAAACTCAGCTCCCTCCATCTCTCCTCATAGGGCTTGTGTTCCAAACCCCTCACCAATACATATCTGTGGATGAAAAGCTCAACATGAGCTGGCAGTGCCTGCTCATAGTCCAGAAAGCCAACTGAATCTTTGGCCACATCAAAAGAAATGAGTCCAGCAGATCAAGAGATCTGATTCTGCCACTCTGCTTCTCTGAGGAGACCTCCTGGAGACTCCTCCTGGAGACCTCACCAGGAATACTATGTCCAGCTCTGGAGTCCTCAGCACAAGAAAGATGTGGACCTATTGCAGCAGGGGCACAAAAATGATCAGAAGCATGGAACATTTCTATGAAGAAAGGCTGAGAGATTTAGGATTGTTCAGCCTGAAGAAGAAAAGCCTCCAGGTAGACCATACTGTAGCCTTTCAGTACCAAGTACCTGGGAACAGTCTTTTTAGCAGGGCCTGTTGCAACAGGACAAAGGGAAATGTTTTTAAAATAAAAGAGAATGTATTTAGATTATATATAAGAAAGGAGTTTTTTTACAATTAGGTTGTAGAAGCACTAGAATTAGTTGTGGAGAGCGGTGGTAGTTGCCTCATCCCTGAAAACACTCTAGGTCAGGTTGGGTGGAGCTCTGATCAGACTGATCTAGTTAAATATGTCCCTGCTCACTGCAAGAGAGTTGGACTAGATGGCCTTTAAAGCTCCCTTCTAATCTACACCATTATAGAAGTCTATTCTGCTTAATGCAAAGTACAGAGCAGAGTCAGGAACTCCAGCCTTTCCTTTACCAGAAGAGAATACCATGAGGGCCAAAGATTGCATATTTGCTCTCTGCCCATTTCAAACCTCCACAGCCTCTCTGAGAAGCCTCTTCCAGTGCTCTGTTACCCTTACAGTAAAGTACAAATTGAGGTGGAACTTCCTGTGTTCTAGTATGTATCCATTGCCCCTTGTCCTGTCATAGAACACCGTTGAAAACAGGCTAGTACCTTCTTCTTGACACCCACCCTTCATATATTTATAGACATTAAGAAGATCCTCTCTCAGTCTTCTCTCTTCAGGACTAAGCAATCCCAGATGTCCCAGCCTTTCCTCAAAACAGATGTCCCATTCCCTTAATCACCATCATAGCACTCCATTCAACACTCTCTGGTATATCCCTTGTCTGTCTTGAACTGAGGAGCCCAAAACTGGACACAACAGACCAGATGTGGTCTCACCAGGGCAGAGTAGAGGGGGAGGAGAACCTCTCTTGACCTGCTGGCCACACTCAATGCACCAAAGGATACCATTGACCTTCTTGGCCACAAGGGCATATTGCTGTGCTATGGATAACCTGCTGTCCATCAGGACTCCATGGTCCCCCATGGAGCTGCTTTCCAGCAGATCAACCCCTAATCTGTACTGCTATATGGTGTCATTCCTCCCCAGGCAAAGGACTCTACACATTGTTGTTGAACCTACTAAGGTTCCTCTTTGCCCAGCTCTCCAGCCTGTCCAGCTCTTTGTGAATGGCCACAGAGCCTTCTGGTGTATCAACCAATCCTTCTAGTTTGGTATCATTGGCAAGCTTACTGAGGGTACCCTCTATCTGCTCATACTGATGAAGATGTTGAATAAGACTGGAGCCCTCACTGACCCCTGTGGAACATCTCTAGTTACAGGTCTCCAACTGGACTTTGCACCATTGATCATAACCCTCTGAGCTCTGTTGTTTAGCCAGTACACAGGCCATTTCACCATCCACTCTTCTAACCTAGACTTCTGCCAACATAAACTAGATGTCCTCTGGCAATAGGAGAATTTTTATTAATTTCTTCTTATTCTTAAAGTCTTAAATTCTATTCTTTAGTTTCTGTGCCATAACTTTTGCTTCCTAATGCTGAGGGTTGTTAGGTTAGGGTGACCACTACTTCCAGGCATTCTCCATCTCTCTATGAGATATTAACAAAGAGTTACTCCTGTTTTAGTCTCTTGTTCCATCCTGGAAATATGTAGCAGAAAAACTGAGTGAGTTGACAGGGATTTTGCTTTAGGCCTTAGCCACTAAAACTTCACCAGTTAAAAATGTACATGGTTGGTTTTTTTTCATAAGTTCCAAGTTCAGGATGCTATCATAGTTTACTTGTCTCAAATAATTTGCACATCTCAGTCTATAAGTCATGAGCTTCCATGTCTAAATCAAGTTTTTGCATTGGAAGGAATCTATGTGGTAATTAGAACCACTCCCGGTAGATGCTTCTGCCATTTGCTTTCTTCAGCATTCATGGTATTTCCCAAAGCTTTGGACTTAGCTTTTGCCTACTCAAAGATAAGAATAATGTTTTAGTCCTGCCAGCATATTTGGATGATACAAAAATTACTTTCTTGGGCTGTGTTTCAAGAGCTGTGAAACTTATGACACTACCTCAGTTCCCATCTCATACATTTCTGATATTGTTCAGAGGTTGATTCACAATTTCATGAACTCTTCTGCCTGATCAATAATGAAACAACAACAAAGGATTCATTACCTGAGGTTTTCCTTCTCCCTTTTGTGTCCAATAGGGGGCTCTTGTTTACTCCACTTCTCATTGATATTTCAGCTTGACACTACCCTCAAGTGTATAGGTTAGATTGCCAAGTATTGCATGTCACATCAGTCTTCCTGACTACTATTGGTTTTAAAAGTGCAAAAGTAAGGCATTAGTAGAAAGTGTCTTCTTGACTAACTCTGCAGGGTCTACTTTTATGCTTCACTTGCGAAACATCAAAGCTTGAACACCTTGATGTGCAATGTCCTCAGTTCTAAGATGTGCAAAGCTGCTATCTGAAGCACTGGTCACACCTTCATCAGCATTCATGCCACCACTGAAGTCTCCAGACACCATGACACCTTTGAAAAGCAAACCTTAGGTCTTTATTGAGCCTGAAATGCCAGCCACTTCTTCCACTAAGTAGTGATTCATGGAGAATAATGTTTGCATTCCCCAGGCTGAAAATTGCACCTACAGAGTAAGAATTCAAAAGAGGAACTTCCTTATCTTCTCAGCAATGTGTTGTCAATATGTGCATTTACAATACATTTACTTATCCCCTTCTCTCACCAATCCATACTACATTTTAGAACCATTAGAGTTCAAAGGCAGCAAGAGAGAGGTACAAAGACTGGAGTACATGGCATTATCTGCAAAGTAACTGCATCTTTCTCTGCAGATATGGTGTTGTTTTCTTTGTGAGCAGCCATTACAAGAATATGCACATAGAGAATATACCTCAAAGGACAGCAGCTGTGGGCAAGTAACCTTTATCTGCCATTGTATTTTCAGTAACAGCAAGACATGCCATGATATGCCACTGCTGATCTCTGCAGATACAACTTCCCTTTGTTGCATGCAAGCTAGAAATAGTGAAATTTCTATTTTCAATAATTTACATTTCCCCTAATTAAAAAGACATTCACAGGCCAACATCTATTTAAGCACAGATCTGTTTCTGAAATTGTTTGTTACTCAAAAATAAAGTTTTTACTACTTTACTTGCCATATACAGCAATGTTTCCTTTATGCATTCTTCAGAATACTTGCTCTTAAAATGAAATTCAGTTTTTAGAATAGAAATGCTGTGTATCTTTTAATTTGTGAGAATTTATCATTTCCAGGAACAAGCTATTTTTTTACCACTTGCAAGCTTTTTGCAAGTGCTTTATCTTTATTTATACTCTACACCTTCCCCCCACATCATGCCCATTCTATCCCATTAGTATCAATGCCTTCATTATGGACAGTTCATCCTAATTGTAAATGTGACATAGACATCTTTTCAGTTTTCAGTCCTTACAAGAGTTTTTATGAACAGTCATCCACCTTTAATTTAACAACTTTGATATCTATAGCCAGTAAAAATGATGAGTATTCGAGTATCTTTGATGGTTTGTCAGGGTAGAATCAGGGTAGAACTCTTGGTGGTGCACAGTAATAAGACAAGGAACACTGAATACAAACTTGAACCTAGATTTCATCTCAATGTGAGGAGAAGCTCTTTTACAGTGAGGGTGGTGGAGTGCTGGAACAGGCTGCCCAGAGGGGTTGTGGAGTCTCCTTCTCTGGAGACTTTCAAAACCTGCCTGGATGCATTCCTGTGTGGCCTGCCCTAGGTGATCCTGCTTTGGTGGGTGGGTTGGACCTGATGATCTCTGGTGGTCCTTTCCAACCTCTAATGTTCTATGATTCTAATGTACATGACAGATGAGGTGTTTAATTCTATAACCTAAGAACACATAAGGAGAAAGTAAACTGGGTAAATGAAGTGCTTTCTAGAGTTTGTATCAACTTCCATAGACATTAATCATAGTAAGTCAAACTCAATTCATATTGGTGCAATTCTGTTGATTCAGGGGTGTTAAATGTAGTGTGAATTTAGCCTCTCTTTTGTGTCATATTAGCTTTCATCCACGGTTGGCACCACTGTAAACTCTCAAATGAGTCATAAATCCTTCTCCTTTGAAGCACTTGACAATGCAAGGAGGCTTCTCCCTCTTGGCCCTTGCTGTAACCCTGAGTGTAATTCTACACTGATTTCCCACCTTGAAACTTGGCTATGAAGTACTGCTTTTCCACGAGCTAAAACAGCTTCAGCTTTGATGAGTATCTGCCAATGGAAATTGTACAGTGGATATAAACAACATCTCCTGGCCACGTTTACTGGTTTTAAAGCACACAAGTCATATCCTAACAACATCTCTAACAAGAAATAATGAAGTGGAGAAGAGCTCACGCTTTCTGGACCATATACTTTCAAATTGGATTCAGATGACTCATATTTTCTTGTGCTGATAGCATTTTGCAAGGGCTCAAATCCCAGCAGCAAGCTAGCCTAGTCTGAAACTCACTGAGCCAAATGGGTTAAGGGAGATACACAGAGATTATAACTGTGTCTCTGCCTGCTTCCACTCTCAGGATTCAAATGTCAAAAACCAAGGTTTTTTTATTCATTTATTATAATTTCATTAATTTTATTTATTATTCCAGTTCTTGTAATTAATTTGAGAAAACACAAAGAAGGAGAAATGGAGTTTTAAATTGTTTTCTGAATGGTTAAGGCAACTGAATTTTTGTCTCCCAGTTCTTACTGTTCCCTGTGGAGGCGAAGGGTTTGCTGCTGCCTAATGGGTGTAGAGTTTTCTTACTGGCCTCTTTCAAAGCTGTCAGACAGAAGTGTGCAGTCAGTGGACCGTGATGCCCCTCTAAGACTTCCTCCCAGCTGTGTGTAACAGTAGCAATATTGTGGCCTGCTTAAACAGCCACCATTCATGCTAGATGCTCTGGCTTTCCCCAGCTGCTGTGAGCACACAGTGAATTTCTCCACATATGCGCATAAACGTCACTATAGTAGACACCAGTAAGGTTTGTTACAATTCAGATAGGTATTGCTTCCCTTAATAGTGCTGTTTTCACACACATTTCCTAAGCAGTTTCCTTCAGAGCTAAAACTGTCCTGAGTCAGCACTGACTGGGAAATCCACACCACTTTGTGTGCATAAATGCAGTAGCTACGCCAGGACATAACATGAAGTAGAAAACAGCAGCAAATTGTAAGCTATCTGTAAACGGTAGTCTTGCACAGGGGCACTCAATACAGTTTATACTGAGAAAATAATGAATCAGTTGCAAGGATGAGCTGTCTAAATGTCTGCAGCCACACTCCAAAAGCTGCCAGAGTGAACAAAAATGTAGGAATCCAGATCGTCTATTCTGTCTGCACCTCAGTGCCTGGCGAGCCTTCCTATTTTCATGTACCATACTGTGCTCTGCAAACATTACTTTGCAAACATTATGTAGGTGGGCCTCACAGCATCTCTGTGAGGTAATTAAACATACAAACCTCACACTGCAAACAGGGAAAGGGAGGCTCAGAACTTGGCTTTCTTTCCAGGCTTGCAGGGAGAAGCAGTCTTTCAGTAATTCAGCCACTTTCAGGCATTGCTCATTAGTTCTTTATTTTAGCGGTTGTGAGGACTGTGCCAATCCATGGGGTTTGATTTCATTCACAGCAGTACAATCTTTAGGTAGGCTTGGTCTCACTCAGTTGTCACTGTGGGCTGCTTTTAATCGACAGAAATAGACACATGTTGGGTGCTCCATTTTATCCTTAAATGGGCCCAGGAATTTTACACTACAAACAACACTGACACTGATGCCAATAAAACAAGGCTTCGGTAACTACTCAGCTGTAAACACCTACAGTGAGGTAAGATAAACTCCAGTGTTTGGCTATGCCCATGCTAATAAATAAAGTAGTACTAGAAAAAATCCTGGGATTTGTCAACTATATCATTAAACTGTTAGCAAAAACTGAGCATCGTTTTGGCCAAAACTGACTAGGACCTATCCAAAGAATTTATAGTACCATTGGAGGAGTTTATGCTGACCAGGGACCCCAAAGCGATTTGTTTGCAACCTCTGTTTTGGATACTAACAGAATTTAAGATGGATGTAACAGTTAAGAGGGATCTTAACTGTTCAGCTTGCCTTAAAGAACAGTCTCTGATATCTTTAATTTGATTGTAAAGACAAAGACTTTATGTCCCAACTTAAAAGTTTAGAAATTGTATGTTGCTAAAAATCTGTGCGAAGAATGATATCTCAGATAACACTTTGATGAAAGCACTGATCATCTAGAAATTGATGTAAAAAGGCAATATAGCAAAGTGTTCATTGTGGTTATGAGAGATTTGAAACCGCTTTTCACAAAAGCATGAATTTAAATTCCTGGTTTAAGTCCGTATCCTCAATGCTCTCCCAAAACTGATATGATCTGCTGTTCTCCACTTCTGCTGTAGTGCAGAGCTAGTGCTACCACTTGTTTTATGCTTCAAAAGGATGGTTACATATTATGAACAGCTGAGGGTGTCACTTGTTAGTTTGTTCACATGTAAATTTGCATTTGTTTGTGTACACCTTATACTGGGCAAAATATATTCATTTCATTTCAAATGAGGTGTAATGAGGTTTAAAAATATGTTAACTCTTTCTAATTTGTAAGGTCAACGTATGCCGAGGTTGAATTTTTTGTGTCCAGTTCTGGGCCCCTCAGTTTAGGAAGGATGTTGACTTGCTGGAACGTGTACAGAGAAGGGCAACGAAGTTGGTGTGGGGTTTGGAACACAAGCCCTATGAGAAGAGATGGAGGGAGCTGGGGTTGCTTAGCCTGGAGAAGAGGAGACTCAGGGGTGACCTTATTGCTCTCTACAACTACCTGAAGGGAGGTTGTAGACAGGCAGAGGTTGGTCTCTTCTCCCAGGCAGCCAGCACCAGAACAAGAGGACACAGTCTCAGGCTGCACCAGGGGAGGTTTAGGCTGGATGTTAGGATGAAGTTCTATACAGAGAGAGTGATTGCCCATTGGAATGGGCTGCCCGGGGAGGTGGTGGAGTCGCTGTCATTGGAGGTGTTCAGGAGGAGATTTGATAGGGTGCTTGGTTGCATGGTTTAATTGATTAGGTGGGTTGGATTAGTTGATAGGTTGGACAAGATGATCTTGAAGGTCTCTTCCAACCTGGTTTATTCTATTCTATTCTTCTATTCTATATCTGGTAATTCAAGTGTTCTGGAAGCACAGTCCATTGATGTAGCCTGGTCAATAAGTTTTTCTCTGAAGGTTTGCTGATGCACTCTCTCCTCCAGGATTAAAGCTGCCTGGTTGTGTTGCTGCATGGGATAAAGAGTCTTTCTGGCAGATGTTGAAAGTATCAGTGTTTTGATATGAAGTATGTTGATGTTCTTTGTTAGATTTCTCTGCAGGAGGCAAGGTAAGATAGTTAATTTTTTTGCTGAGTGACAGATATCAGGTTCCCCAGATGTCAGATGTAAGATACAGGTAGCCAGGACTCAACACTATAGTTACACAAAAGTTTCAAAAGCAGTGATAAAAAACTTGAGAGACATATACTGATGCACTGTGCCTGGTCTAGGTACAGAGGGCTAAGAATTGTTTAATAATTGCTCTTGTTTACAAAAGCAAACTTGAGTTTTTACCTTGCCTGGCAGAGATTGTTTGCGAGCATCCTAACAGAGTACTTTTCCCATTATCTCTTCTTATGGTTTCTCAAGCAGTCCTTGCACACTCCTGATTTTCCCTTTAAAAATACCATATTAATCCTTTATGTAGCTGGCTGGTGGGTGGAGACACTCATGTCCTGGACACTTGTGGCGAAGGTCAACAGAGTAGACACGGTTGTGGTATTCTGTGTTTGTTTAGTGAAAATGTTCAGGAACAAAATGGTAAAATATTTATTTTATGCATTGTTTCAAGTATTATGCAAAACCAATAAAAGTAAGTTGAAAGAAAACATCAGCATTTCTGATTTTAAATATCAAAGGACAGGAAATTCTCCATCCTCTATTTCCCATTGGGATTATAGCAATTTACTGTTTTGAAATTCCCTGCTTTAGTGTGATATAACGTGTAAAGGATAAGCCGGATGACATTGAGTTTCAGCTTTGTTTGGTTCCAGTCAGACCCTTCATAGTTATCACATCATTGTAAGGTGACATCCGTAAGCTTCCAAATATATCACAGCCTAAACACTTTTTGATACTGGATTAACATCCTTTTCCATGGGAAAGACACATTTTTAATCTTTTTTTTTCAGCCTTCTGTGTTATTACAATAGGCTTTTTAAATCCCTTCTATATAGCCTCTAGATAAAAATAAATGTGCAATCAAGCAATGTTGAATCTCAGTGTCGAGAAGGGAGATGGACTTAGAACAGAGCTTTCTCTCATAAAGCAGTATAACTGTGGGAAAACAGATTTACTTCAAAATACTAACCAGACTGGATCATGGCATGTTTAAAGATGCTGCTGTTAGTGAGCACCACTGGAGCTCCTTATTGGTAGCTAAGTAGCTACTGTCTAGTAGAAGTAAACAGTCAGCTTTGAGTGAGGGGTAAGGTCATCTGATTAATGTCCGGAATGCCACCAATGTATCATAGTATCATTCAGGGTTGGAAGGGACCACAAGGATCAGCTACTTCCAACCCCCCTGCCATGGGCAGGGACACCCCACACTACATCAGGCTGCCCAGAGCCTCATCCAGCCTGCTCTTAAACACCTCCAGGGACAGGGCCTCGATCACCTCCCTGAACAACCCATTCCAGGGTCTCACCACTCTCATGGTGAAGAACCTCCTCCTCACATCTAGCCTGAATCTCCCCACCTCCAGCTTCATTCCATTCCCCCTAGTCCTATCACTGCCTGAGATCCTGACAACTCCTTCCCCAGCCTTCCTGGGCTTTCAGTGATGAACAGGACCTGTTATTTAATAGGTATGTGGCTAAAACAATACCAGACAGTAGTTCTGTTCAATGATGGGGGTTTAGGAGTTGCCTTTCTGCTCTTCAGAAAGGTAGAGTGGAGTCTTTCTAGGGATCTGGGTTGCTGGCTGCCACCTGATTTGTCTGGACATAGGAGATGCCAAGTGTTTTCCACATCAGTCCCTGGGGTAATTACTGTCTGTGGATGCTGAAATTTTTAAGCAGCACCGGTGTCAGTAGATCTCCTACTTCAGCTGGAGTATGATTTTCAGTGGCTGAGGAGGGCTGTCCATCATCTGTAGATTAAGTTAGCAATGCCTGGAAATTGGGCTATGCAGAGCCAACTGTTTGTGTTACAGGAGTTAGATTTCTCACAAACTAATTTTTCTTCATTTATAGAATCTAATACTGCAATGGACATTTCCCAATATACTGAGGAAGGAGGCCCCAGTCAGTTGTGAAATACCACACTGAACACAAGAAAAACATTGGAAAACCCACACAATAACCTTGTTATTCTTCTCTTGTATTACTGTACATCCAGATGGAAAGATTAGTTCTTACTTAGAAATTTGTCTTAACTTAAGGAGTTTTTGTTTGGTGATTGCTTTCAAAATTAGAATCTCTTTGATTTCAGTTTTATGACTTTTTACCAAATCTGATTATTCTGAAACTGCCATTTCATTAGGATACACCTTTCTATGTTTCCCCTTTAGGGGAAATCCTGAGAAGGCAGTTTCCATCTCTACCCTCATTCACATTTTTGTACAAATCCAATTAGCTTCAAGCAAAATGAATATGTCAAAGCTAAAACACAGAACAGACCATCTGATACGCAGAGCTAGCAATGCTTGACCTCTCCTTTAGATGTGTCCTCAAAGTCCCTGTTGCTGTCAATTTTTAATACCTGCTGATACTCCTGGGATTCATCCAGTAGTTTCTAGATGGGGAGGGAGAAGTGACAGTGGTGGTGATCAGTTTTAATTAATGAATCACTGTTTTACCAGCAGAGTATTTACTTCCTCTGCACGTTAGAGTCAAATGGGAGCCTCTCGTGCTCAGCAATGCTTTACTTACATCTGCTGGATTCACTTACTTACAGGTTCATAAGGGGAAAAAAATGGTCAGCAAGCACAAGGCTGATTTAATAACTGTGTGCATAAGTCACTGAGGTATCTTTCACAAAATCTAATGTGACTTTTGTTTTCAAAATATCTTCCCTCCAAGCTGATTTTTCTGGACTAGGTTGCACAACTGACTTTATGAGGCCAGCACTCACCAGTCTGCACTACTAGTTCCTGTATTTACTCCTCCATTACTCAACAAGACAAATGTAGTCATACTGTTAATGTAAGAAATAGTACACAGAATTAGAGGCAGATGGAATGTTACTCCCCGCTCTTTCGGTGGGTTGGCGACCTTTAGCAAGTTTGTGTAACCAGCCCTTTCCTCCATTTCCCATGCTACAGTATCTAATTCTAAAACAGCCTGCCTCAAGAGTAATGTCAAATAATAGTGTGCAAAATAACTAACATAAGAACTGAAAGAACTAAATATATATCTCTATATCACACCAAATGTTTTCCATGCACAGAGACCTGTTAAAAACACATTACTTACTTTGTTATCAGCCTTGACATGAGATCTGTTGCAGTCACCTCAGTCAGTAGGTTAGCCTTGCATTGCCAGTATGCAATTAACAGAAATTCATCCAGAATACAGATGTGTCTGAGTAATAAGAGTTTAGATACAAATGCAAATTTCATGTGATTTTGTATAAACAGCAGGTACTACAAAACCTCTACTAATTGGAGCCCAGCACGTTTGCAATGAAAAGCTTGTTTACACTGAAAAGCGTTTTCACCTGAGTTATTAATTAGGATCGTGTGGCATAAAATGAACAGTACCTTTCTGTTTTAAAATTGTCAGCCAAGATAATTAGATAGAATTTCATTATTTATGTATTAAGTAAATTCTGTTTCAAAATAATTTTTGTAAATGCTAGGCAAATCAGTTTAAACAAGCGTCGTTCTTTCTTTGTCCAATGAAAGTTTTTCCACTTGCACTGTGTGCAGTTTTGTCAGTCACATGGCCCAAGTATATTGCAGTATATAGAAAGCAGTTACTCATTGGTGAAAAATGACAAGTGCCATATGTAATTACCACAGACATCTACTCAGCCCTGGTGAGACCCCACCTGGAGTACTGAGTCCAGTTCTGGAGCCCCTATTACAAGAGTGATGTGGAGGTGCTGGAACGTGTCCAGGGAAGGGCCACAAGGATGATCAGAGGGCTGGAGCACCTCTCCTATGAGGACAGACTGAAGGACTTGGGGCTGTTCAGTCTGCAGAAGAGAAGGCTCCGAGGTGACCTAATTGTGGCCTTCCAGTATCTGAAGGGGGCCTACAGGAAGGCTGGGGAAGGACTTCTCAGGATGTCAGGGAGTGATAGGAGTAGGGGGAATGGAATGAAGCTAGAGGTGGGGAGATTCAGGCTGGATGTGAGGAGGAGGTTCTTCACCATGAGAGTGTTGAGACCCTGGAATGGGTTGTCCAGGGAGGTGGTTGAGGCCCCATCCCTGGGGGTGTTTAAGACCAGGGTGGATGAGGCTCTGGCCAGGCTGATGTAGTGTGGGGTGTCCCTGCCCATGGCAGGGGGATTGGAACTAGATGATCCTTGTGGTCCCTTCCAACCCTGAATGAAACTATGAAACTATGAAATGTATTAAAGTTTTAGAAAAAGAATTTTTAATTAGGTGCTTTCATATCCTGACAAGAGAAGTGCTTCTGCACAGCTTCTAAATGCGCCACTGGTTCCCACAAAGTATAATTCAGTTGGCAATCTTCACATCCAGCAAATCATAACTGTATTCTACATAAATATTATATTTTATATACAAAGGCATATAGCCAAACAAAATAGGAAATCTGAAACATTATTGTCCCTACTGCTTTAATATTTCTTCAAATCTAAGAGGATATAACAGGATTTATTCCTAGCTGCAGAAAAGGCATTCAGTTTGCTGTGAAGAAAATGGGACTCAGTGATCTGGAAGATCTTTTCCAACCTGGTTAATGCCGTTCTATTCTATTCTATTCTATTCTATTCTATTCTATTCTATTCTATTCTATTCTATTCTATTCTATTCTATTCTATTCTGTTCTGTTCTATTCTATTCTATTCTATTCTATTCTATTCTCCTGTAGTTGTTTGTGAGCCTCACAGCTGGACTGTGCTGTTCACCTTGTACTCTTCCCAAGTGGTCAATTAGTTCTAATAACTGCAAACAAAACAGTATTGACAACACCTTTTTAATTCCTTCACAAAAATGCAATGAATCTAGAGCTGTTTAACAGTCCATGCTGACCTCCCTCTGTAACCCTCTGTGGATATCCTATATGTCCTGGTGAGACCAATCACAACTCTCCCATTTCTGCCACTTCCTGTCATGTGGAATCTGGATGAATACTCTGTTGTGTAAATCCAGCCTCTAACAGTCAGGATTAACACTGATTTTAGGATCTGAATGTTCAACAGAGGTGTAAACCGAGAGTCAGCTAAACACTTCAAAGTTTACTTGATGAAGAGTTAGGCATGCAGGCTTTCCCTGCAGTTGGGTGGACTAAATCAATCTCTAGAAATGTTCATCTCTCTTCTTTTGCAAACTTGAAAATCTAGAGGTCAGTTCCCTCAAATGAGATTCAGAAAAGTCCACCGTAGTTTTAAATATTACATAGATGTTAATTGTTTTGTTCTACCAAAACAGAGACTTAATTTAAAGAAATAACTGGTTGACACATTCAGTATCTTAGCAGTTGTCTAAAAATATAGATGGAGAATTGTTTTTCTTGAAGCACTACATTGTGCACCCAGTTTTTCCCTTGGGAAACCAGATAAAGAACAAACTATAGATGACAGATATTAGTCACATGAATTAAGAAGCCTACTGCAACAAATTCAGACTTAAGGTGATAAGGTTGGTTACAGACATTGAATAGAAATTATCTCATGCATATTAGTCATAGTCAGATGGGTTAACACTAAAAATCAAAAGCATTCTCTAGTTTTATATAAATGGGTAGGGGATATATAGAAGATTAGACTAGACTAGAATAGACTAGACTAGAATAGAATAGACCAGGTTGGAAAAGACCTTTGAGATCATCAAGTCCAACCTATCATCCAACACCATTTAATCAACTAAACCATGGCACCAAGCACCCCATTCAGTCTCTTCCTAAACACCTCCAGTGATGGTGACTCCACCACCTCCCTGGGCAGCCCATTCCAATGCCCAATCTTTCTATGAAGAACTTCTTCCTAACCTCCAGCATAAACCTCCCCTGGCACAGCTTGAGACTGTGTCCTCATGTTCTGATGCTGCTTGCCTGGGAGAAGAGACCAACCCCCAGCTGCCTAGAACCTCCCTCAGGTAGTTGTAGACAGCAATAAGGTCTGCCCTGAGCCTCCTCTTCTCCAGGCTAAGCAACCCCAGCTCCCTCAGCCTCTCCTCATAGGGCTTGTGCTCCAAACCCTTTACCAGCTTTGTTGCTCCAGCAACTCAACATCTTTCCTAAACTGAGGAGCCCAGAGCAGGACACAGTACTCAAGGTGTGGCATAACCAGTCCTGAGTACAGGGGCAGAATGACTTTCCTGCTCCTGCTGGCCACACTGTTCCTGGTACAGGCCAGGATGCCATTGGCCTTCTTGGCCTCCTGGGCAAACTGCTGGCTCCTATGACAGAAACTACACCAATAGTATGTTTGCTATGTTGACCTTGGCAACTAAGAGTAGGAGATATGCACAAAACCAGGCCAAAAGGCAGTGCCAGATTATTCCCAGGACAATAAGAAGTTAGTTGTTTGGTTTTGGGGTTTTTTTATTGTACAGTTACCAGTTTCCCCTCAGAAAAGCAGTATCTAGTTGAACAGGGTGATGTGACCTCTTCATTTTTGCAAAATACTTCAAGTCTAATACATACAACAGGATCACATTTCAAGTGTGTGTCATAGTTACTTAAAGTGTGAGGTGAATGATCCTTTTTCTTCTGCAAAAATACAGTTCTCCATAACCTACTCTAAAATACTTCCATGTTCCTTAGTGATGAGACCTTGTTAGGAAAACAAAATGTGGCAGGTAGACTGTTTGCAGTAGAATGACTTGAGAGGTCTTTTGGTCTTCAATATACTCAGGAACTTGTTTGAAATACAGATGAAAGTGAACGCCGTAATATCATTCCAGACTTGTTTGAATACCTGTTTGCAAAGCTGGAGTATGACAGTTGCAGTTAGCTGTGCAACTATGATGGCTTTATTTTCTCAGATGAGTGATTGATGACTCAATACTTTGAGTGGAGACCTAGGGGACAATTTGTTCTCATGGAGCCTTTTTGCACTCTCTTATTCCTAATGTTTCTGAAGTCTAAAATGAGCCTCTTAATAATTAAATGGTTTTACAATTAGCTTTTTATGGGACATCACAATACAATTCATATGGGAAGATTTTGGGTCCACAAGAGAAGAAGATATTTACCTGGACAAGTAGTTCCTACTGTGTAAACTTCTTTACCACAAGTAAAATAAACATTTGCAGGAACCTTGTTCTTTTATTTTGCCATATGAAGGATAGGCATAGATACAGTCTTCACAAAGAATCTGCTGAGAAGTTAGAGAAAAGAGCAACTTGTGAACTACTTACCAACAATATACCTGTTTTGAAGTGATGCTTTCACACATTGAAAAAAAAAAACAAAGCAACTCTTAAAGAATGTCTCTGCTTCTGCAAATTATTTTCAGGGAGAAAAATTAGTCTTTTTAGGATTGCTCAAAAAGACTGTAACCGTGGAAACTGTAACTAATACACAAAACCCCCATGGATTTCCTTGTATCTGAAATGTGCGTGATGATTATTGCAGTAGCACCTAAATGTTTCCTGACAATAATGGCATCTGTGTGTCTCCAGCTGTGTTATTAATCCCACTTTGAAAGTTGTCAAATATCACCATGACACTTTCTTTTAATGCAGAAGATGCTCTTTCCTAGTGTCTAGTATGACAGATTTTGAAATGCAAATTTTCCCTGTCAAAACAACACTTGCTGTTTTCCAGTTCCATATGTTCTGCGTGTAGGAACATGATGTATGCCTGCTGTACATGAAGTTCTGGTAGTAATTCTTTCCAGTGCTAAGTTTTTTTGGTTTGATTTCCTCTTCTAAATTGCACTGATATAATGGCACTTCTAATTTATAGATATGGCTGTTGAAGTATGTGTTAACGTGCTAAAAGCTCCAGTGTGGGTGCCTATTTTTATAGTATGTCTTTGGTAACATGATGGACAGATGCCCACAAAGTTTTGTATCAGGTCATTTGGGGCAGAACAGCTGAAGGTACTGCTTCTTTATTAAAGTTGTTTATAGTGGTAAAAGAGTTTAAAAATATGTATGAGGCAGGACAGCTCAGAATGTTTGAGAAGGATAACCAGAATCAAATTTGAGAATAAAGCTGTAACTGGTCGGTGCTAAGCTCAGGAGATACAGTCTGAAGGGAGGATTTCATGTTGTGACACATTGAAATCATCTACACAGCTAATGAAAATAAGGCCTGAGGCTACCCTTTGATTTTGTCCTCTTTGCGCAGCAGCTAGGCCCAGGTTTCCTTAGTGCATTGTCTGATAAAACAGTGTTGCAGAAAGAATTTTGCTCAAACAGTTTTGTTTGCAGAGTCTTTCATGGATGGTGGACCTTAAACACAGCTCAAGACACAAAGAAAGGGGGGGGGGGGGGGAGGGGGAGGGGGGAGGGGGAGGGAAAATCTCATTTCTAAATTTCTAATGGGGTGATCAACTGTGTAGTCATTGTTTAGTTATCTACAGGACCCTACTACCTTCAGACATTCAGTGTGTGGTGCACAAATGAGAAACTTGGGAAGAGTAATTTCCTGCCTTCTGCCTCTAAGCTGTCCTTTTCAGCAGACTTTCCACATTTTGAGGTTTGTTATGACTTCTAATTCTTACCTGGTTTGTTGGTCCAGTGCTAGTTCTGTTACCTAAGTCTGCATTGACACCAGAAGTTGCTTAAAGCATTAGAGGCCTGAATACATTATCTTCTTGTTCATATGCTTTTGGCATGGATTGCTCTCACAAGCTCCCATTCCTTAAAAATAAAGTCCTGCAAAGGATTAAATAGGATTGCCTCAGTGCATACCAAAGTTTTAGGGAACCAAGAACTTTTGAGAAGCAGGTGGCCAATGGTGCTTGGTACTGATCAGAGACTAGTCAAGGAAACAGTCTTACTAAGAAGGAGAAACCCAGTGCCTGTGTCAGCCTATTAACACTGTCTTCCTGAGACTGTCCTTCTGTATACAAAGCATGTGGTACGCAGTGGACACAGACACAAAGAGGCAGATGCCAAAATTCATTCCATGTTGATCTGAACAGCCTGAGGAAACTTCAGAAAATCCATTCTTCCACAAACCTTTCATTTGCTTCTTGGAAAGAGTGCTATGTCAGTCAACAATTTTCAGGCTTTGACCCTTCCTTCAGTCCTGTAGATCAGTGGGAAGTATGTGTGAAAAACATGTGGTTGAATTTGAGACTTCAATTTTCACAATTTAATCTTGTATTTTCCTTCCATTAGACATTTTGATAGAAAGTGAAAGTTAAAATGGCAGTGACCACAGAAAGCAGCTAGAACAGCCCAGCTCTGCAACTCCAAGGAGGAAAGACAATTATGTGGTCCAGAAAATATTTAAGTACAGAGAACTTTGATGTTTCACATCAGAGCAACAATAAACAGAGGCAACGAATTTGCCTGTTCTGTAGTATTGACACTTTCCTCCCATCTTCCCTCCCACTTAGAACTGTTTTTGTGGTGAGAGGTCCTGTTATGTAATCTACAGATGTTTTACATTCTACAAAGTGTAAACTAGACAATGAACTGTATTGCAGATTCATCCCATGAGGGTGAAAAAATAAGTCCATTTTTCAGTGTTTCTTGGAGGATGTCCTTCAACATTTCTTGGATGTTGTGCCTCACCTATTAATGCACACTTGACTGTGACTTACTGCTTATTAAAATCCAGCATTTTTATTGCTTAGTAATTCCAGATTTGGCTCCCAGTATCCATGTTATAAGCACTTAAGAGTAAGGATGATAGGCTGAAACACTGATAGATTCTCAGGGGGGTCAGGGCTACTGGTGCCTCCCTAATGAAGTCACACACTGTTAAACTTTTTTTTGCCTTAACTGAAGAAGAAAACAAAGCAGTTAAGCTGCTCCATCTATTTTCCAGCAGCATTAATCCATTTCAAACCACTCTTAACCATAGTAAATCACAGGTTTGTGAGAAAATGAACTGCCTAAAGGTTCACCTCAGGCTATTTAGCCCACAAACAAGTTGCTGACTAGTGGCAACCATGGTTGGTTGGGAATTATTGCTCAATTTAGTTGTAATTACTTATTTTGCTGTGTCTTCTGTTCAGACTATCTGAGGATCTATAACATGGTAAATTCCAGAGTGAAATGCATTTCTAGTGTGCTGCTGGTGACTGACACAAACAGTGTTGACAAATTATTTGAGCAATGTGTTTTAAATTCCTGAAGGGGAAGAGAAACTTTCACTGGGAGAGCTTGGAAGGGGAGGAACTCTCAAAACAAGTCTGCCCAGACATAGCTGTTCTTCTCTGCAGAAAATCATCCAGATGTTAATAGTACCTGAATTTTCAGTTTAAGTATGCCTCAATTTTGATAGTAAATAGGGGAGCTGGAAACTTTGCCCATGAAACAGGGTACAGCTGCAATGTAATAGTTACCATGTAATAGCAGTAATCTGAAGAGCAGCAAATGTAGCATGCTGTCTGCTAACAGTATTTTAAAGGCAATTCTCAGTATGCTGTGATTACAGCACATTTATAAATGGGTGGGCAAAATCACAGCATATACTCATTCAAGTACATGCACTTTTTTTGCAGCCCAATTTAATGGAACACTTGCCAAATGTAGGTCTAAATTTTCAAGCAGTCACAAGATTTTACCTATGGGAAATATTAATAATTCTGGGAAAGTCATATTTAATCACAGTTTTTATAGATCTTGATCAATATTGTTATTTGAAAGATACTAGTGGTGTTTGCTATCAAAGTTTATGTATGCTGTTCTCAAGTTGCATTTATTCTATCCGTATTTTCATGTAAGAAAGGCTAAGTAAACTTCTTGGCAGAATTGAGAGTTGTAAATTCAGTGTCATATGCATAGGGTGAGCTTTTTGTAATCATTCACCTCAGAGAAAATCGATCAAAAGTGAGCCTGTAAAATTTAAAATAAGGTTTGATATAGACAAAAAAAAAAAGAGAAGCTTTTGTCTCAAATTAAAACAGTAGTTGAATTTCCTTTGCTAAGGCAAACAAAGGCCATTGGGTAAAGATTCAGCAAAATCCAGAAGTATTTGACATTTAAGTGCATGTCAAGATTACACAGAGTTTGGGTAGGGTACTTCCTTGTTTTACATAAACATTGATTTAATCACTAACAGATATTATTACAAGGCTTTCATTTGTGGGGGGGAGGGAAGGTGCTTGTGTAAAAGCTGCAGGCAGGGCAGATTACATGTGTCAGTCTGCTTTGGTAGTTCCTATACTTTCTTTTGTCCTTGTCAGGGAGGAGAGACAGAACTGGAAATACCGTGAATATAAAAAAAACACTGGAAATCCTGCAGTTGCTACACAGAGATCAGCATTTAGGATGAAACCACCTTAGATCTTCTCCCAGGCAACCGGAAGACAAAGAGCACGTGGCCTTATGAAAGCATGACTCCTCATTAAATATTGCCCTTAATATTCAGCTATTTACATGAGTGTTTACAGGCGTTTTATAGAAGATTGCTAAGACTTAGGAAGTATTGTTGCTTTTCACACCTTCACAACTATAAATTCTTAGGGAATTAGAGTGATGCTTTTGCATTCTAGTACTTTTTAAAGATGGTGGAGACAGGAACATAACAGTAAAACAGAAATATGAATAACAGTATCATTATTTATTTTTTCCTCTGAGATCATAGAATCATAGAATGGTCTGGGTTGGAAGGGACCTCCGAAGGTCATCTAGTCCAACCCCCTCTGCAGTAAGCAGGAGCATCCTCAACTAAATCAGGCTGCCCAGAAAATTTGTGTTTTCATAGACACATAGAAGCTGTTCACTCTGCCTTAAATTCTTTTAATCAGTTGTGTCTATGAGACTCTGACTTCTAAAAGAATGATTTCTTTTAAAAATGCAATACTTGGGGGAGAGGGGGAAAGGTAATTAGAAAACTATTTTACCGATATAAAATCCATTTCTTTCTACTACTAGTAAGAGCAAAGTGTATTAACTTAGAGGTTACTTTAATAAATACATAAATAGATAGATAGATAGATAGATAGATAGATAGATAGATAGATAGATAGATAGATAGATCAGATGGCATGCAGTCAATGTGCAATTAATACATCTCCCCAGTTTGGATCCATAGCAACTCTTGTCACCTCTTTTTTGTTATGCTTGACTGATTGTATGCATCAAATACTTGTTTGATTATTGCAGTGTTGGAAGAGATGTGTGGAACACCATATTCAGATGTACAGAACAGGAAAGCACATAGTAAAGAAGCCTATAAATATGGCTCTTACTCCAATAACCTTTAAAGTGACTAAGTTGACTTTAGAAAATTGTGCATATTCAAATTTCATGCCAGAAAAACTCTTCCTGTTTTTAAAAACACTATAAAATTACTAAAAAGAGTTAAATGATGATAGTATTAATTTAATAAGTAGAAAATCATCAACATGCTGCTTACTGCAATTCTTACATTAAAAACACTTTCAGATTTTTACTTGCTGAATTTTTTTCATAGGTAAGAATTTAGCTCTATTTATTTCAATTACTTGACTTTCATCTCTCTTCTTACAAAGTAAAACACTTTATTTACCGTACAGATAAAAGTTGAATAGAATGACTTCAAAACCATTTTTTTTTTTTTTCATAGTTAAATATTTCTCCACAACATTAAAAAACCACAACAACCCAACCCACCCCACCCCCCCAAAATAAGGGCATATTCTGTCTGGGGTATATACACCCTGTTTATTGCTACGTATCTCAGATCCTATGCAAGTGGTGTGAGCTCAGCCACGCTGGAAATGGAAACTCATCTTATGAATGATCATGTAATACCAGAGAAGTAACATGAGATGCATTACAGAATTGGTACAGCTGACTAAAGCAGATTTTTCCATCCACTCTCTGCATAAACATTTTTTTTTCTGCCAGTTGTCCTTTATTTCTCTGTAGTTTTGTTTATACTGTTTTGGCACAGGGCTCCTTGCAGAAGACTTCTTATTTTCCTGTGTACTCTTCATATTACCATGCAAAGCGGTCATCTTGACTGAGAACTCCCTCCTTCAGCAGACTCTTTTGCCACAGAGGAAGGTGCCTGTGTAATATGGTATATCCCTTTTCCAGGCCATCACATACAACCATGCCAACTTCAAGCTCTCCAATTTATTTACCTCATCAAAAGACCTGAATTCATGACACAGTTCTTCTGAATACCATGTCCTTTCATCCCTTCTCTAATGGCACCTCTTCTTGTTCTTTCTTTTTTTTCCCCTTTATATTTTAAGTTCAACTTTTAGCCACTCCACGATGTAGTCTTTTTTTCCATGGGGGATTTGTAAGTCCCATTCTCATTTACTACATTTCAGCTTTTTTAGTACATTCAGCTTCATGAGGTGTGCCTGATCTCAAGAAAGGGAGTTGGGTGTAAATATTTTATTTGCTTATCTTTTATATAAATACTCACAAGCATAATTAATTGCAGACTGCAATCCTATATGAGAATACATCTGTGTTACTGAAAATGTTAGTAATGTTCCTTTGCTCCAGAAAAAAAAAGGAGAAAAACCAAACAAACCAAAAAACCCCACAAAACCCCCCAACCAAACAAAAAACCTCAGCCTCGTCCAGAATTCAGTGATTTGAGAGTTAAGAAGTTACAAAGAAGATTTGGAGGGGTGAATTTTACTTCTATTTACCCACTTGAAGATTTTCAACAACAAATCCTCTTTTGCTTCAGGGGAAGTTCAAACCAGTGGTATGATTTTCAGCGGGGCTGCCTCTGTAAACTCACCAGCCCAACATCAAGGACTACATGTAGCAGAGCCAGTCCTACCAGTGTTGTAGGAGTCAAAACCATGAAGCCCAAACTGAAATTTAAAATATCTCAAACTCACAGATCTTTTAGGTCCAAGAATATAATTTATCCTATTTTAGAGTGTGAAATCTTGGAACTTTAATGAGCTCCAGGTGTAGGTCAGGACTATGAATCTAACCTTGTAATAGGTTTCCACAAAATTAATTTCAGAGGCAACTCTCCTGTTTGAGTGCATTGTTCTTCCTGACTGAATATTATGTCTGATATTTACAGCTCAGCATTGATATTGTTACTTCTTTAAAATGGGAACAGAAAACTGGTATCTTCTTCCAGTCTTGACTCCCATGAATACAGCTAGTGATGCTGATAGGCAGCAGCTTCTAGTGGCTACATGCATATGACACCAAGCTGGGGGCAGGAGTTGATCTGCTGGAGGGTAGAGAGGCTCTACAGAGGGACCTCGACAGGCTGGACAGATGGGCAGAAACCAACGGCATGAGATTTAACACATCCAAGTGCCAGGTTCTGCACATCAGCCACAACAACCCCATGCAGAGCTACAGGCTGGGGTCAGAGTGTCTGGAGAGCAGCCAGGCAGAGAAAGACCTGGGGGTACTGGTCGATGGTAGGCTGAACATGAGCCTGCAGTGTGCCCAGGCAGCCAAGAGGGCCAATGGCATCCTGGCCTGCATCAGGAACAGTGTGGCCAGCAGGAGCAAGGAGGTCATTCTGCCCCTGTACACTGCACTGGTTAGGCTGCACCTCGAGTACTGTGTCCAGTTCTGGGCCCCTCAGTTTAGGAAGGATGTTGACTTGCTGGAATGAATCCAGAGAAGGGCAACGTAGTTGCTGAGGGGTTTGGAGCACAAGCCCTATGAAAAAAGGCTGAGGGAGCTGGGGTTGCTCAGCCTGGAGAAGAGGAGACTCAGGGGTGACCTTATTGCTCTCTACAACTACCTGAAGGGAGGTTGTAGACAGGCAGATGTTGGTCTCTTCTCCCAGGCAGCCAGTACCAGAACAAGAGGACAGAGTCTCAGGCTGCACCAGGGGAGGTTCAGGTTGGATGCTAGGAAGAAGTTCTATACAGAAAGAGTGATTGCCCATTGGAATGGGCTGCCTGGGGAGGTGGTGGAGTCACCATCACTGGAGGTGTTCAGGAGGAGACTTGATGGGTTGCTTGGTGCCACGGGTTAGTTGTTTAGGTGGGTTGGATTGGTTGATGGGTTGGACGCGATGATCTTGAAGGTCTCTTCCAGCCTGGTTTGGTTTATTCTAAATAAAGGTTTTATTCACCAGTCTTTAAAAGACATATGTTCAGTTTCCCCAACAGACATGTATGGTTATCTCCATGTGTGCAATAGATCTGCATGTATACAGCAGATACATCTGGAGTTATTCTTCCTCCTCTCTCTGTGTTCTGACTGGTTGAAATTGAATAGTAGAATAAACAGCAGCTAATACCGAATTACTGTTTCTGCTCTCTGACAGGTCTACTACTGATTCTGTAGCCAACTTAAAAAACTTCAGGAGAGAATGAGCAGCTGCTTTGTGACTAATTTGAAAATGGATTAGGACTGGAAAGACTTTTGGCCTTATCTCTTAGTACCATCTCCAACATACAAGGAGGCAGAACAAACCTAAACCAGAGAGGAAAGTACGCCAGGCCAGGAAAAAGACAGGAGAATCCTATCCAACCCTTTTCAGAATTCATAGCAGCAGTGGCAAAGTCTCAGTTTAATCCTAAAGATTAAATCCTGAAGTCATTCCTTTCCTCTTGTCCCTGGAAAACATTTGCTAACAGTAAAAAATGCCCAAACAACTCTATTTTTTGAATGAGCAAAAATGAGTCCCTGCTGCATATCTGTGCTCCTTTACAGGCATTCAACTTTACACATATAAGATCCAGCAAAGTATTTTTTCAGGTGCTCTGAGTAGTTTAGTAACAACTTCATTTTCACCAGTTGGTGTGTACCTATGAGCTTTTCCAGGCATCAGAAATTAAATCGCTGCCAAAGTTTTTTCTCCTAGTATTTCCAGCTGCAGGGGTAGTAGGGAAAATTCTCAGGCTTACTGTTGTGTTGTAATTTTCAGCCAGTTCTATGGATCTCAGGGGTTAAGGGAATTCAGATAAGGCTTGTATAACTTGTATACAGTTATCTGAATCTTGTAGAGTTTTCAAAGTTCATCCATCATCCTAATGGATTCTGTGGGATGTAAATGAACACTGGGGAACATTAGCTGTTTGCTGAGTTTCATAGCCCTAGTACTGGTGAGTATTGTTAGATACTGTAAGACATCATTTGCCAGTCTGAAATGTGATGTTTATATAAATATGTCTGGAACACATAATATGTCTGAGAGGCTAAATCAAGAATAATACCTTTTCAAAGAGCAGCATAAATTCAGGGTGAGCAGTGAATTTTTAAGTGCTTTCTCACATCTCTGTTTATCAAAGTGTACTTATGGCCATGAAGAAGAAGCTGGAAAACCTCTACGAAAAGATACCCCTGTCTTAACATTATTCCTAGAAACACAAACACCAAATTTCTGTGTCTCCTGACAGGGAGATGGTATAAGAGCATTCATAAAATTAACTTTGAGATGCTGGGTGGTGTTTTTCTTTTGCAGTCTTTCAGTACTGTGTGCTCCCACCTAGGAAGGTTAATACAGGTGTCTGTCTGCTCTTTTTAGATCTGAAATATGAAAAGACTCTTGTGTGGGAGATGGGCTTTTGTTTGTTTATATTTATTTCAATGTGAAGGAGGTGAAGGCTATTTTAGAAAAGGGAGCTCCAAATGTGTTGCTAATTTATGAAACTATTGCTGTGTTCATCTTCTTTGAAGCTCTGGGCTTTTTAACTTACCTGATTCTTTGCTCATTTAAATATTTGCTGCAAAGGTCACTTAACAAACAACACGAAACCAAACCAACAAACAAAAAGCACACACACACAAAAACCCCACAAACAAAAAACTCCAACAGCAGCAACAACAAAAGTACTGACCACTTCATCTTACATAAGAGTGGAATTCATAGGTGTTGAAAAGGGGAAAGTGCATAAGAAAAAGAGAAAAAGGAAGAGAATGGGAAATTAATACTCTCAGTCATTTTTCCAAACTTGAACCACAGTACTTTTATTAGCATGTGGTGATATGACACTAAAATCCATAAATATGTAGGTAAGGAAGGACCACTTTTACCTACACAATGTGAGGGTATCCTTTACCTTCTGCATGAGCTTTGAGTCTTGTGATACAAAAACAATATTTTTTTTTTCAGCACCTGAAGCAACTACTTCAGTAGTGAGTGGGATTTGTACACTAACTGATTTTAATCAGAACTGGATCAGACCCATGAGCCCACACTAATTATATTTCTCCTGGCAGCTAAACTAACATGCCTGTCTGCATAAAGGACTCAAGAAATAATCTCTCATCTTTGAAAACAACCCAACACTTCTGTATTCTGTTCTGAACTCTAACGATGTTCCTTCCTTCACTGGGTTTATGTAGGGACAGAACATCAGCCCTGATAATTTTTCTGTGTGTGTGAATATTATTTTTCATTAACAAAACAGGCTAGCATAGAGACATAAATTATTATCACCTTCCAAAAAATACTTCTACTCGTGAGTGTTATGGAGAGCTTGAATTTAGAGAAATTACAGCTTTCCTTAATATATACTTAAGAGTGGCAGGGTTTTTTCTAAAAAGGTTTATTTTACAGAAATATAAATTGTTAGACCAGCTTAGCTGTTTGTTTCATTTCCAGATGGATCATTTCACAGATCCTGTTTAGGATAGCCATGGGACAACTGCATGACTGTACTGGAGAGGGGCACAATACTTATTGTATTATACTGTGATACTGTGATACAATGCCTACCAGTGGTGTCATTGGGTCTGATGGTAAACTATGGCTTTAGCTCTGGCAGTAGCTAAAGCCACAGATACAAAGGTAATAGGTGTTGCCATGAGTTTTTCTTGGTTGTGGTGGATTTAAGATTGAATGTCTTTACCATGGAGTTGAAAGCCCTTCAAAAAACAGATAGTCCAGGGAGGTGGAGACCAGAAAGTGTAATCTTTTGTTATTCCATCGCATCATTCCTGCAGCTCCCCTTTATAAATGGACAGCACAGGCTATTCTGCCTTTTCCTCTCTCTCTCTTTTCCCAGTGCACCCAGCTGTTATCTCTCTGGTATTTACTTGGGGGAGTTGAGTCTTTTGGCCTTGAGCAGCCTGGATAATTTTTACTGCACCATTTCAGGCCTGGTTGGGGGGCAGCAGGGAGGCATGGGGGGGAAGCAGATTGAGGCCTGGGGTTTTGGCCTGGTTTGGGGGGAGGTTTTAGAAAGTTTTGGCTTATTGAGGTCTTGGTAAAGCACAGGTTGGAGAGAACTGGGCTGAGGCTGAATATGAATTGGTGTATTTTGTATGATTTTGTATTGTTGCATATATTTGCAAATAGTACTTCCATTTAAACATCCAATTTTTTCCAGTCCTGTGTGGAGCATTTTTAATTTACTCCTTTGGGAAAGGGTAAAATAGCTTCTGTCCACTCTAAACCCAAGACATTGGTGAACACCCTGGAATACAATGTTGACCAATCCATTCATTTTAGCAATGTCCATTCTCCCTCAAACTTTGCCTACTTGAAATTCTTTTGATTTTGACATTTTTACAGTGGGTCTTTGAACACCTCTAGTTCCAAAACATAATCAGGGGTATCAAAGGACAAGGACAGGGATACTATGCCCAGGGAGGTGGTGAAGTCACCATCACTGGAGGTGTTTAGGAAGAGACTGGATGGGGTGCTTGGTGCCATGGTTTAGTTGATTAGATGGTGTTGGGTGATAGGTTGGACTTGATGATCTCAAAGGTCATTGGTTAATTCTATTCTATTCTATTCTATTCTATTCTATTCTATTCCTATTTCTATTTCTATTTCTATTTCTATTTTTCTATTCTAAATATATGCTTTTTTTTTGGTCTTTTCCAGAGGTGCGGAGAAATCTCATTTGATAGTCCTGACCAGAATGCCAAATGTGTTTGCATGCTAGGTAAGGGTAAAAATCTTTTCCTCTTTTGATACAAGAATTGTGTGGAAGTACATTTAATTTGGAACTGCTTCTCAAAAGTGCACGATAATGGGCATGATCATTCACAGTGGCACTTACATAGCTTATCCATATACCATCCTTGGCAATATATTCTTTATGGTTTATTTTCAGTCATCAAAACAAACTATATATGCATATAATCCAGCAGTGCCCATCTGCATAAATGAAAGTATCGCTGTACCAACACTATAATCGTAAGCTCTGATGTACTCAAGTCCAGAACTTGTATTTGAAAGCTGAAATTCTGCATGTTGAAAGAGACCATTGATTTCACAAATATATATGAAAAACATCTAGGTCAAACCTTCAGCTGCATCAATCAGCAAAATTTCAATCACTGTGATTTTGCTGATTTGCACTGGTGTAGCACTTTGCCCATCATTTCTAAAAACCACAGGAAGGTTCTGCTGTTTCATTAATTTCTGTGTGCAATTTTATTGCATTTGCTTATTTCATCTACAGTGCTAATACTGAGACAGTAACAGCCCAGCTACTATTACAGCGAAATACAGGGTGTGTCTAAAAATCTGAAAGATAATGTTTTCTCAGAAAAAAAAAAAAGGAATTATGGGGATTAGACTTTAAATTCTGAAGACCTTTCTCCTGCCAATGTTGAAATAAATGCATGCTGTAAAACAGAGCATTGCATCTACTAACACGACTGAAATAGTCGGAATGTTAAAAACTGCAACTGGCAATGTCTAGGAACTCAATTCCCATCTGGGTGCATAGCTGTGTTCTGTAATAACAGATTATGTGGTTTGCTGTTTATATTCATTAAATCCTATTGTCACAATAGACTATAATTGCTGCGGAGGAAATCTGTCATGCTTATAGTGCACAGATCCCAACAGATGAACTGACACAATGGGCCGTAATGATCTGTTTCATCAGTGATCCATGGTTAGAGGTTCTTAATGGAACACGCTGACAGAACAGATACACTTGTGATCCTTTATCATTCCAATTACAATCTACAGCTTAAATACCATTCAGTTCATAATACTCTGGTTCTAAGGAAGTTATATCCGTGCAAATGCTATTATCCATTAGCAGGGGGGGAAAAAAGGGAGATGGCAGAGGGAAGAATAAAAAAAGATGACTCAAAGATGAAAGTCTTCTGCACAATTGGTTCATTATTTGCTTTGTTTTTTTTCTAACAAGTCAGTACAACATTGGGAGTTTGGCATCATCCTTAACACACATGATTCTTTAGGAGCAGTGAGCAGAACAAGATCTTGTTTCCACTACACATATTCTTATCTATGTTTTATATACGCACATGCAAGAAGGAAAACATATGCTGTGCTCCATAAGGAAACTGGTGGGAATGTAAAAATGGTTCTACAGGGACGTGACAAAGATGTGACTGTCTCTCAGAGGTTACATCTCTTGTATTTAAAAATATTTCACTAACTATTCTTTTTCTTCAGTGTCTCTAGTAAATTAAAGACTGTAGTGTCATATATAATATGGGATATTAAATTTAAGCCCAAAATATCCTAAATTATGTACAGAACTGAGAGGATTCTAAGTGCATATGGATATCCCACATCTGGCTCTGTAAAAGGTATGGGAAGCAGAAACTAGCACTATATGGTTGCTTTGAGGGCAACTGCAGAAGATAAACTTCACTGTCTTAATCTAGCATAGAGATGTGCATAGTTTTGGTAGTGATATAAACCCAGACGATGTCTACTCTGATGCCTCTCCTTTCACACTGAACTCTGCAAAAAATCAGGAACCAGGAATCATGTAACCTAAAAGGTCAAAGACTTTGTACCTAATGTGTCACATCGTGTCCAGTTTTGGATTTTACAAGGGATTTGAATTTCCAAGGGAACAAAAGGTGAAGTTTGTCACCGATCAGTGTAAAGCCGACGTGATAAAGTCTGTGGGTGTAACCAGTAAGCAAAGTGCAATGTGCCATCAGAGAGGGACATCCTCCCTGGCTGCATAGTCCTTGAAATATGCTGAAAAAGTCATGCTGTCATTTACAATAACGGTGACACAGTGGTGACAGAAATCTAGAGGGCAAGACTCAGCAACTGCAAGAGGATAATTACTTAGTAAGAATCAAAACACAGGAGGCTGGAGTACTGACTGTATTTCTTCAGGGATCTTTGATGCAAGACCAGTCCGTACTTGGAACCACTGAGCAGTACCCTGAAATGGTAACAGCTGGTTTGGGGAGAAAATGTCTGTATCTGAATTATACTGGATTAGCTTCAAATTTAAAGGTTTTTATGAGAAACACTAGGCTTGCTGCTTGTGTGTGCCACAATACTGTGAATCAACATTTCTTGAGGTAACATAGATTATGTGGATGAGGTTCTTCTTTGAAGGCTGATGAAGAGAGGCTTGTAATGCAGTAAGAGATTAAAAATGCCTAAATGCTTTAGTGAAATGGCTATAGTTAAAGTAGGTTATTTACACTCATCCTGAGGTTAAAAGCAAAAGAATCAGCTTAAAGCTTCATCTTTCAGCATTGTAGTGATGGATATTTATAATCCAAGTGTGATAAAGAACTTGAGCAACTAAATTAAATGGTCCCTTAGCACTGCCTCCTGAGGATGTAATAGATAATAACTATGTGCTCTGCCCAGGATATGCTTAGTGTCAGTGTAATTATTTGTACTAAAGTTCTGACAGAAAATTCTGTTCTTCCTCTTATGGTTTGTATTGTGCATTACAGTTCTATATGTTATACTAATTAAAGCAATACAACTTTTGTAACTGTCAGAGAAGAAAATCAATCAGTGGCCCACCTTAGCCTTTTCAAGAACAGTGTTCAGATGTGAAATCTATCACAGGTCTCTTGAGTCTGACATTGGCTATGGCTTTAAACCTCCTTGCACATCCATTGTCCTTTGAAAAATGCAGAGATAAGTGCTTCCTCACTTCTTAGGAACAGGAATAAATTCATAAGTACAATGAGAACCTGAACTACTACAGTAATGCAGGTGATAAAAATCCCACACTGTCAATAGAAGTGCATTGTCAGAGGCCCCCCTTGAATCTCCAAGTCTCTCTGAAGCTACTGGTATCTCATCAGCACTTCCAGGGCAAGGTAGAAAATCTGCACTGTTCTGCTTAAATTGGAGCTGCTGACACGTTACTGAGGGCACTCAACTGTGACAAAATTGCTAGACAGTGATGAACTTGATGTCAAAAACCTTTTACTTTATGCTACATTCTGGAAGTTAGAACCCTGGACTCCTCATACACTTACAATGATAATTACTTTAAAAAAAGATAGTTGGCACAAAGATTGAGCATATTACAAGTTACTCACAATGTGGTTATTAGTTATATTATCAAGGGCAAAAGGGAACTATCCCTCTCCCTAGAGCACCAACTTCTCTTTTCAATGGCATAACCTGTCATTAATTTTTCCCATATGTAGAGAGACATATTCTGGGCTCAGACATGACACAATATTGTATCATGCAGAGATAATTGAGTTAGTTCGCAGTGAAAATTGCTGGTTGGACACCTAAGGCAATTAACTCTGCTGGGAAAAATTGCCTACTAGCTTGGAAGTGTCCAAAGTTAAGGTAACTTCAGCAGTTCTCACATCTTAACTATCTCAGCCAAAGCTAACTTAATAACCTCTACATGGCAGAGCACTGAGTTTTATGAATTTATCCTGGAAAGAATAACATTCCTGTATCAGGCTTTGCAATTAGTACAGAAGGGAAAAGGTCTGACAGCTAGAAGAGAAACTTGAGTGTGTAAATAAATGCCAGGTTACAGAGAATAGATACAGCTATCCTCATATTTGTTATATAGGAAGTAGCAGCTGCACTCATTGTCATACATAAAAAATTAAATGATGCCATTAGTTTTAATCTGTTCAGCCTTACTGATGGCAGTGAATTAAGCGAGACAGATGATAAAAACAAATTATCTAGTTTGTTACTCTAGTAACCAGTCTTCTACCATCAGATTTGCTCTTTACTCCCTACTGAAACGTGGGGTAGATTTTTCAGAGATCACATCTCTTGCTGGCTAACTCTGCTGTCTGCAGAGATTTTTCCAGGGGAATTGTGAATTGCCCTCCTTAAGGAACTGGATAGTAAAATGAAAATACAAGGCCTTCCAGATACCCCATAGCAAACGGCTGAGGTGCTTTCTGTTCATTATTGTAAGTTCCACACAGACAGGAATAAAGTGGATGAGTTTTGTTTTCCTTTTGGTGTAGACTTAATGCTTGCAAAAGCAGACAGATGAATCCTTGTTTGGAATAAAAGCAGTTTCCTCACAAATAGCCATTTACAATTCATCCAAGAAAAAAAGCAATCAAAAGAAGAAGAAAAGAAAAAAAGAAGGGGGGGGGTGGAGAGGTGGCAGAGGGGTAGCACTTTTTTTTTTCCTTCCCCAGACTTTTGGAACATAACTTTGCTGCTTTGGGACAGCACACTTTTTCATATTTCAGCACAGAGAAGTGCCTACCTTCCTTACCCCCCCCAAAAAATGGTTTGTGGCATATTTCCACCATACGTTACCTATGGAGAGTTACAGTTACAGATGAGCATTTAGCCATGAAATGAGTTTTGTGGATCCAGCTTCAGTCTTGGTGGCGCTTTGCCCACAGCAGAAATCCACCACACATTTGAACAGAGTTGGCAGCTGCAGCTTGAAAGAGAGAGACATTACTGGAATAACAACTGTGTTGAAAGCCAGGACTGAGGGGTACTGGCAAGGCTCTGGCTGGCTGGCCTCTGCCTTACACAACCATTGAACTCACCTTCCCGGGAAAAGAAAACAACAACTATTAGAATTTACATTGAGAAATCGAAACAGGAAAATAACCATATAACTTACTGGGGAAAATAAATACTGGAGAATAGTTAAATGTGTCAGTTTGCCCTGCAGCAGAGGGAGAAAAAGAAATGAAGTAGCAAGTCAAGTGGTTCTGCACTGCTCAGGCTTTGCAGTTTTGCAAAGCTTTCTAGAGCGCTCACAGATATCGTTTGAAATACGAGGCTGTGCCTCTTGCACATGCAAAACTTCTCCTGAAACTGATAGGCATGTATGAGCAATGGTGTTCTAAATAGCCAAATAGAAGAACTATTTATATCTCAGGCATTCGAGGACTTGCACATGCACCTGACCTTATGCAGACTAGGTACTCTAGCAGACCAGATAACAATAAGTATATGCATTAATCTTTCTAAAATTAAGTAATAAGCATAGGGGGAAAGGCCTAAAATCTACAGTGACCAGCAGGAACTCTATACTACAACGCTCTGCTGCCCATCAGGATCACTCAGAACTTCATAGTGATGGGTGGGGGGAAGCTTAGGGTGGCTGCTACCAAAAGATAGGTTTCTATTCCATTAGCAGCTTGCAACACAGGATGAATGGAAGCAGGGTTTTTTTCCATGATAAAGCAATGATGAGAATGCATACAGAATGAAAAACACCATGTCTCTTTTTGATATCAAATCTAAACATGTAAGGCCAAGCTAGAAACTTTTCACTTACATTTTATACTGTAATTGACAATGAAAGTCTCTCAATTAAAAATTTATTCTGTTAAGAACAGTCTGGTGTAGGTAAGAATTTTGGAACTGTAGATATTCCTCAATTGAGTAGCCAAAAGGTAGAGATTTTCAAATAACTTTGATTGGTTTTTTTGGGTTTTTTTGGCTAAAATATCATTCCAGTGTTTTAGCACTCTTTAAAAATAAGATTTACTTCCTGATCTTGCAGTTATGCTTGTAACCATATTTTAAAAGTGATATCTCTGTGACTTTGACACCATCTCAATAGAGTCTCATTATTCTTTCATGTTACTTAAGGCCTTCTCCCCTATTTGACTGTGTCTTCCCAAAAATGCAGTACTTTCTAAATCTCACCTGGTTTCTCCAAGAATGCTCATTATTTGATTGCTGTAGCAGTACAGAGGAGGCTAACAGCTTGATGCATCACCCCAAGCTTTATCTGGAAGGCCCCGGTAGAGATGCCAGGCGTCCTACATTTGGAGACAGGAAGGAGCAAATTGGTGGGCACAAGGGTGCCACAGTCTCCTTTGTCAAGGCTTCTACAGTGTACACATGCTGTCATCATGGCACTTCATTGTTAGCATTTCATACTCAACAAGTAGGAACTCTGTCTTTACTATCGTGAGATTTGGGCCCAAATGCCCAAAGAATGTAAATAATATGTCCATCTCCTAGTTTCATGACTATGACATTAATGTGCATAAAAATATAATATAAATGGGAAATTCTGATGCCCTTAGTCTATTTTAAAGAGCAGTTCTCTAATACCATCTTATTATTGCAGTAATTTTGATTTAATGACTATTTTAGGTAATTACATAGCCTGTTAGCTGAGTGACAGTGACCACCTGTTTATCCTGTTCTGTCCTGTAAATCAGGTCAGACTGAAACCACTTGTCTTGCAGAGTTCCACCTTTCAGAAGGTTGCTGAAGGAGACAAAAACTGGCCTTGGCATTTTGAGCAGGCATATAAAACACATTTCCAAATGCATTTTCTGTTTGGCTTTTTTCCTATTGCTTAAATATTATGTTGATCCTTATATTCATTTATCCTATGTCTGAGCTTGGTGCAGGGAAGAGGTGGGTAAGTCTGGGAACTTGGAGGGCATGCAATAATGAGGATTTGTTAATATCAATATGGTGCAAACATGCCATGATGACTTTCTTTAGAGGGGAGTTAAGGTGTTGCTCACCTCTACAAAAACCATTCATTGAGACCACGGGATCCAGCTGAGATACAGAGATCACTAAAAAGTCCCCTCTCCCCCAACTAAAAATACTCCCAGCCCATGACTCTTCAGCTTCTGTATCAAAATAGCTTTTTGACTTGACTGAGAATCTCATCAAATATCATATTCGGGAAAAACTCAGGTTTATAACTCCTACCCAGCAATTGCACTCAAAGCATGACCACAAGTAATAGCAAAATTAGTGCAGCACAAAGCCAGTAAGTACCCCCTTTTGTGTTCCAAAGCATGTTGCAGACAGAAAGATTGCACTCTGCTGCCCATGTATGTAATAATCTACTGAAAGTTTACACTATGAGTTCTGGGCTTTCATCTCCCTTGAGTAGTTAAAACCCTGAACACCCACTTTTTTTCTTACCTGCGCATGCTCTCTATTCACCCAGCACAAAGAAAAATCTTGAGTAAAGCTCCAGATGGATAACAAGTAGGGAGAGCATACATGTAAGACATAAACTATCCTGAGTTTCATTTCCCAGAGTTTTCCTATTAGCTTAGTTTAGTTTAATTTATTTAGTTATAAATAGTCACTTAGAAAAGCAGGAAAATGGTTGCGTGATTGATTTACTGAAGATCTCATATCTCATTTCATGGTACTTGTCACATGAGTTATTGCTGACCTCCTGCTGAGAAAAAATAAAATAATTAAGTGCCTATTCAGTCTGCTGCCTCACAGTTTGATTTTTCCTCATGCCCAACCTCGTGCCCAAACATGGACTGCATTCATGTAATTTCCCATCTTCTTTGTCCATACTGTTATGAGTGGGATGTGTTCACCCAAAGTACTTGCTGTACAGAAAATTGCTGTGACTAACCATACTGCTGTAATAACACTCTCAAAAAAAATGGGAAGGAGGGGAAAGAAGCAATTATGACATCTAATAATGGGACCAAATTGGACAAGAAACACTTAGCCAGTTTTACAGCCAGTCATCCCTTCATGATAGCATAAGTGGAATAACATTCCCAGATGTAAAATTTCCAAACTTAGATATAAAGGGTTCAGATTTATATTTGAGCTCATCTCTAGCCATTAATCTTTGTTTCTTTAATTATTACTTGGTGATACCTTGCGACTTCACAGTCTCTGCAATTTACATTACTGTGTAGCTACCTTCAGTAAGAGTGATTTATGTCTGAGAAAGCCATGGTGCTCCTGCGCTTTTAAATACTCACTGTAAATATTCCTAAACTTCTCACCTTAAGAATGCATTTGCTTGTCTTCCTTTTTGCCTTGTGTTGTAAAGGATATCTCGTTGTGTTCTGGAGCTAATAATGTTTGCTGTTCTGAAGCATTGTTAATAACTTTACCATTCTTACTGAGAATTTGGAATATATTATTCATAGGATTTTTTGGGTCACCTTTAGTACAAAAAAGGAAGAAAAAAAAACCCCACCACACAAAATCAAACACCTGCTTTCCTTTGGCCTTGCTATCTGGGTAACTACCTTTCCCTCATGGCTTTAGTTTCACACACCCCATTCCCACCCCCCCCCCTTTTTTTCTTTATGAATTACCATTTCTCATGATAATTTGTTGTTTCCTTGTACATCTCATACTTCTTACAGCATTAAGTTGGACTTGATGATCTTTGAGGTCTTTTCCACCCTTGTTGATTCTATGATTCTAAGTTGATCTCTTAGACCATGTCTTGCTCATCAAACTACTTAAGCATACATTTACATGTTTTCACTGAAGCCAAAAACTCTGTAGGTTGTAACATGCTGCCCTGCCAGGCTGGGTTACGGGGTCTAGCATCATGCGTGCTCAGGCCCCAATTTGATCCAAATAGTTGAGGTTACTGGCTTCTGAAAAATAGACTGTGCCTATGAATATTGATAGTAAGTAACAGGAACTCAAATTAGCAGGCAAAAACATAATTTCTGAATCTCAAATAACCATGTCTGTACTTTGTACAGAAAAGTTCTGAGTGTTCCTACTGGATTTTCTTTATAAGGTATTCTTTTCACTCTGCAGACGAAATAGTGCTGGAGATAATTGGGAAGAAAATGTCTGCACAGAATGTCTGTAAACATCTGTCTGTTTGTTTTAAAGTCCATAGCCCTCATCTAATCTTCCCTTTTGTTGTTCAAAAGATTGAGAAAGAGGTACATCCTTCAAATTCAGCTCACTGCAAAATGCACACCTGAAACTGGTCTGAGGAACCCCAACTCTGAGAGTGCCTGTTTCTTTCTGTTGACTGCTACAGAAGCCTGTGTGTGGGTGCAAGAGGCTGGAGGAGATTAATCTTACTTCTGGAGCACAGACATTATCTTTCAAAGCTCTAAACTTTTAAGTATGAGGGATAACAGAAAATGAGGCTAATTAACCTCATCTCTAAAATAATTTATTAGTTTTTACTTTAAGAGCAATTTCTAAGCTTTCAGCATATTTGTAGTAATGTAGATTGTAAATTGTTGTTATTAGTTGAACTCTTTTCCTCAGTGACTTAGTGAAGTCCTAATTTCTCTCTCACCCTTTGACATAGCTGCAGGACCATTTATGACACCTGAATAGCTCCCGAGTTTTAGGTGAACAAAGTAAATTAAAAGAATGGTAAGAGATTTTTCAAATGCTCATGAGGCCCAGATTGGCCTGGTGATCACACTGTTCTGTGGGTAGAAAATATGTGAAGTATGGCTTTAATTTTCATAACATTTTAAATACACATTTCATGCCATGGTAATTTTTTTAAAGAGGTTACTCTATAGCCTCTCCTTGTAAAGAGTATTTCTACATCAGTGCTTTGGATCAGGAGTCTGTTTTTGAGATACTATCCCAAATTACTGCAAACTAATGTTCACATTAAGAAGCAGTCTCAGAACAGACAAACTGGATTACTTTCAACCAAAACAGAGCAAGCCATGTGCTCTGGGAGCACTTCTTGTGTATGCTAGCTGCTGCTAGACATTTAGCCCACAGAAATAGATTAGAAGTAGTCCAAACTAAATCTCCCAAAGCATATACAGTGCAGGCGCTGGGACCTCAGCTGTGGCTGTTTAACTCAACTGATTTGCTCTTCTGGTGTTACCTGTTTCTGTGAACCTTGCCCAAGAGTCAACACCAGTTGTGGCGTCCACTCAAAAGCTGATCGAACAGACAGATTTCTGTACCTCTGCATTGCTTTCAGGACCATTCAACTCAGTTAAGATTTAACTGAGGATGCATGGGATGTAGATAAATCGCAATTTATGACAGGTTGTAAGTATGTGCTTTCCTGGATATTGTTTGCCTTCTTTCAGTCCATGTGCCATCAGTTTGTGCATGCAACCTAAAACTTTATCAGGCATTTGTCTTGTACTCTGAAATGAGGACAGTTTTATTGGGAATAGGAAATGTGATTTTTTACAATGTAATTATCCTTTTTGAAACTTAAGGTAAAGCATCTTTTAATTCTAGGTCAGGATTTCACACTGAGTTTATAGATAAACACAAAACAAATTTGTTTCAATATTTCATTCAAATAAATTACTAATATTCTAGGAGCTATTTTTATTGACACACAAAATGTGAGACCCTCACATTTTATTCATGCACATACAAGACAAGATATTGTAATATCTTCTTATCTTATAACATAGTGCTAATGAAAGGAACTCAGAAATACTGGCATCATGCACTTTATTCATAGATATTTCTTAGAAGGAACTCAAGACTAGTGGCCTAGAGTTGACTATTCCATCTGTAATAAATTGACATGGTAATTGTACAATATTATCACAACAAGAATATATTACTATGCTGACAGTTAGATAACAGCTTGTAAAGACAGGCCATACAGATGTAAGTACTCTTGTCATATTTGGTTTAGTTACTTTTGTCTTATTGGGGTGTTTTGGCGGGGGGGGGGGGGGGGGGGTGTTGCGTGAAATCTTGAACAGCATCTTAAACAGCATTTTTCACTCTATAAGCTATATTTCAGGTTTATACAAAAACAGGGAGACAAATTTATAGTTAAGGCACATGACTGGGCACTTTGTAAAGAGCCAGAATGTGCTCTGCCACTTTGATGACTGAGACAGGTGTTTGTCAAGAGGTAGGTCATTGTTTCCCTAAGAAAAAGACAGAATCATTAGCTCCCTCACTTCTAACTACCCTGCAAAGATTTGCTAATGGAGGCTAATTTCTTCAACTACTGGTTTCCAGCATTTTATATTTACAGACTCAGGTCTGTATCTGCTGTACAACAAGATCGTTGTTAAACTGGTGTTATTTTGCTTTTCTTTGGAAGCCTCAAACAGAATTGCCAATACAGACAGCCATTCTTTGAATATTCAATTAAAATCACCACAAGACTGCTGCTATGGAAGGAGATGTGAGGATGTGAAAGTAAGCTAAGGGGTAGTATAAATCATTCTAGTCCCTGGTTTGTAGCTCGTGTTGCAGCAATAGCAGTCACTGACAGAGCTCTGTTGGAAAGGGAAGACGAGTGGCAGATGCTCCATTGTAATTTTCTGCTATCAACAGAAAGCATAACAGACATCAATCCACTGGCTTAATCAGAGGTAGTAGTATGTCCAGGGAGCTACCACTTCCAAGGTGCAAGTGCAATTGCTGTCATTGTACATTTGTCCTAGAGGGCTCTTTAGGCAAGCACATGTCATAATATTTCAGGGGTCAAAAGAATCTGAGTTCATGTGACTTTAATTATTAACATATTTCCCTTTTCTTAAAATGAAGGAATGGAAGCATCATAAATCATGATGTCTAATCTCATTCATTTTCTGTTGTTTGAGAACAACATTCAGGCCTTTTGAAGCTTGTGTATTATTTGTTTCATGGAGAAAAATGACATTATAATAGCCCTCAGAACAGCTTAGAGAGAAAATTCTGTTGGTTTTGGATATTTTTATTTTAATCCAATCCAGTTTCTCTGTGTCATGAAGGAATCTGTGTTTGGTTTAGGCAGAACCATCTGAGATACCACAGTTGCTTCAAATTGTGCAGCTCATTGAGACAAAACAAAAAGTCTCTTGATAATTGATGACTGAATAAACAAAGAGGAAACTGGAGGCAGATGTGTGCTGGAAAGCTTTCTGAAATCCTAAGATGGGATGGGGAGAGTTTGATTTTAATCAGAAGCGCCACAGTTCTCTCTTTCCCTAAACATTTCCTACTTTACAATATTTTATTCTTAATCTTTGTTGGGGGAGATTGTCACTGATGTTTAATTTTAAGTGAATTTCCAGTAGTAAATCTAGAAAGGTTTTAGGCTAGCAGCTGTGCAGCCTCAAGCCCTCTCTCTGAAAAACAGGCTCTGAAGATGGAACAGCATAAATCCCTATAACACTGTCCTGCCAGAAAGCTTCTCCCCGACATAGAAAGATCATGTGCAAGAATTGCTAAACTACAAGCACCTTTGTCCATCTGTTTTTTATATTCTTGCTGAAGCTGCCTCAAAGAGTAACAAGATGTGCTGCAGGATCTTATATTATGGACACATTTAACTCCTTCAGTAGGAGCTACATGAGAAGCACAGGTTCACATCCACAGGGCGTATCCTTCAGCTCCTGTCTTTATTTCTTCTGCCACCATACTTGATTCTCTTCTAATTGAAAACTTGCTTGTCTTTGACAACAAATATGCATCTAAGCTGGCTGGAAGAAGAATCTCTTCTGAAAGATTTGATGAAAATTGTCTTCCAGAAATTTGATCCTGTAATTATGCTTCAGTAAAAGATTAAAACTTTTCACTCAAATTAAATATTTTTTAGTGGAAAACCTTCAACCAGTAGCTTTACATTCGGTCAGTCACAGTCATTGAAAGTCTGTACACTTCAGTCTTTTATGTGAAATGTGCATCACCATCTTTCACTCATTTACTCCAGCATATGAAAGGACTCCCTACTGACCTCTGAAGAACGTCAGCTTGGTTGAATAACCTTAGATGCAGAGGAAAATAGGATCATGAAACAGACACACTAAGGCTCACCTGAGGAATTCCTACAGCATCTCCAAATCCAACAACAGAAAAAATCCCTGTAGCCAAAAGTCCAGTTTTCTACCATGTCTCTTGATTGAGCTTATTCACATAGAGACAATAAGTAAGACAGCTACCAAAATGCAGCAGCCCTGCTTTGTGGTAGTAACTTATCTGACATAAGTAAGACAGAATTGGGTTAACACAGGGACATGAATGACATAACAGGAGTGCTGGAGCTGATGTAGAAAGTGCCCATGCCTACTGCAGATCAGTGCTATTGAGTGGCTTGTCAAAGTGTCCAGCTGATAGAGGAGCTTTCTATTGGACAAGATATAAAATTTAGCTCTTAACACTCTTTGCTCACTCATGATCTTGTGGCACCTCTTTTTGTAACAGCAGTTATTGCAGCACTCTAAAAAAAAGGACTTCTTCAGTTGTAAAATATGTAAACTCAGTCTTTTATTCCCTCTAATTGTTGGTGTGATGTGTAGCAACACATTGCTCTAAATTGGATTTAATTGGGCAAGGAACAAGAATGAAGGAGGGGTTTAGTCATCCTCCTTCCATTTCAGGTTGGCCAATGCAACACCTGCTCCCATGTCCCAAGCTGCTAATGCACAGTTCTCAGCTAGCCTTTGACTGTTATAAAAAACCAAAGCAAACAAAACAAAACAAAAAGCTGGTTTTAATCAAGTTTCCCAAAGCCAGGCCATCCAAATGAGTGCATCTGCCTTGGTAGAACAGTTTTTTGTCTCTATTTAACTTGTCTTCATAAAGCCACCCTAAAGTGTTGGCTGGTATGTAATGCAAGGCTTTGCAGCAAGTTATTTGCAATTTCTCCTAGGCAAAACATCACAGCAATTTGTGTCTGAGTCTCAGAGTGCCTGAGAAGCATAAGTGTCAGTTCAAAGGGGGAATTCAAACATGAATCCATTAAAAAAGTAGCAACACAGGGAATTGGCAGGCTCTGTCTTCTATAGTTATTAAGTATTGAAATACTCACTCCAGTCCCAGTGGGGCTTTGAAATCATATGGTTAAACTTATCAGCCAGTTGGGAAAAGAATATGAAGAAACTAATGACAAACAGTCTGCGTTGACTTGAAGACTCTCACCACTGCATCTGATTTTACTCACAAGCACCTGATCAACTGTTAAACCACAGAGAGCTACTGTAAAACTAGTTTAATTTATGAAAAAAATGAAGAAGAAAAAAAAGCATCTTTTAAATCACAGCATAATCTGCTGCAACAAAAATCCCACACTACTGAAGAAGCCTTCATACACTGTGGTCTCTGAACCAGGAGTCTCCATAAAAGCAGCGAAATTCAAGAGCAGTGTGTGAAGCACAGGCTAGATTCTCCTTCTCCCTCATCCTAGCTTCATGTCATAGTCATTACACTATAAAGCCATTTCACTCTTGCACACACACAACAAACACTGAATTGTTTTTTGCATGGAAAGGCTGTTCCTGTTCAGCACATCTAATGCTGCAGGCAAGGAGTTCTGAAGGGAGCAACAAGTTGTAGAAGAAGCATTCACCCTGGCAGATAGTGAAATTTAATCTGCTTTCCCCCATTTTATGGATAACCCAAGTAAATGGTAAACTGCTACACAAAGTCTATGCACAGTTTTATTGTTATATAAAGGAAAGGCATCTTTTTTTCTCCCAGTCCAGTTTTGTAATGGTCACCAGTAGAGGTTACAATGAGTCACACCCTGTACCTGGCACATGCTGAGAATGGTGATTGGAGCGATGGAGCGAACACAAGGACACTCCAGTAGAGTCCCCTTGTCATGTCTGGATGCAGACAGGATGGAAACATGAAAGAAGCAGTGTCTTCTGAGCTCTGCCCTATTCTGAAGTGCTATTGACCATGCTCATATCTTTCAGACACCAACTGGGTTTTAAGGTTAAAAATCAAGCAAGCAAAGCAAGAAATCTGCACCAGGAACAGTGTGGAAGCATTTCCAATGTCAAACAAAAGCTAAACAGGACTTTTGGGGGTCTTATCCTGGAATTTAAGCACAAAATCCTATTTGGAAGTCCTAAATCCCATTTTGGGAATATTTTTTGGACCTGGTCCTTAACATCTTGATTACCTATGCCATATTCTCACATTCAATAAAAAACAGAGACTGATAGGTCTTATCTGTAATATCCATGCATAGCAGCTGTAGGCTGCTTCCAATCATCAAAATTCTTTAATTATTAATAAAAGTTTTATTGTCCAGGGGTCTAAAGCTTCTCTTTTTCTGACAAAGGGCTAGAAAGATAATTTTTCTTTCTAACAGTAGGTGTTTTGAAAGCAACAACCCAACATTTAAACCAGATTTATGCATATTAAGTGCACATCCCCAGATAATTAGTACATTTTATAGCTACATACATAACATATCAAATAGCTTTTTATATTAAAGAATATCACAAGCAATGTTGTAATGCAATTCTACTTTATAGAGTTTGTTCTTATTCTAGTACAAGATGCTGCTGTACAAATTTGTTCTTATTCTAGTGCAAGATGCTGCTGTACAAACTTCATTCATGTTACTTTCTATGCTTAGGAAATATTTTCATGATAACACTTGTTGCTCTAATTACAATTTTCAGTGTTTGTTGCTTGTGAGATCTAAGGCTAATAAGCAATGTATGTGAGACTGATTGATCCCAGTACATAAAAGACATTTTTTTTTCCTAGTGCAAGACATTTCTGTCTTTGTACTTCTCAAGGACTGGCAGTAGTGAGAAATCAGTGCAAATCAGAAAATATGCACTGAAGATTTCCTATATGTATTTGCTGCTTTGTCTCTTACAGGAGATTGCCCCTGCATTCCCCAGCTACATTATCACACACTATAAAGGAGGAAGTGCAATGAATGCCGTTGGTTTATTCCCCCCAGGAGTTCCCTTTGGTAGATTATGTCAAAGTACTCCCAGCCGTCATTCTGTCAGGTCTGCTCAGATGTTTTGGAAGACAGCATGCTCTGAATGGGAATGTAACAATAGCAGGCTGATTTTTCAGCAGCCAGCACTGATAACTCTGATAAACAGTCTTCTTGAGGTAAGAAGTGACGCATATCAGAGGTTCCTGCCTTAGACGCCAAGGTTATTTGTCATGTAATTGGATATTGTTGGACAAAACCATAATTATCCCAGATTTAAAGGCATAAGGCCATCTAGTTGATAATATGTGGTTAAAGATAATAATTTGCTGCTGAACCCACTTTAATCTTTCCTATTCATTTACTTTTAAGAGATGTGACCTAACTAGGTCTTACTTAAACAAAGCTGTGACTTACTGGCTTCATGATTATTGTTAAATTATAGACCTGCCACTCTTGGAATTTCATTGCTACAGTAGGGCAAAACTTGGACTCTCCCAATTCAGAAGACCAGGAGGTTATCAGTTGACAAAAATGAGGAAAATGCACATCCCCCAGCAGATGTGGAGGTCTAATTCTAGCTCCAGCCAGCAGAGAGCATCTGTACTGAATATCAGCTACTGTTACAAGGTTCTGCTTACACACTGGCCTATTTCACCCCACAAGTGAATCAATCAATCAATCAATAAATATTCCAGCTGACATATAGGTGGGGTCCATCATTAACTGTGCCTGAATTTGCCACTTTCGGCTGGTTCTGGGAAACTTCAGAAGGCCTAGGCAGTTTGCTGCTCCTGTTTTTACCTACCTTTTGTCCCTGCATCTGCTCTCTGACTGCTCAGATCACCCTTAGCTAAATTGTGTTAGAACTGGGTCCTGGCAGTATTGATAGTCCCCTCGAAACTGTAGTGGGAGTTTTTATCACATTGCCCATTGGCTGACCCAGGAGATTCTAGGAAGTAGCTGGCTTGGCTGCCCAGTGTGTTGAGGCAATTAGTCATCTCATGGGCCATCTCCTGCTTCCAGGAAGTCAGAGACTATCACATCACAACAGGTTTTAGCTCCTGCCCCCAGGGAAATAAACACATGAAAGCTCACGAAGTTATACCAAACAAAGTAATTCCTCTGGCTTGGGCCAGCTGCCGATCCCAGCAGCCTTCTCCCTCTCACCTCCTGGCACCAGAAAATTTATATATACCTCTTTCCCTTCAATGCTTTGCTCAATCATGTGATAGGAAGTCAGATTCCCTACTGTGCTTGCTGACTCTTTCATATGCTAATGCACACTTTTGCATTTCTCATTATAAACATCCACAAACTATCCACATAAACATTCTAAAAACCTAATTGTGTACAAACCCTACAAACCCTATGTGCTACCTTTAAAGACAGACTTTTTGCTTGAACAGCATCTTGCTTGCTCATTCGCTTTTTCATATTCCTTGCATGGCAACCATACGTTACGACACTTTATTCCATAAAGGCTGCACAAATAAATGAGGGTTTGGCTTGCCTCCAGATATTTTGCCATTGTTAACAGGAATATCTGTTTTTAGATGCTTTCCCGTTTTTCCGTAAAGGTAGCCTTATCTTCTTGATCCATCAGTAACAGTTCGTTACTGATGTGGAACTCAGGCTCTTTGAGGTAGCCTTTCCTGTAATTACTGTTTCTGTCATTAACTGTCCCCTGAAACTTGGGCTATCTAAATGGGATTCAGTGTAATTCCTCAGGCTTATACAGGAAAAAAAAAACCAAACCTCTAGCTGAGTTCTTTGGAGTAATTTAATTTTGTTTTCTTATCATTATGGGATAGCTGTTAATGTTTGTAAGCTCTTTTCCCATCACAGGGTGCTTATGGAAATAGGTAACCCCGGATAAAGCTCTAGATTGGTTTTGGTGAGTGGAGTGGGGAAAAGTGTGTAAGAAACTGGTACTGAGCCAAAATATCAAGACTCTCATAGTTCATAGGCTTGTTTGGTCATGTTGTATGCATAGCTCCAACATATTTTCATGCATATTTTTCCATGCATAGATGCAGCATATTAAATAAATTTCCAAAAGAAATTGTGGAGCTTTATAATAAAAAGTGTCCTAGTTCTAAAGCCTTTGCCTATATTCTCTTACTCCCTTTAATTACTGCTTAAGAAGGAATTTCATCTTGGAAAAAGAAAGAAGGCAGGGGTAATAGAAAGGCATTGGAAGAAGTGGTTGAAGGCTTCCTCTGCTCTAAGCCAGGAATTTATATTGCACAATACTGAGAATGGCAAATTCTCTCCGCAGATAGCACATAGCGCTGTCAGGCAAGCAGCATGCTCTCTCCTTAACTCTTTTGTACCTTTATATGTGCACAGTAACATTGTCACATATGAGGCTTCCTGACAGTCAGCAGAAAGACACAGGCATTTTGAGAGCTCTTTTCAGCTCACGGTATAGCAATGGAGATACCTGACATGAATCAAATGGTCTATTTCTGTTTCTTCCAAGAGGTCCCTTCTCTGTGAGGAGCAATAGTAATAAGAGAGGGTAATATGACTTTGAGAAGGCTTACATGTATGAAGATGTCCAAGACACTTAGCACCTGTCTGCTCAAAACCTTCTGATGCCTTTCTACTAAGAAATCATGTTTCAAACCAGCCAGATCTGATTAAGGGAATTTAAAAACACTTGGTTGCAGTTAGTGTCCAGTCTTTAAAAAAAACCACAGGTAAGTCAGACAGAGACATAGAGAGGACCTTGCACATTGCCTGATATTTATAGTTTTAATTCTCAGTGTTCCACATGTAAATATGTGGGAGTTGGTGTGTTTGCCTTGTCTTTCTACATAGAATCGTAGAATTGTTATGGTTGGAAGGAACCCCAAGGATCATCTAGTTCCAATAATCCAGTTCCACAACCCCCGCCATGGGCAGGGACACCTCACACTAGACCAAGTTGCTCAGAGTCACATTCAGCCTAGCCTTAAAAACCTCCATGGATGGGGCTTCTACCACCTCTGTGGGCAATCTACTCCCATGTCTCACCACCCTCATGGTGATGAATTTCTTTCTAACATCTGTATGTTAAAGTAATTTTACATGGTATCAGGCCAAAAAATCAGTAAATTGGACATGCTTCATGAATGCAGATAATATTCCATGGCATGGGAGGAATTAGTCCAGCCAAGACACATGACGCATGCTGGAACGTGTCCAGAGAAGGGCCACGAGGATGGTCAGAGTGCTGGAGCACCTCTCCTACGGAGACAGACTGAGAGAGTTGAGGCTATTCAGTCTGGAGAGGAGAAAGCTCTGAGGGGACCTTATTGTGGCCTTCCAGTATCTGAAGGGGGTCTAGAAGAAAGCTAGTGAGGGACTTTTTAGGGTGTCTGGTAGTTATAGGACTAGGGGGAATGGAGCAAAAGTAGAGGAGGGTAGACTTAGATTAGGTGTTAGAAAGTTCTTCACCATAAGGGTGGCGAAACACTGGAACAGGTTGCCCAGGGAGGTGGCAGAAGGAGGTTTTTAAGGCCAGGCTGGATGCCCAGGCTCTGGGCAACCTGATCTAGTGTGAGGTGTCCCTGCCCAAGTCGGGGTGGGGGGGGGTGGAACTAGATGATCCTTGAGGTCCCTTCCAGCCCTGACAATTCTGTGATTCTGTGAAAATTGGTTCTTTAAGGGACAATGACACCTTTTCCTCAAATATTATATATTTTCCATCATAACTCAAAACCTCAGGCTATGATTTTATGATACCAATGTGCAAAACACTAAAAAGATAACCTTCTTGGATGGCACTCATTCATTAGTTCCTGAAAATCAATTCATTTTGGATGTTTCTAACTGGATTGCTTGGTATCAGGACACCCAAATCAGCAGTCCTCTTGAAACCCTGCTGCTTCTAGGCTTTACAATTTACTGATTTATAATGAAAAGGTATTTAACACATTCAGATGCTTCTTAGCTTAGCACTAAATTCTTAGCAAAACTTTAACAACAAAATGGAACAAGTATCTTTTGTAATGCGGAAAGTAGCAGTGGAAGAAATGTGTGGAAATTGCTTACCGATATTCAGTGGCAAGATTCCAAATTCTATTACTGCCCATCAATTCTGCTCAGGAACAAGACAACATTACCTTCAGGCATGAAAGGAAGATCTTCCTACCTGAGGCCACATGCTTCTGGAGCAGCAAAATGACACAGAAGAATTTCTGTCTCACGTTGAAAAGGTTTTAAGTGCTAGCTCCTCTCAGAAATGCACATCCCTTCACCTCTGATGCAGAGCAAACTTGCTTGCCTCAACATCAGCAGTACTTGTTTGATATTTAAGAAGGAAGGCAAGGATCTGTGCAGCTGATTTCAGTGTTGCAGCACACAGTGCTAGCAATAGGCTAGACATGTCAATTGTTGAGCATGTCTCACTTCCAGAGCATCTCAGTTTCCAGCCAGGCCCACAGGTTTGCCTAGCGTGGACCAGGCTGCAAGTTTTCATAATAGAATAATAGAATAAACCAGGTTGGAAGAGACCTTCAAGATCATTGCATCCAACCTATCATCCAACCCACCTAATCAACTAAACCATGCAAACAAGCACCCTATCAAGTCTCCTCCTGAACACCTCCAGTGATGGTGACTCCACCACCTCCCTGGGCAGCCCATTCCAACAGGCAATCACTCTCTCTGTGTAAAACTTCCTCCTAACCTCCAGCCTAAACCTCCCCTGGCACAGCCTGAGACTGTGTCCTCTTGGTCTGGTGCTGGTTGCCTGGGAGAAGAGACCAACCCCCTCCTGGCTACAACCTCCCTTCAGGTAGTTGTAGAGAGCAATAAGGTCACCCCTGAGTCTCCTCTTCTCCAGCCTAAGCAACCCCAGCTCCCTCAGTCTCTCCTCATAGGGCTTGTCTTCCAACCCCTCACCAACTTTGTTGCCCTTCTCTGGACATGTTCCAGCAAGTCAACATCCTTCCTAAACGGAGGTGCCAGAACTGGACACAGTACTCAAGGTGTGGCCTAACCAGTGTGGTGTACAGAGGCAGAATGACCTCCCTGCTCCTGCTGGCCACACTGTTCCTGATGCAGTGTGGGCTGTGGCTGCCAGCTGTAAGCATTCAGTTAGTCCATAAAAGATGAAATCTGTAAGCACTCTTCCCTGTGTTAAATTAAGGGAAATAACTTGACCCAAACAATGTAGGGGATAAAGTAACTAAGGCCTTTGTGACTTGTGGCTATGAAAGCTGATGTTTAGAACAGATCCTTAACCCACTTTTCTGACCAGAATTGATCTTTAGCCCACTTTTCTGGCCAAAATATTGCTTTGGCAAATTTTCTATATAACATAGTCAAGCTACATACAATCCTTTTCAGTAGTGTTCACACTTCAGCTGTGGGTGAACAACCAAGCTTATAGCTATTACCATAGTTTGCAACTGTCCCCTGACCAAATGACTCGGGTTTTACTACCAAGACAATAAATAATATTTGGTATCATAAATAGTAAAAGAGAAAAGAAAAAAACATGTTCAAATGTGAATGGACAAAAAAAATATTTTAAATACTTCTTCAGAATAAAAACAACTTCAGATGTGAGGCACTTTTTATCAATCATAAGTGGACAATAAGATAGGTCAAGGTCAGGTTGGATGGTGCTCTGAACAACCTTATCTAGTTAAAGGTGTTCCTGCTCACTGCAGGGGGGTTGGACTTTAGGACGACCTTTAAAGGTCCTTTCAAACCCAAAATGTTCTATGATTCTATGATAGCTGGACATGTAACACCTGTTGAGCACTGCACCTGCTGTGGATATCAGGGGGAGTTTCAACTACTTCATCCCTGCCCACAACTGCTAAGGGGAAGGCTGCTCACACGTCCTGCAAACCAAGACAATCAGGCCTGGAGGTTAGTTGAGGAGACAGCATTTTGCAAGGTCATGCAGGGTTGCCAGCGCTACCTGACATGACTCATAGGCATTGCAAAGTGATGAACTCCTACTCAACTCCCTGAAGAAAACACTACCATTCCTGAACCTGGCTAACATTTCAACATTTGTTATTTGCACTGCCTTGCCAACTGCCTTTGAACTCCACGGGTGCCCAGATAATTATACATCTTGATAGTCCAGAATAACTACGTTTGAGATAGAGCCTTAAAAAATACATCTAAGTACCTAAGAAGAAGTATATGGCTTCTTTTACTGCAGTATGCTAAAGGTTCCTTATTCCTAACATTTATTTTTGCTTTACTCCTTGGAAGAAAAGTAACACTTCCCATATTAGCCATGAGAAAACAGTTACATTTGTAAAGTTTGGTATCCATAAGATGGCCCAAGTCACTTAATTCTGGTTTCCTTATCAACTACCACAGTGCTTTTACAGCTTACATCTTTTGACTTCTAGAGAAATCAGGTGAAGAGGGAAGGGAGAAGTAGGCTCCATCTCTCATCCCAGCCTGAGTTGTCTCACATCACCAATCCTGGAACCAGGAGGAACTCCTGAGTTTAGGCAGTTTAGATACAGCTGACATGATTAAAACAGATTTTGTAGTATGATACAGGCAATGTCATAGACCAGGGAGCTGAATTTGTATCTGCCCAGAAAAGAAGACTATATGTAATGCGTGACAGAATTTTTGGATACTCTTGAGCTGACATCTGTAGAGATGCAAGGTCATTACAAAAGCCCAGCTCATTTTCCTTTATTTTTCCTTAAGGACTGTATAAGGGAAAGGGGAAGGGTGAGAATGTAATGGATACAGCAAAATTCCATAAATAAGAGCAGATATTGTGGAAACAAGAATGTTTTGGTTACTGTCTTAATTATGAATTTTGACTGTCTTAACTTATGAACTTTGGGGAGGGACTTCTCAGGATGTCAGGTAGTGATAGGACTAGGGGGAATGGAATGAAGCTGGAGGTGGGGAGATCCAGGCTGGATGTGAGGAGGAGGTTCTTCACCATGAGAGTGGTGAAGCCCTGGAATGGGTTGTCCAGGGAGGTGGTTGAGGCCCCGTTCCCTGGAGGTGTTTAAGACCAGGCTGGACGAGGCTCTGTCCAGCCTGATCTAGTGTGGGGTGTCCCTGCCCATGGCAGGGGGATTGGAACTAGCTGATCCTTGTGGCTTCTTCCAACCCTGACTGATACTATGATATTATGATAATTCATACATCCACTACCATTGCTGTTTTCTTGAGCTTTCAAATCTGAATTTGCAAAATCTATACTTTCCAGGCAATACCACTGATATAAACAAGGAATAAGCAAATATCAGAAGTTTTATGAGTCCATTGTATTTATCAAATAAAATTTAAAATTCTGAATGTTTGTTTCATTTTATTTTAACATCTTGGAATTCAGACACAAAACCTAAGAGATTATAATTCTCTCGTGAGATTCTTCTCCCTGGAAACAACTGAAGAGTGGCACCTTCTGCACTGTTCTCATCCTTCCACTTCTGATCTGAGCAGAAAATGAGAGGCAGAGATGATTCCAGCACCTATTTATTTAGAAAGCAACGGAGCATCTTGAACCTCAAAACTAAAAGAAGGAAAGTTTATTTGTCTGGATTTCTATCAAAGATGTGATGAATTCTACTGAACAGTAGTTGTTAAAATTTCAGGTGTTTGGTCTGTGCCAAATGTTACTCCACTATGCATTATTGCAATTTAGGGTGCAAGCAGCTTATCCAAGTATCAGCACAAAACGTGGCTGGTTAACTTATTCAGTTGTTTTCCCAAGGTTCCTCTTTGAGTCAAAGGGAAGACACAGGCTCTGTGACATGGTGATTCAGAGTAGAGGTTAATTTGGGTGGTTTGAAATGTAGCCTTGATGACTGTCTCATTCTCTGTTTAGGTTAGTGGACAAGCTGGATACCTAAAGTAGGTGTTGTAAAAGTCTCCCTGGCTCTTACACTGACCTTTGTATGATAATTGGGACCTATCTGTATAACACCTAGTAACACAAGGCTGCAACCACACAGACATCTGTTAACAAATTGATCCAATCCAGAATGATTTGTACTCCCACATACACATTGAGTTATATTGGCATTTAGTAATAAAGGAAAAAAAGTTATTAGGAAAGTTATATTTGGATTTATGCTGCAGGCAAATGACAAAAATAACCTAAAAATGTTGTGTGCATTAAATGAAATTTCCACTTGCCTTTAATTCTTAAATATGTAATCTATGAGGTTAGTATTTTTCATCTTAACCTAGACCAACTATTGCCTCCAACCAACTTCCTCCTTTCATTAACTTTTTAATAAGGTAATTAACCACAGTAAATATCTAGCAGTCACTGAACGTATATAGTTCTCTTTTACCGCTCATTCTCTCCTGTTTATCTCTCCATAATCTAACATTACTTCAACAGGGAAATTTCTGCCAGTTCCTCTTACCACTGTATATCACATCCCATTGGTCCCTGCCACAGGAAAGGGCATTAACTGCAGAGATGCTAAGGCTGATTTTCTACTACTGTGAGTTAAAAGATATTTGAATGCTACAGAGATGTTATCAGGTCTTCCTCCCTCTTCTGTGCTACATACAAGACACATGCAAGTCACTGAGCTCTTTACCTAAATGCATTCCCATTCTTGCATTCATAATGCCCAGTGCTTGCACTTGCTTCCACACACTTATAGACAGAGAATGTTGCTGGTTGATGGTAGGCTGAACATGAGCCTGCAGTGTGCCTAGGCAGCCAAGAGGGCCAATGGCATCAGGAACAGTATGGCCAGCAGGAGCAGGGAGGTCATTCTGCCCCTGTACACTGCACTGGTTAGGCTGCACCTCGAGTACTGTGTCCAGTTCTGGGCCCTTCAGTTTAGGAAGGATGTTGACATGCTTGAACGAGTCCAGAGAAGGGCAACAAAGTTAGTGAGGGGCTTGGAACACAAGCCCTATGAGGAGAGGCTGAGGGAGCTGGGGTTGCTTAGGCTGGAGAAGAGGAGACTCAGGGGTGACCTTATTGCTCTCTACAACTACCTGAAGGGAGGTTGTAGACAGGCAGAGGTTGGTCTCTTCTCCCAGACAACCAGCGCCAGACCAAGAGGACACAGTCTCAGGCTGCACCAGGGGAGGTTTAGGCTGGAGATTAGGAGGAAGTTTTACATGGAGGGAGTGATTGCCCATTGGAATGGGCTGCCTGGGGAGGTGGTGGAGTCACCATCACTGGAGGTGTTCAGGAGGAGACTTGATAGGGTGCTTGTTTGCATGGTTTAGTTGATTAAGTGGTGTTGGATGATAGGTTGGACACGATGATCTTGAAGGTCTCTTCCAACCTGGTCTATTCTATTCTATTCTATTCTATTCTATTCTATTCTATTCTATTCATAAAAACACCTATAGCAAGCTGGAGGGGTTTTTTTTCCAGTGGAGTAGTTTGGCCTGAGAGAAGGCAATGTTAGAACTCTTTTCTAAAACTATGATTTTCTTTCCCCTATTTATTCATTATTTATCTTTTCTGCGAGGGAATGTTGCTTCTCGTTTCTCATTTTGTTAAGAAAACAACCAGCATTACATCCTGACCTTTCCTAGTAATTTTCCTTTGCTGTTGTCTTGCTAATTTATTTTAACTTGAATATTATAACATGCTTATTCAATGTTATTCAAATACCAAGTTAGATGTTATTCAAATATCTGGTTATAGGATCTCTTATTCTAATGCTATATTTTGAAGTTATCTCAACACAACACTCAGTACATCAAAAGGAAAAAAGAAGTATTTTCTCATAAGTCATTTACTGCAAACTTTTAAATTCTGCCTGATGGATACTTGGTTTTAACTTCCAGTTGCTAGTAAAAGCAAAGTCTGATACTTCAATAAAACAAATTTAACTTGCTACTGTTAACCTGGGCTTTATTATGTTCGCAATTGTATTCTGAACTTTAAAAAGAAAAGAGTCCTAGATCAGCCTGCACTTCTGTTTATGCTGTGACTCGAAAAGAAAGTTTATGTTCATTCAAAACTGAGACTTAAATAGGTATTTCTTATTGGACAGATGTGATGGCAGCATTAGAAATCTGAGATTTAGCCATTAAAACAATAGCCAGTGTAGATGGCACACATCAGCAAATGACATGCAGCTTACTCTGCAGTTTGTTGGCATAGGAAGTTTAGTGGTTTTATAGGGTGAGAGTCCAACTTATGATTGATTTTTTTTTTCCATACTGTCACAAAATCTGATAAAAGTTACATCACTTCCTTGCGTGCTAGCCTCACTAAACTGTTCCCTGTGCTGAAGTTGGAAATACTGGAGGATTTCTTTCCCTCTCTGAAAAGCCAAAGTTAATGGTGGCTGAAACCACTTTCACCTGCTATTACTTGAATATTGGTATTACACTTTCAAAGTTACAGCAAAAACTATGCAATGGGTTTCACTGAAGAGCATAAGAAACTCCTGATAAAAATAACAGAAACCATTTTACTTAATTAGTATACATGTATTATTCCATTAAACACAAGATAGCATTAGCAAGAAGATGGACAGGGCCATTAATTGGACATTTTTTTATCTCTCATTTTGGGACACTGTAACATCTCCAGTTTTCAAAGCACTCCAGAGCATGAAGAAAGATGAATGGAAAGTAAATACCGAACTGGGGAGTGCAGTTGTCCCTATAATTTCAGTGCTCCCTTCAGTACCGAAATTTTCTTTCCTTGGCTGATGGAGACACATAACAAGCTCCTTCTCTGGGTGTGATCAGAACTGTGCAGACTTCAAAAAAATGGTGATACTTTGCCAAGCTCATGCTTACAGAGAGAAGATAGTGTCTGTCATTCTAAGGATCTGAGCTGAGTTTCTCAATTAAGCGTCTTCAGACAGCTACTGTGGGTGGCAGTTTGTGGGAGCAATCAGTTATGTTTAGCTCTCTCATCCCCCAAAAGGTGGCTGAAAATGGTTTTGTTGTTGTTTCTAGAGCACCTCTGTCAGTAGGAGGCAAGATAAAGACAGTAACCCTAAAGTCTGAAAATTGTGAGATTAACTAATCAGTGATGTCTTGTATTTGATTTGGCATATGATATTGCACTCCTCAGAAAAACAGATCAAGCACAGGCAAATATAGTCACTAGTACTGGAGAAACAGTGACAAGGAGGAAGAAATTTTGTCCTGACTATGCCACCTGAAAACTTCAGAAATCACATTGTTCCTGATGGAAACATATTTTTATGAACAACAATACTAAGGCCAAAGCTCACATTTTGATCTGTGGCTAAGGTCTGGGGGGAAATCTGCATACAGTACAGTATTTGCATGACCAGTTAATCAAAATAACCTGAGTACTTTTCTCATTTACTAAGCCTTTTATCAATTATGCAGTTTGGGCATTTTTTTTGTAATGTACCTTATAATTACCATGTATCTCAATGAGTATTTCTACCACAGAAGCTGTGCAGAGCCCTGCAAAATATATATCGTAACAGATATCTTAGGAAACACTGGAAAACATTTATAGTTTTACATATGGTCAGGATCTCTTGGAAAGCATTCAACAGCTGGAACTGCATGACTGAAACCAGCCTGCCCAAATACATCTGAGAGAAACAGTTTTTCCAAAAAGCCTTCCCTCCATCTGCAGATCTAGTGGATGCCTTTAACCCGTTATAGAGAGCTTTTCCTCCTAGACTATCTACTTAGAGGTTTTTTATTTCTGCAGCATCACCACTAGCATGACTACTTTTTGAGGGGAAGCTGCAATGAAGAATCAGCATGTGTTTGTGTCATTATCAATGGGGTTTGGATGGCATGGTAATAACATGTCAGCACAGGGGTGAAAGCAGAGCTCCAGAGCTGCTGATTCTGGTGGAGCTATATTTACACAAATGCATTTGTGAGAAATGCAGGGAGCTTGATTACAGTAAATATGGGCTGATTTTGCAGTCATGAGAAACTGGGTCAGAGGGAGCTTAGTTTACCATTAGGATATTTGTGCATCTGTTAGACCTTTCCCACGACTTCCCAGCTGTATCTCCTGTCCATCCCTGCCACAAACTGCTCACTGATGTCATGCAAGATGCAAGGAGGGAAATGAAGCTGTAGAACTTCTGTGAGAGGGCAAATAACCTCATCTTTGGTGTGTGCACATCACAAGAAAGCTGTTGTGCAGACAGAAAAAAGACAAAGTGTGGTTACAGCATAAGCATGAATGTAGAAATGATACCCAAGTACCATAAATATTTCATCTCAAATACACGTCTGTATTGGTTCTAATATAATTCAGTGGCCTAGGTATTCACTCAGACCAAAGTATCAAGATTATTTAGTCACTGCTAGTATTAGGATGTACACAGAATCAGGCACAATCTGGTTCAGTAATATTCCTTTACTGTCACATTCCAAATAGGAATAAATTTGCACAAGGCCTATCCCTAACCTATGCCATCCTACTGCTCATCATAAGGTCTAAATGAGATTACACACAGACATGAGTTCACCATTAATTCTTAAAGTAAAAAAAGACAAAAACTGAAGAATTATGAGTGGATATTCTACAATATTAATATGTGCAGACATCATATATCTAACAAGTTAAAAAAGTTAAGAAATATGTATTATTTTAAATGGTGCTTCTTTTACTAGCCAACTATTATTTCCTTTCCATGTGGAAAGCTGAAAGCAAAAACTAAATTATCGTATTTTGTGATACCTGCTTTACAAATGAAGGAGTAAGCCCCCTATTATTCCCCTATTTTTATTGCTATATTGATGTCCCATGTATTCTTACTGTACTACTCTTTCTTTGACAAAAATTTAAACCAGATGTCGCTTAATGCATATTTTTCAGCTACTCATTTTATTTTTATAATTTCAAAAGACTGGAAAAGACAAAATCACAGTTGCAAGTCTTTTCCAAATGCCACACAAGGGCCACAAGGATGATCAGAGGGCTGGAGCACCTCTCCTGTGAGGACAGACTGAAGGAGTTGGGGCTGTTCAGTCTGCAGAAGAGAAGGCTCCGAGGTGACCTAATTGTGGCCTTCCAGTATCTGAAAGGGGCCTACAGGAAGGCTGGGGAAGGACTTCTCAGGATCTCAGGTAGTGATAGGACTAGGGGGAATGGAGTGAAGCTGGAGGTGGGGAGATTCAGGCTGGATGTGAGGAGGAGGTTCTTCACCATGAGAGTGGTGAAGCACTGGAATGGGTTGTCCAGGGAGGTGGTCGAGGCCCCGTCCCTGGAGGTGCTTAAGCCCAGGCTGGATGAGGCTCTGGCCAGCCTGATCTAGTGTGAGGTGTCCCTGCCCATGGCAGTGGGGTTGGAACTAGATGATCCTTGTGGTCCCTTCCAACCCTGAATGATACTGTGATACTATGATACTATGATACTATGATACCATAGGCTATACAGCCACTAATACTCTCTCTCATTAAAAGGTAACAGGTGAAAGAAACATTTCAAATGTGACACATCTTTCGTCTCTCAGACTGCTGCCGTAATTTTAGCTACTTATGTCCCAACAGATGAATTACATATGCACGTGCCCAACCAGCAGAAGTCTGTCTGAATTAATTGAAACCATCCAGTTACTTAGTATAGTTCTCTGTGTAAGGGACATGCATCTCTCTCTCAAAAGAAAAAAAAAAAAAAAAAAAAAGAGGTTAGTCTCTTTTTCTACTGTCTTTTTTCACTTGCTAACAAATAAGAATCCTGCAGGATGTAGCAGTTATTCTTGCCATAGGGTTATTACACAAAAATGATGACTAGCATTTCCCATGTCTCATATAATAGGTTATTATTTTCTGTCCACCTGGCTTCTACCTACATTTTCAATCAGATGCAGTGTTATGGAATTAGAATCAGAATTGCTTTGGTTGGACAAGACCATTCTTAACCTCCTGCTCCATTACTGCAGTACATTACTAAGACTCTGTTGCAAAATTGTTGCAATGATCACTGCTTAACAGCTTCTTTTGGGATGGCAATGTGTTTTTCTTAGATCTTTTGACTTCATCTTGTCTCAGGTAAATCTCACTTGCATGTAAGAACCGAGGGAGGAAATAAACTAATAGAGTAGATCGGATACATTATGCAACATAGGTTAACACAGTGCTGGCAGTTCCCTTCTTCTTCAGCTTATTTTTTTTCTTTTTAGGGTTTATTAAGGTGAGATGAGTCTATTATCTATTATTTCCTTTAAAGCCACATAGAATTTCACTGTGTACTATGGGAGATTTTAAGCATTAGACTCAGTATGCTGAACTTTTAAGTTTTCAAAAGCGAGCAATGGAAAAATTACACAACCTTGCTGTTTCCAATTAGTGATGGACTTCTGTTTATTCCTTTGCCACAAGCATTTTTTCTTAGTTAATAGTACAAATTGTTAATCACAAAAGTGCGCTATCTCACATGTGTCAAGTATGAAAAAGGAATTGGTTCCTTGCCCTAAAGAACTCAAGCAAGTCTCACTTTGTTTCCAGAACCATTTTCCATCTGACTGAATGACAACAACAGAAAGATTACTGTGAACCCATACAACACTACTGTCCATCTTCAATGTCTCCCAGTAGGGAAGATTCTCAAGAAGCGATGTTACATGCAGCCCAGGCAATAACAAATAGTGCTTCCTACTATTTCCTCAGAAATTCATTTCATTACTCCTGACAGTGAGATGGTAGCAGATTAAAAAAATCTCCTACTATATATATACCACAAATAAACATAAAATTATTCATATTTAATATATTATTGGGGATGATAGAGATAACTCAGCGTAATTGTCCTTATTAGCAAGAATAAAAAATGATAGACATCTGAAATGAGACAAATGTGTGGCAAAGAATATTATACTAAGATTTGTAAAGCAATGAAAGAAACCTTCCAGGGGTCATTAGAAAAATTCTTGCAAGCTCTGCATAACTCTGCCAGTTTATGTTTTTCTTGTCACAAGCTTCCTAGGCACTCTGTTCCCTGGTCCCTTCTAAAAGTTACTCATTCGTATTTTCTTTTTCTCTGTCGATACTTTTAGGCTGCCCTGAAAACGTGCAGAATCAGGTGTTTGGTGTTCCACTTTATGTGTAAGGACTGTGCCCCAGTATTAATACTCTTCTCTTTTATCATTAAGTTACATCACACCCCTGAAGCCCTCTAAAAGCTTGATTCCAGGCATGGTGTCATCACTTCATTCTGACCCTAGGCAACAGCCTAGCCTATAGTCTCTGCATGAATCTGAGTCTGCTAGGACAGAGGCAATGGTATACTTCTTGTATGTGACTAGTGATTTCAGACAGTCCCACTAATAAGTGCCATCTAAAGGTGCATGCCTGTATACTTTCTAAAACTCAGCTTCTGCTAGTTTTTGAAAATGGTCTCTACATTTGCAGTACTGAATGTTTCTAATCACTTAAAAAATTAGGCAGTCTTTTTCCAGTTTGTTTGGGGGTTTGGGGAATGTTTTAATCAGGTACTGTATAGATAGGCAATATCAAAGTCTTTTCAGGTGTTCAGGTGTCTGCTTGGGAATATACTCTTATTAAGTTGTGAGACAATGCAGTGGTGAGGATTAGCTGAAATAATAAAATTTCCAGTAGTAATGAATCTGCCACTCCAGTAATGTATGAGCCTTCTTTTCCAAACATTGGCTATCAGATTGAAGTGGGAGGAATAACAGAATCTAACTTCTCCTTCTGGTAACACAGAAAGGCAAAGATGCCTGTAGTCTAAGGAAGCTGTTAGCAAAGTTGCAGGCTGGAGGTCCCAATATCATTTACAATACTGGCAAGCAGGAGGTAATTTCTGGGGAATGAAGTTTGTGGAAGGAAGTAAAAGGAAAAGACTGGGGGCTGGAGGGGGAAAATCAAGGATCTTTCTTCACTAATCTTTTCTTACAGCTTTTGTGTGCCTGGACTGATTTGTTGTGGGAGAGCTGCTGGAGACAGTATATTTGGCACAGGACAGGGTAGCTCAAAGCCAAAATGATGGTGCTATTGCCAGTTTAAACCATGGTTTGTTGTTCGGTTGGTTGGTTGGCTTGTTTTGTTTTTTCTTTTCTTCACTTTCCCCTTCCCTCCTTTTTCTTTGAAGGAAGGCAAAGCAAAAAGGGGAAGAAAGAGACTTGCAATTAAAACCAGAGCAGTGGATTAACAACAGCCCGGCAGGCTTCAGTAGACTGAAAAGATACACGAGGCACTTCCTCTACCATCTGGCATGCAATTCTGCTGTTGCTGCTGCGCTTAGTACATAACTTTGGAGTGAATAAGCAAACAAGTAAAACTTTTTAAGAGACACCAGTCATGAAACAACAGCTATTAATCTGTCAGTTTACTCGCTTTCCTCTTCTTCCACCACAGTACTGCTTTAAAACCTCAAGTCTCTTCCAGTTCTTGTGTCTACCTGTGAAAATATGCACTGCCTTGTCAGGTTCTCAGATGACATCGTTCAGCTTTTCATTGGTGTTGCTTTTCAGAATGAATGAGGGCCAGATCTAATACATTTATATTTCTTTTGTAATCGCTGGAGCTTGTTTGACTCAGAGTCACAGAGAAATGCAGTTAGTAGCAATAAAGCTATCCATCTCTGTTGAAAGATTTCTTTCAAGTCTAGCTGGTAGTAAGAATGCAAAAGAGAAGTTTTAGGTGAGCTGAAGGACTGTTTAAAATGCAGACACCAATGACTGGGTACACTGCTGTGCAGGAGCATGTTATGTTTTAATTCTGATTCCTTTGCTTAAGAGAAGTTAAAAGCATTATGTTGAGGTCTCATCTTCGAGTTGGGTAAATCATCACAGCACAACTTAAGTCAGAGAAACAGTCAACTTGCAAAATCTGAGCATTTTGTCTCTTAAAAGACTCTGTGAATGATGCTACAGATGCTTTTTTATGATGAAAACCTCATAATCAGATACATATCTTGCAGGCTTTCCTGTGAGCTGCTCTTATCTGGCTTCATACTTTTAACAGAAAAAAATAAAAATAAAGACATAAGGAAAGTCAATCAGTAACAGCAAAATCTTGGCTAAATTAAGGATAATCACTGAACTGTACTACAGCTGAAACAAACAAGTTTAGTAAGAATAAGATGTATTAATTTACAAACATTCTCATCAAAGTCAGGCAATATTTTTTTTATACAATCTAATTTTTTCACTTGTAACTGCTGATGCTTAAACCGGTGAGAAAGCAGGGGGGAAAACTAAAACCGAAACCAAAGCCCCGCCAAGATAGATCAGTTGCTTTCACTTAACACTAATTTTTCCAGGGAGAAAAAAAAAAAACCAACAACCCAACAGACTGTTAAGTTTGTTACATAGTTTCTTGAAACACTAAAACTGTAGCAACAGATCACAGTTTCCATTTGGGTTTTGACCCGTCTCCTGCTTTGCATCTGTAGAACTGTAAGTGAAAAGAAAAACAACAATAGTGTTTCAACAAAAACAATTAGTGTTTCCATTCTGACTGTCTGAGTCTGTCCACACAAGGCAGATTTATACCAAAGTGACCCAACTTCAGATAGCACAAAACTTCTCATAGTTTTAAGGGTATGAAAAGGAAGTTCAGATTTTGAAAACCTGCAAGCATTTAAATATTCAGATATCCATCTAAACATTGGGTTGGGCATCTGTGATTACATTCTCTTCTAAGTCTGGTGGGTTTTGCATCCAGTGAAGCTGGAAATACCACAAGGATAGACTTTCTTTCACAGTGCTCTGGCACTTCTGCTCTTTGCCCAGCGGGGAGCAGGAAGTACAGAGGTAAACAAAGAGGAAAAAGAGTAACTGGGAAAAAAAATAAAAAAGTGACTGCAACTCGTTGTAGCTTAAAACCAAAAGTAGCTGGGATGTAAGGTTTCATTTGCCCAGTAGGCAAGTAGTCTTCTGTGTCTTTTGGACTTCAGTTGCCTAGTTTATTCTTCCTTAACAGAAAAGAAAGAAAAAAAAAGAAGAAAGAAAAAAAAAAAAAGAAGAAAGAAAAAAAAAAAGAAGAAAGAAAGAAAAAAAAAAAAAGAAAAAAAAAGGAAAGAAAAAAAAAGAAGAAGAAAAATAAAATAATAGAGAGAGAATGCACTAATATGAGAAAGCTAAACTATCACAAGAAGCCCATATGAACTCAAAACCAATACTTTGCCTTTCCACAACATTATAACCATTAGATTGTACAAATGTGCTAATGGCTGTCACTGTACTGCATGTGATCATCTATTTGTTTTCTTTGCTCTTAACCCCTTTGCTCCAAGAGTCAGGATATCCTGATGCTAAGAACTTTGCAAAATAACAGCACGATGACAGCAGCAGAATGTATTTTAAGCACTTCAATATTTCAAGACAGAGCCACCTGACAGTGTAGTATGATAATAGCACGGCACTACAGCCTGCAGCCAAAATAGGGCTAGTTTTTTAAAAGCTTCAGTTATCACTTTGAGGTGGGAACATTAAGATCAGCGTGGCAGAGGATCCTAGAACAGGGGAAACAGCACACTGGCAGAAGGAGAAAAGGCTTATGCACATGTAAATGTGTTTGTTAACTTTCAGTCCATTCTCTTGGCTCCAGCTTGTTCACCAGTTTATTGTCCTACTTGGAGAGAAGGCAGAACATGAATTGTAACACAGAAAAGACGAATTTATTAACTCTGTATGTTAGGAAATACTATAATGCCTGCTAAAATTCCATTAAAGAAGTTTCCTGAAATTTTATGGAAAACTTAAGTGCTGGTGCAGGAGCCGCCACCTCCCTGCTGTACTAACAGACAAAGGACAGACCAGGACCAACAACAAGCTAGAAGGGATCTTTTGTATAAAGTCAAAGTTCTGTAAATCACAAGACCTCTCCCGGTCAGGGGTCCTTGGGTGCTCCTGAGGTCGGTATCTGGCGGAAGCCCAGGGAAGGTGCTGGCTAAGGGCTGCAGAGCTCCGGCACGCCACCTCATTTATGCGTGAGACCGAGCACTCTCCGGGCGGCTTCGCCTTGTTTTTAAAGATTAGCGAGAAATAATTGTCATGTCGTTGGAGTCTTATGAGTGATCGCTGCCACCAGGCAGTGTCCTAACGTGAACCCATTCAGGTGGAGCTTTGCAGCCAAAACGATGACGACGCGGGGCAGACCCTGTACCCACCCTAAACCGGTAATTTCAGCAACTCGTTGGTTTTCGACCCGTCAAGCGCCAGTACCTTCGCTGCCCTTCTGCATGCTTGTTTGGGGTACTTCCCCTGGGCCTGGCGTCCGAAAGCGGGGCAGGCGGGGGGGTGCAGTACACGCTGCAAATGGACTCGTGCCCCACTCCCGGCCTTCGCAGGCAGCGCCACGACGTGAATCACCGACTGTCCTCTCGGCCGAAGGGCAGCCGAGGTTACCACGGGATTTGACTAAGAGGCCAAAACTCCCACCCGGTTCCGTAGATAAGCTGGTGAGAGCGAGGAGGAAGGCCACGGGAAAAGGGGGGTGTCCCCACATGGCATCCTGGCAGGGATAAAGTCAAACCACCTCCTCCCTGCCCTCTCCACAGTGCACATAGGGGCGTCACACGGGGGTGGCTCTGCCCAGCCAGTCCCGCTGCCCTCGACTGCCGCTGCCGGGCTGCTCCGGCCCCCGCACCACGACGCCGCCGGCAGCAGCGGCCCGAGCCCCCGCCCCCGCCCTCGGGGCTCGGCGCTGCGCCGCGCCGGCATGAGTTGCGTCTCCGCGCCTGCCCGCCAGCTGCTTCGCCCCGGCTGCCGGCGCTTGGCGGCGGGCTGAGGGCGCGCAGAGGGCGGGCGGATAGCGAGCGCGGCGGCCGGAGCCCGGTGCTCCTTCCTTCCGTGCCCGCAGCGCGGGATCGGGGCCGAGAGACGACGGGGGGCGCCCCCTGCGCGTGGCGGCGGCGGTGGGTGGCTGGGCGCCCCCGCACCGCTCTGGATGCCCATCGCGGCTGCTCGGGCCGGGGGGCACGGGCCAGGATGCCGGTGCTGGAGCGCTTCTTCCCAGCGGCAGAGCCGGGCAGGCGGAGGAGGACGGGGGAAGAGCCGATGCCCTTTCCCATGGGCAGTCTGCCTGGTTATCAGCAGGGGACCCTGGCCTGGGACTTGCCCGAGATGATCAAGATGGTAAAGCTCGTTTGGAAATCCAAGGGAGAGCTCCGCGGGGCGAAACACAGAGGGGTTTTGGAGAGTGAGGATGCCCTGAGTAGTTCGGCAGGTAGGTTTCCCCCGCCCTGCTGCTCGGAGGACCGGGTAGGGCAAACGTGGCTAGGGGTCGGAGGGTGGGGGGGACCCGTGGCTGGAGCCAGCCTGTCCCGTCGTGGAGCGGAGCCGCTGGGGGCCGGGGCTGGCGTCACCTAAGCGGGGCGGGATGGGAAGGCGCGGGGCCGGGGAGCGCTGCCCGACGAGCGTCCGGATTTGAAAAGGTGCTTTTGGCAGCCCTGGCGCTGTTCCCTCGCGGACATGGACATGGACACGGACACACACGCGGAGTTTGTACTGGGTCTGGCAGCCAGATCCATTTGCTGATGGCGCTCCCCTGTGCAATCTGTTGCGTGCGTTTTTCAGCGGGGTGATACAAGCTCTAAAAAATAGAGCACGTTACTCTGCAGATCTGAGGCTGAGCTCAGTCGGGGCAGCTGGGCTTGATGCCGGCGCGGGGGAGCCTCTGCCCGGCCCGCACGGAGCCCCGCGGTCAAGGTGATGGGGCCGCCAGGCAGCTCGGCCGCGTCGGGAGCGGGGGTGGTTATGCCCGCCCAGCGCCGAGGGCTTCCTCGGTTGCTGTAGCTGCGGCTTTCTAAGCGCATGGCCTCGTCTCTTAAGCCGCCAAACTTCACCCTGATCTTTGATCGTACTTGGCTCATTTCACATGGTGTTGCCGTGCTGCCCATCTGCTTAGCAGAGCAACGCTCTGCTTGAGTGTTGTTAGCTACCAGTATTGAAAACTTGAGACCCATTCTTGAAATAACACTTCTCTGTCCCATACTTTCTTTTAGAACATGGCGTAAGACTGGCTAAAGAGCACTTCATTACTGTATAAATCTTGCATGTCGGTTTTTTCCTAACTGGCTAACAGTTGTGAAGTCTTATGGCACCGTATCAAATGTAGTTTTGAAGTCCAGATTGGACTTCCCTGCATTTTCATTAGGTAGAAGTGAGTTGTCATGTAAGCATGGTATTTCTTACTTTTGATTAATTGATACTGCATCTTATCCCATGCTCCACATTGCTCACTATTGAAACCCTCTTGCCTTCTGTTGGAGGTAACCTCTTGTCTCCTTCAAAACCTCTTGACTTCTGTTGAAGTCATGCTCATGGCCCTACAGCTGTCTCAGTATCCCTTGATAATTTTTTATATTCTCTTGTCATTCCACTAGTGTGACTTCATAGACTTACTGAAACTGTGTGGCTCCTTCCTTAAGAGCTCTGGATTATCTCATTTCTGCAGCCTGGTCACTAAACTCTTTCAGTGCATTCAGTCTTAAAAGATTATGTTTGCATTGTCCTTTGCTGTGTGCTTTATGGAGACCTATAATGTCCAGCATTTTGTATTAGAATAATTTAATTCCTTATGTAGAATAACCTCATTGCAGGTATTTCAAAGTGTGTGTAACTGTATGTATAAACTTGAATAGTAAGTATGTATCTGTGTATTGCTTTTGGATGCCTGCCAAGTCAGCTGGTTGGTCATTGTATGTCCATTATTTCTGATGTTTACAGGTAAACCAAGAAATGCATGTTTTCAGTTCTGGTTTGAAAAAGGTAATACTAGTTCTCAGACTCCTGCCACTCCACTCTTTGAGAACCACTTCAGTTTAAAAGAATAAGAATGTTGTGGATAAAGAAAGAGGAGGTCAAATTGCTCTTTAAGACTTGGAGCAAGTCAGCTGGGAATGGACCATAGCCAGCTAGGGGGATTGAGGTTTGTGTGGTGAGTGTTTGGAGACGGACCTTAATCAAATAGAACTTAAGACATGCTGCATTGGTTTCACCTCATGTATGAGTAATAGTGGTTTTTCAGTATGTTTGTGTTGTATCAGGTGAAATTAGTTTCATTAGGTAACAAATGAGATTCACCTTCAGATTCCTGGAGGCAACTAAAAATATGCTTGAATATACAGAGACAGATTAGTCCACTAGCAGGATATGAGTAACTTGCATTTGCTCAAGTGGCTATTACTCGTATCCTGTGAAAGGACAGTCCTTTTCATGGTGCCAGGTCCTATTTCATAAGCTTCATTGACTTGCACCAGTACAAATCAGAACAGAAGATGACTCTAAATCTCAACACTTTAAAATACGAATCATCAGACAGTTTGAGTGAACCAAACCTGGGTTGCTGGTTTTTCCTCCTCGGCAGCAGTCATGCTAGTAGTTTTCCCTCTTGTGGTTTCATTTTAGTCACTTTAAGTATGTTAGAGCATGTGGGAAAACCAGTAAATGCTGAAATCTTACACTTAGTTAAGTGCAGAGTCAAAGAATGCAGAAATGGGAAGAGAAGATGATAGTTTGGAAGCATCTGAGCTACACAGCTATGTGTTTGTATGGTGGTTGGTATGTGTTTTGCCTTCAAAAAAAGAGACCTGAACAACTATATAAGTTAAATCTTAAAGAAAGGCAGTACTTAGTAGGAAATCAGATTTCCTTCAGGTGAAGCTAAAGCAAATAACTTCTGCTCAAGGTACTGCTAGCTAGGCAAATAAAGGTTGATTGCTTAGTAGTAGAGTTCACAGCATTTTCCACATCAAGGGCTTTTTAATTTAAATTTTTAAGTGTTCATGTGATAACTCATGTTCTGTTATCACATCCTCATGAAACTACTTTGCTTACAGTAGAAGAGGAGAAAATAAATACAGTTTCTCAAAGGAAACTGTCAGGATTTCTGCCTTGTTTGGTCATGTTAATAGAGATCTGGCTAAATAAATTTACTTGTCCTAGTCTGAGTGAATGAACTCAGTTTTGGGCTGTCTTTCTAGAAAGGAGCAACCCTCTTAGCCCTAGGTAGTGAGGAGGACGGAGAGCTGTATTTGAGTGTGATGTCAGTTCTGTGAATGGTAATGTCTTGGGGACCCATATAGCCGTAATTCATACCACGTTCCTCTGTCTGGGGATAGGACTAGGGAACTACTAGAGGGCAAAACTGTGTGTCCTAGGCTCTCAAATAAAAAAGCTGTAGCTGGGTCTTTCATCTTGTTCAGTACTGAGAATAAGCTACTTGGTCTCCCTGCCAAAAAATCCCTCTTTGCAATACATTGTGCAGCATATAGTTGGGATGAACAAAGAACCCAGATCTAGTAGAGACTGCCTGTCTGGGGGATTGCAATGATGATTTATTTTCCCTTCCAAAGCAGTAAAATTCACATCTTGAGCCTTCTCTTATTACCACACTGTATTTTAAAATTAATATCAATTAGGACAGCAGATCTTTCTCCTGCTCCTGTCCTGCTTAGTAACTTTCCCCCTGTGTTTCAATCTGTGACCAAATCAGCTCAAAACTGTGGTTTGGTGAACACTGGCTGTGCCAGAAGCCATTTCACATACTTAAGCTGGTCACATGATAGTAAGAAAGTGCAGTGATGGAACATAATATGGAAAGCATTGGGTGGGAAATGGGTATAATTCAGTGTCATTCTTTACAGTGTTTCAGTTCATTTGCAAGCCAACACTTTTTACTTCAACAAAATAACAGCATGTGTTGATATTATTACAACTGAATTATTCAAATAATTCTTCATGGAAACCATTTTGATCTCTGGGAGAGATCTGTGTTCTTTTTATGACCTTAACTTTCTTGCTATGCTCAGTTCAGCAGCACCTTTGCAGAATGAGTACAGGTCTGCCTCCAAGTGTTTTCTTTGTGAGCATTAGCAGTTGGTTAATTTTGTGGTCATCCCAGATAACTCCAGTGAGACTTTGTGTACTGAGTCTTGCACGTGTGCAGGCATGCAAGATTTTCAGAGGAGGTGCAGTGCTACTTAGAATTATCAAGGTTGAGACACTGATCTCTGATGGTTTGGTTTTTTTAAATAACTCTGAATATATTTTTCCATCTATCTCTTTCTGTCTGTAAATGATTTCTCAGAAATGTAGTTTCTGATTCATGCGTGCATCACACTCATTGTTAACTGATGAGTCCCTTTGCCATGAGAAAGAAAACAAGCAGTACCACACATCACTTCTATTACAGTTTACTGCTGGGAAAATTTCCACCAGTTATTGGTGCATCTGTTCACTTCGCCCCTTCAATCAACTGTCTCTTTTCCGACTCAGTAATCTATTCAAACTTACTGCCATCATCCAAACAGACCTTCTTCTTTCAAACTTCAGAGCTGCATGCTGAGCAGTCTTGTGATATACCTCTTAGAGAAGTCAATCATCTTTGTATTTCTTTAGTGCTTGCTGGAAGGTCTTCCCTAAAGTTGTTTACAGGACCTCCCAAAGACTCAGTTCTTCCATGATATCCAAGGAAATATGCCTTCTATTTGTTTTTCTTTTGCAAAGAACAACTTTTTGTCATGCTGTGCAGTAGCTTTGCTGTGCATGTTGAAAGAAACTTCATGTTTCCCCTTCCTGTCAGTGCTTAGAGAATCACAGAATGATTTGCGTCAGAAGGGACCTTTAAAGATCATGTAGTCCACCCCACCCCCTGCCACAGGCAGGGACATACTGCACTAGATCAGGTTGCTTAAATCCCCATCCAACCTGACCTTGAATACTTCCAGTGAAGGGGTATCCATAGCTTCCCTGGGCAACCTGTTCCAGTGTGAATTTGCTGAATCATGTTTAGCTGTGACATCTGGAAATTCATTTTGTAGTCCCGCTGCAATAATTAATAATCATAAAGTGCTTAAAATTTGAATCTGTGGATTACTGGGAACCAAATGGAGGTTGCTAAGAAAGCTCATAATTTTCTGTAGTTGATGTTGAGCATGTAGGTGCCACAGATGTAGGTCCCAGTAGTAAACAGAACACCGGAGCTGTCAGATGACATTGTCTTTATCATTTGAACAATCTCTTGCATTATTCCTTAGACTGGAATAAACCTTTCTTTGTGTCCTACTGAGAGATGCACAGCAGGGTGGGTATTTTTTGTGTTGGTTGGTTGTTTTTTTGTATTGGGGGTGTTTTTTGGGAGTGGGGAGGGGGGGTATTAAGGTTTATGTTGAGACTAGTTAAATCCATTACATTTAGTAAGGACAAAGAATGTGAATTTGATAGAATCGATGCTACCTGTAGCAACCTTGACTGCTCTCTGACTGTGGTGTCCAGCCTCTGACAACACGAAGCATGCTCTTCTCTATTCTTGTGCAGAGATGGTTAAATCAGCAAATATGTGAATCAAGACCAGTGAAAATCAGACAGTATGAACTACCACTTCTATATTGAATGTAGACCAAATGATAAAAGGCTTAGAATTCAGAGCGTATCAGTAGACTGTCCTGTTCAAACAGTTCACTGACTGAACATAGGTTAGTAATACATGTGATGGAGTTCTTTTTTCCCCCAGAATATTTTGCTAATTAGAAAATTAGCTTCAAAGATTAGCAAAACCAAACCAAAACAAAAAAACCCAAACAAACAACCAAACAAAAATCATTCTGAGACATTAAATCATGGTCACTGTTCAAATTCTGGTTCCTTTGTAATATTTAATTCTTTATTTAGAAGTATTTTTTAAATGTAGTGTCGTTTGAAACATTGAACTGCTGTTAGAAGTCTCTGGGTTTGTCCTGGTTTTGCTGTGACAGAATCCCAGGCCAGCCACGGGCTGCAAGCCATCAATAGTTCTGAATCAGTCAGGACAGCTGACTGGAGTTTGCTCATAGGTGTATCCCACACCATGAGCATCACAGTATAAAGGAGGAAGTTTGCTAAGGAGAGAGGAGCTTCCTGCTAGGGCTTCCTCCTTGGGCTTCCTCCTTATGCTTTTTCCTGTTCTTGGGGACTGCATTCCTGGATATTGTGACTGCTGCATTTTTGCTGGACTGAGTATAACTCTGTATGTCCTGTATTGGCATTGGTATCAATTTGGTTATTTCATTAAATTAATGTTTGTTTCAACCTATTTCCCAATTCCCTTTCTCTGCTGGGTGGTGGAGTAACAGCTCTATTTTAGTCCCAGATATGGGCTAAAGGTAGAGAACTTTTGAGCATATCAGAATGAACTGATGTGTTTGTCAACCCTTTTTTCATTCAAGTCTCTATCATTCTCTTCTACTTGATTCTTACATATTTTTTCTGTTGATAGGTTTTTGAGAATTGAAAAATTATAGAATTGCTTAGGTTGGAAAAACCTTTGAGATAGAATAGAATAGAATAGAATAGAATAGAATAGAAAGAATAGAATAGACCAGGTTGGAAGAGACCTTCAAGATCATCGCGTCCAACCCACCAACCAATCCAACCCACCTAAACAACTAACCCATGGCACCAAGCACCCCATCAAGTCTCCTCCTGAAAACCTCCAATGATGGCGACTCCACCACCTCCCCAGGCAGCCCATTCCAATGGGCAATCACTCTCTCTGTATAGAACTTCTTCCTAACATCCAACCTAAACCTCCCCTGGTGCAGCTTGAGACTGTGTCCTCTTGTTCTGGTACTGGCTGCCTCCCTTCAGGTAGATGTAGAGAGTAATAAGGTCACCCCTGAGTCTCCTCTTCTCCAGGCTAAGCAATCCCAGCTCCTTCAGCCTCTCCTCATAGGGCTTGTGTTCCAAACCCCTCACCAACTTTGTTGCCCTTCTCTGGACTCGTTCCAGCAAGTCAACATCCTTCCTAAACTGAGGGGCCCAGAACTGGACACAGGACTCAAGGTGTGGCCTAACCAGTGCTGTGTACAGGGGCAGAATGACCTCCCTGCTCCTGCTGGCCACACTGTTCTTGATGCAGGCCAGGATGCCATTGGCCCTCTTGGCTGCCTGGGCACACTGCAGGCTCAAATTCAGCCTACCATCAACCAGCACCCCCAGGTCCCTCTCTACCTGGCCGCTCTCCAGCCACTCTGACCCCAGCCTGTAGCACTGCATTGGGTTGTTGTGGCCAATGTGCAGAACCTGGCACTTGGATGTGTTAAATCTCATGCTGGTAGAGCCTCTCTACCCTCCAGCAGATCAACTCCTGCCCCCAGCTTGGTGTCATCAGCAAATTTACTGATGATGGACTCAATGCCCTCATCCAGATCACCAAATCCAACTGTTAGCATAGCACTGTCATGTCCACCCAAAAAAATAAAGCTAGGCTGATGTAAACAGTAGAAAGAAATCTGAAAGTCTCAACAATTTCTGAGTGGTCTTTCAGTTCAGCCTTGCTGGCACATTTGTTGTTTGTGTTATTGTGAATGTTGGAAAACAAATTCTGTTTGCAGAAATACTTGGATAGGCTCTTTGAGCAGCTGTTCAAGTATGTACAGCCACAACAGAAAGAAAAAGATTGCAATGTGGAGTCAAGGCTTCGGGATAAAGTTAGCAGATAAAATGTAATTGCCCAAGCTGGGTGTTGGCCAGCACGTAGAAAAGGTAATGCTGCTGGTGTGCTAGAAAAGTGACAGAGGGTGTATTGATACATTTAACTTGGAGACAAATCACAAGCCTGCTAAAAGCTATAAACACAAATAGAGTGAATTCCAGAGAGCTGTAAAACTGTGAGATCTGTTGCTTTCAGTGAAGCTCCTAACATCAGGAGGCAAAGATATGGCTTTGTATATAAAAGTAGTGTTTCTGAAGGAAAAAGCTCTGATGTGCTATAATGCAAACAGGCTTTTTGATGTTTGGAGGTTTGAGAGGTATTTTGTGCTTCTTTGCTTCATTAGGGTTAGAGCTGATGGCTTTAGTTTTGCTAAGTTGACTCTTAAGTTCTTTACACTCTACGAAGAATTAAACTGATAAACAGCTACCAACAGAAGGCAGCAGTGATATTAGTCATGCCTGCCTAGTGGTGCTAATTTTCTGTATTGCTTAAATGTTGTGAGAGAAACATGAGAAATGCACTGTGGGAGGCTTAATACTGCACGTAACTTCCAGTGTTTCTAAAGTAGAAGTAGTGTACTGTATGCAATGTGTTTGCTATTTCAGTGCTCCTTGGTAACAAACTTGCAGCTTGTGGTCTATCATACTTCTTAAAAGTGTTTGCTTGGAGACATGCATCCCAGACAGCTTTCTGAAGTCTGGTTTTACGAAGTGTGAGTTTGGCTTTCCAGGCAACACAAGGAAAAGGGTGTTTGTGTCACCATTTTCTCCACTATGATCTGTTCTGAACCCCTTCCCAGAGCTCTGCATTCAGAGTATGTTAAACCATGTTACTTATGTTTGCTGGCATGCTACTTAACTGCTTTCACAGTTCCAAGGGATATCTTTACAAATGGCCAAACTCCCCAGTGTCAGCTTCTTTAGGTTGGCTGAAAAAAACTCTGTTGACCTCAAGCTGTTTCTTCACAGTAGTTAGGTACCCATTTCTGGTCACGATGCTGTAAAACATGCTAGTCCCCCTGTCTTCCCTTGGTCAGGACTAGAAAGTGCTAATATTTAAGTGAAACCCTGTTGAGACTGTCAGCTTGAAACACACTTTGGCAATTGTTAAAAACTTCTTGTAAGTCATCCTAACCTTGTTCAAAAAGAGCATTTTAGCCTACTTAATTATGGGGGAAACTGCAGTAACTTAAGTACCTGACTAGTTCTTGATGTAACTTGCAAAGCAAGACAAATGTCTCTGCTCTTCATTTTTTACTTTGTTCATGACATAAAATTTCTCCGGCAAATGTTATGGTTACAGGCATCCAAACTCTGTATAAGAGAAAGAATAAATCCTTCTTATTAGCTTCTGGGATAAAGCATTCTTTTGATTCTTCTGTGGATAGCCACCTCTCACTTTTCCCTCTTCCCTCCTCAAATCACTGTAAGATCATAAAGGCTCCTTGTCTTAATCTGTCACCTGCTAGGAAGAGGTATCATCCTGTGAAAGTTCCCGCTGCTGCAACGCTGAACGTAGTTTGGTCTAAGTGGTGTAGGAAGAGGAAGGTCAAAAGCAATAAGGGTTTAGCAGGCTCATCAAGAGTATTACTTATTATAGTAGCAATAAAGGGGCAAAATCCTTTCATTGCTCTTTAAACAGAATATCTTGGAATTTGAGTATCCTCCACAGTTATTTCAGAAAATGCGAGGTTTTGACAACCCATGTGAGTGCTGCGCAAGCTGATTCTGGGGAGCTGAGGACTTCATTCAAATGGTTCTGAAGCCAGGGAGAGTCATTACCTGGACATGCATGGGCTTTGTTCTAAACTAGGATGTTTGGTGTTACTTCTGGTGAAATGCTGTGAAAGGTGTACTGTTGCACAGGAGACCATTTGAAGAGATTGCTGTAAACTTCCCTGGCTCTAATTGCTCCTGAAAGGGGCGCATGTAAAGCTCCATTTCCCTTGTGAGTGTATGAAATCTTTCCCTTTGTAGCCAGCTTTGGCTTGTGAAGATGTAATGCCCTTCAGATTTTATCTCAGTGTTCCTCTGCTATCCCTGACCTAAGATAAGGGCAAAGTATTAACTGTAAGGCCTACTTAAAAAGATGGTCTATGCAGGTGCAGTTAGAAATGAAGCAGTGTCCTGGATGGTTTTCAGAACTCTCTGTGCTATGGCAGGCATTGCTTCATTCCCTGTTGCTTAAGAACCACTTTGAGATTGAATGTTTTGTTTTGAGCTGCTGGAATTGCAGATAAGCCAGACTAACTCTAAGTACTGCATAGTACTGTTTGAACTCTGCTCTTTAAAGTTAAATTGTAAGGTAGATTCATCCAAGCAGAAGGAATTAGCTTTAAGCTTGGTGGAGCTTTGTTCCAAAATAGTGAAAAAACCCCTAGTGTGTTGCACAGGTGCATATTCAATTAAAAACCTTCCAAAACAATTGAAGAAAGCAGGCACAGAACATCTAAGCCATCAAAATTTTGACAGGTGCAGAAAACACCTTAAGTACGCAGCCCTCTAGCCAGCTTTTAATAGCTTTTGGCTAAGTTCTTCCTTGTCTAAGTGCTTCTCCAAACAAGCGTTCTGTTAGGTAAGGTTAGCAGCCATTAGTCCTTGGGGGGTTATCTGTGCATGTGTCTTTATTATCAGACCTGGTTCAGTGAAGCACCCAGGTGGTCACCCAAATAGCTGTGTTTTCCAAACTTTGCTTATCCAAATGGTCCATGAGTGCAAAACTGAAGCTGGAGATCTCATAATTGTAGGCTTTCATGGAAGATTTCGTATTTCCTGCTTCCAGGCAGTATGGATGTACTGCAGGAACAGCTGCCTTCACAGTAATTCAGCAGTTGCATTTCTGATTCCAAATGGAGCTGAGAGAATAAAAGGGTGAGAGAGACTGGGCTCCTGTGAAATGCTGAAGAGTAATGTGATCCAGCTTGGGCTTTGCATGCAGGTTTGTCTCATTAAGAGAAGGGAGGGAGGAGAAGAATTCTGTACTCACTGCTTGCAGATTGTTTTAATGCTTCAGAGGATGTTCAAGCACACTAGCAGCAAGAAACAGAAAAACATGTGTGAGACATTCTGACCCTTTTACATGCTGCAGTTTATCACACTTGGTTTCTCTTCTTCCTGGAAGCACTAGTGAGCATACATTTCATGCCTTCATTTGGGAGCTAAAGCTAATTGAATACATTAGTACTGGCGGTAGCTCAGGGCCTTTCTTGAACTGAAGTTCTTTGTGTGTAAAAGGTGTATTGCTTTCCATGACCACTGGAAAAGAGACAAAGCAGAGAATTTACTGCACAGCTGAGAACTATAGCCTTAAAATGGTAGAGGAGTGAGGCTTTTACGTGAGGCAGTGTTAGCGTATGTTTCCAAGTGAGGTCAGTCTAAACATTCTGCTTAGAGTCAGTAAGGTGAAAGCTCTGAAGAAATGAGAATAGAATAAACCAGGTTGGAAGAGACCTTCAAGATCATCGCATCCAACCTATCATCCAACACCACCTAATCAACTAACCCATGTAACCAAGCACCCTGTCAAGTCTCCTCCTGAACACCTCCAGTGACGGCGAGTCCACCACCTCCCCAGGCAGTCCATTCCAATGGGCAATCACTCTCTCTGTGTAAAACTTCCTCCTGACCTCCAGCCTGAACTTCCCCTGGCGCAGCCTGAGACTGTGTCCTCTTGTTCTGGTGCTGGCTGCCTGGGAGAAGAGACCAACCTCTGCCTGTTTACAACCCCCCTTCAGGTAGTTGTAGAGAGCAATAAGGTCACCCCTTATCATATCAGCCAGCACCATCACATCAGAGAGATCAGCCAGCACCTTGCCTAGCAAATCATAGGAGATGGAAGGAGAGAAGAGGGATATATTCTGTCCTGTTCAGTGCACTACCTATGTCTCACTTCAGTTTATTTCAGAGTTCCCTCCTTGTCAGTCATGAATAAGTCAGTGATTACTCTGTATACCAGTGATGGCACATTTTTTTCCCCACCCTTGTTCTGTTATGTAGTCCTGCTCTCTTACTGGAAACCATAATTGCAGCTGTGGATCAAGGGCATGGTGACACAGATAATCTGGATTTGAAGCAGTTGTGCACTGGCTTGGAGACTTTTTTAAGGAGTATTTTGTGAGTTATAAATGCATCTCAGCCAAAGTAATGGAAAATAATAAGAGTAGTAACTCTAATTATGGTGGCGTGGGGGGGCTTGTGTTGAAGACATGCTGCAGGCATGAAGATAGATGAGCTGTTATTGGACTATGCTAGCTCAGTTTCATGAGTAATTGGAAGGTTTCATTATGATCTCTTCTGCTTCTTCCTCAATGCTAGTCAACTTAGACATGGTAGAAATGAAAGAATAGAATTTAATAGAATTAACCAGGTTGGAAAAGACCTTTGAGATCATCAAGTCCAACCCATCACCCAACACCATCTAATCAACTAAATCATGGCACCAAGTGCCTCATCCAGTGATGGTGACTCCACCACCTCCCTGGGCAGCCCATTCCAATGGCCAATCACTCTTTCTGTGAAGAACTTCTTCCTAACATCCAGTCTAAACCTCCCTTGGCACAGCTTAAGATTGTGTCCTCTTGTTCTGTCATAGGTTGCCTGGGAGAGCAGACCAACCCCCACCTGGCTACAACCTCCCTTCAGGTAGTTGTAGACAGCAATAAAGTCTCCCCTGAGCCATCTCTTCTCCAGGCTAAGCAACCCCAGCTCCCTCAGCCTCCCCTCACAGGGCTTGTGCTCCAAACTGGCTTGTACAGACAGTGTGCTGCATGCAAGCTGAAGTGCAGCAAATTGTCAGCATTGAATTAGAGCTTACTTGTACCAACTGAAAACACACAAATCCATGGGCCCTGATGAGGTGCATTCACGTGTGCTCAGAGCTGGCTGATACTGCTGCTGAGCCTCTCTCCATTTTTGAAAAGTCATGGAGAGCAGGAGAAATGCCTGATGACTGGAAGAAAGCCAATGTCACTCCAGTCTTCAAGAAAGAAGACCCAGGCAATTACAGGTCAGTCAGCCTCACCTCCATCCCTGGAAAGATGACATAGCATCTCATTCTGAAGGTCATCTCTAACCACATGGAAGCAAAGAGGGTTACCAGGAGTAACCAAGGGGAGATCTTGCTTGACTAATGTGATAGCCTTCTACGAAACTTTGACCAAATGGGTAGACAAAGGAAGATCTGTGGATGTCATGTATCTTGACTTCAGTAGAGCTTTTGATACTGTCTCGCATAACATCCTCATAGAAAAGCTCAGGAGATGTGGCATAGACAGCTGCTCAGTGAGGTGGATTGAAAACTGGCTCTACAACAGAGTTCAGAGGGTTGTCATCAGTAGCACAGAGTCAACTTGGAGCCCTGTGGCCAGTGATGTTCCCGAGGGATCAGTACTGGGTCCACTTTTGTTCAATATCTTTATCTATGACCTGGGTGAGGGGACTGAGAGTACCCTCAGCAAGTTTGCTGATGATACAAAACTCAGGTGGTTGGCTGACACCCCATCGGGCTGTGCAGCCATCCAACATGACCTGGACAGGCTGGAGAGCTGGGTGCAGGCAAACCTCATGAAGTTTAATAAGGACAAGTGCAGGGTCCTGCATCTGGGGAGGAATAACAGCAGGCACCAGTACAGGTTATGGGATGTCCTGCTGGTGGCCAGCAAGTTCTTCATAGGACAGCAATGTGCCCTTGTGGCCCAGAGAGCCAATAGTGTCCTGGGGTGCATCAAGAAGGAGGTTCTTCTACCTCTCTACTCTGCCCTGATGAGACCACACCTGGAATACTGTGTCCAGTTTGGGGCTCCCCAGTTCAAGAGAGACAGGGATCTGCTAGAGAGAGTCAGAAAGATGATTAGGAGACTTGAGCATCTCCGCTATGGAGAAAGACTGAGGGACCTGGGGCTGTTTAGTCTTGAGAAGAGAAGACTGAGAGGGGATCTCATCAATGTCTATAAATATCTGAGAGGTGAGTGTGAAGTGGAGGGGGCAATCTCTTTTCAGTGGTGCACAGTAATGAGACAAAGAACAATGGGTTCAAACTTGAACACAGAAGGTTTCACCTCAATATGAGGGGAAACGTCTTCCCAGTGAGGGTGACAGAGCACTGGAACAGGAGCAGGCTGCCCAGAGAGGTTGTGGAGTCTCTTCTGTAGACTTTCAGAATGTGCTTGGATGTATTCTTGTGTTACCTACCCCAGGTGATCCTGCTTTTGGCATGAGGGCTGGACTCAATGATCTCTGGAGGTCCCTTCCAACCTCTAACAGTCTGTGATTCTGTGAAATTGGGCTTGGGGAGTTAAAAAAAACCAGAATCTGGAGGAAGGGATTTTCCAAACTAGAATGGGATGCATTCACTGGGTGATCCATGTAGTTTGTCTGCTTGGCCTACTCAGGAGAAAGATATGATCTTTGACAGGATAGCACCTGGATGCTCCTATCTTCACTAATAATTGGGTCTGAAGTTCTGGTTCATGGAGATACAAGTCTGACTTGAAGTATCTAAGCTACCTGATTAATGTCAAATAGATGCTTAAGCCACCTACAGAATTCAATGTTCTGGTTTTCTGAGTTGAAAAATGGGATCTGTAAAACGTGATCATCTACTGAAGACACATAGCTATTAAATCATAATTACATTGAAGAGATGGAATGCAGAATACAGTTAGAACCTCTAACTAGGCAGACTCTACAAGCTCATTTAATTTCCCAGTGGAATAGCAGCAGAATAGATCTTCCCTTCCCCCATTGCCAGCAATGCACATCATTAAATATGTACTTAGTAGCTGGCAAAACAGATTGGAAGTTAAACTAACTTTGCTAATAATGGGCTGGAATACTCATAATGAAAATGCAAAGTACCTTATTTAAATGTTGGCCCCTTGACAGAATCTGCAGCACAAGCCTCACAAGATTGTCACTAATCTTTTTGTAGGTGCCCTGTAGCCAAAAATGTGCTGATGTCTGGCTTTGCACAGACTGGAGACCTGGGAGATTATATGTTTTGAATAGGATCAAATGACTAGAAGGGAAAAGCACTCTATACTTAGCTGTCTTGTCCTACAGACAGACAAATATTTTGCATGTGACCTTGTTAACAGCATGAGTTAAGAGCAACACTACAAAGTGGAGGCAGAGTTACTGACGCGTAGATCATCACTGAGGATCTGTGTTTTTCTGGTCATCTGCTTAACTTTCCCCCCCACACCCTCCCCATTCTCCCACTTAGACTTAGTGACTTCACTCTTCATGCTGACTGTAGGTCAGATAGAGAGCTGAGGGTGAGAAAATATAAGAAAGCTAGAAGATTCCAGTCTCCTGGTCTGGTTCTCTTCCACATCAGAAAGGCAAATCATTTTGATACAGAATTTACTTTTCACCATCACTAGCATGTGGTCCTTTTCTCTTAGTCATTTGTTCTCCTTTCCTACTGTAAAGTCTGTCCTGGCATATTCCTCAGACACCATGCCTTTGAATATCTTTCCAAATTATCACAGAATTCTAGAATCATAGAATGGACTGGTTTGGAAGGGGCAACCTGTTCCAGTGTTCCACCACCCTCATAGTAAAGACCTTCTTCCTAATGGCCAATCTAAATCTACCCTTCTCTAGTGTAGAACGATTGCCCCTTGTCCTTGTGCTACTTGCCTTTATAAGCAGTCCCACCCCAGCTTTCTTGTAGGCTCCCTTCAGGTACTGGAGGGCTGCTATAAGGCGTCCTCAGAGCCTTCTCTTCTTCAGGCTGAACACCTCCAAGTTTCTCAGCCTGTCTGTAGGGGAGGTGCTCCAGCCCTCTGGTAATTTTCATCACCCTCCTCTTTTCATGAGGTCCATGTGCTTCTGTTGGAGGCCCGAGAGCTAGACACAGTACTCCAAATGAGATCTCATCAGAGCAGAGCAGTAGAATCACCTCTCTTTATGTGCTGGCCATGCTTCTTTTGATGCAGGCCAGGATGTGATTGGCCTTCTGAGCTGCCTGTATTGCTGGCTTATGTCCAGTTTTTTGTCCACCAGTAACTGTAACTCCTTCTCTGCAGGGCTGCTGTATCACATCATCTGCCAGGCTATACTGATAATGAAGATTGCCCTGATCCAGGTGCAGGACCTTGCACTTGGTCTTGTTGAACCTCATGACTATCACCTGGGCCCACTTCTCCAGCTTGTCTAGGTCCCGTCCCTTTGTCATATCAACTGCACCACTCAGCCCGGTGTCATCTGCAAACTTGTTGAAGGTGCACTTGATCCCACTGTCTGTATCATCAATGAAGATACTTAACAGTACCAGTCCCAGCATGGACCACTGAGGGATACCACTTGTCACTCATCTCATCTGGAGATAGAGCTATTGACCACTACCCTCTGGATGAGACCATTCAGACAATTCCTTATCCACCAAGCAGTCCACACATTAAATCCATATCTTTCCAACTTAGAAGGATGTTCTTGGAGACTATGTCAAAGGCCTTGCCAAAGTCCAGATAGATTGCTCTTCCCTTGTCCACTGATGTAGTCACTCTATTGTAGAAAGCCACTGCATTGGTTAGGCAGGACTTGCCCTTAGTAAAGCCATGCTGTCTGCCTGCAATCACCTCCTTGTCAGAGCTTCTAGGAGGATCTGTTCCATTATACTCCCAGGCACAGATGTTGGTAGTTCCCAGGGTCCTCCTTTATACCCTTTGTAAAAACTGGTCTAATGTTTTTCTTCTTCCAGGGACTTCACCTGGCTGACAGGACTTTTCAAACATCATGGAGAGTGGCTTGGCAACTACATGAGCCTGTTGCCTTAGGACTCTGGGATGCATCTCCTCAGGTCCTGTAGAATTTTGTATGTTCAGGTTCCTCAGGTGTTCATGAACTATGAACAGGCTGACTACCTCACTACAGATTAGTTCTATTCTGTTGCAATGCACACCCATGCCTTCAACTCAGCTGATTTCCACAATTGCAGTCTTATTTGCCTCTTCTCTATTTTAGATAGACTTTAAATTTTCCTCTCCTGCAGCTTCCACATCTCAGTACAGCAGATTCTCACCAATGCTGCTTTCAGCAGAAGCTTGATATTAACTGCAGTTGATGTCCCCTATAACTACAGTTAATGTGCCCTACAAATACAGCTTTCACTGTCTCTGTGTGAGTGGCTTACGAAATGCCTCACAAATACCCAGTCCCTAGCTCAAGTCAGTAGAATTCTTAGTTTTCCCCAGATAATCACCCCAAACCATTTCTTATTTGAGGAAGATGAAGCTAGTATAATGACTATCACCATGCAAAGGTACATGTTCTACCAAACAGCACCTATTTGATGTGTTTCAGCCAGGCATATGTATTACCTTTGGCTAGAAGGAGAAAATAGGTACTGAAACTTAAATTTTCTGTGTAAACCTCATTTTATTCTGGACTTGGAACACTGCAAATGACAAAACCATAAGGCTTGTAGAAGTCAGCATCTTTCCTTGGTGAACTGGTAAGGCGCTGCCAGTAGAAGCTTGGTTGGCTTTAATACTGTTGCTCTAAAGTTTGGTTCTTGTTCCCAAATCCATCTTCTTTTCAGAAGGAGCTCAGCCCCTTGTGAGCAAGCACAAGTGGGAAATAAATGAGCAAAACTTTCTGTCCCATGTTGCTCTTACGGTTGGAAGCTGATAAAATAACACAGGACTGTCTGAGCCACACACAGAGACAGAAGTGTAAGGAGCAGAGATCAAATAATATGGAGCAGCATGGTAGTAAAAAGAAAAGCATGTAAAAATATGAATGCCAGACAGATGGTTTGAGGGGGAGTGCAGCTAATCTATGGGAAATCAGAACAGTTGGATCACGGGTTTAAAATTTTTTAAAGGGGGGAAGTGGCAATTTCTTCGGACCAGATAAGGAGAGAGCAAAATAAGCCCCAGTGAAGTGAGGAAATACTGTTTTCTTAGACATTACTCATGTAGTGCTATCAGACATCACAAATCTAAGTAGCCCATCTGACTTGAATGCTGAAAAAAGCCCCAAACTTCTTTGAAAGCAAGGGTGTGTGTCATCTCCACTTCATTCTGCCATCCTTGAGGGTGAAAAATAGAAATGCTGTCTTAGAGGCTTGATATCCATCAATACATGTCTGTGGGCAAACCTCATAGAAGCAGGGGCAGAGGTTGGTGGAAGGTGCCCAGTGAATAAGAGGCCACAATGCACATAAGAGTTGGCTATCTGTCCCTTCTGGGAAGAGGAGTACTTGTTCTTTGGAGGGAGGGGAAGATGAAAGAATTAAGACTGTTTTCTCTGTCACTTCTCTCTCACTTGTATCAAATGTAAAATCTACAAACATAGAAGTTAAAATGGAACCAGGGAAGAGCTGGGCAAATAGTCAATTTTGCTGTCTCTGTTTAAAGGATGTTTCCACAAATTAAGACATGAAAATAATAATAATAATAAAAGGAGCTGTCTGCCAGCAGTGTATCTTGCTGCTTGCTTTGAGTGGAAAGCCACGCCTGAAAGCATGACCAACTGAGAGTCGATGAAGTCAAGCTGGTGGTGATTGTCCTTCATCGCCAGTGACAGGCTCTGAAAATGCAACCTACCAGAGATGGCTTTCAAAGAGCAGTGTACACTGCTTGAAAAGATATCTGGGAGAGGTGAAAGGAAGATGGGTGTGCTCTGTGATGGGTTTTTATATGAGTCTGTTATAAGATGCAGAGAGGAGGAGTGAACTATTTTTCTTCTTTTTTTAGCTAGCATAGAATCATGAAGGCTGGAAAAGATGTCTAAGATCATCAAGTCCAGCCTTCTACCCAACACCTCCATGACCACTAGACCATGTCCCAAAGTCCCACATCTGCTTGTTTGTTTAACATCTCCAGGGACAGTGACTCCACTACTTCTCTCAGCAGCCTGTTCCAATGCCCCACCACTCTTGCAGTAAAGAAACTCTTACTAATATCCAACCTAAACTTCCCCTGGTGCAGCTTGAGGCCATTACATCTTGTCCTGTCATTAGTTACTTAGGAGAAGAGGCCAATATTGGCCTCACTACAACCTCCTTACAGGTAGCTATACAGAGCAATAAGGCCTCCTCTCAGCCTCCTCTTCTTCAGGCTAAGCAATCCCAGCTTCCTTGTAAGACATGCTCTTCAAACGCCTCAGCAGATTTGTTGCCCTTCTTTGTACCCACTCCAGCACCTCAGTGTCTGTCTTGTGGTGCCCAAAACTGGACACCAGTAGTTGAGGTGCAGTCTCACCAGTGCTGAGTACAGGGGCACAATCACTTCCTTCTGAAGGCATGAATGGGTTTACAGGAAAGGTGCTAGAGTTTGTTGAGGGTTTTTGAGGGGGTGGAGGATGCAGAATAAATACTCTGTGTGTAACTTAATGCCTTCTAGGGGAAGTCAACTAACAGAGCTCTTAGATTCCAGTGTGCAACAGATCAGAAATGAACTTGGAGTGTCAGCCATCAAAATACACAGAGAAACCTCTTTAAGGAAGCATGAATTATGCATGAGGCACTTGGAAGTTGCTCAGGGTTAATGGTGTTGACATGTCACAGGTGATCTGTGCATCAGTAGTGGTGGTCTGGTGGTGCCTTTTTGCTGTGTAGTGGGGGTTGTGTTTCCTGGGCTGCAGGAGGATGTGAAGATTGAAAGAAAGCAGACCTGTGTCTCTGGCTTGGGTTGATCAGCACATGGAGAGTATAGTTGTACAGAACTAAGCAGGGCCACAAAATCGGGAATCAAAAGGAATGGTCTTCTTTCCATGCAATTGGAGACCTCTTTGTGCAGCAAAGTTAATCACCTTCAGGCAGGAGACATTTCAAGCTGCTATGGCACCTTTCCAGGAGCTAATAAGAACTTGAAACAGAGCCCAAGCCCTAAATTCACTTTATTTAGGCTCAGAGAGGCAGCTTTTCTTACTGCTGTAATTCAACAAGAAAAAGCTTATAATCTTTTGTTTCTAGCTTTGAAACTGAGAGATCCTTTGTGTTAGTTAACAGGTAAGATGAGGACCAAACCCTCTTCTCATTCTGGATTTACTTTGACATCACTCCTGATCTCCAGCAGAGATTATTGTGCCTACTAGCAGGGAGCGAACAGAGTTTGTCTCATAGTAGCGTCCTACACATTTCACCTCTAAAACTAGTCTGCAGCATGTGGTTACAGATGGATCATAACTTTGAAAACCCTGCCAGTAGGTTCAAGCTACTGTCCCACAAATCCATCAGTCACTTGAAATAGCTTATTTTTCATTGAGAGAGGCTGGTGATGTTTGCCAGCTCCTCTAAAATAACAGAGCTAGAAGATACCTTCAGCAGCATGGCAGTTGCTTCATAAACCAATATACGTGTTGAGTACCATCACTTGATCTTCTTTATACTCAAAGGATGGTGACTGCCTGGAAGACTTCATTTTGTTGAAAGCAGCTGGCCTGTTAGCAAGACCAGCTACCAGTATGGTTGTGTGAGATTGGGCCCCATATTTTGTAACTAATTGAACCTTTCCTAATTTCCCAGCGTGAACAAGAAGGGAACGTTGTTTTTTTCACTATCTGACCCCATTTTGGCAGCTTGAGGCCCAGTAAATCATAAAGTAAAGCCCGTGTTGTTAAGACTCATTCAGCTGAAGCTCTGTGTCTCTTTCAAAAGCATTTAACTTACTGATTTATAGCTTTCATTTTAGATACTTGTTTTTCATTTTGCAAAATTTAAAACAAGGAAGAGTAAAGTGGCAGCTGGCCAAGAAAGCTGAATTCTCAGGTAAACCAACACCAAAATCCTGTGCTGTTGAAAGAATTAAATGGTACTTCTTCTCACAAATTAGTAAGTACACCTAATTCAACCAGTCAGTATTTATTTACACTGTCTTGACTGCTGGTCTGTAATTTATGATGTTTCTAGAGATACACATTACTCTATGCACTTGGAAAAAAAAATGAACAAAGTTAAGATGCTTTCCCCCTTTGTATTTATCCTGATGATAATTAAAAGGCTTTCAAGTAAGACTTAGGTAAAGCTTTCTTCCTTCTGTCCCTCTCTCCAGTGAGGCCTGTTCTGCCCCACTTCATGGTAGCAAATGAAAGGAAGAGAGGAACTGAGCCTTCCAGTTTCATGAGGAGCTGAGGCAGGATTAGAAACTGGAGAAGTAAGACCAGGAACTTTTATGTGTTGCTAAGAAAAGCTGAGAGTTTTTGAAACAGCGTGTGTAGAATGTGAGCCAAAAAAAAAGTGTAAACTTTTTGAAAGATCTAGCTTCTGTTCCTAGGCATGGTAGAAATAAAGAACTAATTGAGCAATAAAATATGCTTAATGGAGTTGGCTAGGGTGTGATTGCTTGTAAAGGATTGGTAGCAACAGGATGAGGGGTTTTTTCCCTATGTAGGGAAGACAAATTAAGAAATATAAAATATATGGCATAGTACAGTCATGAGCCTTTGAGATGCACATATGTATAACATATTTAGCTTCCCTCTGACTTCTGTGTTCATAAAACATTCCTTCAGTTGTTAGGAAGGGAGGAATAAAGCCTCAGCACTGTGAACTGGCAGTAACTTCACTATCACTTGTGTATGTCAGTGCTGCTTTGAGTATTTTAAATCTGTGTGGTCTTGTTTGGAGTGCATGTAAGCTGTGTCAGGTAGGGTGTTCTGCTCAGTCATAGTCCTGATGGCTTAGGATAACTCTCAAAATATAATAGTACCACCCATCCTTTACTGTTCATACTGTTGTGTGAAGGGGTTGCATCTTGCTGTACTGTGCAACCTGGGTACACTTGCCCAGTTGCACTACACAGGTGAAAAAAACAACCACCACCCAGTTACTAGATTCCAGAAAACTGAAAAGAAAATGTAATTGAATAAAGCATGGACCTGAAGGGTGGAGCACTCACTGATTAAGGAATTGGCTGGATGGCCGCACTCAGAGAGTTGTGGTCAATGGCTCAATGTCCAAATGGAGACTAGCGACAAGTGGTGTCTCTCAGGGATCCATACTGGGACCAGCGCTGTTTAATACCTTTGTCAGTGATGCGGACATTGGAACTGAGTGCATCCGCAGCAAGCCTGCAGGCGACACCAAGCTGTGTGTCCGGTTGACACACTAAAGAGAAAGGATGCCATCCAAAGGGACTTGGACAGGTGCCCAAGCCAACCTCATGAAGTTCAACAAGGTCAAATGCAAGGTCCTACACCTGAGTTGGGGCAATCCCAAGCATGGGGCAAGGAGTGGCTGGAGGGTAGTCTTGAGGAGAATGACGTGGGGGTATCAGTTGATGAAAAACTCAGTATGAGCCAGCAATGTACACTTGCAGCCCAGGATATGGTTGGCCTTCTGGGCTGCATCAAAAGAAGTGTGGCCAGAAGGGTGAGGAAGGTGATTCTCCCTCTCTACTCCACTCTTGTGAGACCCCACCTGGAGTACTGCAGCCAGTTCTGCTGCCCTCAGCATAAGAGGGACATGGAAGTGCTGGAGTGGGTACAGAGAAGGGCCACAAAGATGATCAGAGGGCTGGAGCACCTCTCCTGTGCAGACAGGCTGCAATAGCTGGGGCTGTTCAGCTTGGAGAAAAGAAGGCTCCAGGGAGACCTTGTAGCAGCCTTCCTGTACTTGAAGGGGACCTAGAAGAAAGCTAGGAAGGGACTTTTTACAAGGGCTTGTAGCGACAGGACGAGAGGGAATGGACTGATGCTTGAGGAGGGTAGGTTTAGACTGGATATTAGAAAAAAATTCTTTACAGTAAGGTTGGTGAGACACTGGAGCAAGTTGCCCAGGGAGGTTGCAAATGCCCTCTCCCTGGAGGAGTTCAAGGACAAGTTGTATGAGGCCTTGAGCAATCTGGTTTAGTGGAAGATGTCCCTGCCTATGGCAGGGCAATTGAAACTAGGCAATCTTTAAAGTCCCTTCCAACCCAACCCATTCTATGTATCTGTGAATGAATCTATGAAATGTAATCAATGGTTGTGTTTGGAACTGTTCTCAAGTAATGACTAATATTTGTAAGACTGCTTTGCTCAACAGTAAGGCCATTAGTATTTTACAAGAGAAACATATAGGAAAGATGTCAGATGGTTTGCAGGGTACCTGTTGAGGGATTTTTTACAAAGGCACATAGTCACAGGATGACAGGTCATGGCTTGAAACTAGAAGAAGCTATGTTTAGGTTAGATATTTAGGAAGAAACTCTTCCCAATGAGGATGATGAGGCACTGGAACAGGTTGCCCAGAGAAGTTGTGGAGGCTCTGGGTCTGAAAATGTACAAAGCCAGGCTGGATGGGGAAGAGACCTTGGGCAAGCAGGTTGGAATTAAATGATCTTTAAGGTCTCTTCCAACCCAAAGCATTCTATGATTCTGTAAGTAGTTGTAGAACTGGATTTTAAGGAAAGACTGAAGAAACCCAAATTGCTTAACTTCCACAAATATACTGCTCTGTTCCTGTAAGATAATATAAAACAACAAATCATAATCATCATCATCATTTTAAAAAAGTTTTATTAACTGTTGGAAGAATTATTTCTGCCAGCATTACCCAACAAAATTGAAGTGACAGACTGAAGGAGTTGGGGCTGTTCAGTCTGGAGAAGAGAAGGCTCCGAGGTGACCTAATTGTGGCCTTCCAGTATCTGAAGGAGGCCTACAAGAAGGCTGGGGAAGGACTTCTCAGGATCTCAGGTAGTGATAGGACTAGGGGGAATGGAATGAAGCTGGAGGTGGGGAGATTCAGGCTAGATGTGAGGAGGAGGTTCTTCACCATGAGAGTGGTGAAACCCTGGAATGTGTTGTCCAGGGAGGTGGTCGAGGCCCCGTCCCTGGGGGTGTTTAAGACCAGGCTGGATGAGGCTCTGGCCAGCCTTATCTAGTGTGGGGTATCCCTGCCCATGGCAGTGGGGTTGGAACTAGATGATCCTTGTGGTCCCTTGCAACCCTGACTGATACTATGATACTATGATACTATGATACTATGACTTAATTCCAAAACTCTCTTTCAAAAAATGCATTTTTTCAGGCTGTTGGAAGCTAGCCACTAAATATGTCTGTAACATATTAGGCAGTGTTTTTCAAAACACCTTGTGGACTGCTAATTGGGGTTTGCATAATCCCACAAAATTGTAGGCATTCCTGTGAAATAAGTGGGAATGAAAACTCCTTTTTTGGGGGTAACAGAAAGAGGGACATTTTATTTTTAACAAAAAGCCCTAACAAAAATCCTTTGTTTGAATATGTTATAATTACTGTTTGCTTTTTCCCCCAAAGGAATTAGAATCATTTGAGGAAAAATTGTTAAGCAGTTTTGAGTTACACAAGTTCAAGGGGGCCTTGTACATACAGTACAACTGTTCTGGCCAAGAGGTAAACAATTAGGAAATGCCTTTGAAATGCAGGGTTGGGAAGGCTTTTCAAGGTTTTGTATTTTGTCACTGAACACAACAGCAAGTTGTTGGGAGCAGCAGGGAGTGATACACATGCACAGATGTGCAGATGGAAACATGAAATTTAAAGAGTTCAAGGTCCAAATACATAGTTATGACGCTCTTGGTAAATCTGACTTACCATTAGGGACTGGGGCAGGGTAACCCCCCCATTTTTTTTATTTGAGAAATACACTTGCTTAGTCAAAATTCAGATTCGTTCTGCTTTTTGCTTGATGAGTTCATATGTATTTCAGGCCTGTCCATCCTGCAGATCTGGGGCTGTATGGGTTTGGGCCTCAAGATGTTTTTAGGTTAGAAAAGGTTTGAATCAGCACAGGCACAGAAAAACATTAAGCTGTGTTCTCTATTTCTGCCCTTTCTAACCACTGGTTCACTCTGAGCTGTCCATCCTTTCCTTGCCTTTGAATTTTCCAAATGTCAGTCCGTTCCGAAGTGTTCAGCAATTCACTGTGACTTTACATGGGTAGCCGCTCTTAAGAGGAATAGCTGGAGAAAGCCAATTTCAGAGCATGACCAAAAAACGTGGTTGGGTGCATGAGAGAGCCAGTCCTATCCAATTAATGCCTATTTCTGTCCTGAAATTCCGAAAAGTGCAGTTGTACCATCTCATCATGCTCTGGGTGATGTACCCAGCCTGAAAGCACGAACATTACATTTCCAAATCTGTTTCACCTCACTGCATCATTCTGTGTTTCATGAAATACAGCAAAAAGAAAGCTTTTAGGCAAGCAGATGTGCTGGATGCCAGTAGAGTTGGCAACTTACACTGTATTTACCAACAGGAACAGCCTCAGAAGCTAGGTACAGCAAATAATAAGGTGGCTTGGAGAACAGAGAGGTGTTGGGGAAAGGAGAATATTTTTGTTTTGAGCGTCGGGTTTGACAGTGCTTTTGTTATGTCTACTAAATATCTAATGGTTGTATCTAAGGCATGGCATTTCAAATTTGTATAAAGAAGGCTTTAGATGAAAAGGACATCCTTCACATTAATCAATTACACAAAAATAAGGAAAGGAAATTACCTTTTGTTATGTTTGAGGCACAGGAGGAGGCGGCAAGGGCAGATTAGCAGGGCTTTGTGCAGCAGTGCCTATGCGTGAAATAAACAACTTTTTGACAGGAAGATTACAAAAACCGAAATCACTAAGACAAAAAAGCTGTTGCTAAATGCTAAACGTGAATTTGCTTTACTTACCCACCAGTTTCCTTCTTAAACAGAGGTACAGTCCAGGTTCTTGGAGATTTTAATCATCCCTGAGCTGTCAAGAACTTGTCACCTACACATTAAACACCCGTTTACACAACCTGTTGGGTGGGAGAAGCTTCCTGCCCTCTTACGTGGCATGCCATGGGCTCCACCATGCTGCTAATTCTGGGGTGCAAAGTTTATGCACAGAAGTGGTTGGCAGTGCTGAATAGATTGCAGAGAGGAGGAATGTCTGGTGCTGTGTATTTTTAACTTTACACATCGCTCTTGAAAAGACTGGCAGGTAAGTGAAGGAAATGCAGGAAGTCAGAGATGGGAAAACATCCCGACGAGGGAAAAGATTCCTTATTGTATGGAGAGGTTTTGAAACTGAGCCGTGAACTTCAGAAAATAAAGATGAACGAATGGTCATAGGTATTTACTAAGCATAGAATGTTGCTTTAGATTGAAAACAAGAGCAGGAAGAGTAAATAGATCTCTCCAGGAGAGCGCAGCATGCACTGATCTCTTTGCAATAGTGATGAGAATATCATTATCCTCTCCCTAGAGTTTGTGAGTGTAAGGGTGAGAATCACAGAGAGTAGTCATGTAACAACTCAAACTTTCCTTCCTTACAGTTCTGATTTTCTCTTCTCCTCAGAAAAAAAACCCAAGCCACCCACTATAAGGAATGAAATATGCAATAAAAATACTCCCGAGTTAAAGTACTTTTGTTCACTTAGAAGATCCATAGACATTTATCCATTCAGAATTTCAGACAGAGATACTAGTGATTATCTGGAGACAGCATGTCAGTACGTCAGCACTGCTGAAAAATCTGCCATTCCTGTCATGGAGTTTCAGAAGCATCTAGAAAAGCAGAGGAATGTAAATGCTGGCAGGAAAATCCTCTGCAAAATTTGTATTGAAATGCAGTTTTCTGTTTCAGGCACACCAATGTTTCAAATATATTCTGGTTTTGTGAGTCTTAGTTTAGAGCCACTTCTTAGAAATTGCAGTGGGGGACACTGGAAGTCAGATAGACTACATGGTAAGAGCGATGTCGTCTGAGACCTGGGCAAAAGTTACCTTTGCACTTCAGTTTTTCTAGTACTTCTTTTCCCTACAGTTTCTGGGTTTGGCCCACACTACTCGAGATGTATGCTTATACAAAATGCTGCAAAGAAGTCTTATCTCAATGTAATTTTGAGGACATGAAAGCTGTGACTCGTACAAGGCCTGTTTACGTGATCCTTGACTGAATTTGGTCCAAAATATGTGATCTGCCTTTGCAATCTATCTGTGGTGCATTGAAATTACCCCCCCAACATGAAATTGCCAGACCAGCTCCATTGGAAGTAAATGAAGCTATATTTACAAGCAAACTACAATTGAGAAACATGAAATGCAATGAATATGTACAAAATATACAATGTTTACATATATTTACAATTTATAAACCATATAAGAACCCCCCTGGACAAAACCAGGGAGTTACCAATAGCTTCCCCCCTCTCTGCCCCCTCCCTGCCCTGTACAAGGGAAAAGAGATAGAGAAGAGCATATAGTAGCTTGTTAGTACTTAGCCACAACAAGAACGCAGCCAATGTCAGCAACAGCCAAGCAAGAGCTACCAGCTAGTATCAACTAGAGCAAAAAAGCCAAGAGAGAGAGAGAAAGTTCCTTTATACAACTAACTTTGTTAGTTATCAGACCAATGGGATTATTTGGACCTTATAATTATTTTTCTTTTGCATCCAATGGTAATCTATTTACATTCTACCACTTTCTGCTCAAGATCTGTGGGAAATTTCCGAGCCATCAGCCTAAAACTGCCATACTATCTTACATATGTGGAACAGTAAAAGCCATAGGTGTTAATTTGTGTGCTCCTGAAGAAATGTCTTAAATGAATTTTACTCCTCACCTGAGGATGGTAGGTTTGTATAATTGTATCATATCTTATTAAAGATCTTTTGCATAAAATGTAATGGAAACTGAACAGAAATACGGAGATGGACTGTTCCCTCAGTGTTTCCAATACAGCCAAAATGTAATTTAACTTTTCTTTGTGACTCTTTTGAGAGCAAAATCCTGGCTTTCCATTAGCCTACTCCACCTAAATGCAAGAAATTAAAGCAAAACTGCATATCCAGCAATGAAATCTGTTCGTTTTAGCACTAGTCCCATTAAGCAAGCAGAACTTCATCTATACAGGAAAATTAACTGAACATCATTTAGGCAATCATAGCATTCTTTCGTTAGCTGAGTAAACTGCCGTGTTGACTCAAACTGCACTTTTCCCACACATGCATTTTGAAGATCCTTTTTGGACTCTTTTGTTGTTGAAGGTTCTCATTTTGTCTTGTTGCATATAGCTTGCTGTGGAGGTGCAGTGAAGTAGGAGTTTTAGATGCTTCATAAGAGTGGTGATTTTTATGTTGTGGGACTGAATTTGGAAAGGCAACAAGAATCTTCGCATTAGTATTCACTAGTTTCAGATAGTAACGATGTACACATTTAGGCAGGTTGACAAAGGATCTTTTCTCATCTTGCAAAGGCCTTGTACACCCTGAAAACATCTTGCATACTGCTTCTTAAGAATATGAGATGGTATTTAATGAACTCTTGTAAGCACTAAGTTAGAAAATATTCAGATACGGGCACTATATTATGTAGCTCAGTGAATTTGACAGCAGGTTTTATAGAATCATAGAATCAGTCAGGGTTGGAAGGGACCACAAGGATCATCTAGTTCCAACCCCCCTGCCATGGGCAGGGACACCCCACACTACATCAGGCTGGACAGAGCCTCATCCAGCCTGGGCTTAAACACCTCCAGGGATGGGGCCTCAACCACCTCCCAGGACAACCCATTCCAGGGCTTCACCACTCTCATGGTGAAGAGCTTTTTCCTCACGTCCAGCCTGAATCTCCCCACCTCCAGCTCCATTCCATTCCCCCTAGTCCTATCACTACCTGATATCCTAAGAAGTCCCTCCCCAGCCTTCTTGTAGGCCCCCTTCAGATACTCGAATGCCACAGTTAGGTCACCTCGGAGCCTTCTCTTCTGCAGACTGAACAGCCCCAACTCTTTCAGTCTGTCCTCATAGGAGAAGTGCTCCAGCCCTCTGGTCATCCTAGTGGCCCTTCTATGGACATGTTCCAGCACTTCCATATCCTCTTGTAATAGGGGCTCCAGAACTGGACACAGTACTCCAGGTGGGGTCTCACCAGAGCTGAGTGTGACCTGCTGGCCACACTTCTCCTGATACAGCCCAGGATCTGATTGGCTTTCTGGGCTGCAAGTGCACATTGAGAGCTCATGTTGAGCTTCTCATCCACCAGTACCCCGAAGTCTCTCTCCTCAGGGCTGCTTTCCAGCCAGTCACTGCCCAGCCCAGCCTGCCCAGAATTATTGTGGTCATTACTGGTTTTTGAGTTTTAACTTCACAAAGCATAGCTGTGTACTGTTAGTAGATGGTTGCTAGGGGCTGGTTTAATTAGTCAAGTTTAAACACAGCTTGCTATGAAACGCAAATATTTCAGTGTGTTATGGTTTTCCTGAATTAAGACTGGAAAAGTATGAATTTACAATGAGAAAGCATAGTGAAAGCTAAAGTGTTCCTGGGTAGTATCCAGAAAATAGGTTTCTGCTGAGAACCTATATAGATGTCTTTCTTTATTTATTTTTTGTTCCCTCTTGGTGCTGTTCAACTAATAGCCCTTAAATTCAGTTTTGTATCAGATAACATTTGAAAGCATTTCAAAAAGGTGAATCTAAAAGAATTTTACACATTTTCTAAACTACCCCGAGCATTTAACATAGTTATCTCCTTTACATCTTGCCCTGGAGTTGCAGTCCTTCTGGAGAATTTGTTCTTGGTCACTAGGAATCAGTGATTCGGCTCCAAGATGTGATGCTTCAATAGGTACTTGAGTTCCTGCTGTAGCCACCTGAAAGTAGGGTCACCTGAATACCACTTTAGGTTCCACTGATTTTGTAGCTTTGTAATGGGAGCTGAGACATGTAGCTCACATGAAAATGATTACTTTTATGTATTTTGAAGTTGGGAAAGAAATTTCAGCCTTCAGATTCTGTTGGAATCTGGTCAGGTTAGTTTGTGATAGTCTGATCTAGAGCCAGCTGAAGGTTTCTCAGTGTAGATGGCAAAACAGTATTCGGCCACTCCAGGAGTAAAAGACACCAGAGTGCCCATTCTAGCCTTACCTTTGGTGACAGAAGAGCTCGATATTGTGGTGCCAGTAAAAGAAATTCAGAACAAGGAATGCTAAGAAAGTCTGGTAGGACTTGGCAGGCCATGCAGAGTGGTGGAAGCTCTGGGAGGGGCAGAAGGACATGTGGAGAAAGAAACTTTCAGATATTTGTAAGGATTGTGAGTTGGAAGTTTTTCTGTTCCCCAAACTGACCTCCCCAGAGATTTTATTGGAAGACTATGATGGGTCCATGGGGGCTCTTACCTCAGTGGCAGTATGATACACAAGAGAAACCTGGATCTTAGCTTCTGAGTCTGCTCCCTTCCCAAGGCAGTCAGTATTTCTAACTACTAGAGTATTTCTAATTACTAGAGTAAGAGCAGCTAGGAGTGATCTTGTACCTGCAGGTGTAACATGCATGGTATGTCAGGGTCTCAGCTTGCCTGCTTGCTCTGCAGTCAGTGCCCAGCAGCTCCAGACAGAGGGCAAGCATATACAACTCTTGGTGCTTACCCTAATCCATTACCATTGCAGTCACAGGGAAAGGGAATAGTCCTTCTCCATCCTTCATCCTGAGTCCTTGAGGAGAAGTCAGTGAAGCAGGATCCACCACTCAGTGTGACCCACCCCACTATGCAGCTACTTTGCCTGGATGGGCCTTAAGTGGCTTGCCACACTATTGCCTAAAAGCTTGCAAAGTTTTGGATTTTCTTAAGGATATTGCTCAAAATAACTTTTGGTAAAGCTCACAGGATCCGAAGGCTTGCTGTCTGGCTAATGATGTTATCCCTTGACCTATTCAACTGTCTTTTTTTGGTGTGATGTTACAAAGTAAGAATAGGAAAGTGTAAAAGAAGAAAAGGAAATTTCCTCTCACCTGAGTTCTGTCTATCACTTAGCAAGTCAGGCATGATTTTGATGTCACTCCTGAATACTGCATGTCTGTAGCTGTTTAGCATGATTTTGGACAGTCTCCTGATTGTGGATAAGTGGTATTCTCCTTCCATGTGCTAAAGCATTTAAGGAAACAGCTCTATCATGTTGGAGGTTTATAGTTTTATAGTGTGTAGTTTATAATTTTTGTATTTTTGTGGGTTGGTGGTATGAGTATTTTTAAAATCTGTGATGAATTACAACTTAAAACAGTTCTAGCCTTCTGTTTTTATCTTGGTCTCCCTCAGCACAGAATAATACTGCAGTATTTTTTCTACTCACTTCGGTTGTTAGGGCCAAACAATGTTTGCTGTAGTCCAAAGCCTCCAAGAACTGCTTCTTCAATTTCATTTGAAAAATTACTACTTGACAGGTAACAATTTTTTTCCAAGTAGAATGTGCTACACTTTAGAGGTCATTATGGACAGCATGGAACCCTTAGAAGTGAATTACCCTGCTCTGTCACAATGTGACTGCAGCTGTTCCCTTTTAGCTCTCTCTGCATGGTTAATGTCCTGATCCACAGTGTGATCCTCAGGAGAGAGCCAGAACTCCCTACAAATCTTCCTGAGACATTCACCCAATAATGCAAATGGTAGCAGTTGTTTTATATCAGGGAGACTTGGTTACGGAGAAGTGAATGAAAAGCAAGTTCCTAATTACTTTTTAAAGGAAACCAGATTTCCTCCATAGTGATAATCAATGGGACTTTTGTTTGGAGCTAGATGGATTATTCAAAATGAAACTGAATCTGCCCAAGCCAGATCTCCAATGATTCTTACACTTTTTTAAAGTTCAGTTATGCTTTCATAAATTCACACATGCTTTCATAGTCATTCCTGAATAATCTTTAGTAAATGGAAATTAAAGAGCCACCCATACTAAGAAGAAACAGCCAAGGTCTAAATTCACTTTAGGAACAGTTTTAAAGCAAGGGGTCCAATTGTGTCAGCACTTTCTTCTTACTTTTTCAGGATTTCCCCAACTTTTCATTTTCCATATCTCAATAGCATTATAAAGCACTGTCATATGTATTTCAGGTGTCTTGATCTTCCTAATTAGAAGCCAGTGCTGCCTTTAACTATGCTTGTCAATACACCGGTGTCTTACAGGTGTGTGTACAGCCAGGACTTTTTAGCTCCATGCTACACTGCCAGCCTACCACATCATGCACTAGCATGCCTCACTCCTCTGACAACAGGACTGGGGTGAGAAATACCCTACATTTCCAGCACCTGCTTCATCTCCAAGGTTGCATCTGGAAACTGGAGGCAGCTCATGGTTTATTCTCTTTCTGGCAGTTTTCAGGCCTGCAGAACTTAAAGCCAGGTTTGGCATGTAGTTCTCAGACGTGCCTTTTGTGAAAATAAACTTTGGGGGCTTTTGAGAAGCACTAAAGCTGCATGAATTGAAAACATCAAATTACTAACTTTCCAAATGGAGTGACAGATTGTTCTACCCTCTCCTGCTGCCATTGTCAGATAAGAAAATTGAGTTCTTTACTCCTCACAAAGTTTGAAATGCAAACTCTTGATAGCTAGAACTGATTAATATCAATTCTGTAATGACAAGAGATTTCACAATTACTGTCTCATGTCCTTTAGAGTGTTTTTGTTCTCTTTAGCAGTCTCCTCTGTTAGAACATGTTTACAGCAGGTATTCTTTTAAGCTAGAGTTTCTGAAAGGATTCAGATAAAGAAAACAGAAAAATTACTTTGATATGCAGTGACAGCTGTGATATCATGTAAATCATTGCTAATGGAGAACAATTATGGAGGCTCAGAGCCAACTGTAATAGGTTTTTCACACAAAGGAGGAAGGATGTTGGACCTACTGTAGAGATGTGAAGAAGTAATTACATATCACTTTTTGTAGCTATCAAATGAGATTATTTTTAAGATGTCACACTAGCTGTGACACGCTCAAGAACATCATGTTCTAGGCGGTGGGGTGTTTTGTTTTCATTTACATCTTTTAAAGCAGTCATCTATACTGCAGCATTTGTGTACCTGCTACCTATTTTGGGTGTGCATGTACCATTTTGTGCAGTTGTTTGGTAACCTGTTACTGGGAATGTTGGGGCCGTTTAGCATCTCTCCTGTATGTACTGACTGCTGTCTCCTCTCTTGCCTCCGCCAGCGTCCAAGTTCTTTTTCAAAGTGACTTCTTTCTTACTTAGCAATGTGACCTCCTACTGGACTAAGACCTCCCACAGAAGAAAGACACCCTGTTTCTACATTGGTACTTAGATCTGTGAAGGTTTAATAAAATTTAGTAATTTGAAGCTCAAAACTCTAGTGAGAGATAATTATCCATGGCTTATGAAGATGGAGAGGATGCTATTTGAATGCTTCCTTGCTTTGAGGACATTATGCCATTTGATTCTGGTAATTCTGTTAACTTTAATCTGATTTTTCAGTTTTCTGTTATCAGCACTTCCCTTAGTTATGTTCAGTGTTTAGTTAATACCACTTGTGTTCTGCCTCTGCCCTACAGATTATGAAAAATGACTGTAGGACAGTGTGCATTGACCCGATAGATGGAAGGCTTCAACTGCACCTGCAATTAGACTCACCTTTTATTGCATCCAAGTGGAAAAAGAAAGTGGCATTAGGACATGGCAATTACTTTGTCCATTTGTGGGCTGGAGCTCAGAACCAGGAGCCATCCCCTTCCATTGAATTGCATTAGGGGAATCCCAACACTTGGGTCTAGCATCTTGCCTTATATGTTGTGAGTTTTTGTGTCATGAAAAATCAGAGCATGTTGGAGGATCATTTAGTGACATGAGTATAAATACAGAACTGTGTTTGATTTCAACATTAATTTACCTTTAAAACAAGTCAGAATTGGGGATCATGATGGTTCTCATTTGTTCATCTGTTGCAATTGCCTGGACACATTGCCTATCTACTTGTTGTAAGGATGATGAGGTGCTACACTGTTCTTTATCTTTGTCCTGAAGTGCAGAAGTCTCTTGGAGACCAAAACATCATAGCTTAAACTAAATCTTTTAATTTATATTTGGGTAAAGGATGAATGGTGTTTGATATGAAAGAATTTGAACATGGTAGTTTAAAACCCTTGGATTCTCAGAACTCAGTTTCTGTTTCCAGCATTGGTTTTACAATCTGTGAAATAGATTTTATATTTAACAGGTACATAGGAATGAACTGAGTCTAGATCACATTCATGCCTTGTTTGCATTGACTGAATAAAGGCTGATGTTCGTCTGTGTTTTGGACTAGCCAGGATCACTCTGACCATTTGTAGAAGACTGTGAAAGAGAGCAACCTATAAAAATACTAGTTGGAAGAAGCTCTTATTTTGTGACGTTAATCACTAGTCACAAAAAATATTCAGTGGTTTTTGAAGACAGATTCAGGGCAGATGTACTTTCAGTTTATCCCCAAACATCTGTTTTCTAATGAATAAGGGTGTAAACAGGGGAGTGAGAAGACACTTTATTTTCCTGATTTCATTCCTTTTACAAACTCCAGTGGCATTCTGGCCTGTATCAGGAATAGTGTGACCAGCAGGAGCAGAGAAGTCATTATACCCCTGTACTCTGCACTGGTTAGGCCACACCTTGAGTACTGTGTCCAGTCTGGGCCCCTCAGTTTAGGAAGGACATCGAGACACTTGAACGTGTCCAGAGAAGGGCAACAAGGCCCTAATGCATGGGAAACTTCAGAGGTCAAAGCATAGTGGAATAGAATAGAATAGAATAGAATAGAATAGAATAGAATAGAATAGAATAGAATAGAATAGAATAGACCAGACCAGGTTGGAAGAGACCTTCAAGATCGTCACGTCCAACCTATCATCCAACACCACCTAATCAACTAACCCATGCAACCAAGCACCCTGTCAAGTCTCCTCCTGACCACCTCCAGTGATGGCGACTCCACCACCTCCTCAGGCAGCCCATTCCAATGGGCAATCACTCTCTCTGTGTAAAACTTCCTCCTGACCTCCAGCCTGAACCTCCCCTGGCACAGCCTGAGACTGTGTCCTCTTGTTCTGGTGCTGGATGCATATCATAATGTCTTATGATAGCGTATTGTCTGAAAAATGCCAAGTGCCCAAGTGGAACCTGAGAATGCTCTGTGTTTCAAAGCATAAATCTGCCTAGCTGAATTAAGGAAACCTGCTCAAAATTTTGTCCCACTGGTAACTTGTTGGTCTTTGGACACCTCTAGGTGAGAAATATCTGGGAAATGAGATACAGGCATCTTATATAGCAAGATTTTGCATATGCTTCAGCAGTTTGAGTGCATGCAGGAGGCTGTGGGAAAGCTGCTACAAAATCAAACATAAGTACAGTCTGAACAATTAGAGCGCTACAGGGCTGAGACTTAGAACATCCCCACCCATCCACCTGTACTTTGTTGAAGGGCTAACACCTTGCAGAGCAAAAAAAAAAGTTCATTGGGTCAGAGGGCAGGAGGCTAAATTGTGGTGTGAGATATGTGTCCTCAAAACTAGCAATTGCAAAACTTCAGGTAAGCTCTTGTAGATGAGATGATAAGGTTTTAATAGCAAACACATTCTCGTCCGGAACTTGGCAGCCTAGTTGTTCAACAGCTCTGAACAAAGGTTAACAATTAAGCAAGATTTCTCTCAGGATTTCTGGTGTATTCCATTCCTGATGCAGCTGGATCGATGTTGATGTGGCTTTTTTTTTTTCCTTCTTCTTCCCTTTTTTTCTTGGGGAGGGGGTGGTGGTTGTGGGTTTTTTGTTGTTGTTTTGTTGTTTGGTTTTGGGGTTTTTTAGTGGGTTTTTTTTGATACTGTTTGAACCCAGAATGTACAAGGAAGCATCAATGAATAAAAATTAATGTGGAGTGGGGAGAAGAGGAGTTTTTTTATGCAGAGAAAAGCTATGACAGCTCACAAATGGCTGCCTGGACTCAAACCTGCACTGGATCAGATGAAGTACAGTGCTGTGCCTGCCTGGGCTGACTGCAACCTGATGTTGCTACCGGAGATAGTCTTCATAGGTTAATCTCAGAAGTGAACTCTCTCGAACTGTTCAGCAGAAATAAGATTTGGCAGGATTAAATATGATGTGGAAAGAATGGGGCCAGTGACCTGCAGAATATAGATACACATTGAGAGCAGAACTCTTAGAGAATATGGTGAATATAGATTCATGAAAGAAACTGACAACTTAATCTCCCAAAGTGGAGAGGGAAGATCCTGTTAAATGTTTAAAGCAAAAACAGCTGCAGTGGCAAAGAATTGCACAGAGCTGCCTACAAATTTGCCATCCTCTACTCTCAAACAAGCCCAGAGCCACAATATGCAGCTAAAATCCCCAAAACTGCCCAGGTGGAAGGACCTTCTGCAGGTCTTCAGTCCAACCTCCTGCTCCTAGCAGGTTTAGCTGTGAGCTCAGACCCAGCTGCTCAGGAAGTTACCCAGCCAGGTCTTAGAAACCTCTGAGGATGGAGACTGCACAACCTCAGTGGGCAATCTCTTTTGGAATTCAAGAAAATTCAAGAGAGAGAGAAAGAATCTTCTGAATTGTGTAGGAGGACATGATAGTTTTAGGCATTGTTCCAGGCTACTTTAGTGAAAAGTAGCCTTTGGCAAGTATAGTACAATGCTCCTCTCAGTTGCCCAAAACCATCTGAAAAGAAGGCTACTGCTTGCCTGAGGCAAGGTTAAACATATCTGTCACCCAGCTGGCTGAATTTTCACATGTTGAAGACAGGAAGGGGGAAAGGAAAGAGGAAAGGATCAGATGAATGGGTCATACAACTGAGTGGTTTACAAAAGTGGGAGCTGACTCTATGTCCCTTGCTGTATTATTACAGTTTAAGGCAAAAATGTAAAGGAGAAGCAGAAGAAGATGAGGCTATTTTAATAAACTAGAAAAGTAACCTGGGTGATGAGTCCCTCTTATGCCAAAGAAATAAAGGCAGTTTTCCTCAGTCAGCTGCCTACTGTTGATGATATTCAAGGCATTGGCCAGGTATATGTTTATGAGTGGAGTCACTTTATGTACCGAAGACAAAGAGGATAAAAGAGTAGGAGCTTAGTAAATTATGGTGAGAAAATGAGCCAGTAATTTTTTTTAAATAACTTAGAGGGACGAAAACCCCTTCTTTATATGGAGTACAGACAGATGTATTGTTGTGCCATGATAAGACAGGCCTTTATAGAGCAGTCTTATGGGAACATAAGGCATGCAGCTGTGTGCAGTCCCCTCTTCCCTGTATTTGGGGAAGTACTTCCTGAATAATCTGTGTTGAGGGAAAAAACAGTAGGCAGGCTCAAAGTTTATCCCTTGATCAATCAAGATGACTAGCAGCTACACAAAGCAGCATATAGGAAAGCTAGCACACTCATTTCTTGAGGGAAAAAAACTCCTTCATCCTGGAGGAAAACAAAAATATTTGTAATATTATTGAAGGAAAGGTCTGCTTGCCATCTATACATGCTTCATTCGTGCAGATTGACTCATTCTAACTACTACTGGCAGACCAGTAACAAGTTAGCTGTGTATACTCATGGCAGTATGGATTCATGGTAGGGAGAGGAATTTCATATAATAACAGAAAAGTTCTGCTATGACCTATGCAGTGCAGGATAATAACAGGTAAGTTATCTGATGGTCTCCTGATGATGAAAATGCCACTCAGCACCTTGAAAGGGGATCACAGTATCACAATATCACTAAGGTTGGAAGAGGCCTCAAAGATCATCAAGTCCAACCTGTCACCACAGACCCCATGACTAGACCATGGCACCAAGTGCCACATCCAATGTCCCCTTGAAAACCTCCAGGGACGGTGACTCCACCACCTCCCTGGGCAGCCCATTCCAATGACGAATGACTCTCTCGGTGAAGACCTTTCTCCTTCTCAGAGCCTAAACTTCCCTTGGCACAGCTTGAGACTGTGTCCCCTTGTTCTGGTGCTGGTTGCCTGGGAGAAGAGACCAACCCCTTCCTGGCTACAACCACCCTTCAGGTAGTTGTAGAGGGCAATGAGGTCTCCCCTGAGCCTCCTCTTCTCCAGGCTAAACAATCCCAGCTCCCTCAGCCTCTCCTCACAGGACATGTGCTCAAGGCCTCTCACCAGCCTTGTTGCCCTTCTATTTAGAAGCCTATTTAGAAGCCTGTTGCCTTCTATTTAGAAGCATTGCATTTTGAAAAATGTGGCTTTGGAGGTAAAGTGAGACCTTGTGTTTCTGCTTGTATAAGGGGTTTTAGGCTTCTGAATTAGGTGAAGGCACATCTTCAAGATGGTTAATTAAGATGGCAAGAACCTCTGTGTTGTCTGCAGCTACAGCGAGAGAACATCTGTCTGCAGCAATTAGGCAGGAACTACCAAACTAAAGGGCCACTCACAGATGGAGCAGATAGCTTGCCAAGCAGATAATGTAGGACTTATTTGTACAAACCCACTTTTCTTCTTAAAAGCAATAGAATAGCAAACACATATTGTTGGTTGTCTTTGGGTATAAAATGAATTATGATAAATCTAAAATGTTAAGTGTCTGGTGTTCTGGGGAAAAAAAATTACACTGGAAGGGGGAAAACTCAAAGTCATAAAGTAGGGTCAGAGTTCATACTACAGTGAGAGGAAAACACAAGGTCTTAGTGGAAGTTTATGATACTGTTTAAAATGACAAAACCCTTTGAAGAATGGCTAGATACGAAGCTTTCTCAGATGTGCAGAGTAGTTTTCAGTAAAATGCCTTTCACTCCTGCCCTCTTTATTTCTGTGGTTCAAATTAGAGAATTAATTAAAGAATTTATTATCAGATCTATCAAATGTGTACACCTGTTTTGGTCAAGGAATATATTGCCCTGCAAGGAGTAGGATGTCAGATAATCTGAAGATATTTAAAGATACCATATGATATAGGAGGAGTTCTTCAGTATGTTTGTTTTAATTGTGAGTGATGCTAATGGTTACAGAAAAGTTCTCATAACAGTAGGTGCTCCACTATTGATTCATACAAGCTAAAACCTATGTGATTTCAACAGAAAATATGGTAAGGCTTAACATGTAAAATCTTAGAGGAAAAAAAAAGATTGAGGAAAGAAGTGTGAATTAAACTAGGGAAGGATGTAGAATCTTTGCTCTCCCTCCACTCCCTCAACACTCTGAAGTATAGGGTATAATCTGGCTACTATTTCTCTTTATGATCATGCAGATTTTCTGATGATGGTAAGTTGTGGTGGGTTTTAGGCTATGCCTTTAGAAAAAGTTTCACAGATCTTGAACAGAAAGTAGTAACATGTAAATACATCACTATTGGGTGTAAAAAGGAAAATAATGATAGTTCCAAACAGTCCCATTGGAAAGCTAGCAGACTTAAGCTAGTAATGTGAAAAATTTCTCTCTTCTTGCTTCTTTGCTCTGGGAGATCCTACTGACCTTGGCTGCATTGCTTTTGTTGTGACTGGTATTAACTTCTCTGCTCTGTATCTTGTCCCTTTTTGTGTACAGAGGCTAAGGGAGGGAGCAGAGAGGGAGAAGCTATTAGCTTTAGCAGGGGGGTCCTAGTGCTGTTCATTAATTATAAATACCTGTCAATATTGTAAACACTGTGTATTTTGTACATCTTCGTTGCATTCCATTGTAGATTGTAGTTTTGATTGTAAATACAGCTTCCATTTGCTTCCATCTGAGCCGGTCTGGCAAATTTAATGTTGGGGGAGAAATTTCAACCCATCACACAAGTGGTACCACAGAGGTTGTTGGCAAAGATGCTTCTTTTGTCAGTATCTTGTAGTTGTGGAAGAAACTCAAATAACAGCATCTGTACTGCTCTGGATTAGTTACCTGTGCTTTTGTCTTACAAGTTCACTTTGTAGAGAAAGAAAATCCAATATCCTACCTTTTACAACTGCTAAAAAATAGTATTGCACAAAGTGATAACTTCCTACTCTATCATAACCTGTGGTTTGCTAAAAGCATACTTCAGTTTCTCCATCATGAATCTCATCAGATGAGAATGATCTATTCTATAGCCAGAATCTTCTACATATTAGTGTACAGAATAGTGGTTTAGTATTTTTTCCTTTGCATGTGTTGGTACATTGAGGTCGGATACAAGGTTTGCCTGTTACTGACAGTTACATATATTCCATTTTAGAGAGCAAATACTAAGCTCAGTTTCTTGCCATTTCTGTCTGCTCCACTCCAGGTTTTTACCTAACTAGGAAAAATTATAGAAGATTTTTGGATCTGCTTTTTGAAAGGTGTGTTGTTCTCTGCTGAATTGTCATTGCAGCCTGACCTGATTGCCCTGGGAGTGCAGGGTGTCACTGCTCGTTTTCAGTACAGGAAGTTCTCTGGCTGCTGGATCAAGCTCTTGAGTGCCTGTGATATTTTCAAGTTGTAATTTCTAACTCAGTTTCTGATCTGAAATGTCAAGACTCCTCAGTAATATGCAAATAGACTAGCATGTCTTCATAATTATAATAGGACCCTGTTTGCCTAAGGTTGTTTCCACCTCCCACCGCCCCTAAAAACTTTTGTTCTTTCAGCACCCCCTGTGGTTGCTCAGTATCTGCAGACTCTGCAGCATCCCAATGCAGATGCAGTTGCTTGGTTTCTAAGAAAGAAGTATTTGGAAACAGTGTTGCTGCTTCTGCCCCAGGTGACTGAGGGACCACTGACTGGGCTGCTCCATCTGTAGACTGCTCACAGCAACCTGTTCCTTTCTTGTTACTCCCAGCACCTCCCCAGACCAACGAATTTACTTTACCAGGAGCCCCCCAGCAATTATGTCAGTTATTGAGATTGGAACAGGAGATCACAGAGAAGATCAAAAAATTAGAAGATGACTGGGTCCTCTCTAGAGCTCCATTCCTATTTCCATAGAGTTTAAATTATTTTCCCTGTTTTAAGACAATTGGTAAATCAGTTTGGGAAAATGAGATTAATATTTAGAGGTGAGAAAACAAGACAAGCTGTTCAGTTCCCTTGTGGGGAGCAAGCATCTTTAGCCACTTCCACCAGCCCTTGTGCACATGACATCTCTCTGCCTAACAGACATCTGCATCCAAGGCTGCTGAGACACCTGGAGACAGGCCAGCAGATCTCAGAGCAACTGTAGGATCCAACTATCCAACAAGGACTGAATGCACCAATACTTGATACCTGAGATCTAGGAAAGAAGCATTTATTGAGCTTTATTTCACAAAAAAATTGGAGACAACAGGAACATCTTAAACTGCAACAACAAACCTGAAGCATGAGCTCACAGCTGTGGTATGCTTGCCAAACAAATACGATGGTACTGGAAGAAACAGTCTGGTTTTCTCTATAACAATCCCTTTGTGCTGCAGTGGATCCTGTTGCATTCTGCAGAGAGAATTACTTAGTCATTAAAACAGGAAGCTTTACTGTGGAGTGATCTGGAATATATAGCCTTTATTAGGATTTTAGGCATGCTTCTGTCTGCTGGTAGAATTCTAATGGGTGTTTTTATCCATATAGTTGATAGAGAATCTATGGTCAAATATCCATGAATAGAGTGTACATTACCTTGTGTGGGAACTAGCACAGTAGAGTGTTCTTCCCAGTAATATACATCTGGTATTAGAGCAAAATGATCCAAAACATTAGTCAGTTTTACAACTATAGGCAGAATGAATTTTATTGCATTCTTCAGTAGTGTGATAATGATGAGCTGATTCTTGCAAATCTTTGTGGACTTTCTCTTCAGTGCAGAACTAAAGAGAAGTTTCACTTCCTCAAAATTTTCAAGTGTTTAGGTAAGTGTTTCATTGGTTCAGTGAGACCTAGCCAAATATTTTGGGAGAGGAGGTTCTCGGCAGTTTTCTAGCAGAGTTTTTAAATTGCTCTTCAGTGATCCATTCAGAAGCTACTTTGCAGAACTGTTGTATCAGGTATAATTTGTAAGTAGAGTCTAACTAGTTGAGGTTATTTTTCATGCATTTCTTCCTTTTCTTCAGTTAACAGATAGCTATTGAATAAACAGCTAAGGTAGAGTCAAGGAGAAACAAGTTTTTTTCTAGATGTTACTTCAACATGTACTGAATGTTTATTCAAGCTGATCTATTTTGAAGACAGTAATCTTACTGCTTTTTCTGTTTCATCTTGCAGTTCCCAGAACAAAGCAAACAAACAAAAAGAGGAAAACAAAACAAAACCCAAAAATCTCTCCCCAGTATGAATTGCACAAGAGCACAATGAGCTGAGAAATATTTTTTTATATGCCTTCCCAGGCACGTGCCAAAAAAGTATCTGCCAGAGTTATTCTCTATTGGAATTCGCAGAGTCTCATGAAGAGCAAATACTGAAGTGTGCTGTGTTGCTCTTTCTCCTTCAAAATGCTATTTGAGGAGGAGCCTGAGCAGCTGAATTGCTCAGAAAAGGATCTGTTCAACGAATATCCAAGACAGAACTCTAGGGTTGCTAAGCTGTAATTCAGAGGTAACTTATGAGACAGAACAGAATTCAGTTATTGTTTGTACAGTTTATAATGCCTTTGGGATTTATAAAAACATTGCATCCACCCAAAAATTGTCTGTTTGTTGTATTACAAATTTTAGGTTGCGGTTTCCTGCTCCTGAAAGACTTTAGTAATTATTAGGATTCCCTAAGAACGTGTAAAAACACAGGAGGTGGAAACTTAAGGCAGTACTGCAGCACATGGTATCACTGAGAGGGCTGGACCCTTCTCATGTGGAATAGTAAAGTACTCAGAATGTTGTTTTTGTTGTTGTTTTGATCTTGGTTTTCTCTGATCAGAGGGCTGGAGCACCTCTCCTATGAGGGCAGACTGAAGGAGTTGGGGCTGTTCAGTCTGGAGAAGAGAAGGCTCCAAGGTGACCTAATTGTGGCCTTCCAGTATCTGAAGGGGGCCTACAGGAAGGCTGGGGAAGGACTTCTCAGGATCTCAGGTAGTGATAGGACGAGGGGGAATGGAATGAAGCTGGAGGTGGGGAGATTCAGGCTAGATGTGAGGAGGAGGTTCTTCACCATGAGAGTGGTGAAGCCCTGGAATGTGTTGTCCAGGGAGGTGGTCGAGGCCCCATCCCTGGGGGTGTTTAAGACCAGGCTGGATGAGGCTCTGGCCAGCCTGATCTAGTGTGGGGTGTCCCTGCCCATGGCAGGGGGGTTGGAACTAGATGATCCTTGTGGTCCCTTCCAACCCTGAATGAAACTATGAAACTATGAAACTATAATAACAAAAAATTAGTAAAATGCACAGGGTTAACTTCAACTATAAAACAATGTAGATATCATAATTAAATATGTTTAAGAGTAACACTTCTTAAATTCTTAAGTAGTTGGAAGACATTAAATAGGAAGTTCTTATGGGGTATCTTGGCATCTGAAATAGGTATGATGCCGGCACACTCTGGACTGCCAGCATCCCCAGTAAGTTGCCTCACTGGCTTTCTTGAACGTGGGGTGTCTGCACATGCCTCCTGATAGCGTTCTCGGCACTGACACAACAGATAAAGCTTTGGCAAGATTTCTGTCAGTGATGGGCCTGAATTGCAAACTCGGCTTCCAGGTGTAGCTCCAGCTTAGTGGTTCATAAATGGAGACTTCTGGGCTAGGCCAGTTAGCACATTAATTAGTAGTGCGATTTGTACAATGTTAATTCATGTTTCTGTCCATTCATGATGGGTTTGGAAGATACTAAACAAACACATTCTGATGCAAATGTTTAAGAGCAACTATTGCACTGTCTGAAAGTGAGGGGGTTTTTCCCCACTTCTTGTGGAAGGACGTACAGAGTAGAAGGAAGGAGAAAAATACTTCCCCTTGTCTGCTCTGTCCATCCTTCTCAGGGAGGGGCTGAGCAAGATTCATTCCTGCTTCCAAGGTAGGACAGGGCATCTCTCCAAGTATGGCTGGCATTTCCTCCCAAAGGGTAGCCTTTGCTACAGATCCTTTGTGTGATGTTGCTTCAGTTTCCAAGTGAAATCCAGACTAGGTGTACATAAGTATGGGATGAGGGAAGAAGATGCTAATATAAAGGGTCATTCAGAGGTGCTATAGTTACAGTGACCTCTGTTTAACCCTCTCTGCATATCTTGCTAGTTGCTTATGCTTTCAGACATTAACATTTTTCAGTTTCTGTAATGAGGAGCTGAGATAACCTCCCCACAAGTTGGGCAGAGGCTGCCTGGCGATAACCTGCACATTTGATGGGCTCAGCGAAGCCACCATTGCCAGCACATCCACTGGGGAAGAAGCCAAAGTGCCAACTGCTCCAAAATGTTGCTTAGAATCCCAGTCAGGGCTCAGCCATCTCGGCCAAGGGGAAACACAAAACTAGATTATGGGGAGATAACCAGTCTTTGCCAATGGCAAGCACCTAATTAGACGTGTTTATCAACTGGTTTGTAATTACAGAAATATGTAGCTCATGCTTACCTCTCCTAAGAGTGCTGTGAATAAACAAGGTAAACTGCTATTTAATTGTACTTTAGATAGTAAATACTTGTTGCAGCTGAACTGTAACAGTGAATGGGGAATGGCCAGTGTTTGAGTAACACAAGACAGATCTGGAGATTTCTCTTGTGCTACCCTTTTCTGAAGTTTTACATTTTAAATGAGTAGTACACAGCAAGTGTGGTCCAGATCAATGATCTGCTGAAGTGCAAGATGCAGCATATTTGCTAAATTCTAGCCAGGTTAGGGTTCTGGATTTCATGGTTTGTCATTTATTTATTTTTTAAGATCAAAAAATACAGTGTAAAAAAAAAAATCAGAAGAGAGAAGCATTTCCTGAGCAGTATGACAGTCGAAATCAGCTTCCAGTTTACCCATCTTGATTCCTCTGTCTAGCATCAAAATGAAAAAGGCTCCACTCCAAATAGTTACATTAGCTTCATAAACTAATTTTACTTTCTTTTTTTTCTAAACACAAAAACATTTTTATATAAAAAAGGAGTTTTTGTCAAAAATACTGAAGGAATATTACATGGGAAAATTTGGGCTAGCTCAGGAAATACTCATCTGGAATAAGCAAATAATGTTAAGGTTACTAGTGCTTATTTTGGACACAGTTCTCTTGCTTTATTCTTCAGTAATTTACTGAGTTATGGTATTTGCACATTCCACAGAGGAACTAAAGAAAATTTAAAACCAGTAAGAGTGAAAGTTTCCAGGTATTTGCCATAGATACTGCTTTTTTGAATGCAAAAAAATCAATGTATTGCAATATACAATGTACAAACAAAAGTCAAATCATTAATCTCAAACATTTGTTCCTGCAGTCTCTTGTGTAGATAAAGCTCTTAATCAGATCAAAGTTTAAGGTGGTGAGGGAGGTTTTCCCCTGCAAGATATTACAGGCACCATCATGTGCTGAGCCAATTGCCAGTGCTTCCTTCTCCCTTCTTTTACTGCTCTCTCCCAACCATGAAGATTCCAGAGGCAGCCCCATCAGAAGTGCCCAACGCTGCTGGGCTTGCTGCTATAAAGTCATCAGTACTCCAGGTTCAGGAGAAGGCAGTGAGTAGAGCAGAGGCCAAGGTACTAGTGAGTCAAAGAGAAGGGAAGGAAGAAGAAAAATTACACCTGCATTAGGGATATAAACATAAATATGTACAGTGCAGAGGGGAGCTGGAAAAAATCATAGTATCATAGTATCAGTATCAGTCAGGGTTGGAAGGGACCACAAGGATCATCTAGTTCCAACCCCCCTGCCATGGGCAGGGACACCCCACACTAGATCAGGTTGGCCAGAGCCTCATCCAGCCTGCTCTTAAACACCTTCAGGGGCGGGGCCTTGACCACCTCCCTGGACAACCCATTCCAGGGCCAAAAAAAGGTAAAGAGACTGAGGAGGAAGGATCGTCCTGTGGTTAATGGGCAAGATTGAGAACTGTTTACTTTATTATGCCTCCCATACCTCTAAACCTGACTCTCTACTGATGTACCTTAAAGGGTTGTGCAAACACCACATAATCTTTAGGCTAAAGTGTTAGTGCAAGGACATGGGCTGAATCGGCTATATCAGCAGGCAGATTCTCCTCTTGTATGAGGCAAGTGGTGGCCATGCAATTCAAGTGAAAAACAAGAAAGGAACAAATCTCAAAGGTCTTGCACTTTTCCTACTCAACTTCTCCACAGGCAAGCTGCCATTATGTAAAAACCATCGACAGATTTTAGGTTTTGGCTGATGTTAAACATCTCTGAGATAGACAATGTGTTGCTATAATTGCAGTTGCTGTATTACTCCTTACAGTTTTGAACGTGTTTATTTTGTGGTTTCATTGGAAAGGGAAGATGTAGAACTCCCATGGGCAAAGCTGTGAAAATAGAGGGACATTTTCTTAAGTGTCCTGTTAAGAACTGAAAGCAAATTTTTATTTGATGGCAGGAGTAAAACCCTCTGCATTCATTTGCTTTGAATGTTTTTTAGCTTAACTTTTACTAGTACCAGAAGCAGAGATAATTAGTGTTTGCATTGTGGCAGCACAGAAACCATGACCATAACTGGAATTAGAAAATGTTGTTGAGCCACTGAGGCCCTGCATTAGAGAACTCAGTGTCTGCAGCTGGAGCAAGCAACACACAGAAATGGAAAACTGAGGGATGGGAAGGAACTGATATGTTCCATAGGAAACCAGGAAATGAGGTCAGGGCCTATGATTACCATCTTGCATGTTAATTCCAAGAGTTTCCTCTTTCACTCTCAGAAATAAAAATGTTAATCTCAAATTACGGAATCACAGGATTGCCCAGATTGGGAAAGACCTCTGTGATCATTGAGTTCAATCATTAGCCTAACACTGACAAGTAAAATTCTCCATTTCTCCAAAACCAGCTCCATGTATTCTAGTCAATGTTGGAATTACCAGCATTTTTCTCTTGTTTATGCCATTATATGAATTGCTATTTTATATAAATTAATTATATATATGAATTTGATTCAGTGGCTATGTTAAATCATAGTATCATAGTATCAGTCAGGGTTGGAAGGGACCACAAGGGTCATCTAGTTCCAACCCCCCTGCCATGGGCAGGGACACCCCACACTAGATCAGGCTGGACAGAGCCTCATCCAGCCTGGTCTTAAACACCTCCAGGGATGGGGCCTCAACCACCTCCCTGGACAACCCATTCCAGTGCTTCACCACTCTCATGGTGAAGAACTTCCTCCTCACATCCAGCCTGAATCTCCTCACCTCCAGCTTCATTCCATTCCCCCTCGTCCTATCACTACCTGATATCCTACGAAGTCCCTCCCCAGCCTTTCTGTAGGCCCCCTTCAGATACTGGAAGGCCACAATTAGGTCACCTTGGACCCTTCTCTTCTGCAAACTGAACAGCCCCAACTCCTTCAGTCTGTCCTCATAGGAGAGGTGCTCCAGCCCTCTGATCATCCTCGTGGCCCTTCTCTGGACACCTTCCAGCACCTCCATATCCCTCTTGTAATAGGGGCTCCAGAACTGGATGCAGTACTCCAGGTGGGGTCTCACCAGAGCTGAGTAGAAGGGGAGAATCACCTCCCTTGACCTGCTGACCACACTTCTCTTGATGCAGCCCAGGATCTGATTGGCTTTCTGGCTGCAAGTGCACATTGAGAGCTCATGTTGAGCTTCTTGTCCACCAGCACCCCCAAGTCTCTTTCCTCAGGGCTGCTTTCCAGCCAGTCACTGCCCATGTGGATTGTAGTATCAACCAGTTTCTGCTTGTCTACATAACAGTGCCTTAGCAGAAAGTGAGAGTGATACCTTGTGGCTGATGAACTCATCAGTGCAACCCATCCATGTAACTGGGGTAAGTGGTCAATGCAATCACTCGGCACTCATCACTGCTGAGGCCACACCTTGAATACTAAATTCAGTTTTGGGGCCCTCACTGCAAGAAAGAGCAGAGCAATACATGGAAAACTGTAAAGGGTCCTCAGGAAGAGCAGCTTTATCTACGATGTTATTACAGTTAAAAAAATAATTTATAATTTGGATAACTTAGGGTCTTGGCATAGCTGTGAGAGAAGAAGAATCATCTTTTGGGCACCAGCAATAAAAGTAACTTGACCTAATGCACTGCAGATAGAGATCTGTACTCTGTAAGCTGCATCTCTTTTTGACATTGATCTTGGACAAAACACAGATTCTTTGTGCGTTTTCTTTTACGCAAAATGAAAGTCATTGTGTTAAACTGCTTAACCTGCTTTGAAAATTTGTGTGTATGGAGCTGGAAGCATACAACTCTTGGAACTTTGTTTTGAAATGCATGTTTATTTTAATAGTTGGGAGTCTAGCAGGAGCCTAGAATCCAAAAAGTACAATTTCAATAACTAATAATGCGGGGTTTATTTATCCTGTAATTCATTCAGGAGAAGGATGAGAGTACCATGACAGTAAGATACTATCTTCAAAGTTGCCATGGTAATGCGACCTACTACCTGTTGCTAAGAGCATGCTGTAGCTGTTTTTATTATGTTTTGTTTTTTTTTATTACATCTCTTAACCTTTTAGGATGTATCCTTTAGTCTTTAAGGTGTTATTTTAGATTGAGTTTCATACAGAAATTTTGCCACTGCCCAGCAAGACTCTGGAGCAGTAGCAATAACAACAATGCAAGAACCTGATTCTGCTGACATAGCTTACATCCTCTGATGCAGAGTAAGTTATATGCTATATAACCATTTAGGAAGAAAAAAATGAGCAGGAGTGATATGATAAGCCTCAAGTCAGTCAAAGTGCTACTATTCAGGCCCACAGCAGCAGTGAAATTCTCAAGATGCCATCAATTACATGCTACTGATTCTAAATAGTATAAACTGTAGGCAAGAATAAGAATTATCACAGTATCACAGTATAACGAAGGTTGGAAGAGACCTCGAGGATCATCAAGTCCAACCTGCCACCACAGACCTCATGACTAGACCATGGCACCAAGTGCCACGTCCAATCTCCTCTTGAACACCTTCAGGGACGGTGACTCCACCACCTCCCTGGGCAGCACATTCCAATGACGAATGACTCTCTCAGTGAAGAACTTTCTCCTCACCTCGAGTCTAAACCTCCCCTGGTACAGCTTGAGACTGTGTCCCCTTTTTCTGGTGCTGGTTGCCTGGGAGAAGAGACCAACCCCTTCCTGGCTACAACCACCCTTCAGGTAGTTGTAGAGGGGAATGAAGTCACCCCTGAGCCTCCTCTTCTCCAGGAGCCTCCTCTTCTCCATTATAAAAGGATCTCCTCCCCCCCAAAAAAATTAAATTTAAAGGTGTGTCTCTTCCTAGCTGCTGTTGTTCCAGACTTTCATTTTCATCTTTCACTATTGAGTTCACTCTCCTAGATAGTACTTACAATAGAGTTAAAGCAAAATATTTACCAAAGACCAGATGGTTGTTTAAACTGATCCTTTCAGGTATGGAAGTGGTGATAGATGACTGCTGTCTTCTGTGTTTATAATGCTGTATTTGTACAAGTTTTTGTGCTTTCTTGTTGGATTCTTTTTTTCTGGGACCTGTCTCTTGCTTTTAATTCAATAACTCTTGAGCCTTTGCTACCAGATGTCAACATTTTCTATTTTTTTTCTTCTGCATATAAAAGCCATTGGCTGAATTCTGCAACAGTCATGCCAGCCAAGTACTGTATTTGTATTTCGTCTTCAAAATTAAAAGCTTGTATGTGAATAAGTAATCTGTAATTTTTGCCCATGTTCCTATGTGCCCTTTCTTTCTTTGTGTTCTGTGGTGTAGCATTTTGTGTGAACTTTTACATAAACTTGTGGGGTTTTTGTCTAGAAAATACTGATAGTGTCACACAGTAGTATCATAGAATCATAGAATTGTTAGGGTTGGAAGGGACCTCAAAGATCATCTGGTTCCATCCCCCCTGCCATGGGCAGGGACACCTCACACTAGATCAGGTTGCTCAGAGCCACATCCAGCCTGGCCTTAAAAACTTCCACAGATGGGGCTTCAACCACCTCCCTGGGCAACCTGTTCCAGTGTCTCACCACCCTCATGGTAAAAAACTTCTTCCTAACATCCAATCTGAATCTACCCTTTTTTTTCCCCCCCATAGTCCTGTCACTACCTGACACCCTAAAAAGTCCCTCACCAGCTTTCGTGTAAGTCCCCTTAAGATACTGGAAGGCCACAATAAGGTCTCCTCAAAGCCTTCTCCTCTCCAGACTGAACAGCCCCAACTCTCTCAGTCTGTCCTCATAGCAGAGGTGCTCCAGCCCTCTGATCATCCTCCAACCCTTCTCTGGACACGTTCCAGCACATCCATATCCTTCTTGTAATAGGGGCTCCAGACCTGGACACAGAACTCCAGGTGGGGTCTCACCAGAGAGGAGCAGAGAGGGAGCTGGTTTTTGTTGGGTTTTTTTCCTGTTGTAGAGAACAGTACTTCAGTTACTGTTGCGTAACAAGTGATTTTTGTTTAACTGGCCTGTGGGGTTAACACTACAGCGTATGGGCGTACACAGTCCTTGTTTGAGGGTGTGTCCACACTGGTGTGAACTGAAGGTGTATGTGGCTATTATATTTATTACAAAATAAATAGTGACAGTCACAGGGATAATCACAGTGAAAAGCATATTTACAGGTAAGAGTTTTGGTGTAGTCTCAGTTATCTGAGTATGACCCTCATGGGCAAGGTCTCAGATTCTTCCCCCAGTATACTGTTTATAATCCTAACACCTAATTTAGGAACAGAAGTGTCATAGACTCCATCTGCAGTCGAAGGCAATTCAGTTTCTGTAAGTGCTACTAACTGGGCAGAGGCACCTCCTCTTCTCCACTGACTTACCCCTACAAGTACATGAAATAAATCTTAGATTAAGGCAGTAATTTGTAGCCCACTGTCAAACTCAGAAACAGTTGAAAGCATTTCCAGTGCAATATAATATATTGACATTTTGGAAAGCTACCTCTGACCATTGTTTCAGTTGGAGTTCGCGACTTAGTTTTGCAAGCTCTGTGTTTGCTTATGCAAGAACAAACAGGTCTGTGAAGAGGGCAGTGTGGGATACTGCTTCAGTATCTGAATTTCTGATGACTGCAGCTACCTGGTTCTCTCTGGCAGTTTTCTCATCCTCTTGGATCTCAGTTGTCTGCAAGTGCTTTTTCCAAAGTCTGCATGTTGTAATAGCTTTGCTTTAAGATTTTTCAGTTCAAAATCTTGAGTTACTGATGTGTTCTGTTATGGTTTAAGGGATGATTTCAAAACTGTATATAGAACATTATTTTTACTGTAGTCTAGGTGCTCATTTGTCAGAATGGACCAGCTGTTAAAGGCATACCTGTGGATCCTAGAGTGTTCCTCTGGCTGTATATCCACATGGGCTATTCATCAGTACAAAGGTGAATTTACTAGGAGACTTTTAGCATTGAGAATGATTTTATGAACAGATTGGCAGAATCTGTCTCTTACATTTTACTAACTGGCACAAGCAGTGGTGATAATATCATTTTAGAGATTAAGATGGAGCTGTATGGATTTTGGTCAGCAAAGAAGGGCAGAAATTACAGTTGGTGGGTAGAGGGAGGCAGGGCCACTATTTTATGTCAAGCATAAGTACCACCATTCACTCCAAAACAGAGTTTTGTAAGACAAGAGAGGAGGAGTGAAATATTTCACCTGCAGCTGCTGCTGGTCTGGAGATGGAATTTTTAATAGCTGAAAACCAAGTAATTGACTCATTTATAAAAAATTAATCATTCATGGGGGAACAGAGAGACTTTCTGTGTAAAAAAGGGAGTTCCAACAGTTGCCTTCCTTTGCCTGAACTGAAACTACAGGACACATTGGGTGAAATCACTACTTTAGACCTTGTTAGGACTGTTACCAGAAAGAGTAGAACCATGCATTGTATGGTACAGAAAACCTCATGTTTTGGAATATTTACATGCCTAAATGTCAGTGCTTTTAAAAGGATGAATTGAGGTTGCTCACCCAGTTTCTCCTACTGGAAGGAACACTTGTCCTGTCTCTGTAACCTCTACGATCAGACTCGTGGTGTCTGTTCAGAGGAAATGTTTTTGTTCAGTGAAGATCTAAATGCATATCAGGAAATCTGTGTAAAATGCCTTCTGCAGACAAGAATTTATGGTAACATTTCTAACACTGATACAGCAGAATGAAAATAATCCAAACAAGCACAAATTTAGATCCCTTGAATAAAAAATAACTAGTAATCCTACTTGTTTTTAACCTTACTTGTAATCTATTTTCTACTTTTACACAGCAACACTTTCTTCTTTGAGCAAACTTTCCACTCAAACCATTATGATACTTAAAACATCAAGTCTGTCTTCTTTCTCAGAAAGCTCCAGCCTTTCCATAGCTGAAGTAGTGAAGAACCCAGGTCCTCTATGGAGTCCATGAGACTACTGCCACTTAGTTTTCCACTGCGGCCACTATGGCCTCTGTCCTAAAACAGTCTGCTTAGGAAATATTTGGATTAAAATTACAGAAAAGCTTGGCTAGAATAAATAGTTGTAACCTCTTGTGCATTTGCTGTGGCATTCCTGACTTCCCACATGGAGCTGTGTACTAAATAAAATCAGTAATTTGGTGGCTGGTCCTAACTTCGGCTACTTGAAGCCGCTCTGTTGTTTTGTCACAGCTACGGCCCAGTTATCTCTCCTGATTTGTTGTGCTTGCTCAGTGACATTGAATCCCACATCATTTGAGGCAAGGCTTGGAGGAGTTGTTTTCCGTCTGCAGATGCCAGGCCACAGTAGTACCATGTTTCTTGCCCCATATCTGATTTTCCTGTGACTAAGCTGTGTCAGTCGCAGCACATACTGTAAAGGCTCCTGTTAGCTTATGTGGGTTGCTTTGGATTGTTTGATTTGTTTTCTTGTCCGTTTTAATGAGGAAAGTAAAATTCAAAAGCACGGCAGCCCCTGGGAGATATCCCAGCTGGAAGCTCTCATGGTAACTTGGCTCCAGCAAGGGTTCAGCCCTTCATGTTTGTGACTATAAATGTTCCAGCTTTGCATCTTCAGCCCAAAGCAGCCAAGGAGAACCTGTACCCTTGCTGTTTCCCTTCACCCTGCTTGTTTCACTTGGGAACACAATGAACTGTCAAAATTTCCTGCCCTGTTTCCACAGAATCCTTCCTTTTGCTTGAAAAAGGATTATTTATCTAAATCTACTAATCGCATAAATTGTCAGAACAATTGTTAAGCTTGATTTTAAGGTGGAGAGCAAAGAGATGTGAAGGTCAGGTGGCTGGTGAAAGTTGCCCTCAAAGTCTTCTGTGAAAGAAAAAGAGTCTGGTATGTTGCCATGAACAGCCCTTGCCTCTCAGAAATGAAAAGTCATGCAGCGTGGTGTACATCTGGTGCAGTCCCTATTTTTAGTATCTCTTTTGAGTGTACGTGGAGGTAATTAAAAGTAATAGGGAAGAATATAAAAGTTCTCCAGATAAGTGAGCCAAGAAAAAAAATGGAGGAAGGTAGGTGTGGTTGATTTAGCCCACCACCACTTCCTAACTAATCTTTCTTTAATGATGTGGAAAGAGACTAGGTGGCACCTGGTGAAATATTTTGAAATAACAGATTCATGAGGTAGAGCTACTTGATAACATCTTTGACTCATCAGAAACTTGCCTTCCCTGAGGGTAAAGTTAATAATCCTCGAATAGAAGGATTGTAGTGGCTTTTACCAAGTCTGCAGAGGTGCGGATTTTTTTTCTGCTTATAGATTCCTACAGTGCTAGAGAGAGCTCAAAATGTTATTATATATATATAAAAAAATGTGAAATGACACAAATAGCCAATCAGTAGAATCAGTAATTTTCCATAGGTCCTCAGGTTTGCTGTTTTAGTAAAGCCCATTCACATTTTCTTAGTTTGAAGAACATAGAGCTGGTAGCAAGTGTATCAATCATCATAGAATCAATAAGGTTGGAAAAGACTTCAAAGATCATCAAGTCCAACCTGTCACCCAAGACCTCATGACTACTAAACCATAGCACCAAGTGCCAAGTCCAATCCCCTCTTGAACACCTCCAGGGACGGTGACTCCACCACCTCCCTGGGCAGCACATTCCAACAGTTAACAACTCTCTCTGTGAAGAACTTTCTCCTCACCTCGAGCCTAAACTTTCCCTGGTGCAGGTTGAGACTGTGTCCTCATGTTCTGGTGCTGGTTGCCTGGGAGAAGAGACCAACCCCTCCTGACTACAACCTCCCTTCAGGTAGTTGTAGGGAGCAATATGGTCTTACCTGTATAGTCCCTGACTATTTCAGGTCACCTTTCAGTGTGTATAAAGCAGCCATCAGGTGCTTCAGTTGTTTTCATCTCCTTTAGAATGATACTCTTCCGAATACCTGAATGGTTCATCTCCAACTCTGTTGCTCATCAACAGCAGTCATTACTCCAGGGTGATTTCCTTTTATGAAATGGCTCTTTGGTGTGCAGATCATCTTCCTAGAGGTCCTTCTCTTCACTTGTTCCAGAGGGAATTCAGCTTTCTCAGATACAGTATTTTAGATGAACTTAGATCAAGTGCTTTGACTAATACCTCCCCAGCGTTCCCTCTCTTTACTGGAATTCCCTGGCCTGAATAGTGTACATACACATCTGAGTTGGCTAGTCTTCAGTTCTGTAGGAAGCATCAGCAGCACCATGAGAGGAAACTGGATTACCAGTAAAATGAAAGTAGAAGCTGCATGTAGCTGGGCCATAGAGCAGTTGGGGCAGAGAAAGCAACAGTAGCAGTGAACTTTATTTGAGATACATTTAGCCATACATACCTGGTGTCTCCCAGCTTCATAATATATCAGTTCCCTACTAATGCTTTCCTAATTTTGTCCCAAGAGCATAATAAAATATTTTAAGACTGTTTCCAATAGGAATCTTGTAAAGATCACACAATAATTGTGCCCAAGAAAAAGTTTTGTATTAGTGCACCTTGAGATCTTCTTTCTTTTAGTCTTTTCCAGCTTTGGGTTTTGTACTCATCTTTTGCCTTCTCCAACATGTTTACCAAAACCCATATGGTTGAAATCCACTGCAGTAATGATTTTTTCCTCTTGTCTAACAATTAGCTGCTTTGTTTGAGATTATTAAGTATGAGCTTTTATCTCATGTGGTCTACTTTCGGTCAGTGCACACATTGTGTTTTCTTCTCTGTTCCCGTTTTCTACTTTAGTGTTCTTTTCCTCAAAGTGTGGGGTCATAATATTAACATCAGAGTTAGGCTTTTTTTCAGTATATAAACATACATGATTTTGTTATTCTTTAGGACTATGGTACCTCTTTTGATTTGATAGGTAAATTATTTCATGTCCAGAAAGAAAATCAGCCTTTCTGGGTTTATGGTATGATGTGTCTTGGGTTTGTTTCTAATTTTTGAAGTTTGAGTTTCCTTAGGGTTTGGGTTTTTTTGTCCAAAGTATCTGTTGATTTAGTCACAAATGACATGTTTATCACTGTGTTAATGCAGGGGATTCTTTGCAGTTTCCTGTTAATTCATTGGTGCACGCAGAAAAGTAAAAGTCTCAATCAAGGCATGCTCTGCTCTGAATTTACACCCATTCTTAGTTTGCTGATGCTTGTATTAGTGACAAGTTCAAGCTTGCCTGCTTTTTTTGGGGATTTATAAAGTGTGTACCATACACTTGCCTTTCTTATTCTTTCTGCATGAATCAGCCAATCTGATGGGTCTACCAGTGGCAGAGAGCAGTGCTTATAAGTCCGAGTGCTGCCTTGCTAGCTCTGACTCATGGGTGCTGATGAATCTTTCTTTGGTGTTGTACAAACTCCCTGGCTATTTGCTCCACCTTTCTGCCCTGTAACAGAAGGATCACAGGGGATAGGTTTATATACCTCCATTGCCACAAGTTGCACGTGATTTTAAACTGCTGATAAAGGTAGACCCATAGTATTATCATACCTTTGAAGTACAACAGCTGAATTGCTGGCAGAGATTCGCACCTCCTGGCCTTGCTCTCAGGAGAGGTAGGTGGGGTCAGTGAACAGCTTTGAGTTTTTTTGGGCTGGTTCCGTAGAGCGAGGGGTTGACAAGCAGGAGCTGAGTACAGGGAACACGTGTTCCATCTCTGGAAACAAAAAGCAAAGTGAAAGTAAGGATGAGAGAAAACAGATTAATATTTAAACTAAAAAACTACTGTGTTTGAAATATCTTGAGCGCACACGCCTGTGTCTTTCATACCTGTAAGGACCCCTAGAGGACACAGAAGTGTTTCTCCACCTCAGATGTGTAACTTAATATTTCTACTTGGCATTTTTCCCTTGAACACAGTCATTAAGCACTTTTGAAGTGAATATTAGGTCAAAAAAAACCCCAAAACCCTGGTATCTAACAAGGTCCTTCTTTTATGCAAGATGTTTGCTTAGTTTCAAACAGAAGCAGTAGAAGCTAGCACTAGTAGCCAAAAATTAAATTATCTTTATTTAGATGAAACAGATGCTATATTTGTTTGCCAGAGGAAGCACATTTCAAACTAATTAATAATTAATAATATTATTACAACTTCAAGAGGCCTACCGTGCAAGCTGTCTGAGGAAGTGCAGTGGGCATGATTTCAACACAATGGCCTGTGTTTGTGTAGAGGAGGAACTGATGTTGTGAAAAGCTGGCTTACTCTAACCTGAGCCTCCAAAAAGCTCCAAATTTCAGCTTACTTAAGAGTTTTTAATAGTTTTATCTTGTTATTTGCCTATAATGAAATGATTAAATGAATACACAAGGTATTCAAAGTCATGGAAACATAAAAATGGCATTTGCTTCTCACTGCTTTCAGTATGCTTGGAGAGGTTTTGTGACTCACTCATTCTGAGCATTTTTTATTGGTTTTGGTTTTTTTTTCCTATTTCATCAATACTACATAATAAGTCAGGTATTAATCAATGTGAATCAAACAATTGTATTAATTCTCAGTATTGTATTTTCACTTTGTGACATTTAAATGTGCGTCCTAAAAGCTCTGGAATAATGTTTGTCAGAGAACATCAGATTTCACTCGCATAAAGCAGCTTTGATGTTTGAGGAGAAGGCTGACATTTTCCAGAGTGCTCAAAGTGCTGAAAGTAAACCAAAAACAAACAAGCAAGCAAGCAAACAAATCAACACCTTAAAAATCTCCTTATTTTGTTTGGGGGTTTTTCAGCGTGCTATTGAGACCAGTCCTACAGCTTTGGTGTGCAGTTCACCTGTGAACCTAGTCCAAGGTTGAGACCTTTGTGATGCCATTACAATTATAATCCAACTGGGTTTGTCTGGGAGGTACAAAATGGACCTCTGCACTACTCCTGAAGCAGTGAGAGTTTTCTTACTGGGGAAGAAGCTGTTCAAGAAGATAAACACAAGGGGGTTTTTTATCTGTCTTCTGATAAGAGGATCAGCTGTACTGCTTTACTCAATTACTTGGGGATGTCATGGGAGATGATTTTTTGGACCTTAGTTTTCCCACTGGACGAGTGTAACGTCATGGCTTTGGACAGAAAATAGATCTAGATCTAAACAGCAGAGAAAGGCAGCTGCCCTTCTAACATCTCAGGGGATTTTTGTGTTTTGCAGGAGATGCACGGGTGAGAGGTCAGACAGGGGTTCTCTCCGAGCGCCGTGGCTCCTACCCATTTATAGACTTCCGTCTTCTTAACAGTAAGTGCAACCCTCTCTTCAGGTCTATATTAAAAAAGAAAGCAAAAAGAAAAAGAAAAAAAAAGGTATACAAACCAACATACCTCATTTGATGCATATCTGTAGCTCAGCTGTCTTCCCACAGCCAGCATTAATAATTCTATTATTCCCACCCAGTGTTTGACTGTGAAATGTTTTGATTGTATGAATGCTGTCCATAATGCTGAGTCTGTCAAGTAAATGCAGTCGTATTATGGGGTATGCTGGGGGGGGGGGGGAGGGGGGAAACAGGGTGCTTCAGAATTAAAAAGATAAATCTCTGTGTCCTTTAGCCTCTTAGCCAACAGTTGGAACAGATTTATGTGCGTCTGTTATCCGGTCATATAGAATTGGCACAGAAGGGGAGCATGTGACAGCACTGACCAGTGGTTTACAATAACATTAATTTTTCCGACAATTAGAACCCAATCCAAAGCCCCATGGAGTCTTCTCATTGACGTCAATGGATTTTGGGTCAGGCCAGCAGTGAACATCTGTTAAAAATAATCTTAACCTCATTTTGATTGAAGTTATTTTGCTACTGTTGTAAATAAAAGAGAGCAAATCTAAAAGAAAAAAAAAGAAGAATAATAATAATAATAATAAATGGAGAGACCCTGTAGTGTTTGGTTTTTTTTTCACCTGATGGATTCTCTGTACTTAATGCAGACCCATTGGCCAGTGTGTAAAAAATAGAATAAAAAAGCACCAGAGAATGCTTAGTTTTGGGCCCTGTAATGTTCAGTCTGGATGCTGTGTTAACTCCAGTGTTCAGACACAAGTAGGTCTCTGCTGTGTGCCCCTGTGTGCGGCACAGACCACTCCATGTAAGTTTTGAAGCAGAAGACACCGCTGTCTTCATCAAAACAGACTGAAAGTCTGTTTGTTTAGCCGCGACACTTTGAAGCTTCTAGCAATTGTGCTTTTCATTAAAAAGCTGTCATCAAACCAAAATTTTACGTCTCTTTTTTTGTAACTGCTTGCCCAAGTGCCTAGGAAAGGGAAGTAGGTGGCAAGGGGGAGGGAAGAAGCCCAGCCACAAAGGGTGAGATCTGACTGAGAGCTGGGGAAGAAGGAAGGGGCTAATAGGAAGGGGAGGATTTGGGCTCTGATGGGCTGCTTTTGCCCAGGCTGGCAAATTAACTGCAGCCTGGCAAAGTGCTTGCTTTCAGTCTTACTGATAAAAGGTATTTTCTAGGTCCTGAGTCCATCGGAGTGCTTGCTATGGCTGAGGTAGCAAGACATAAGGGGTAAGATGGGTCCAGCAGTCTTCTCAGGACAAAGGGAATAATACACTGGTTGGGCAGAGCTCTAAGGATAATTTAGTTTTGGCTTGCCAATGAAAGCACCGAAGAAAAGCTTGGTTTAGGCTAGCTGGAAATGTTACTTTTCATGCCCTTATAAAGCCAAAGAGAAAACACAACGCTTATATTCATGTATGAAGTAGAAGTGAATATATATTCATATTCAAGTATGACTAAATTAATTATTTCCTTTTGAATACATACATGTCATTTAAAATTCTCTTCATGTATTCTTTCCTCTCCCTGGTTGAAGAAACAAAAAACTTTTTTTTTTTTGGTGATAGGGCTTTCACTTTTATCCCCTGTAGATGAATCCTGCCATCCTTCAGATCCTGCCAGCTTCTGAAAAGTGCTGGCACTGCCTGTGGGCTGTTTAGGGAGAGATCCATGGCAAGAGATGTACCAGTGAATACTCAGCCTTTGATCATATAAGGATCAGGGCACTCTGCATAACCCTTCTTCTGTAACTGCTGAGCTTAAAAGCGATGCCTCTCTCTGCTTGCACCTCTGGTCCCACTGAGTTTTATGTTCCTGTGCTCTCTGTCCCAAGGACTTCTGACTTAATATTTCCTTTTACTGCTATTCCATAATCTGAAAGAAATATGACTGATTGTGCTGTCTGTGCAAGGAAAACCTTATTGCTCTCTACAACTACCTTAAGGGAGATTGTAGACAGGCAGAGGTTGGTCTCTTCTCCCAGGCAGCCACTACCAGAACAAGAGGACACAGTCTCAAGCTGTGCTGGGGGAGGTTTAGACTGGAGGTTAGGAAGAAGTTCTATACAGAGAGAGTGATTGCCCATAGGAATGGGCTGCCTGGGGAGGTGGTGGAGTCACCATCATTGGAGGTGTTCAGGAGGAGGCTTGATAGGGTGCTTGGTGCCATGGTTTAGTTGATTAGGTGGGTTGGATTAGTTGATACGTTGGACACAATGATCTTAAAGGTCTCTTCCAACCTCGTTTATTCTATTCTAAAAGCAATGATCCTGATTTGGGATTTCCCATTGGTTCCAGGTTTTTATATATTTCCTACTTTCTGCCTAGGGAGTTGTCTTTGCTTTATTTTTCAATGCCAATTAAAGTGTAATTTCTAGGTATTTGACTACTAATTTTGTAGATGGCAAATGTATTTGGCCTCACTCACTTAGGGACCTAGAGATAGATGAAGATGCTCAGTGTCAGAGCATGCAGTTTGCCAGGAAGTAAACAGACTTTTATATTACTTGTTCATATACATGTATCTTTCAAATCCATTTCTGTTGTACATGCCATATAAGCAGCAAAAGCCATGGTGCTGCACATTGTACCAAAAAGAAACATATATAAATGTCACTACTACAAAGGTTTCTGAAAAGTGCCTAACTAACAGAGTGAAATCTTGGCACCATGTTATATTTGTTTAGGGGCAATAACTGGCAGCAGCAACTGTATACTGAAAGCTGTTACGGAAAGGGAGGGACGAGACAGAAATATTTGTGCTAAATATCCTCAGAAGGTGTTAAAAAATGCAGCATAAACATTACTCCAGCTTCTCACTAATTCAGAGGAACTAATCTTAGAGATTGTTCCCTCTACCATCTGAATACTATTCCAAACCCCTTGTTTTAAAGTAAGGGAAGACACTGAACTCATTCTTGAACAGAGTTGGCATTGCTTTTGAAAACTGACATCAAAAGCAAAAAATCAGAGCATTGCTATTTAATGTTAGATCCAAAGGTTACTTAAATGTACCTTTTTTAGCATACTTAAAGATTCAGTAGAACTAGTGGACATTCTGTGGCTATTAAGGGTTAACTCTGAGTAGACTACATCTTTTGATGTTTTGTTTTGGTTTTTTCTGGAGTCCTGCAGTAAAGTTGCCATGTAACTTCAGACACCATTAAGGCTTTTTGGATAGGAAACCTTCCTGCACTCTGAAAACGGGATCTTCTGTAGCTCCAGTCAAAGCCAACTACATGGAAGTTGACTTCTTGCTGTTTGAGCTAATGTCCGTGATGCCATCTGCTCTTTCTTCTGGTACCTCTCTGAAACATACAGAAAGTTAGTGAGTGTTATTTCACCTTATCAGTGTCAGGCTGTCAGGACAGTCAGGATTTTGCTAGACCTATCTGGAAGAGATACAAGGCTTTAGCATCTTCCTGTCTTTGACTAGTTTCAAGCGTTCCTTGAGGTGGAGTTGCACTGGTGAGTTTTGGGACATTTAAGATGACCCTGAAGTACAAACCTGGTGGTTTGCCTCACAAAGAATTCCTCAGTTCTGCATTGCAAAGAGCATGCCTTTGCCCTAACCTCTTCAATCCATCCCGGCAAATTGTGGAGACCTGCATGGCCAACCAGATACTTGTTTGTGTGGAGCCATAAGCTCAAAGGGAAGGTATGTAGGAGATCCTCTCCCCAAGGAAGCTGGGTCAGCCAACACTAATTAGCTAGCTCAGTGCGAAGACCCTCCAGGAGGCAAGTGGAACATCCCTTTTTCCATCCTGTCTTAATTAGGAGAGGGAACCACCTGCTCCAGATGACCACAGTATACCTCAGGAAAAAAACATAAGCTGGACATGGTAGACTTGAGTATCCTCATTCACTAGAATGCTTATAAATATTCAGATTTAGAAACTCCTAAATTGAAAGTGACAAGTTCTGCACAGCTCTGTAAGTTTACAGTAACACTGGGAGAGGGTTTATTTCTCCATGCACATTAGGCATTCCTTAAAATGCAACCAGTGGAAGAGAAAAAGGCTTAGCACTAGAAACTTGTTTTCCAGAAGGGGTGATGGGATGGAATAGGCAAGTTTGAGGTGCCATCAAGCATCCAAATAAAATGTATAAATGATGTAAGAATGATTCCAAAACAAACCTTACAAATTTTAGGAAAGTTGGACTCTGATCTTGCTACCTCCAGCTTGTAAGTGAACCTAACGTGGGTTAAAATGAATGATGGCAGTTTATTGGCACTGCTGCAGTTCTGTGGATTAAATTAACCTTCTGGGGTTTTATGGGGGTTTGGGTTGGCTTTTTTGTTGTTGTTTAGTTTTTGGTGTTTGGGTTTGGTTTTTGTACTCACAGGACAGAAAAGGAGCTAAACTGAATATTTTCAGGGTTAGAAACACTTCCTAAGTGAAAATAACTTAATCCAATTTCCCATTTAGCAAAGCATAGTTTGGATTTGAGAAATAAAGGACTGTAGGCTAAGGCAGCAACAATTTGGTTCACTGATTGACAAAGTTGCTCAGTGTGTCATTGAATCAGATCCTGTCAGTGACTAATATGCATTGGTTAAAATTAATTTCATTCTCTCACAATGAGTTGTGCTGGTGACCATGATGGTACATTCCTTCATTAACCAAAAGATTGAGGGGTTCAGGGAGTTCCTTGTGATAAATCTAGAACTGTAGGTATGCATGCAGCAATAACCAAGCCCTCACCCAGCACCAGTTATGTTAGATACTTTGCTTTATTGTCAGATAAAATTAAGTGAAGTAACATTTTTTTTTTTACACCTGAGATGAGTAACTTTTTGTTCACAGATTTGCTCATCAAGCTTTAGATCAGAAGACAAAGAGATTCTTAAACAGTGATTCTCCACTTCCCATCTTGTTTTCTCTGGATTGATTTTTTTGCTTGCGAATGACAAAATTACTAGCCTCTAATTGATTGTATTTAAATATGTCTGTCATGGAGTAATATAATTAAAATTGTTTCTGCTTGCAGTTTTAACTTTTCCTGAAAAGGGAAAGGGGCACTTTGATTGTCACATTCATACCATTGCTTTCATTATCTAGCACCCACTTGGTTTGAGAGTAAACCATAGAATAAACCAGGTTGGAAGAGACCTTCAAGATCATCGCGTCCAACCCATCAACCAATCCAACCCACCTAAACAACTAAACAATGGCACCAAGCACTCCATATACAATATCTCAGTGTCTGATAGAATTCACAGTATCACAGTATAACTAAGGTTGGAAGAGACCTCGAGGATCACTGAGTCCAACCTATCAACACAGACCCCGTGACTAGACCATGGCACCAAGTGCCACGTCCAATCTCCTATTATCTCCTAACATCTCCTATTAAAGTGATGAGTTAGGCTGGTGAGGCGTTGGAACAGGTTGCCCAGGGATGCTGTAGATGCTCTCTCCCTGGAGGTGTTCAAGGCTAGGTTGGATGAGGCCTTGAGCACCCTGGTGTGGTGGGAGGTGTCCCTGCCCCTTTTTTGGGGGGGGGGGGGGAAGCTGGAACTGGATGATCTTTATGGTTCCCTCCAAGCTAAACCATTCTATGAATTCCATGTGCTTAATCCAGGACTGAATGTGGCAGATTCAGGATGCCTTTTCTGTGACAGGGATGTCACTCCTTTTGTGGTGTTCACTTCTCTATGTATTGGTCTAGGAGTGATAATAAGGAAAGGCATAAGATCTTGTATGTGAAGTCTCTGTACCAAAACAGTGTTGTCCAAATGGATTTCTGTTTCCTTACATTGTGCATAACAGGAACATAAAATGGGATCTGAGAATATCTATGAAGCCAAAGATCTTGGTATTGTCATGCCGAATTTGAGACTAAAAGAGTTTCACCTTCTTTAAGCTTAGCTTAGCAAATTAAGTTAGTACCAAATGGTGATAAACAGTGATATTAGGTATCATTCAGTCTCTCTCCTTGATTTGCTGCCTGATTTGATTCAAGCAAAATACTCTGGGGTTTGGTTTGTTTGCAAATGAAGTGATGCTTTGCAGGCATGTGATGAATTAGGTGCTACAGAAAGTGTTGTCAGAGTTAGTAAGGGAAGATATGAAGTCATGAAAAGGTCTCCATCTCAAAGAACATCTGTAGATGTTTGACTCTGGTTTCTGCCTGTCTCCAGAAGGGTCTGTTTGCAAAATTTGCATTCATTTTTTTGGTTTTTGGATTTTGAACACTCCAGGGCTTCCAGGTAGGGCCCATCTCCAGGGAAAATAAAACTTAACCACAACCACCAGCCCAAAACTGAACCATCAAGTAACCTGAACCCAAATGAATGAGATTAAAAAGAGTTTGGTTAACTGTCATGTTTTGTTGCCTTTGGCTAGAAAAAAGAATTAGGGGTGAGAGATGCCTTTTTAGATATTTCTGACCCAGGTTATATTAGGACACTAAAAGTCTTGTGAGGAAATTTCAAGGGCTGATTGGATTACTTGGATCCCAACCCAGCCTTGTGGCAATGAGTCCAAAGTTCCAGATGGTTATTAAATTAGAAAGGGAAAGATCTCATGAGGCCTGTATCATTTCTACATAATACCTCCCTTAGTTCCTCGTGGATAACCGTGTCCAAAAGATACTCATCAACATCCTGAAGGCACACAGGCTTTTTAATCTGCTTAGCTTGTGTCTGGTTTGAATGGGAAGAACATTTCCAGAACTGAAATAAGCCTATGGCCTTGCTTGTTACCTAGTCAGGGAAGAGGAATTCTCTTAATAGTTCTTCAGCACAAAGATTGTTCTGTTTTCTAGGAAGACTTCACTGTATTCACAAACTCTTGCTGTCACTGGAAGGCAGTCTGGTTCCCCCTTTTCATCAAATCATAGCAAGGGTTTCTTTGTTCTGAGTGTTGTTTCTATTTTAAGTGTTTTTAAGAGTTGTTACCTGCAAAATTTTATAACAAGGTAGATTGAAAATTAAATTTTACTTTCTGCCTTCATGCTTCTTGTTTAGCTTTTGTGCTACATTTGTGGAAAATGAAAGGCAGAATGTAAACCTGATTGATGCACGTGCTCTCATGCGCTAACAAAATGTGTTTGGGGTTATGAATGCTTCAGGAGAACTCATGAAAGCAAGCAGAGAAAGCAAAAAAGAACCCTAGATGTGCCTCACACACAAAGTCTTAGTGAACACTGACACAATTAGACAGGTTTGTAACTTTTCTCTTTGTTTTTTAAATACAGATTTGGGATTGAGTTCAACTGAGAATGTTCCTGTAAAAGTTTCAAAATGATGTGTGACCCATTCTGTCACCCCACCTTCTTTTCCCTGATTAGAAAAGGGAAAGGGTGTACCGAAGATAACAGTGAGGACACTTTCCAAATGACCAGAGGAAAAGAAGAAACAGGGAGAAGGGATAATTAAGATGATAAATGAAAGTGGGGTTTGCTGTTATTACAGCTTATGTTGCTTTTTCTCAAGGGGAGGGAAGGGGGAGGGGATGTACCATTTCCTGTTGGAGAAACTATAATCAGCTATAGAAAATTTGCAGGTTTAGGGGGGAAAAAACGGTCCTGACTTCTACAGTACAAAGACTGAAGTGGCAAAGTGAAAGTGCATATTGAAATGATAACGACTTTGTGGCAAAATTGAACGCAGGCTGTTTCCTAGGAGCTTGCAAGAGGCTTAATACAAGATGGCAAGGTGTTTGTTTGCATAAAGATGATTGATGGCTTCAGTGAAGGCTGCAAATCTTAAAGAGAAACCCATCTAAATTAATCCTTCATTTGGATTTAATCAATTCCTCTTCCTGTTATTGAGGCTAGTATGCTGTTACCTAAGTGGTCTTTGAAACCGTTGTTTCTCCACAACTTGGTGTGGTGGGCTAATTTGGTATCTGGTATGGGAAATCTGCATAATATTTAGGTTTTGTAGTCTCCTTTAAAACAGCATCCAAAGGAATGTGTTGTGTAACAAGAGCAGGAAACAGCATTGTGTTCTTTCTGTGTTGAAGTGTTCTTCAATATACCAACAATTCTGCAGCAACTTCGTGATTTGGAAGGTGAGCTGTTACAAGCTACCATCACCTCAAGTGATGTTCAAAGAGGAACCTCTACATCAAGGCAACCTAGAAAACTGGGCTCCCAAAACCTCTCCCATTTTGTTAACTGCATTATCCCAAGCAGCGATTTAGGCTGGGCAGTGACTGGCTTGGGAGCAGCCCTGAAGAAAAGGATTTGTGGGTGCTGGTGGATGAGAAACTCAACATGAGCCAGCAGTGTGCACTTGCAGCCCAGAAAGCCAATCACATCCTGGGCTTCATCAAAAGAAGCACAGATGCAGGTCAAGGGAGGTGATTCTCCTCCTCTACTCCACTCTGGTGAGACCCCACCTGGAGTACTGCATCTAATTCTGGAGCTCCTATTACAGGAAGGATCTGGACATGCTGTAGCGTGTCCAGAGAAAGGCCATGAGTATGATTAGAGGGCTGGAGCACCTCTCCTATGAGGACAGACTGAGGGAGTTGGGGCTGTTCAGTCTGGAGAAGAGAAGGCTCCAAGAAGGCCTTATTGTAACCTTCCAGTATCTGAAGGGGGCCTTCAGAAAAGCTGGTGAGGGACTTTGTAGGGTGTCAGGGAGTGATAGGACTAGGGGGAACGGAAAAAAAATATAAATGGGTAGATTCAGATTGAATGTTAGGAAGAAGTTTTTTACCATGAGGGTGGTGAGACACTGGAACAGGTTGCCCAGGGAGGTGGTAGAAGCCCCATCTTGTTTGTCTCTTTTTTACTCCTGCTGTAGGTGACTGAGAAATGGAACTGGGATACTCATCTGAGCTTCTTGGGCCTTCTATACTAGTCTGAAAGCTCTGAAGTAGCAATCCTTTTACACAGGTTTCTGGATCTTTGTGTGCTTTCTCAGGCCCTTCTTCAAAACTATAGCTTCCTTTCCAAAGGGAAAACAGTGCAGAGAGGTTATCTATCCTTCTAGTTTACCAGGACCTTCTCCAAAATTCAAATTTGGAATATAAACTTGAAGTTAATTTTTTCATTACCTGTACTAGCTCAGCTATCACTGCTTATGCTGCTGTTGCCTTTTGGATGATATGATAAATCCATCAAGTAAGAAGATACTAAGAAGGCAGAACACTTCTTTTTAGCAGTGCTATATACTCTTCTTTATAAGAAAAAATTAGCTACCAAGTCATGCAATCAATGTGCTAAACAAGACTTCAGTAAAGGTGGTTTAAATGCCTGGCATAATTTGATGCACAGCAATATGGACAAACATGAATTCACAGAATCACAGAATGGTTAGGGCTGGAAGGGACCTCAAAGATCATCTGGTTCCAACCCCCCTGCCATGAGCAGGGACACCTCACACTAGATCAGGTTGCTCAGAGCCACATCCAGCCTGGCCTTAAAAACTTCCACCGATGGGGCTTCTACCACCTCCCTGGGCAACCTGTTCCAGTGTCTCACCACCCTCATGGTAAAAAACTTCTTCCTAACATCCAGTCTCAATCCACCCATTTTTTTTTCCCATTCCCCCTGGTCCTATCACTACCTGACACCCTAAAATGTCTCTCACCAGCTTTCCCATAGGCCCCTTTCACATACTGGAAAGCCACAATAAGGTCTCCTCGAAAGCCACAATAGGATCTCCTCAGAACCTTCTCCTTTCTAGACTAAACAACCCCAACTCTCTCAGTCTGTCCTCATAGGAGAGGTGCTTCAGCCCCCTAATCACCCTCATGTCCCTTCTCTGGACATGCTCCAACATGTCCAGGTCCTTCCTGTAATAGGGAGTCCAGAATTGGATGCAGTACTCCAGGTGGGGTCTCACCAGAGTGGAGTAGAGGAGGAGAATCACCTCCCTTGACCTGCATCTGTGCTTCTTTTGATGAAGCCCAGGATGTGATTGGCTTTCTGGGCTGCAGGTGCACCCTGATGGCTCATGTTGAGCTTCTCATCCACCAGCACCCACAAATCCTTTTCTTCAGGGCTGTTCCCAAGCCAGTCACTGCCCAGGCTATATCAGTGGTTGGGATTGCCCCGACTCAGATGCAGGACCTTGCACTTGGTCTTGTTGAATTTTATGAGGTTGGCATGGGCTCCTCTCCAGCCTGTCAACATCCCTCTGGATGGAATCTCTTCCCTCCTTATTCCTCATAAGTTAATTATACATCTCATGAGCTCTCAAAAATGGCCTAATTTGCTGCCAAGCCAGGAACCAGTGCAATAAATTGCATACATAACATACAGGACCAGAGAGAAATTGTTTTCCCAAGTCTTTGCTGTTTGCAAACTGTCTGTGCAGTAAATGTACATCTGGTCCCCTTGCTTTATCTTCTCTATATTCCAGCACTTTTCTACCAATCCTGCTGGGCTCTGCTAGCATATAGTTGCTGAGTACACAATGTCTTTGCATCCTTGTAAGAGAGCAAAGGGTAAACCATATGAGTCAAAGGCAGGTGCTTGAGGACTTGATGTATTCTGCATCTTTCTGAACGAGTTGGCTTTTGAAAATTAATGCACCTGTTTTTCTCCACTCATGCTGCTGAGTGACCTGTTTTACTGCAGATTGTTGTGCAATAACGTTATTTAAAAATTTAAAAAGTGGTAGTGTGTTCAGGAAAACTCAGAGCCCTTATTTGAATGCATAACCAGGCTTGTTTACTTTGAAAGAACAACCACCACTTAATGAATGTCTAGTGCAGACTTAAATGCATCCTTGTCTGAATTTTATTTATGTGATCATTTCGGGATGTTAACCATTGGTAACATGATCTGTGTGATTTTTATGTTCATATAGCCTGTGGGCATGTGCTAACACAGCAGTGGGAACAAAACCTGAAAGAAGACTGGTAGCGGTCTCCAGTGCAGGAAGCCCCTTCTCCTGAACTAGCAGAGGTTGGGGTAGGGTGAGCTGTAGATCATCTTAAGACAAGTAGATTGGTGTAACTGGAGGAACTTTGTGAGGGGAGAGAAGGCAACCATTGATTCCTGTAGCTTATTAACCTCTTGAGGGCCACACGTAGTATCTACACATCACCTATGGTCTCACAGTGTGTATACATGGTGTGCCTATCAAATTACCCCCACCAAAACAAAAAAGGCAACCATTCTTGTTGCCTGCTAAAACACTTCAGGAGATACGCTGTAAGTTCAGACTGCCTGTGTTTATGAAGGCAGAGGTTAAGCTTCTGGAAATGTGTGTGTAATTCATACAATATGTCTATGTAATTCATACAATAACTTAGTCTGGCATACAGAGAAGGGTTTCCCTGGCGGTTGTGCTGAGCAGTAACTCCACAGGGTATGAGACTGAGCATCTTTCAAGAGACACAGATGATGCTTTTTTTAGGTAAACAAAACATTCAGAAGTTGCCAAGATTATTAAACACGGTTCTCAAGGGAAGTTGTGTGGGTATAAACAAAAGACATTCTTGATTGCCTTTCATGTTCATCTCAGAATTGCACATAATTTCTAAATCCTTCCCATGTGAGCCTTAGAGCTGATGTTCTTTAACTATATAATATAGCAGATGTTCCAGCACCTATAGTTCCACAACTGAAGTTCAGTGATATCTGCAATGATGTTTATGATTCATTAACTTGTAATTCAATGTAGCCTAATTAGAAATAGCCATCAATAACCTTTATATTTCAGAGTCACCATGTGACTTGCATTAAGTATCATCATCATCAAAATTTTATGTTTGCAATTTAAGTGGAAGCTTACAGTTTTCAATGAAGAAGTGGTATGTCAGTATATTACTGTAAGTCATTGGCATAAACCCTTCATTTCATCTTAATTCTGCATCTTTATTTTGTGTCAGCTTGTGAATCCCATATGCTGGGAATGGCTTTTTTGCTGCTGGGAGATTTAAGTGCGACTGCTGAGCTGAGGACAGAATTTGAGCATTCACTTTCAGCTGCTTCACCTTTTGCTGTTCTTTTTTAATCATCTCTTTTTTTTTATTTTCCTCTCAACTTCATATGGCTGTGCTTTTCTTGTTTGACACTGATCTTGCGAGGTTAAAGAGTAAAATGATGATGAGATTATATCACTTTGGGGTGTGTTGGAGAAGTGCAGGATCAGTTTTCTGAAAATACAGGAAACATTGTTGTGGGTAATCTTTTTTGCATAATATATTGTAAAACAGTGCTCATCTGAAGCAGCACAAGATGCTGTCTGACAATGATTAGATTTCAGTTAAGACCCCTGATAACTATAACACATCCAAGTGCCGGGTTCTGCACATTGGCCACAACAACCTCATGCAGTGCTACAGGCTGGGGTCAGAGTGGCTGGAGAGCAGCCAGGCAGAGAGGGACCTGGGGGTACTGGTCGATGGCAGGCTGAACATGAGCCTGCAGTCTGCCCAGGCAGCCAAGAGGGCCAATGGCATGCTGGCCTGCATCAAGAACAGTGAGGCCAGCAGGAGCAGGGAGGTCATTCTGCCCCTGTACACTGCACTGGTTAGGCCTCACCCCAAGTACTGTGTCCAGTTCTGGGCCCCTCAGTTTAGGAAGGATGTTGACTTGCTGGAACGAGTCCAGAGAAGGGCAACGAAGTTGGTGAGGGGTTTGGAACATAAGCCCTATGAGGAAAGACTGAGGGAGCTGGGGTTGCTCAGCCTGGAGAAGAGGAGACTCAGGGGTGACCTTATCACTCTACACCTACCTGAAGGGAGGTTGTAGACAGGCGGATGATGGTCTCTTCTCCCAGGCAGCCAGTACCAGAACAAGAGGACACAGTCTCAGGCTGCGCCAGGGGAGGTTCAGGTTGGCTGTTAGGAAGAAGTTCTATACAGAGAGAGTGATTGCCCATTGGAATGGGCTGCCCAAGGAGGTGGTGGAGTCGCTGTCATTGGAGGTGTTCAGGAGGAGACTTGATGGGGTGCTTGGTGCCGTGGGTTAGTTGTTTAGGTGGGTTGGATTGGTTGATGGGTTGGATGCGATGATCTTGAAGGTCTCTTCCAACCTGGTTTGGTTTATTCTAAATAAAGCTTTATTCTAAATTCTAAATAAGGAGCAACATGACAAATCAATGGCAAGTTCCATTCAGAAAATATGTTTCACCATAAGAAATCATTTATTTCAACCTGATGTGGTTGGGGTTTGGTAAGTATTAATTGTGCTACTGAAATAATCTGGTAATCCGAGGGATAAAATAACCACTTCCTCATAATCCACCATGCAGCAGCTTGCTGGGACTCAGGCCAGACTTCACCCCCAGATCATCCACAGCAACTCTATATGAGAGTTTTAAGGATATCTGTCTTTAACTGAAAAACAAAACCCAGATATTAACTTACATAAAAATTAGTTGGAGCAGCTACTCATTTTTAGTGTACAAAAGGGAAGTGTTTGGTACTTTACAATTTAAACTTGTTACCTGAAAGCAGTGACAGTTTGGGGGCAAAGACAGAAGTAGGAGAGTTGGGAAGTCAAGAAACAGCTGACACAAGTTTAAAAGGTGTTTTTGATTAATCTGTATGCCAGCCACTTCTTAGTAGCACTATATAAATGAAATGTGAAAACAAGTCTACCAGTTCCTCCACATGTTGCTGTCACCGGGCAACTGTTAGCACCTACATTACTCACTCCTTCAACAGGCCATGAAATTGTTCCAGCTTTTAAAATGTGTGAGAGAATTAAGGCAGGTGCTGGCACATCATAAATGAAAATCTAACCTTCAGGCTAGTACAGTAGTGACATTGTTACTGTTTGCATTCTCGAAAACACATGGCTTGTCAAGTTGCAATAAAATTATTTACATTATTAAAAGTTGTTGGGGTCATTGGGCTGCCTACAAGAAGTGCAAGACTTATTTTGTTGTTACTGGCTTTGTGTCACGCAATAGCTGTTGGATTACTTGGGGAAGAAACTTGCTGCAGAAAGTGCTCAGATCCCTGCTGTTGGAGAAATCAAATACTGAACCATCTATGACCGCCCCCCAAAAAATAATCTTAATCTGTGACCAAAAGACCAAAAATCTGAATGACTTCCCTGAAAACTTAAGAGAATAAAATTACAGATAAAACCAGCAAGTGAAGCCATCTTTTGATTTCACAGCACAACAGTGCCAGATGTTGAAGAGTTTTTTCATAAAAAGAAGCAGCAGAACAGTGAGAGTCATCTTCAATCCATTGGTATTTTTCCTGACCTCTTCCTTAAATGGGAAAACCAGCGTGAATTGCTATGCAGCTTCTTATCTCAAGCAATCATTGCTGTTCTCTAAAAGAAGTGCTTCATTTCCAGTTTCTTACAAGATTCCTCTTATGAATAAAACTGTGTTGATTCTTACTGCCTTTGAACAATGTATCCTCTCTTTATCCAAAACATGTAGCAGACTGCAAAACGCGAACACCACAAGTGTACATGAGGCTCTGTTACAAGTTCAGGTGAAATTACAGTTGTAGGAAGCCTGCATATTTTTCTTACTAACAATAAGGTAATTTAATTACTCTTAATTACTGACTTAATCACTGTATAAAAAGTGCCATTGTTTTTTGTGTCACATTTGGTTCTCCTGTATGAAAATCACCTAATACAGCGTTAGGGACTTAGAATTATCCTGGTACTGAGTGAAAAGAGCATATTCACTTGCATAGCCAGAAGTGCTTCTGTTGGCTGAACACATTTGTTTTCCCAACTGTAGAACTAATATATTTTCTTCATTTATAAATTGCCTTAATATGTAAGAAGAAGAGCTGATAATACTATAGGGTTATCAACTTGTTCATTTTTTTTTCTTTTCTCTCCTTTTCCAAAAACAGGTCACACATTTGGACTGGCAAACTGTTTTTTGAGCTGACTTTGGTTGTCACTTTTTTTGCTTTTATATCCAAGATCACCTTGTATGTTAGTACTATGTGATTTTAATATGTTTTACTGACACTCCTCTGAGGTAGCAAGGTAATGGTATTTTCTGTTGTAGAGTGAGGAAACAGGCACAGAAGAGTAAGAGCAACTTTCCCATACCTAACTCTGCCTAGCCATTTAGACTCCCTCTAAACACTGCACTGGTTAGGCCACACCTCGAGTACTGTGTCCAGTTCTGGGCCCCTCAGTTTAGGAAGGATGTTGACTTGCTGGAATGAGTCCAGAGAAGGGCAACGAAGTTGGTGAGGGGTTTGGAACACAACCCCTGTGAGGACAGACTGAGGAGCTGGGGCTGCTTAGCCTGGAGAAGAGGAGACTCAGGGGTGACCTTATTACTCTCTACAACTACCTGAAGGGAGGTTGTAGACAGGCAGATGTTGGTCTCTTCCCCCAGGCAGCCAGTACCAGAACAAGAGGACACAGTCTCAGGCTGCGCCAGGGGAGGTTTAGGTTGGATGTCAGGAAGAAGTTCTATACAGAGAGAGTGATTGCCCATTGGAATGGGCTGCCCGGGGAGGTAGTGGAGTCAACATCATTGGAGGTTTTCAGGAGGAGACTTGATGGGGTGCTTGGTGCCATGGTTTAGTTGTTTAGGTGGGTTGGATTGGTTGATGGGTTGGACGTGATGATCTTGAAGGTCTCTTCCAACCTGGTTTATTCTATGTAATTCTATATTCTTATATCCCCCCAACAGTGACTCCCTCAGTAACTTAGCCTTTATCACATTGAAGTCTGTGTCAGGTAGTATATTGAATTTGGATCTTCCAAGTTCTGCATTAGTACTTATTTTACTGGAATGTATTTCCTTTCTGAAATAAACAAATATGTTATGCTGCAGTATTACAGCTACTCAGTACTGCTCCTTCATGTGGATTGGCAAGAAGCATGAACTTTATGATTTCTGTATCAATGCTTTAAAGTTTTTGATGTTGGGTTTTTTTGTTGTTTGTGATTATATTAAATAATCCTTCATCTTGGATTTCATGGTTTCTGTACTGATTGCTTTTTACAGATACTACACTCTCAGGGGAAATTGGAACCAAGAAAAAAGTGAAAAGACTGTTAAGTTTCCAGAGGTATTTCCATGCATCCCGGTTACTGCGTGGAATCATACCACAAGCCTCTCTGTACCTACTGGATGAGGACTATCTTGGGCAAGCAAGGGTAAGAGGGGTCTCCAGATGTTCATTTCTTTTACTAATATTCCAGAGAGTGTCAGATTTATTTCAGTCTTCAGATAAACAAATGTATGGCTGATCTTTCTTAAATGACCCACGTTACTTGCCTGCCTTACAGCAGACTGTCCATTCCCCTTTTGTGGTTACAGCTTTAAAAGCTTAGTCTCAAAGCAGCGAGAAAATGTCTAAATCTATTCAGCATTTTCTGTTTCTGTCAACTGAAATTATAATCTGGATTTATTGAAGGATCTCTGGCTGAGTTACTGATCTAAGTAAGTGCAGCCTTGACACAGGATTTGGTTCATCCACTTGAAAAAAGACAGCTGTCTCCCAGTTGGTATGGAGCAGCTATTAGGAATCCCACAATAGGTCTCTGTAATGGCAGACAGGGAGAATTCACTGCAAAGAGCTTTGCAGTAATCACAATATAATTCTCTTATTTTCCAGACCTTCTAGTTGCTTTGAATAGTATTTTCTGACAAAACTTGCTCAATCAGTGGCACTGGGATTATGTGCCTAGACAAATTTTATTCTCTGCAAGTGAAAATTATATGACAGGTTCTAGAAAGTAATTAAGAATCCAGATCTGATTTGAATACAAGCTAAGTAATGGGAATGGACACACATGTCATTCATACATATGCCATTGTAGGTCATGCAGTTGGGCCAGATAGTCTTGACTGAATCAATGTAGCTGTAAAAACACTGTGTGTGGTGGCATGATGGGTTCTTCTGTGTGGCTTCACAGCAGCACTGTGTCTTAGTTTTTAAAAGCTAATCTTGTGTATTGGTTTGGTTAGCAAATGTAATTCATGTCTAGCATGAGCTAAGATTGTGTTTTACTGTAATAAAAGCCTAAGAGAATTTGTACTGAATTGATTTGGAGGCATGAAAGAGCAACAACAAAAAAAGTTGTGCAGTAAAAGGAAATATTTTCATAATACTTTGTTATAGATTATTCTGTGTTCTGAGCTCCATTAAGAAGGTATTTTTAGTGTCAGTTTCAAAACCTTCTCAGTTAAAAGAGCATATGATATTTTATGCAATATAGTTAAATTTGCTTCCTGATGTCTAATACTTCAAATGTGTCTATAACTTTCCTGAACCTATAGCTGCAGCAATCAAGCCTAGAATCAATTAATGTGGAATAACAATTTGAATCTGCTTTAGAGTTTGATATGACCATCATCTGACTTTTCATGGACCTCTTTTTCTAGCATATGCTGTCCAAAGTGGGAATGTGGGATTTTGACATTTTCCTGTTTGACCGCTTGACAAATGGTAAGTATTCATGTTTTTATATTCACATCCCTCATGTATGACTCATTTAAAAATCTCCAATTAATTAATTGCTAAACATTTCCCATTTAGTTTACAGAAAATAAATTTGACAGGGTTAGCTTCTATTAAAATCATATCCATGAACATTGTCAGACTTTTCCTAAACTGTGGGATAACATTGAAAGTGTGGTTTTGTATTAATCTGATCTCCTGCATTTGTTATGGTCACCTTTTCAAGGAGGTCTTTCAGTTTGCTTTACCTGGGAAATTCCACAGGTACTTTAAATATACCTTGGTTGATACATTGGTAGATATGTCCAGACCTCTGTAATCTGTCAATGTCTACTAAATATCTTTTACTGAAGATACAGAATTTTCACAGAATCACAGAATTTCAGGGGCTGGAAGGGACCTCGAAAGATCATCTAGTCCAATCCCTCTGCCAGAGCAGGATCACCTACACCACATTACACAGGAATGCATCCAGGCAAGTTTTGCATATCTGCAGAGAGGAAGACTCTACAACCTCCCTGGGCAGCCTGTTCCAGTACTCTGTGACCCTCACAGGGAAAAATTTTTTCCTCATATTTACATAATACTTCCTATGCCTCAACTTCCACCCACTGCCCCTTGTCCTGTCATTGGGCACCACCGAGAAGAGCCTGGCTTTATCCTTTTGGGACCCACCCTTTACATATTTATAAACATTGATGAGGTCACCTCTGAGTCTCCTCTAAGCTAAAGAGCCCCAGTTCCCTCAGTCTCTCCTCGTATGGAAGATGTTCCATTCCCCTACTCATCCTTGTGGCTCTACGCTGGACTCTGTCAAGCAGCTCACTGTCTTTCTTGAACTGAGGGGCCCAGAACTGGACACAGTATTCCAGATGAAGCCTCACCAGGGCAGAGTAGAGGGGGAGGAGAACCTCTCTCGACCTACTAACCACACCCCTTGTAATCCACCCTAGAATGGCATTGGCCTTCCTGGCCACAAGAGCACATTGTTGGCTCCTGGTCATCCTTCCATCCACCAGGACCCCCAGGTCCTTTTCCCCTTCACTGGTCTCCAGCAGGTCCGTCCTGTTCAGCAGCAAAAATTAGGAAATTCATTATGACAGTAATCTGTGAAACGTTTTACCTCAACAGATAACTTGTAATACCAGACACACACACCAGTGGCTAGGTATTCTCTTTTCCATGTTGCCCATAGGAATGAGATCCCTCTTTCCTCACCCCCAATCTAATTACGTTTGGCTGAGACAGAAGGTGTAGAAAAAAAATGGTTCAGAGGGTAATTCAGCAGTGGAAAGGCCTGCAAATGGCAAGGGAAGTGAAAATATAATTCTTCTAAGCTACCTTTCTGTGCCCCTGCTCAGTAGTCAAGGCCAAATATGTTTCCATGTTGTTTTCATACATATATTTATTTTCTTTCCTGAGCTATGTTAAACAACAAAAGACGTCCTTTAAGCATTGTTTATATATGTTATGGCTTTATTGGTTGGTTTGGGGCTTTTTTCCCAACTTTTCTGGAAACACTGCTGCTGAATTATGCAGTGCAGACTTTTTAAATCCTGTGTGTGTATGTGTAGTTAATCAAATAACACTAGTCAAGCTGCATTTTGCCAGTGTTCCCAGTATTGGATGCACAGGAAAGCCAGTGTAATATTACAGTGGGACTTGACACTGTAAATGCTGCCACTCAGTTTTCCTGTCTGCATCATCATTACAAGATGCAGTTGTAGCTGAGGTAGGTATGTGAGTTAATCATGTTTGTACAGCCATGTGTGAAATAAAAAAGTTGATTACAAACTGCTGATTTCTCAGTAACTAATTAATTAGTACAGTGTGACAAACTGACGTGGCAGAAAAGTCATTCTCCTTTCTGTTGTTTCTGGAGGTAGAGCTGGATTGTAAAGGTGTTAAAATTGTGTCAAATTGCCTTCTGTGTTGTGCTGAGACAGCACATGTGAGGTTATGTCACCTAGACAAAAGAATGGTACTCCACTGGTATCGCTGTACCATCAAATCTTGGTTGTATATAGAAGTTATTTATATAAGCTACTTCTGTGTATGCGAGTATCATCTAAGTGTCACATGGTAGGATCCAAGCTGATAGGAGCTGACTAATAGCTAGAAAATTGCCAAGATCCTTAGTCTTGCTGGGTTTGGAACTACACGTTAAGGGAATTTAAAAGTTGTTCTTTTCTGCTTTTAGGAAACAGTCTTGTAACACTGCTTTGTCACCTCTTCAATGTGCATGGACTTATCCACCATTTCCAGTTAGATATGGTTACATTACACAGGTTTTTAGGTAAGTGCTCACCTCAAAGACATCTTTAAATGAAGTTTCCAGCTTAAGTAGGACATCAAAGAAGGCACCAGCTTGATCTGTGTATCTCCATAAAATCATGATGTTGTTGCAGATATTTCAGGAACACGTTTCTGTGTTATATATTAGCATACCATTTACAGGCACTCAGGTACTTTGTTTAGTACCTATTAAGTCAGTGGAGGGACTTCAAAAGGCTCCAGCATTGGACTGAAGCATCCCAGTACCACAGCTGCCCTGGTGATTTCAAAAACAGTGTGCTGTGTCGAGATGTGGCCATCTGAGTAGGCCCACACAGACAGACAAACATTGCAGAACCTACCCATGCACAGTACAATTGTGGTGCAGTGTAATTATTTTAGTGACTAATAGACCACTGAGACTTGGGGCAGTTAAAAGCTTATGTGCAAAATTTAACAAATTATATCAAGCTGTCTGCACTGAATAGTGTTGATGAAAGCCCCTGCTGCTCTTACTGCCAACAAAAATATTAGCCCCACGCTGTCAGTGAACCAAAAGAAGAAATTGGCCAAAATCAATTACTTTTTGCATCATGTTTTGAATGCAGCTGAATGCTGGTTTGTTAGGCTGTCAGGCAGAGTTTCCAAGGCAGGGTCTCTTCTTTAAGACTCCTTCTGGAAAGCATTCCACTGGTGCGGAGACAGACAAAATCTCCCTGCTGTTTCTAACTCCTGTGGGCAGCCATGAAATGAACACTCAGATAATTAGAGCTAGTGGTATTCAGGGTTTAAAGGATTACCTACTGTAACTTTAGATGCTTGTGGGGCTGGAAACAAGCTAAAAGCTAGGACTTTCTTTGGCATTCCCCATGCTGGAGATGAGTGCCACGGGAAATTTTCCCATCGCCTTTCTGTTTGATTATTTCAATAGTGTCTAGGAGAGTTCTTTGGGCAAGATTACATGCAGCATCCAGTGTTCATGTGTTGTTATCCCAAGACCATCTAATGGTGCAGGCACTGCTGTAAGGAGCAGGTGGGTGTGAAGCACACACCTTGATGATTTTCTGTGCAAGTGAGAGCTGAGAGTTAAAAAGTTGATGCTCCTGGTTCAGCTGGACCAGTTCCAGCGCTGCAAACTAAAACATGAGGGACTGGCATTTTGAAATGAACATAGAGATGTGATTAAAATGATCAGAGAAGATTTTGCTCCAGATACCCTAGTGCTGTATCTTGTGATTCTTTGCCTGGAGAATATATAAATGCCTTTAATTGTAGTTAGTTACTCAAATAACAAATGATGCCAGGATATCAGGGCCTCACCCCCTGCTGCTGTAAAATAGGTGGTACTGCCTTAATGACATATTACTCCCCTATGAGAGCAGCCTAAATAATTGCACTCTGTTGTGGATAAATTTGCCTCTCTTCCTTATTTATTTTACTTCTGAATGAGTGCCTTCACTAAGGCAAGAAAGAGTTGATTTATGAACTAGACCCAGTATACCCCCTTGGGCCTCACAAATCCTTTCATACATTTTTTTTCTCTAAAGGTATCCCAGTAAGAGCACCAGTCTAAGTAAGTTGCAGCTATTTGAAGAAACTCTTTAGGCAGCCGACTGTAAAACCTCAAATTGTATTTTAAATCCAGTTCCCACTTGTGGCCATGGCATTCAGAGACAAAAGAGTCTTTGTTTTCTCTTTTGGTTCCCAGTTATGGTTCAAGAAGATTACCATAGCCAAAACCCATACCACAACGCTGTCCATGCTGCTGATGTCACCCAAGCTATGCACTGCTATCTGAGGGAGCCCAAGGTAATGACAACCTTTCACACTGATGTTGCTTTCAGATAACTCTCAAATCTTTTTCCCAGGATTGAAAAAAAAAAGCCCCCCCCAAACTATTTTTAGAGAGCAGAGCATGATTGCGTGCTTGAAGTCAGCAATGAGTCAGTAGCAGAGTCAGCTACAGATGACAGACATTCCAAACAAGCTACTGGAGTCACTTCTCATCATGCAGGCAACGTATCAAAGTGCTGTCATACGAGCTTTAGCTACCATGACCGTGTGCACCAGCCACCCACCAGTGGTTGCAGTCCTTTCATCAGAGCCAGCAGAAGCCCATGCCTCAGTCACCTCAGGATGTAAGCTCCTCACATCAATATTTCAAAGTATAGAAGTGGGCAGGGCAATACCAGAAAAGGGGAAAGTGTATCTCAGCGCAAGCCAGCAGCAGCTTTTGACTGCTGCAGCAAACCCTTACAACACGAGGGTGTGGTGTTTCTCTGTGTGTTACTGGAAGCCGCTGTAGTACTGAGCCACAGCCTAACAATATAACTAATCTTCTCTGGCTTGAGTTAAATGAAAGGAAGTTCTGCTGGAATGGGCAAACTGTTAGACCAGAATATAGCAATGGTGAGGATAGGAACAGGCCCCAGCCTCTCTATATTGCCATCTCCTGGAAGATCTGCAAGTCCCTTCTGTTAAGACGTGCAGAGAACAGCTGACATTCAGAATCTGTACCATACTGCTCTCCATTTCTCATCTTAGATGCTTTCTACAGCTCATAGACCTATACCTTGTATAGAATCATTGGGCTGGTAATAACTGCATCACTCTCCGAAACAAAAAATGCTAAGACTGGTTTTGGTTGTTCTGTTGTTGTTTGGGTTTTTTTTTTCCCAGTAATAACAATATTTGATTCTGAATTATTAGTTGTCTAGCAGAAAAAAAATCTGTGCAGGTTTTCAAACTTGGATATCTGAAGTGAGAAAGGTAAATTATGTTCACCAATAAAATACTTGTATTCAGACTGAAGTATAGAACAGCCAAGTTTGAAATTTCAGAGGTTTATAAACACAGCATTTTCCAGTACAGTGCAGTGCTGGAAAAATGAAGGCTGATGCATTATTGGTGTCACTAAATACTGTGTGAGGCATAGTTCTCATTATGTATGCTAACTTGTGCCAAGTGTACTTATTTTAGGGTTTTTAATGGAATCTTTTAGATGATGCTTTAGCACTTCTTTAACACCAGTCCTTGCATTGCCATGAACAATCAACAGATAAGAACAAGCTGTAATAAAATCAGAGCATATAGTGTGATTATCTTTATAGATGTTTGTTCAGTACTCACCTTAAAAGTGTTGTTCACAAACTTTATTTTATATTTGACATTTGTGTACAAATGCCTACAAAACTGAGCAATGCCATGATGTCAGCTGGTTTACTGTTCATGTACTTGTGATTAACATGTGTGATTCAGCTTGCCAACTTCCTCACCCCACTGGACATCATGCTTGGACTGCTAGCTGCTGCGGCTCATGACGTGGATCATCCAGGGGTCAACCAACCCTTTCTGATCAAAACTAACCACCACCTTGCCAGCCTGTACCAGGTAATACTGCTCATCAAGTTGGTAATATGTAAAATGGTGTAAGCAATTTGCAGTGAGCTTTAGTGCCAAAATCTGTCAACAAGGAGATGTTGATCAAATCAAGTCAACAAATCAAAGTCTGGACAATTTAGTTTAAACTCCTCGTTGGGTGTCTCTTCTTGCAGTGAAGTTGGTAAGTGTGAGAAAAAGGGTGAAAATGTCAGATTTTGTTGAGGACATTTAAGCCAAATCCTTTTCCTAGGTTATTTGTGCTGTAGATTATCTGGGGTAAGGAACTGTGGGTGGGAGATTTAAAATCACAGCTAAACCAATGTGTACTTCATCTTCCTTCAGTGAGCAGGAAAGCAGCAGGCATGTTCTAAATTGGCATTGCATTAAAAGAAACTTTTGCTGCATGTGGCTCTAGTGAAATTAAACACATTATGAGCACTGCAGTTTTTCAAAACAAAATAAAATAAGGTTGATGAAACCAAAGGAAAAGTTATAGATTATTTACACAAATGTGCCTAGAGATACAAAGGAAAAACTTTAAACCAGCCATTGTAGGTCACACCACAGGCTGCCTAGACTAGTATCCTGTTTCTAAGAGCAGCCAGTAAAAGATCTCAGAGAGAAACATAAGCCCAGAATAAGAAGAGAGTTGTCCTTCACCTGGCATGCAGCCTCCCAGGTCTGACATGCACTAGTAGAAGACTTCCTGAAACAAAACCACAGAGCCTCTTGTTCAGTAACTACCAATGAGCCCATCCTGCCCTTATTTTTGTATATATTTCTAGTTCTGGCCTGTTGCAATCACTGTGGCTCTGGATTTTATCTCCACCTGTCCTATGTGTGTAATCTTTGCATGTGTATATGCATTATTCTTTGCATTGTGCATACGTAGACACACTGGAGCAATGTTAGCGATCATTTGGATTGCACTAACTATAATCCATAGCTAAAAATGGAGGTGGTTTTGATTTCTAGTCTTTGGAAGAGTTAACTTCAGCATTTGTAATAAGGTGCTGGAAACAAAATATCACAAGTTAAAAATTAACCTAACTGAAGAAGCCTCACTAATAGAGAAGTAGCTTTCCCCACAGAATGGAGAATTTGCTGTGATGTGATTACTGCTTGAAAGAGATTCTCTCTTATTTTCCCCTTCTCAGGCAACCTTTGGGTTTTCCCATAAGAAGTGGATTGTGTGAGTTGTGCTGCCCTGAGATGCAGGAGCAGACTGGATTGTGGGAACCCCAGCCAGGGCGTGGGGATGCTCAGATGTTTAAAACTTTGGGACTGGCCTTGTCACAAGCTGATGCAGCTTCTTAAATCATATGCAAACATGTCTGGTACATTTTGCTCCAGTCTTACTGAAATGTCAGGCCAGCTGAGTGGGGAGGTAGAACAGCTAGGGAACTAAGCCAGGGGACTTTGGGAAGGTTATGTTAAGGATCTTTTGAAGAGGAGTGGATAGGATAGGATAGGATAGGATAGGATAGGATAGGATAGGATAGGATAGGATAGGATAGGATAGGATAGGATAGGATAGGATAGAATTAACCAGGTTGGAAAAGACCTTCGAGATCATCAAGTCCAACCTATCACCCAACACCATCTAATCAAATACACCATGGCACCAAGTGCCTCATCCAGTCTCTTCCTAAACACCTCCAGTGATGGTGACTCCACCACCTCCCTGGGCAGCCCATTCCAATGGCAAATCACTCTTTCTGTGAAGAACTTCTTCCTAATATCCAGCCTAAACCTCCCATGGTGCAGCTTGAGACTGTGTCCTCTTGTTCTGGTGCTGCTTGCCTGGGAGAAGAGACCAGCCCCCACCTGGCTACAACCTTCCTTCAGGGAGTTGTAGACAGCAATAAGGTCTCCTCTGAGCCTCCTCCAGGCTAAGCAACCCCAGCTCCCTCATCCTCTCCTCACAGGTCTTGTGCTCCAAACCCCTCCCCAGCTTTGTTGCCCTTCCCTGGACACGTTCCAGCAAGTCAACATCTTTCCTAAACTGAGGGGCCCAAAGGGTGGCTAGACCCACTCCACAAAAACCCTGGTCCTGTGAAAAGATGTAAACAACTCATTCACAAAATTATTAGTGGCGAACAGTAATACATAATTGGGTTACAAATTCAGGCTAGTCTGAAAGAAATGTAGGTAAAATGAAATATTACTATCCTGGAGAGGTGGTTTCTGCTCAACTGACTGGGCTTGAATGTATTTTCAAATGTTAGTTAGAGAACGCAATGACAATACAGAGAATGCAGTCTTCTAACAGCAAATGTGATTTTTGTAAAAGCATCACAGTATCACAGTATAACTTAGGTTGGAAAGGACCTCGAGGATCATCAAGTCCAACCTATCAACACAGACCCCATGACTAGACCATGGCACCAAGTGCCACGTCCAATCTCCTCCAGTGACGATGACTCCACCACCTCCCTGGGCAACCCTTTCCAATGACGAACGACTCGCTCGGTGAAGAATTTCCTCCTCACCTCGAGTCTAAACCTCCCCTGGCGCAGCTTGAGACTGTGTCCCCTTGTTCTGGTGCTGGTTGCCTGGGAGAAGAGACCAACCCCTTCCTGGCTACAACCACCTTGCAGGTAGTTGTAGAGGGCAATGAGGTCACCCCTGAGCCTCCTCTTCTCCAGGCTAAACAATCCCAGCTCCCTCAGCCTCTCCTCATAGGGCTTGTGTTCAAGGCCTCTCCCCAGCCTTGTTGCCCTTCTCTGGACACGCTCAAGTGTTTTGATGTCCTTCTTAAAGTGAGGGGCCCAGAACTGGACACAGTACTCAAGGTGTGGCCTAACCAAAGCAGAGTACAGGGGCACAATGATCTCCCTGCTCCTGCTGGCCACACTATTCCTAATGCAGGCCAGGATGCCATTGGCCCTCCTGGCCACCTGGGCACACTGCTGGCTCATATTCAGGTGGCTGTTGATCAGCACCCCCAGGTCCCTCTCTGTTTGGGAGCTCTCCAGCCACTCTGACCCCAGCCTGTAGCTCTGCATGAGATTGCTGTAGCCAAAGTGCAGCACTCGGCACTTGGACTTGTTGAATGCCATCCCATTGGACTCTGCCCATCTGTCCAGTCGGTCGAGGTCCCTCTGCAGAGCCTTTCTACTCTCTAACTGACTAACATCTGCCCCTAACTTGGTGTCATCTGCAAACTTGCAGATGTTTAAGGACATTCACTGGAAAGTGAGACTTTTTATTTTATCTGAAACTGATCCCAGATTGTTCCCAAAGATTGTAGTAGTATGTAGTAATGGATGCCAATAAAAATGACAATGCTGGGGAAAATCTTTGCTGAAGACACTTTTGGTCAAAAATATAGACTCAGTGAATAGTCTTTAATAAATTATGTTCTTCTCAAGGTTAGTACTTTTACATGCTTGAAACTCAAACATAAAACGTTGTGGCAGTTTTAGTTTTAAATAGGAGAGCCAGAGAACTGCTGAAACTAATCAGAAAGATGATCAAATGAAAGTGAGTCAGTTTCATCATAGCTGGCAGTCAACTGCCACTAAGATAAGAGTAAGTGAGACTAAGAGTCACCTGTTTTGTGGTGGCGTTTTGCTTTTGATTCTTTAGGCATTGAAATTAGAAGGTTACATTGGAATCATCTGGAAAAAAAGTCTTGTAAAATGAGGTCAGTCAGTATTTGACAAAGATGCAAAGTGTTTGACAGCTTCTCAAGTGCATGTGCTGGATGTTAGGAAGAAGTTCTTCGTAGTAGGAGTGATTGGCCATTGCAATGGGCTGCCCAGGGCGGTGGTGGAGTCACCGTCACTGGAGGTGTTTAGAAAGAGACTTGATGGGACGTTTGGTGCCATGGTTTAGTTGAATAGATAGTGCTGGATGATAGGTTGGACTTTATGATCTTGAAGGTCCTTTCCAACCTGGTTAATTCTATTCTATTCTATTCTATTCTATTCTATTCTATTCTATTCTATTCTATTCTATTCTATTCTATTACAAGAATCATGTTTAGGAAGAGCGGTGTCCTCACCAAGGAGTTCAGCTTTCAGTGCTTATTTTTAAACTAAATCTGCATTATTGGATTCAAGACATTTTGTTGGAATCTCTAAGGTAGTTTCCACAAGAGTCTGTTGCACATATGGCATGATCCTTTTCCACAAAAACTTAAAGGGCCTCATTCATGTCTCCAGCATTACCAAGACATTTGAGTGTAGCAGGTGACACTAGGGATCTAGACATGCATGTACTCCTCTGGCCAAGAAGGCCAGTGCCATTCTGGGGTGTATTAGAAGGGGTGTGGTTAGCAGGTTAAGACAGGTTTTCCTCCCACTCTACTCTGCCTCGGTGAGGCCTCATCTGGAATACTGTGTCCAGTTTTGGGCTCCTCAGTTTAAGAAGGACATGGAGAGACTGAAGGACCTGGGGCTCTTTAGCTTGGAGAAGAGGAGACTAAGAGGTGACCTCATTAATGTTTATAAATGTGTAAAGGGTGAGTGCCAAGAGGATGGAGCCAGACCCTTTTTGGTGATGCCCAATGACATGACAAGAGACAATGGGTGGAAATTGAGGCATAGGAAGTTCCACAGAAACAGGACAAAAAAAATTTTCCTGGTGAGGGGTGACAGAGCACTGGACCAGGCTGCCCAGGGGGATTGTGGAGTCTCCCTCTCTGGAGATATTCAAAACCTGCCTGGATGCGTTCCTGTGTGATCTGGTATAAGTGATCCTGTTCTGGCAGGGGGTTTGGACTAGATGATCTTTCAAGGTCCCTTCCAGCCCCTAACATTCTGTGATCCTTTTCCAAACAAGTCAGTCAGGTGTAGTAGTCCAATGGCTCAGGAAAGCCAGACTGGAGATTTTGAGATAGTCTAAATTTAAAAAATCCAGGGATTTTCCCTCATGAAGTTTGTGTTACAGCAATCCACTAGTTTTAGGCAGAAGTTGTAACAAAGGCTTCATATCATGCAGCTGTTAAACAAACCTCTACTGCTCCGTTAAAAAAAGAAAAAAAGGTAGGAGAGGCAGAGTTGAGAACCCTGATCTGCAAGCTGGGATGTAGACTTCCCTGTTCGGGTTATCTCCCCACCATCCTATGCAATCAGATACCTCATGGCAATTAGTCTTAATAAGGCTGTAGAGAGTTCCTAGGTAAAATAGTTGCCTCTACTAATTGTTGGCAGCAACTTCAGGGATTCTAGCTGCTTGCATTTAAGAAGGGAGGCATAGGACTTCACACTCAGTTGCTTGTTAACTTGACCTTTCCTTTTCCTTCCTCCATGTACTTTTAAGTGTGGGAAGCTAGACAGTGCAGCAGCTTCAGTTGAAGCTCTCTCTGTGGCAGCAGGCAAAGGGCAGAAACTTAGGGAAGTGGGAATACACTGGGATGGATACATGAGGTTGCTTTTTTCCTTTGAGCTTGCCTATTAGTTGACACAGACGACTTCTTGAACACGTACACATATACAGAGCCTTGTTTTGGCTGGCCTTCAGCATGGGCAAAGGGCCACTATCTGGTTTGGGTTGGTGTCACTGAAGCAGCTCTTTGCAGCAAGTAGCGCTGCCATGCTCAAAGGGATGTGAGGGCACAGGGTGCTCTGAGGCAGATCTTCTTAGTCAAGACATTTCAAGGGTGCAGTTAGAAGAGGGTGCATGAACTGCACACACAGACACTGTCTGAAACAAGTTTAAGCCCTCCCAAAACCCAAAGGTGACAGGCAGGCAGGTTTGTCTAATTTACCTTAGGGTAGAAAGATGACAGCCTGTGGACTTAGGGTGACTGCTGCAACCAGGATTGAGCCCCAAGACTGCAGAGGTGAAAGAAGCAAAATTAATTTGTTGTTCTGTCCTATTACATTGCCGTATTTTTCTTGGTCAGAGTGTAGGGTTGCAAAAGTCCATGCTGATATATTTAGGCAAGAGAAGAGGGATATTTAAATTGGCTAATGAACAGAATTACTGTCAAAAGTAATTTAGATATCACAGAGCTGATCCCAAGTTCTGAGTCTGTCGGCTCTTGCAAGGAGAAGGGCTTAAGTCTTTGCATGGTTAGAAAGTTTTGGGGTTAGTTTTGCTTTCCCCCCTGTGGTTTCTACTAGGGAAAATGGAAAAAAAAAACACAACCAAAAAAACCCATTACACCAAAGCAAGCAACCAACAAACCACCCACCCCCAAAGAAATACCAAACCAACATGTCAGTGATCGTGTGAATTCCAAAGCAACAGAGCATACTGCAGAAAATATTGTAATAGGAAATCAATCTCATTTGCACTCTGACTTTTGCACTAATTTTAAGCATGAAATTCCATGAAAAATATTGACAAGCTGATTAAAATGCAAACTTCATCTTGGTTACTGGCAATGTTTAGTGTTTCAACAATCATTAGATATGCGCCAGGGTTACAAAGGAGGATGGGGAAGCCTGAAGGAGAAAATACTCTTCCATTCACCTTGGAGAAGTGGAAGCTTTGTGTAACATCCAGCAGGAAAGGCAGCATTACTGCAGCTCCACATTAGAGCTGTGGGACTTCACAGTACTCTCTTCCAGAGAGTAAAATTGGCCAGAGAGGGATCTGGGCTCTAGTATCCCAGTTGGCAGTGAGAGAGTAGAATCCTGTCTCTGCTGTCTGCCCAAAAGGCATGGTTGTATTTTATTTCTTGTTTCAAATCCAGTGCTTGCCTACTGCAAAAGCCACACACTGCCCAAAATGGGGATCCAATGTCATAACTCCCAAATACACCCCCCCCCAGCTTTGAGAGTATCCCTGTTGCTAAGTAACAAGTCCTCTAGTTCCCACTGGTTGTGGATAACTGAGGGGTTTGCTATTGACTGGAGGGGTGCTCTGCTGGACTGTTTCTCTGCAGCAAGCAGATGAATTTGTCAATTAGAATAATTGTGTTAGAGGTTTCTGAACAAGTGACATTTCTGAGGCATTCAGGGGTAGAAAGTACTCTGTGAACCAGATGAGTGATGATTGGCAAATTGTGTAACACAAAGTCATCAAACAGAAAATACCAAATTTGTTGTAATTTACAGACAACCTAGAAAGCTGGGGTTTTGTTCCCTAGGCACTTTTTCTGACTTAACTTTGGTTCCACTTAGTTGGAAGCAAACAAGCAAAAAGAACTCAAAATTTGTTGCAGTCTAAGTTGCTGAAGCCTGCAGATGCTCAGTACTGATACTCCTCTTGCTTTCACTGAGCAGCTGCAGGCAGTTTCCAGTTTCCTGACTCCAAGAGAAATGTGGCAGCTTAGTTTTCTTTTTCTGGTCCACTCTGCATTTAAAGTGTACAAGCTGAGAAGTCAGCCTGGGACAGCAGGAGGCAGAACCAGGATTTTGCACTTGGACTTTAATTCATTTGTTAATAAATCTCTTAGAATGCAAGCTACCTCCCACTCAGATGGGATTAGCTCCTCTGTTCACAGCAGGACTCACAAATTGTAGAACAGGACTCTAGGGCTGACCTTAGCTAGGAAGCCTAGAAACAGGCAAGGTCCTTAACTGTAGAAATCCCGACAAGTTTCTCAGATCCAAAAGGTGGCTAAAGAAAGCATGCATTTTAGGCTTGTATTACAGCATTTCCAACCAGCTCTAGGTATCATGAGATATGGAAAATCTGTCTGTGTACCATTGATGCCTGCCTAATCCTTGGCTTTATTCCTTTTGTTCCTCCCTAGAATGTTTCAGTGCTAGAAAACCATCACTGGCGATCTACGATAGGCATGCTTCGAGAGTCACGGCTCCTCGCCCATCTGCCCAAGGAGGTGACGTAAGTGTCTGCTGGAGGAAATGAAGCACTGAAACGAGTCCATTGCTTCCTCCATTCTCCTTAAAAGGATGCTGGCAAAGAGGCTTAGGCTTCAGAGTAGGCTGAACTTCCTGCCTGCTCTTGGTACCTCCTCTTGAAGTTACACAGCAGAAGTATTTTCTAAGAGCTTGCCACTTCCTGCAGCGTAGGAATGGCTGCTGTCTGTACCAGCAGGAACAGAACTTTTCAGACAACCATTGTTGGCATCTTTGGTTTCACATAGCACCAACTGAATATGGACAGATTTAGTGGTTAAAATTCAGGAAATATAGAAAAATGAAGGACTTGGTTGAGTAGCATCAAGACTTCCACACCTGATGGAGGAGGTGTGATTCAGTCTTCACTATCTTTTTGAGCACCTTGGCCAGTCTGATAATAACTCTTAACTTCATGGGTTTGTGCAGTGGTCCTCCCACCAAGGAATGGAGACTGAGCCAATGAACAGCCTGCAATACTGAATTTTAATCACAGCTGACCTTAGCAAGAATCTAAGCAGGCTACCTGAAAGCAATAAGCTCCAGAAATCCTTTGCATGAGACCAACAACTTCAATCATACTTTAAAAGACTTCAGTCGTCCTTCACAACATCAACTGCAATGTCAAAGTTGTAGTATTCAGAACTCAATGCTGAGAGCTAAAGTCAGATGTGAGGGTTTTCTAGATGCCTCATGCTGCTGGTTTGGGTGGTTTGTTGATTTTAACATTTTTCTGCTATATTATCTATTCCTCCTGAACCCATTTAGGCAGCTAGAATACTTGCACGTTGCAAACCCCAGCAGAGACTGACGAAACAGATCAGACTGGATCCATAAAGAAGCAGCTTTATGCTAGCTATGAACTGTAGGAGGTTGTTTTGTGCTATTAACATCCTTCATGATTCAAGGGGCTTATTTTCCTTAATCACAGACAGGACATTGAGCAGCAGTTGGGCTCCCTGATCTTGGCAACGGACATCAACAGGCAGAATGAGTTTGTGATCCGTCTGAAATCTCACCTTGACAATCAGGATTTGAGACTGGAGGATGCAGAAGACAGACATTTTATGCTTCAGGTAACCTTAAAACAAATTCCCAGTATTGTTTTTTATTCATTTTTCAAGTGACAGTATTTCCTAGTATCTGTTAGGATTGCATACAGCTGTGTGTCTGGAGATCAGCATCTCCTTACCTACCACCATAAACGCTTTCCTTCTGCCGCCTCGCATGTCAGGCAAGCACAAGCTGCCTCCAATATGTCCTTATGTAATTTCCTTGAGTTAAAAAGCGGTGAATGCTACAGGTCCAGGAGAGTGTCAAACGCTGAGAAATTAAGATAAGCTGTTAATTATTTTATTTCCAGACCACTGCTTCTCTTGCAAAGCAATGCTTCAACTGTAGTCTCTCTTCAGGCAAATGTCACTTCACTGGTGTTATTTTCTAGCACCACGCAGGAGAGTCCCCATGTCGGTGTTCTTTCCAAGACGGCCTGACATCAGGTGCCTAAGTCCTGTTCCTGTGATGGATGTTCAGACACTGCCTCTGCAGAGACAGCTGTTGCCATGGCAGCAGGTGTTTCTCCAGTGGATCTGCCCAACTAATGAAGAAACCATGCTTTTATTTAAAACCCAAATAGATTCATTCTGGTTCTTCCAGCTATGATGCAGTCATTAACAGGCTCTTCAGAATAAACCTCTACTTATTAAAGTATTATTGAGATTACAATTTCAGCATATATGTGCTTCTCTGGAGAAACGATAATTTCACTCTTAAATACATAAAGGAGTTTAAGTAATCATCATTTATAAAACAAATATCTACATGTTGCCACATTGTTAAGGTTACAGGCAATGAGACAGGGGTAAGGAAATAAGTGCTGATTTATTAATTCTTCCTCCCTCTAACAGTGTGGGAAATTTACTTGTCTGTCCTTCATCAGACACTGGCTTCTGTCAGATTCCTGCCTGGACCATCCAGTCCAGGATGATGGGTTTAGAATAGAATATAGAATAGAATAGAATAGAATAGAATAGAATAGAATAGAATAGAATAGAATAGAATAGAATAGAATAGAATAGAATAGAATAGAATAGACCAGGTTGAAAGAGACCTTCAAGATCATCGTGTTCAGCCCATCATCCAACACCATCTAATCAACTAAACCATGGCACCAAGAACCCCATCAAGTCTCCTTCTAAACACCTCCAATGATAGCGACTCCACCACCTCCCCAGGCAGCCCATTCCATGGCCAATTACCCTCTCTATGAAGAATTTCTTCCTAACATCCAGTCTAAACCTCCCCTGGCGCAGCTTGAGACTGTGTCCTCTTGTTCTGGTGCTGCTTGCCTGGGAGAAGAGACCAACCCCCACCTGGCTACAATCTCCCTTCAGGTAGTTGTAGACAACAATAAGGTCTCCCCTGAGCCTCCTCTTCTCCAGGCTAAGCAACCCCAGCTCCCTCAGCCTCATAGGGCTTGTGCTCCAAACCCCTCCCCAACTTTGTTGCCCGTCTCTGGACACATTCCAGCAAGTCAACATCTTTCCTAAACTGAGAGTTTATCATATTTCTGGACAGATAATGCAAGAAAATTGAGCTAATGCCAAAGATGCACTTTCCTGAATCGCAGAATTGTTAGGGGTTGGAAGGGACCTCCAGAGATCATCAAGTCAAACCCCATTGCCAAAGGAGAATCACCTAGGAACAAGGGCACAGACATGGTCAGATTTATTTATCTGGTAGATTACGTGTGGAAGAAGTAAATAAAAATAAAAATGGATTGATTTTTCAGGGTAAGTTGATTGATTGATCAGGATAAGTTAAAGAATGCTTGAAAGATCCTTATAATAGAAACATTAAGGCTAATCAATTTAATTCAGAGAGGAAAAGTAACTTGGAGACTTCCCTCCTCCAGCTCCCAGGTCTGAATTTACACAGGAAATATTTCTTGTGTTTTTCTTTTGGGTGCCAGAATAACGTCTGACCTCTGTCAGGCTAACTGACCGTGTTCCATGTGTGAAGAAGCAAGGCACATGACATTTTGTTCCAAAGCAGTAATACAGACAGACTTATTACACAGTTTACTTTTCTGAAGCAGTTTCTGGATTTTGACAAAACCCTCTTGCCCTCCTGTGTTCGTTCCCCAGCAAAACACTTGAAAGTACTAGTTAACTAAGTGAAACCAAGCCAGGGGCAGTGCCAAGAGCCCTGTGCTTAGCTTTGTAAACAAAAATATGAAGACATTAAGATGAAGTGTAATTGAAGTGAAATGCAAGGTCACTCACTGTGACCGCAGAGAAATGATGCCCAAATACATCAGCTTGGCGCTTCCCTTCCTTGTCATCGGCCGTGAATGCCGAGCCAAGCAGTCACTAGGAGCCAGCCTGAGGCTTTTGTTGGCTTATTCCTTGCAAGGATTATCCAAAACACTTTGCAGCCTTGGAATTTGGCCCTCCACTTATTCTAACCACGGTAAAGCGGAGGGCTGAATGAAAGTTTTGTTTGCAGCTTAAACAAATGCTCTTTCCTCAAAAGGCATGTTTGGGTGAGACCGAGGTGATCTAAAAGGTGATCCTACCCCTCCCGACATCACTGCTGAGGCCTCGGAGTTTCATGACTGCAGAGGTACTGCTGAAGCACTGCTAGATGATAGCTTCTTTTCTCACCGCTACTTTTCTGCTTTGCTTTCAGATTGCACTCAAGTGTGCTGACATTTGCAACCCTTGCCGGCTCTGGGATCTGAGCAAACAGTGGAGTGAACGGGTCTGCGAAGAGTTTTACCGGCAAGGTCAGCCCCTTCATGAGTGGCAGTCCCCTTTTACCACGACTTCCAGGCTTTTTGTGTGGCAGCACAGAGGTAGCATTCAGCCTACCCAGCATCCCTCAAAATGTCCCTCAAGAACAAACTGTTGAAGAGCAGGTGTAGGTAGAAGAACAACAAGTATTTCTTTGCCCTCCCTGCTCCTGTAGCAGCATCAGGCAAGAGGGAGGGCTGTGCTATGCCTCAGTGCTTGAATTCAGCTGGAGAGCCCACAGCTGGATTCTTCTCTGAGAACCCTCCAGTCACCATTAGCATTTCTGGGCTGGAACAGTGCCAGGACTACACTGCACCAGAATCCTACCACGGCCCACTGTGTTTTATCTCACAGAACCAACAAGGTTGGAAAAGACTTCAGAGATCAAGTCCAACCTATCACCCAATACCTCATAACTAAACCATGGCTTCAAGTGCCACATCCCTGAGCCTCCTCTTCTCCAAGCTAAACAACCCCAGCTCCCTCAGCCTCTCCTCACAGGGCTTGTGCTTGAGGCCTTTCACCAGCCTCGTTGCCCTTCTCTGGTCACGTTCAGCTGTCTCAATATCCTTAAATTGAGGGCCCCAAAACTGGACACAGTACTCAAGGTGTGGCCTAACCAGTGCTGAGTATAGGGGCACAATGACTTCCCTGCTCCTGCTGGCTGCACTATTTCTGATACAGGCCAGGATGCCATTGGCCTTCTTGGCCACCTGGGCACACTGCTGGCTCATGTTGAGCCACTTGTCAACCACTACCCCCAGGTCCCTTTCTGCCTGGCTGCCCTCCAGCCACTCTGAACCCAGCCTGTAGCACTGCATGGGATTGTTGTGACCAGAGTACAGCAGCCAGCATTTGAACTTGTTAAATGAGGACTCTGCCCATCTGTCCAGCCTGTCAAGGTCCCTCTGAAGGGTCCTTCTACCCTCCAACAGATCAACACCTGCTCCCAACTTGGTATCGTCTGCAAATTCACTAATGGTGGACTCAATCCCCTAGTCCAGATCATCAGTAAAGATATTGAATGGGATTGGGTCCAGCACTGATCCCTGGGGGACACCACTAGTGACTGGCCTCCAGCTGGATGTGGCACCATTCACCCCCACTCTCTGGGCTCGGCCCTTTTTGTGCTCCCAATTCAGCTCCAATGGGAGCCATACCCTTGCTGTTTCCCAAATATGACACATTCTTCTGCCTACAAATGCAAAGAAAGGGTTCAAACACAATTCCCAGCACGCTGTTGAAAGGGCCAAAGTAGGCAAGCCAAAGCTCGGCTAGGACCTATTTCAAATGTTTTCAAACCCCTGCAGAGAGCGCAGTCAGGCAGGGGTTTTTTTGAAACACAGTAATTACACCATTTGGCACTCTCTGCATAGGCAGGGTCATGCTGTGCTACAACACAGGGTGCAGCAGAGTTTAATCACTGCTAAATTCTTTGTTTGAAGCATCCTGAGAGCTGAAGGGAAGTGGTACAAATGCTGATAGAGTGCACAATAACGTTCTCAATTCATTTAAAATTCTGCACTACAGAATTAAGCCACATCTGAGCTTGTACCTGGGGCAGTTAGTCCGTAACAAGGGCAGCAAGTTCATTTTCAATGTCAGTTAAGCTTAAATGTCTTTGAATTTGCAGGTTTGTTTAGTCAGATTTATAGTCAAGACATAATCAATATATAACTCACGAAGACAGGGCCCCAGTTGTGCAGTGCCTTACCTTCAGTGTTTTGAGGGACCATGCTGAGAAAGACAGCAATCTCAGCTTTCCTGCTGTCCCCCAGGACTACATAGAAGTTTTCACCTCAACATGAGGAGAAATTTCTTTACAGTGAGGGTGATGGATCACTGAACAGGCTGCCCAGAGAGGTTGTGGAGTCTCCTTCTCTGGAGACTTTCAGAATCCCCCTGGATGCATTCCTGTGTGGGCTACCCTAAATGATCCTGATTTGGCAGGGGGATTGGACTCAGTGATCTCTTGAGGTCCCTTCCAACCTCTAATGTACTGTGATACATTTGACAGTTTTCAGACTCAGCTTGGCAGGATGCTGGCCCATCTCATTTAAACTATACTGTCACCCAGAAAGGTTGGACCAGGCAATCCTTAGGGCCTCTTCTAACTTGGTGTTCTGTGAACTTTTCTAAATGTAAGCTTTTCCCCCAAGATTTATTAGTGTAATGTCTGAGATGATATATGTCTGAAAAGGGACACTGGAGCATATGAGACCAGCTACAAGTAGAGAGAAAAAGAGCATTTCATGTGGCTAAAAATGTTTCCCTGATGTTTTCTAAATATCTAAGTAAACCTGGAAAGGTTTCTCTCATATTTAAGAAACTGCATAAGAATAGAATAAACCAGGTTGGAAGAGACCTTCAAGATCATCGTGTCCAACCCATCAACCAATCCAACCCACCTAAACAACTAACCCATGGCACCAAGCACCCCATCAAGTCTCCTCCTGAACACCTCCAATGATGGGGACTCCACCACCTCCCCAGGCAGCCCATTCCAATGGGCAATCATTCTCTCTCTGTATAGAACTTCTTCCTAACATCCAGACTAAACCTCCCCTGGCACAGCCTGAGGCTGTGTCTGCATGCTGCAGAGAGAAAAAAAGACAGAGCTTGAAAATGCACATGGTGTTTTAGATGAGGCTGTAGAGCCTGACTTCACTAGCACTGAAGTCAAAACTGTCTGTTAGTGAGGAGAAAGGAGCTTTTAAACAAAACCAGTGGATCTGAAGCAAAATGTTTATTCCATGGGTTGAATACAATATTTAGGCTGTTCTAGCAGGTCTGTATCACAGTATAACTAAGGTTGGAAGAGACCTTGAGGATCATCGAGTTCAACCTGGATAACAGTGTTTTGTATAAACAGCCCTCACTACACCCTTATTAATAAATCAAATCAATGACATATTATTGTCTGAGGGCAAATGGCACATCTCAGCTTGCACACAGTCTCTCTTCCCTGCCATGCTGTAGACAGGAGAGGTGACAGGAAAGGTCCTGTACCTCATGCAGTAACTGAGGCTGTATTCTGGCAGCGCCTCAGAGGAAGCTAACCAATCACAAAGGATCAGTGTGTTGTACTCACTTGTTTAAAAAAACCAACCAGCCAAAAACCCCCACTTAAATTATTTACAGCAATATTTGCTTGGAGTAATTGCTTGCATGGGAAAATGCAATTTCTCTAGCAGGACAAGTGATTGTGGTCAGATGGCAATGGGCAAATGAGACTACACAGGCTTTCTGATGAATTCTTGAATCACTGGAGGGTTTGGAAGCAACCTCTGGGGATCATCTAATCTAAATCCCCAGCTGAAGTAGGTTCACATACTTCAGGTTGCGTAAGATCGCGTCCAGGCACATTTTTAGTCTCCAGAGAAGGAGACTCTACAATCTCTCTGGGCAACCTGTTCCAGTGCTGTCTGTTTTCCTTATGTTTAGGTGGAAATTCATGCATCCTAGTTTGTGTCCATTGCCCTGGTCCTGTCACTGGACACCACTGAAAAGAGGCTGGCCCCTTGACACCTGCCCTTTCAGTTTCTCTGATACCTAAAAATAGCAAGTCAAAGTCATCCCTGGTAGAAGATTCCAAATGGCTTGAATCCACAGTGGTGCAGTCACTGTAGAAGTCTGGCATAGGTAAGAAGAAGAGAGAAAAGTGGCAGAAAATTATCTTATCTTCTTTTTATTGTGGTTTTTTTTCAGGAGACCTGGAACAAAAATTTGAACTGGAAATAAGCCCCCTTTGTAATCAGCAGAAGGATACAATACCAAGCATACAGATTGGTGAGTTTCAGTTCCATTCTCTTCTCTACACTTTTATCTCAGTATGCACAAGCTTGTAGAGAAACTTTCTTCCCACCACTTCCAATCTAGTTGTTGCAGCAATAAGAACTGCAGGTAGGATGAGAGTCATGATTCACGGTCTAAATAAAAGCGTTCAAGTCAAATATTCAACAGAAAGACAAAGGAGTCATTGCATAAGGGGGGAAAGGACCATTCCAATAGAATAGAATAGGGTTAGCCAGGTTGAAAAAGACCTTTGAGATCATCAAGTCTAACCTATCACCCAACACCATCTAATCAACTAAACCATGGCACCAAGTGCCCCATCAAGTCTCTTCCTAAACACCTCCAGTGATGGCAACTCCACCCTGGGCAGCCCATTCCAATGGCCAATTGCTCTTTCTGTGAAGAACATCTTCCTCACATCCAGCCTAAACATCCTCTGGCACAGCTTGAGACTGTGTCCTCTTGTTCTGGTGCTGATTGCCTGGGAGAAGAGACCAACCCCCTCTTGGCTTCAGCCTCCCTTCAGGTAGTTGTAGATGGTAATAAGGCCTCCCCTGAGCCTCCTCTTCCCCAGGCTAAGCAACCCCAGCTCCCTCAGTCTCTCCTCATAGGGCTTGTGCTCCAAACCCCTCCCCAGCTTTGTTGCCCTCCTCTGGACATGTTCCAGCAAGTCAACATCTTTCCTAAACTGAGGGGCCCAGAACTGGACACAGTACTCAAGGTGTGCCTAATCAGTTCTGAGTACAGGGGCATAATGACTTCCCTGCTCCTGCTGGCCACACTGTTCCTGATACAGGCCAGGATGCCATTGGCCTTCTTGGCCACAATACCTGCAGAGGAAAATTACAGCCAACATATGATCAAACACCAGTTACTTTCTAGTCTGAAATATCTTCTGAGAAGGCTGCTGTCTCTCACAGATGTTACTGTTACACATACAGATAGAGACACAACTTGCCATGTGTGCTGGTCAAAAGCTGTGCATTTCAAAAGGAATTGATGGCTGCTTAAGGGTTTATTGTTATTTCTTGTCAGGGTTTTTGCCACATCCATTGCTGTATTCTCTTAAGGCACTCTGTAGGGCAATGCAGTGGTGTAATTACTTTGTTCCTCACCCACTGTCCCTTGTGTGTTTCCCCAGGGTTCATGACCTACATTGTAGAGCCACTCTTTGAGAGGTGGGCCCAGTTTACAGGAGATACCCCCTTATCGGAAAATATGCTAAACCATCTCAGGAGGAACAAGGCCAAGTGGAGGAGTTTGCTCCACAAGCAACACAGCAGTAGTAGGAGCAATGACCACTCAGGTCAAGTGACTGGCAGCCACGAACAGACTTTGAATAAGGAAGAGACTCCTTAGTGGCAGCTTTGCACTTTTCCTTATAGCACTGCTATCTCCATCTTGATCGCAGCAGTGAACAAAATCCCGAGGAGCTGGAAGCCTGTTATCAAGACTGTGGAAAGGGAAGACACGGCAAAGCAGAAGCTGTAAGGGTCCTCACAAACCAACCTGCAGTTCTGCTGGGTTCCTTTCTGGATCTCCTTCATGTTCCTCTCCCCTCTCTTCATTCTGCGCATGCCTGATGCTGTTTGTCACTTCTGATCATGAACTGCCCGAGTCCCAGTCAGAACTACTGAAGCCAGGCTGCTTACAGCTGCCATGAAACAGGGAGGATTACTGGGAGAACAGGGGAGACAGAGGCGCTCTTGGTTACACGTCCATTTACCACAAGTCGTACTGTGACATATGTATATAGGCCCAGAGTATCATATGCTTTCTAGGCTGGCAGCTGGGCTGCACAGTAAACCACCAGCATCTTCAGCATCCAGTGGACACTGGCTGAGTGAGACAGCACTTGCAGAGGGCAAAGAGAGTCTGGTTATTTTGGTAATTAAAACACAAATCTTTTTAACTTTTGTATTCTGTGCACTAAACAACAGATCTATAAACCTTGGACTGAAGTTACTCTCCCTATACACAACTGCAGTGTAACAAGGCTCATTTTGGTAACCATTTTTATGCCACTTTGGATAAAAGACAGGCATCTTCTCCTTGCAAGGAACGGTATTCCCTCGCAACAGAAAGGGAAGGTGTTGTACAGTCCAAACCTTTGAAACACGAACAGGTCTATCTTTTGAGTACTGTTTCAAGTAACATGTTTATATTCATATATGTACATTTTCTGTAAATACAAAGCGCTACTGATTCCCAGGCCAAAATCCTGGCTGGAATACTGTGGGATTGCTACCTGTAAAATCATTGGCACTGTGAACAGAATACTGTTAGTTTTAATACAAGAGAAAGCATTTGTAAATAGGGTATAGAGTTTATTAATATACACCATCGTTTGTGGATGAAAGCCTTAACTTTTAGCATCCTTCATCTTCTGATAGCTGCCAAAAATAATATGGTCACAAGATAACGATTCTGAACTGCCTGTCCACTACCCAAGGTGTATCACAGGTCATTAAGGAATGAAGTCTGGCAGGATAACTTCTTGAAAACTTCAAGCACATTCCATATGGGTCCGTGTTGTTGCTCCGTGGCACCTTGCACATTCGGTCTAGGAAAATGCTTCACAGAGCCTGAAGGTTGAAGTTCAAACAAAAACCAAACCCAAGCCCCACAGCAACACCACATAATTTGAGAGTTTAACCTGATTACCACTTATTCAAGAGTATGAATGCTTATTAAATAACATAGTGATCTACAGAGCACTACATTCTGATACTCCTGGAGTCAAGTTGTTTTCCTGAGTGATGGTGCAGTGTAGCTGATTTTTTTTACCCCCCTTTCCCTTGTTAGTCAGCAAAGTACAAATGCATTTTGAAGGGGAAAAAAATGTGTGTTGTAGTCAGACTATTAAAAAGAAGTCCTCTGAGCCATCATAGTAGATAAGGAATTTTCTATGCTCTCCTGTATGCGAAAGATACATGGCCTTATCTAAACCATGAACAACCTCAGTTCAGATAGCCCTTTTAGAACTTCACATAAGCTTCCACCCTTTCAAGGAGATTGTATTCTTGAACACTACTGCATTGTACCAAAATCATTGTCACCTCGTTTTCTCCTTTGCCCCAGAAAAATTAATTGCATTCAGGTTAAGTATAGTGGTGGTGTAAATGCCCAGTACATCAAACCTGTACAGCTTTTTCCAAGGGAACTAGAGCAGATGTGTCCATATAATCATGTTTGGACATGAATACCTTGGAGAGGCCAACAAAGGAAGAGCTACACGAGTTGGTGTTTGAAAAAGATATTTACTCATAATATTGCAATGGGAGATACAATAGAAGTTCTCCCAGTTACAGTGAGTATTGATTAGACAAAAAGTGCTCATGCACAGAAGGGGATTAATATGTTTAAAGGAAAATAAAAAGCATAAGTTTCAGTAAAGGATGTTTTACTATAATAATTCACTGGACATGTATCTTCAGAGAAAGAGACTGAAACCCAGTGAAACAGAAAGGTAGAAATCACTGTGAGAACACAAAGCATCCTGAGAACGATGTTTTTCTTCTCCTCTACTATTTTGTAAGCTATAAGCAGTAGAAAATATTCTTCTCCCTCCTTCCTCTAAATGGGACTCACATATTAGAAGTACCATAAAAAGCAAAGAGTGTTAGAAATAATTGTATTCTACTATAACTACAGGAATAAATGTCTCTTAACCATCTGATTGTGGGAGTGGGAGCATCACCACTTTGCAGCCTTTTAGATGTATCTTTCCTTCTCCTGACAGATTTAGGACAATTATTAGGACATTACAGAAACGATGTAATGGGGCTGCTTTGAAGCACTCAAGTACATACATACAATTTCCCTTGTTTTGTCTTTTTACTAAGACTTGGGAGCCATTTTCTTTCTAGTTAAACCCACTGTCTAGCAACATAAAAAGCTCTTGATAGATAAGTTTTTGAGCTGTTTCTGAAGAACTTCAAGAAAATTGGTCCCATGGGAAAGCTGAGGTACAAATCATGTTCTGTTACAGCTGCAATTAAACCAAGACCTTTTCTGGAGCCTACAGGGTCCATTACAAGTTTGTTCTTACCAAGCTAAAATTTCCCAATTTAGGAAAGCTGCTCTTAAAATGAACAGGTTAGAGGGTGGGGATTTTTTTTGGGGGGGAGGGGGTTCATGCATTGAACATACTTGCTAGATTTCAGTCACCTTGTCTAATGAAAACAATGCTTGAAGTAGATTTAGGTTGGCTCCAGAAATGCTTCTGTACTTGTGCACCAAACCCACTTTGGGTCTGGGCCACTTTGCTCAGGTGCTCCAGACAAAAGTGCACCTAAAAGTTTGGCTCTGGCAGCAAATGCCAGGCAACCAGATCCACTGGGGTCTGTAATGCAAAATGCTGCCATTTGATTTCCCCTAGAAGCAGCCAGGTTGTACCAAATCAGCCAAACAGCACCAGTGCTTAGTATTTGTGGCTGTGCTATATAACTGGCATTCTGTAGTTTGGAGGACATTTGTGTACTGGAATTTCTCCTCAGGATGCCAACAGAATGATAGATGCACAGAATAGAAGAAGTCTCTATGCAGAGAATACAGATTTCTGTCTTGTCAGCCCTGCTATCCACTTTACATGAAGCCCTTTCAAGTTGTGTCTCTCTCTTATTGGGCCAGTGCAACCAAGAGAGTCCAAAGTTTTAAAACCGAATTAGGTTTTACACAGAAAGAAAGAAGGAGAAAACTGCTCAGAGCAGGAGCCTAAAATGCTTTTATGCCCCACAAATACATTTGATCAGAATCTAGTTTAAGTGCAGATTTTGTACCATCAAAGGGGCAAATTCTGTATAAATACCAACAACAACTATAGTAATTAAAGCAAGTGGCAGTAAGTGTAACATAGGCTTGTTAAAATGCATTAATATTTATTCTTAGGTAATGATTTTACCTACATTTGGGGTCAATACTCCAGCCATCAGCCGAAAGGGGAGAAAGAGAACCATTGAAAATATGTACCTTTGAAATACAGAAACGGAGAGAGGAGTAACTGAGATTAAGTAGAGTCTATGAAGGCGAAACAAAACCAAAACAGAACAACAACAACAACAACCCAACCCACACGATCTGCAGTTGTATCTGACCTAACCTACAATATAGGGCAGCTATTTTTCTACAAACTATTTGTTTTCATTGAGAAAGATCAACGTTTCCCCCAAATGATCAGGAGGAAGTCTGATAGCACTGCAAATGAGATAAGCTCATTTTCACATTGCATAGCTGTCTCACCAGAAACAGAATGCATACCTGCAAGTACTCGCAGTTTTGTTTTCAGGTATCCATCAGGGTACCAACCTTTGTATTTTAAGTCACTCAGCCGAGTTGTTCATAAAGAACTCCCATTCCCCTCCTGACTCCTCCCATCCCCTGCATATAGTTCACACACACACACACACACACATAAAAAAGGTCAATACTTACATTTTAATTAAGATCCTGCAAATCCAAAAAAAAATAAAGCTACTCCAAAATGCAAGCAAAACAAAACAAAACAAAAACTCAAGGAAAGCTTCATGCCTTGAAAATGTATTCAAATTACTTTGATTGGTGCAAACTATTATTATTTTCTTTCTCCTTTTTTTTTTGTTTGGTTTTCCTCCTGTAATCCATCCAATATTTTAGGTACATGAACTTTTAAGTGCAGAGCCTAAGTTTGACTTGGATGTAAAATATATTCTGCTTGTCTTTGAATTCAAGATTGTATATGTCACGTTTATTGTAAAGCATTTTATATATACATATTCACATATCTTATACAACTCTATGGGCCAAACACTGGTCCCACCAACTTCACTGGGACCAAGAATCAGCCCCCATATGTGCGTATATATGCCATATGCATCATTCTGAAAGCACTAGATTGTGTGAAAATGCTGTGACTGCTATGCAGTGATGCCAAGAGACTTAACTGTATCTTTTTTAACATACTGCTGTAAGTATTCATCATGTCAAAGAATGACAACTAATAAAAAAAAATTGGGAAAAAAAATAGAAGTGTCTAGAGTTCTTTGGTAAAGCCAGTTGGTTAAAAGCCTCTCCTTAGGTTGCAGGAGATGTTTTGGTTTGACAAGGCAGCAAAAGTCCTGCTGCCTCTCCTTCCTACCAACAGAACAGAATAAACCAGGTTGGAAGAGACCTTCAAGATCATCGTGTCCAACCCGTCATCCAACACCACCTAATCAACTAAACCATGCAACCAAGCACCCTATCAAGTCTCCTCCTGAACACCTCCAATGATGGTGACGCAGTACTCAAGGTGTGGCCTAACCAGTGCAGAGTACAGGGGCAGAATGACCTCCCTGCTCCTGCTGTTCCTGATACAGGCCAGGGTGCCATTGGCCCTCTTGGCTGCCTGGGCACACTGCAGGCTCAAATTCAGCCTACCATCAACCAGTACTCCCAGGTCCCTCTCTGCCTGGCTGCTCTCCAACCACTCTGACCCCAGCCTGTAGCACTGCATGGGGTTGCTGTGGCCAATGTGCAGATCCCAGCACTTGGATGTGTTAAATCTTATACTGTTGGACTCTGCCCATCTGTCCAGCCTGTCAAGGTCCCTCTGCAGAGCCTCTCTACTCTCTAGCAGATCAACTCCTGCCCCCACCTTGGTGTCATCTACAAAACAGAATAATCACTTAAAAACAGAATAATCACTTGCCTAGTGCACTGTGTCTGAGAAGAACTTCTCTAAATTCACCTTCAGCCTTGCTGTAGGAATTCAGAGTGACCAGCTAAGGAAGTCTTCCTATATATTTCTCCTAAGTCTATAGTAAAAGAATTTTCAAACCCCATGGAAAATGTTTCCCCATTTAAGCACTGGAAGAAAACGGAGTTGTCTTTTCCTGTTCTTTCACTTCCAGTAACTAGTTTTGGGTATCATTGGTCAGCTTCAATCTCCATTTCCTCATTTCTCAGTTGCAGACCATGTTATATATGTGTGCAATATGACACAGGTGTATGAAGTTTAATACAAAATCTGGGATATATTGACATTCCACACTGATGAATATCTCCAAGTGAGAAATGCCTGAGACTCTTGAACATGTCCAGAGAAGGGCAACAAGGCTGGTGAGAGGCCTCGAGCACAAGCCCTACAAGGAGAGGCTGAGGAAGCTGGGAAGGTTTAGCCTGGAGAGGAGGAGGGCTCAGGGGAGACCTTATTGCTGTCTACAAATACCTGAAGGGAGGTTGTAGCCAGGAGGGGGTTGGTCTCTTCTCCCAGGCAACCAGCACCAGAACATGGGGACACAGACTCAAGCTGTGCCAGGGGAAGTTTAGGCTCAAGGCGAGGAGAAAGTTCTTCACAGACAGAGTTGCTAGCCATCAGAATGTGCTGCCCAGGGAGGGGGTGGAGTCACCGTCTCTGGAGGTGTTCAGGAGGGGATTGGATGTGGCACTTGGTGCCATGGTCTAGTAGTCATGAGGTCTGTGGTGACAGGTTGGACTTGGTGATCTTTGAGGTCTTTTCCAACCTTATTGATTGTGATTACTGATGGGCTTCTGCCATTGCAGGCACTCTTCCTGACTTTGATACATTTATAAAGCCATAATTTATTTGTTACCTCCATATCTGCAGTAACACTCAGCACAGCACTAACAAAGTAAAAACACTCAAATGCTACACCTGAACAATGTAGGAGCTGGAAATAGTTTGGTTCCAGTGTTATTCAGCCAACATTTTAAATTCACTTTCTTAAAATACATTGTAAAAACCCACCCTTCAAAATCACCAAAAACCCAACAAAAGTGGGTTTGTGTGTTCCACAGATGCAAGCTGAACTGCAGAATGGATTCTAGACTGAAATCCCTTAGAGATCTGTCCTATACATGGAATTCTGATGATTTCCCCAGAAGTTTTATATAGGCAGCATTGGAAAACCACTCACAATTTTCCCCTACAGCTTTTGTGAAAAATAACGTGGCCAAATCTAAGTGGAAACATTTTCCTGCTCCACACAGGCGCTGTCTGGATGGACACTGCTGTTTAATTGTTCAACACAGTGTAGAGTAGTGTGTTGAAATCAATCACTGAACTTAACAGCAAAACAAAAATCAGTAACAGCAAATTTTTGTCCTGGCCAACACTTAACTGCCATGACCCAGGCACAGGACCCAGCCTGTGCCCTCATTGAAGTTCACAACAATGAAAGGGGCCTTGGAGACTTTGCTGCAACTCAGAAAGGTACTGAGTTAAGTGGAAGTAAGGATTCACATGCAAGGGCACAATATCCTTGTTATTTTCCATCTTCCTTGGTCATTTTTGAGTTCTCCCAACTTAAAGATACAGAGGTTTTACCATAATAAAAGCTGGCTTTTTGTTTTTAAGAGAAACATCTTCCTGAGGCTCAGGCAACCTTCAATTCCTGTCACTTTTTTGAAGTACATTTTACAACATTTTTTCTTTCTTTTTTTTCTTGAAGAGAGTATTTTATACCTTTCAGTCTCCCAGTTTCAAGAATTCATCGTTAGTAATACTGCTATTAATGGTTGCTTAGGAAGGAATGTAGGAAAAGTGCCTGGACCTCAGCTAAATCCTCCCTCTGCCCATGACCCAGACATATCACAGTATAACCTGCTGTAACCAACAGCCTTCATTGTCTTCTGAGTGCTTCCACTACTTAGGCCTGTATGTTTGCAGGCCTTTTAATATAAACCACTAACAAAATGATCTGACATTTGGACTACTACAGCCCAAGAGCCACATCGTGTGTGCAGTACTAAATAAAAGTGGAATTCATCTGCATTGTGGTCAAACTTTGGAGAGCTCTGATTATAGATCAGGACTCCACCAGGCACACCAATACTGATCCTACCCCAAGTCTTCACAATAGAAATAACTTAATAGCAGACTCTTGTTACTTCAAAGCTCACAAAGAAAACCACCATGGATGCTTCAGAGCCAGATATGAAAGGACAGAATTTATGTTAATGATAAAGTAATTAAACTTCTGTGGGTTTTGTGGAAAACAATTTAACTGATCAGCATTAAGGACCTTAAACCTGCACATTCTGCTGGGTTTTTGGAGGGAAGAGCTTACTCCTTCACCAACTCAACTATAGTTTTCTTTCCTGCATTTCAGTACCATTAATTTAAAGGGAGAGCTGACATCATCACTCTTGAGTTACTTGACAGCTTTTCCTGGGGGTTTCATATTGCTCTCAGGGACAACTTGCATAATAATGCAGATGTCGCTTTTCAGCTGGTATAGAACATCTTCTATTTTAGTGAGATCCATGATAGTAAGGAGTCGTCTTAAAGCTCTGAATATCAGCACCTTCAAGAGAAGCACAGGCTCCTCCCTCTGCAAAACTAATAGTATTTTTGAAAGGTAAGCAGATATCTCCAACCAGAGGTGATCTCTAAGACAACCTATAAGTAGTACATTAGAAAATAAATACATTTTAAAACTTCTCTTGAAGGAGACAAGGTAAGGGGGAGGGAATGCACTACTGTCAATAGTGGACTCACACAAGGAAAACACTCTTGAAAAGTCTGATTTATATATCTGAGACCAGAGCTTTTAGATCTAATAACCCTTACATAGGGAGGTTTGGTTTTTTGGGCTTTTTTTTGCTGGTTTTATTTGTTTCACTCTGGACCACTGTAGAACTGGCTTTGGGTTCTGCTACATAGAAGAAAGGGCTACATAGAAGAAGGGCAACAAAGTTGGTGAGGGGTTTGGAACACAAGCCCTATGAGGAGAGGCTGAGGGAGCTGGGGCTGCTTAGCCTGGAGAAGAGGAGACTCAGGGGTGACCTTATCACTCTCTACAACTACCTGAAGGGAGGTTGTAGACAGGAAGATGTTGGTCTCTTCTCCCAGGCAGCCAGCACCAGAACAAGAGGACACAGTCTCAGGCTGCACCAGGGGAGGTTTAGGTTGGCTGTTAGGAAGAAGTTCTATACAGAGAGAGTGATTGCCCATTGGAATGGGCTGCCTGGGGAGGTGGTGGAGTTGCCGTCATTGGAGGTGTTCAGGAGGAGACTTGATGGGGTGCTTGGTGCCATGGTTTAGTAGTTTAGGTGGGTTGGATTGGTTGATGGGTTGGACGCGATGATCTTGAAGGTCTCTTCCAACCTGGTCTATTCTATGTATTCTAAGAAATAAAGTCGCCCTTTCCCAATGCAGATGGATTCTCACTACTGAAATTGTTTCTTTAATTTTAAAATCTTTTCTTTGTTTCTAGTTTTCACTCCCTGCTACTGGTTAATAGGTTTCTCCCTGTCAAAAGAAAGAAGAGTTTTGTGCCATTTTTTTTCCCCTCTTCATGCTTTCACAAACAAATCAGATCATTATAAATTTTCTGTTTCTGAAATAGTATAGTATTAAAATCTATAAATTTAAACAAAATCTCTATAGTTTTTCACCTGGCTGTACTAGAACTACTGTTTCTGAACACCTAAGGTACTAAGTGCCGGGTTCTACACATTGGCCACAGCAACCCCATGCAGTACTACAGGCTGGGGTCAGAGTGGCTGGAGAGTGACTAGGCAGAGAGGGACCTGGGGGTACTGGTTGACAGTAGGCTGAATTTGAGCCTGCAGTGTGCCCAGGCAGCCAAGAGGGCCAATGGCATCCTGGCCTGCATCAGGAACAGTGTGGCCAGCAGGAGCAGGGAGGTCATTCTGCCCCTGTACACTGCACTGGTTAGGCCACACCCTGAGTACTGTGTCCAGTTCTGGAGCCCTCAGTTTAGGAGCACTACTGAAAACATGAAATATTAGCCTAGATCCAATTTCTATAATCCTAGTAAAAATAATTTCAAGCAATTCCTTTTACCTGTGGGTTATCAGTTCTACATCCATTTAACTTAGCACTGTATTTAATTTATACTACTCTATTAGAGCTATTTCTGACAAAGATTGTTTAAAAGATCTATTTTCCAACAGTCACATGAGATCACTTCTGGTATCCATCTCCAAATCTGCAATAGGATTCCATTATACAGATTTTTTTGCTTAGAACAGATAAATACTAATTGATCCATAGTCATCTTGGTTACCTAGTTTTTCTTAAAAACAAAACTTAGATCCCACTATTTCCTGTATGTCTGCATTACTCTGAGGTTTATTCAGAGGGGACATAAAAGATCAGATATGTTCTTCAGTCAGCTTCTTCAAAATTTGCACATTCAAATTGCTTAACCATCTGCAGTGTAGTTTAAAGCTTTTTTTGCCAGCAGGCAGTTTAACTTATTCCTCTATTACAAAATTACTTCAGTAGTGCTCAGTGATCCTGGTTTTAAACAATTGCTTTTCACTTTCCCTAAAATCTACATCATTTGTGAGACTTTGATTCTTGTTTAAGTAACAGAACAGCAACAACTTCTAAATGAAAATGTTGCCAGCGACCATTACCAGGTGTGATATTGACAACCCTCAACTCTTACCAAGTCAGCCGCTGATGATTATTGTGCTCAGTCCATGTCTGGCCACATGCCATTTTCTTCAAAGCTACTGGGTCTTTACTGTAAGGGAGACCTGTATGCTGGATTAAGAGAAAGGACTTAGTCCTGTGAGTCAGACACCTTTCTTCACAGCTTTTACTGTGTTAGAGAGAAGGAAAAGGGGAGTAAAGAGAAGAAAACTACTGTGAGATTGTATAGATGTTTACAGAGTCCCTTAGGGAACTACTAGGTTAGACAACTGTTAACATGCTCTTCTAGCAGCAGCACCAATAGTTTACAATGCATGAAGTTAAATCTCTCACATTCTGTTTATTTCACTTACCTTATTTTTGACCTAACTTAATATCAAAACCCACCAGTGACAAACTAGATTACAAAGCAGATCACAGTATCACTTAGGTTGGAAAGGACCTCGAGGATCATCTAGTCTAACCTATCAACACAGACCCCATGACTAGACCATGGCACCAAGTGCCACGTCCAATCTCCCTTTGAACGCCTCCAGGGTCGATGACTCAACCACCTCCCGGGGCAGCCCATTCCAATGACGAATGACTCGCTCGGTGATGAACTTCCTCCTCACCTCGAGTCTAAACCTCCCCTGGCGCAGCTTGAGACTGTGTCCCCTTGTTCTGGTGCTGGTTGCCTGGGAGAAGAGGCCAACCCCTTCCTGGCTACAACCACCTTTTGGGTAGTTGTAGAGGGCAATGAGGTCACCCCTGAGCCTCCTCTTCTCCAGGCTAAACAATCCCAGCTCCCTCAGCCTCTCCTCATAGGGCTTGTGTTCAAGGCCTCTCCCCAGCCTTGTTGCCCTTCTCTGGACACGTTCAAGTGTTTCGATGTCCTTCTTAAACTGAGGGGCCCAGAACTGGACACATGACGCAAGGTGTGGCCTAACCACTGCCGAGTACAGGGGCAGAATAACCTCCCTGATCCTGCTGGCCTCACTGTTCCTAATACAGGCCAGGATGCTATTGGCCCTCCTGGCCACCTGGGCACACTGCTGGCTCATATTCAGGTGGCTGTCGATCAGCACACCCAGGTCCCTCTCTGTTTGGGAGCTCTCCAGCCACTCCGACCCCAGCCTGTAGCTCTGCATGGGATTGCCGTAGCCAAAGTGCAGCACTTTTTTTTCGTAGAGATCAGTCTCACTAGAATTCTCACTGTTCTGACATGCTACATTCAGTATTCCTAAGGTTGGAAGGGACCTCAAAGATCATCGAGTCCAACCTGTCACCACAAACCTCATGACCTCCTCAGGGACTACTGCCCACTGCAGGCTTGAACTCATGACCTTCCCATTAAGGGTCTGATGCGCTAACAACTGAGCCACAACTTATACCAAGTATACCCTTCAAATCTTAAGGAGACAGCTATGCCAGTACTGGGCTGAAGATGTGTCAGAAGCTTGGGGCTTTTGGTTTTGGGGGGGTTTGTCTGTTGGTTTGTTTTTTCTTTAATTAAAAAAAACCAAACCCAAACAAACTTACTCTGAAGAAACAAGTAAAACACTGACATAATTTACATACAGACAGAGCATATGAGAGGAATAGAAGACATAAGAAGCAAACACAATCAGATGAAAAAACATGAGTGGTCAGGTGGGCAGATAAGGAGCATATGTTGTTGACAAAACCCTTTGAGTCAAACCAAAGTACAACTTCAAACTAGCTATCACAAAATACTGACTTCCATATTACTTTCCCATTCTACATGCTGGTAAGGCAGCTCCAAAGTTAACAAAGTTAAAAACAAGAACATCAAGCTTGACCTTTATTCAGAAACACTTCCTCACAAGCAAGGAAAGGGCATAACAAAACCAGCCTGGCTTATTGTGCCCCAGTAGATGACATTCAAACATCAAATGCAAGTTCAGCAACATAGCTACCAGAAACATCACAATGGAAAAAGAAAACCAAAATTCTAGCCAGAAAAAGGAAAAAAAAAAAGTAAGAAACAACCAAGCTGACATGCAAAAAACCAGCAGTATTCTTAAAGACAAATAAAATCCCTTTCTTCAGTAGCAGAACACACGACCAGCCTCACTGATCCATACTGCACTCTTGGGCTTTCTAACCCAGCTACAGCTCTTACCATCACAAAACAAGTCAAATACACACAAGGTGTAAACTACAAGACAATGCATCAACCAATCATAAGGCCACAATAACAAGTGAAGAAACTCTAACTTCACTCTGAATTTTCCCCCTAGTCATTCTTCTTATCAGCAGCTGTTGCTCAATGGAAACTCCCTCCCAGCAAATACAGCTGCTGTGTTACAGCACAATAACTAAAGTAAACCAGAGAAGCAGGAATAATCAATCTAGTTTATCTTTCCCCATTAAGTAAAATGCAGAAAGGGGAAGCACAGATGGATAAGAAAAGAGATCTTAAATGTACAAGTTCCCCACAGTTCAAGGTGACAGGACAGGCAGATACTCCTTATTTATGTATCTAAATATTGCCTATTGTTTCACTCTAACAACTACACTGAAGTCGAAGCATTACTGAAGGCTGAGCTTTGTCCAGTCCTGCAGACATGCAACAAAACTCACTCAAGTCACTGTTTGTATGTGAACAAGCAAAGGACATGTATGCTTACAACAGCAGAGGATAATCTTTCATCTGCAATAAAAACATGAATTTTTTATGCTGGTTTGTCATTTGGACTTTTAAATCCGTGAGCAGCAGCCTATTTTCATTTGTATAACGTACAAGTTACTTGCAGAGATCCCTGCAGGTCTGTGGCAACGCTCAGAGAGCATACTGCATCAAACAGACATTTTCCCCAGTAGCCATTTCACATGAGGTATGAGAGGATGTTTCCTCAGGAAAAGACTGCTGCCAGGTGAGCTGCTTCTCTAACCCACCACAAAATCTTCTGTTTGTTCTCCTGGAAAGCAAAGTAACAGATTTATTCTGTGAATGAACTAGCCTGGTGTTGACTTTTTACTAATCCAAACACACAGATAGTAACCCATCACACTAGGCAATCAGAAGCATGTACCTCTACAATTTTGTGAATACCACTGAAAAGAGGTAACAGAATGGGATTAAGATTTTTACTCTTAAAATCTCTTGCTGACAGAGGAGAACGAAGAGACTTGCAACACATATGTGGCAAAACACTGCTCTCTTGTGGTCAAAGACACACAGTATCACCAAGGTTGGAAGAGACCTCAAAGATCATCGAGTCCAACCTGTCACCACAGACCTCATGACTAGACCATGCAGTGCAGAATGTATCATATCAATTATTTCCAAATATATTTGATTCTGAGACATTTTTTTGCCGATCTGAGGCTTACCATAACCAGTGTCAACTCTACCTCTCTGTTGCCCTAGAGGAAATTCACAGAATCACAGAATTAAGCAGGTTGGAAAAGACTATTGAGATCATCAAATCCAACCTATGATCCAACACCATCTAATCAACTAAACCATGGCACTGAGTGCCTCCTCCACTTTGCTTCTAAACACCTCCAGGGACCATGACTCTACCACCTCCCCAGGCAGCCTATAACAACAGTCAATCTCTCTGGGAAGAATTTCTTCCTCACATCCAGCCCAAACCTCCCCTGGTGCAGCTTGAGACTGTCTCCTCTTCTTCTGTCACTGGGTGCCTGGGAGAAGATACCAACCCCCAACTGGATACAACCTCCTTTCAGGTAGTTGTAGACAGCAATAGGGTCTCCCCTGAGCCTCCTATTCTCCAGGCTAAACAGCCCCAGCTCCCTCAGATGCTCCTCATAGGGCTGAGCCATGGGCAGGGACACCTCACACTACATCAGGTTGCTCAGAACCACATCCAGCATGACCTTAAAAACCTCCAGGGATGAGGCTTCCACCACCTGCTTTTGGTTCTCTGAAATTAAATGCCTAGGCTAGCCTTAAAGAAAAAAAAAATAAATTAATGCAATTGTCCAAACCAAAACCAAAGCCAGGTTCTGTATGTGAACACTCCTGTTCACATACAGAAAGAATCTGCTTTTAAAATCACCTTCAGACTTCCAGGCAAATAGCCTAAATGAAAGCATAAGCAGAAATTAATAAGTAGACTGGAAACATAGCTGGAACAACAGCATCACTTTTTTTTCCTTGCATGTTGAAAGGAAAACCAATCTGTATGACATAAAATTATAAGAACAAAATAGCAAGTCACTTACGCTCCAGTTTTAGCCAAAAGATAACATTTAACATTAAACCAGAAGCAGAGGGTTTGCACAGTAGTGATAGAATCGCTAAGCAGACAGACACTGTTTAAATTACTACCACCTATTTCTACCCCTCTCATCTAACAGCCACGCAAATAATACTCAACAGTCCAAGGGAATCCAGCTGCCAGTCTGCAGGGTGAGTGAGCAGAGACATGAAAGGCACACAGGATATACAAGGGACTTATTCAACAGTCAAACTGATAGGATTGCATATTTAAACACCAGGATCATTAGACAAGAGATTAAGTGAAGGCAGCTGTTGTAAGCAGTGGATCATAACAGACTTGTAAAGAAGAGACAGGAAAAATGTGTCAGGAAAACTGTAATCTCCATTTAACTTTATGTTAAATAAAGCAATTTATTTTTTTAATTGTCTAACATGGTCAGTCATTAAGATACAAAAAAAATCTGCACCTTCCAATACCACACACACCTATGACAGAAAGAAAGGTTTTTGTAGTGGTTTGAGCCTTAACTGGGAGTTAAAAGCCCAAATGGGGAAAAGGCTGACAATCTCTTCCCCACTCCCCCCACCCACCCACCTCCTCCCTCCAAACAGAGAGGGAAAGAAAAAGGGGTAAGGAGCAAATCCACTAAACAACAATCTGGAGTCGGCTTGGAAGTAGAGAGGCAAAGAATTTTTCTTTAAACTATATATATATGACAGTAACAGGAAAAGTTCACAAGGGCAAGGAACAAGAGTGGATGGGAGGGGGACAGAAAAGAATAACACAAAACCAGTCTTTCTCTGAAGAGGCGTGGAGGCAGCAGGGAAAAGGATCAGGTCCGGCCACGTGGCTGAGGAGCAGGAGGGCAGCTGCAGTAGCTCTCATCCAGCAGAGGCAGAAGCCAAAAGGAGATCCAACAGCTATGATGTCCTGCTTTTTATACCCTGGCTGGGCAGGGAGGGGGCAGTGGAACAGACTCAGCTTTCCCAGGGGGAAATGTCCTGCAGGGAGGGTAAAGTACCCGCAAGCCCTCCACCCTGCTTTGTTATTTTTGTTTTCAGAAAAGGGTGTTAACCCACCAGTTCTATTTGACAAGCTCTTGTGAGCAAAACAGACTGCATATGGAGAAGCCAAGGAGGTAGTGAATGTTTATTTATGCAGGGAATTTACACTATGTGCTCACAGATCTTTCTACAAGGCCTTTTTAAACCTAAGATTACAACTCCCCCGTATTATAGGCATTTGACAGCCTACAGTTTAATGACAGTGCAGAGTTTCACAAATATAAAAGTTCATCTACTGACCCAAAATAAATTAGAACACTGTTGGCAAGTGGAACATGGATTTGCAGCAGCAAACAGATGCAACTATACCATTCTAACGCCACAGCATTCGCTGCTGTTATATACAGGGAGTTGTTACAATATAACACACTAACAAAATATTTACTCCTCATCCTTATTTACAGTGGAGTGCAAATAGATCCCACACCTCGGAAAAACATCTGTTGGTGTGGCAGCTTTCACTCACACTTCTTTCCTGCATTTCCCAGGTTTCAAACACTATGCTCCAGAGCAGGAAAAGCCTTCTTTCGGTTCTGTGCATCTCATAAAAGCATCAAATCCACAAGTTGGGTGGCTGGGAAATGAAGGAGGAAGAGTCCATTTTACAAACCTTACAACATCCACACTTCAACAGCATAGGAGAGACACATAGAGCACATTATAGCTCCTTGCAGCAGCTTCCAAGTGGACCCACCACCTGTACACAGGATGAAGTTTCCTTAGACGTCTCCTTGAGTTAAATATAAGCTCTCACTTTCCATGCAGGTAGCTGTTTAACTTCGTCAGTTCTTACAGGGCTAGATATTACATTTGGCTTCAGACTGCAACGTCCAACCTGGGGAGCAGGGAGAGTGTTAAACTAACTTATACCCAAGACAACTGAATGAGTAGATATATACAATAAAGCCAGTTTGGAAGTGTTGCTGCATTTCTCAATGTAGGAAGAATAGTGTACATGTGCAATTGCTTTAAGTACATTTATTGTTCAAAACCTCTACAGTAGACAATTAAGAGGCTTGATTACAACCTCATGAGATGATTCTGCTTTAACCAGAAAGAGCCCATTTTTCTGTGTTGACACCTGAATATGCTGGCCCTAAGCAGTCTCTCTTCCAGGGCTTTATAATTCAGTGGTTAGACCCTGGACCAAGAGCTATCCCACAAACAAGATGTTCCAGGATCTAACTTTGAACTTTACATCTAGAATCAGGTATGTTAGCTATGCAACATGATGGTCTGCATCATCCAAAACACAAGCCTAGCTATTTTTAAGACATTTCTAATTTTTCCTTTAGGGGAAAAAACAAAACAACAAAAAAACTAAAAGCAAACAAAGTCAACAGGGAAATTTCTTAAGACTGCACCTGAGCAGTCAACTCACTACAGTCTGTAGTGAGTCTGTACAGTCTGTAAAATACATACCACATTTTGCTTGCAAAGTCCTTGTGACAGTTGACATTAAAAACAAATAAATCATTATAGCTAGAAACACACATCTTAGTCTTCCTTATGTTTTCACCTAAGCAGCTAGCCATGCATATAAGCAATAGCTTTCAAAGGATGTCTGCATTGTTATTTTCCTCGCACAAAATGTAAAGATAGAACTGCTAAGCAGGGAGACACTGTTTAAATTACTGCCACCTATTTCTATCCATCTCATCTAAGCTCTTCCAAGGCTCATGGAAGTCTCTAATAAATAACCAACAGTGCTGTTGGCCTGTGTAAGTTGCAGTAGCTTCCATGGGTAGCTCTCTGTTAAGCAGTGCTCCAGAATTACCTTAGCCCAATGACTGTCTATTGAACTTCTCTTGTTCATAGCAAAAACTGTTTTTCATAGGCCTTGCAGCAGCATTCAGAATCACATCTCATTCTGGATAAAGATGCAAACTGTGTGGAAATGATGCCACCTCAAAGAGAAGTATTACAGCTAATGTTTTAACTTCTGAAGATATAGCATGTGCTGGTCAGACCTCTCTAGTCAGACTTTCCTAGCATCTTTATTTGTAAAAACCATTAAGTAACTAGCATTACTACCCACAGTTTCTATATATGGCTACCTTCCAGTTATCATCAAGCAAATGTCCACAGTTCAATGAACTATGAGCTGAATTTTAAGTCAGCCTTCCATGTTTTTTCTCTCAGCACATCTAGAAGTGTGTTTACCAGTCTAAATCTACCCAAAATAATTAATCTTTGAGATTGTCTGCCTTGATTATACTTGAAAAAAGCAACTACCTGGGCTGATGGCTTAAAAACACTGTGGAGAAGTTGTGGACTCTTCAAAACCCCTGTAACTACCCTTGAAAGCAGCAGTCACTTCAAAACCAGGAAAATGCATTCTCACATAAAAAGCATACCACTGGGATCTCTGGGCTAGAAAACGAGGAGCTATCGAAAGATTGATTTTCTTTGTCCATTGAATCATCTTCTTCATCATCTTTATGTGCAAATTTCTGCTTTAGTGCATGAGTTAGGAAAGCAACTGGATCCCACTCTGAACTTTGCCTCTTTTTGGGTTTAGAAATAGGAGTACCTCCAGGCGACCTACAAAAACAAAACAAAACAAAATCATCAGCTCCTGCTCCTAATCTTATGCTGAATGGTCCAAAATCCAGAGATATAACTTTTATTTTTGTATTTATATATCTATATAGTGAGAGACTAAAAGTTTGTCTCTCTTGGTGTGACTCAACAAAGATAAAATCACTTGCTGCTTGCCCAGACAATTGCTGATATGTGTTGGGCAGAGCCACTGGAAGGAAGGTGCAAAGATCATGTAGGACCAATCCTGGATGCAAATCACCTTGTGATTGCATCATGATAACACTGGACTGCAGCTGGCCTACAACAATGACCCAGCCTTCACACCTTGAGGACAAGATAATCTCCACCCATCAAGTACCCTGGAAAGGGTAGAAAATGGGTTGACCACCTGTTTCCTGATGTGTAATGAGTATGGGGGCATGTAGATGAGGATGGAGGAGGCGGAGGCCCCCCCGCCTCCATCCAGATTCTTGCCCAAACACACAGAAATACACAGAAAGATTTCCGGGGGAACGATACCTGGACATTTACCTAAGGATGATTTCCTGGCCCTGGAATTCCTGAGGGACAATACTTGGACACATACCTAAGGACTAAAAATCTGTATAAAAGACTGGAGCCACTACTGGCTACTGGGAGAAGGAAAACACGGAAGAAAAATGTGGGGGACTGTGTCCCTCGGACTGGATGATTAAAAGGAGAAGGAAAGCGCAGGAGATGAAGTAAAACACAGGACACGGACCATGCCGCTGAGAAGGAGAAGCCCGGGACAATGCTGCCCTGGAGAAAAGAGCCCGTGGAGCCTGGAAGAAGCAGACTGAACCCTTTCTCTGTGTCCTAAGTTCTGCCTGCTGCAACTCATGGAGAAAAGAGGCTGCCCAGAGGACCACAGCTCTTCTCCAGCCAGAGCCTCAGCACTGTTCCTGTACCAACCCAACATCTCCTGCAGCACCTTTCCTCCACAGACTCAAACTGCCTTGGAGGGGGGGGTGAGGGGTGTGGTAATATAATTCCTTTCCTCTTCTCTCTCTCCCTCTCTATTTTCTCCCTCTCCCCTTCTTATGTCAACTTTATTTATGTAATAAATAGTCTAGCTGTTGATATTTTGGCCTCATTTGTGCCTCTAATTTCACATCACGGGAATATTTAAAAGAACTGTGCCTCTGGACTGAGACATATATACACACACCCCCCTTATAAATCCCCAATTACACAAACAATGCTGCTAATGCTATTTTACAGCAGGAACAATGCAGGTACACACAACAACTCAATCAGATCTTTAGTTTTGAAGTACAACTTGATGCTGTTCCACAAAGAAAAATTAAAGCAAATCAACAGAAATGATTCAAGTATGGCAAATAAATATTGAGGAAACAAAAGCTTTCTTAGTAGACCATAAAGCCAACATGGCTTTACTAGGGACAAAACCTGCCTGACCAACCTAGTGGCTTTCTACAATAAGTGACTATGTCACTGATAATGGACGACCTATGGATGTGATCTATCTGAACTTCTGCAGGGCCTTTGACACGGTCCCCCACAACATCCTGCTCACCAAGTTGGAGAGTTATGGATTTGATGGATGGACTGTTCAGTGGGTAAGGAGTTGGCTGGATGGTCACATCCAGAGAGTAGTGCTCAATGGCTTGCAGTCCAGATGGAGAGCAGTGACACGTGGTGTCCCTCAGGGGTCTGTACTGGGACCTGAGTGCTTTAATATTTTTATCAAGGATATAGACAGTAGGATTGAGTGCACCATCAGGAAGTTTGCAGATGACACCAAGCTGAGTGGTGGTGTTGATACACCAGAGGGACAGGATGTCATCCAGAGGCACCTGGACAAGCTGGATAGGTGAGGCTAGGTGAACCTTGTGAGGTTCAACAACAGCACATGCAGGGTTCTGCACCTGGGCTGGAACAAGCCTCACTATCAATACAGACTGGGGGATGAGCTGATAAAAAGCAGCCCTGTGGAAAAGGACTTGGGGGTGCTGATGGATGAGAAGCTGGACATGAGCAGGCAATGTGAGCTTGCAGCCCAGAAAGCAAATCACATCCTGGGCTGCATCAGAAGATGAGTTGCCAGCAGACCCAGAGAGGTGATTCCTGCCACTTTACTCTGCTCTGGTGAGACCTCACCTGGAGTACTATGTGCAGGTCTGAAGCCTTCAATATAGGAAGGACATGGACCTGATTGAGAGAGTCCAGAGAAGGGCCACGAAAATGATCAGGAGGTTGCAGCACCTCTGCTACAAGAGCAGGCTGAGGGAGTTGGGAGTGTTCAGCCTGGAGAATAGGTAGCTCCAGGGAGACCTAATAGCAGTCTTCCAGTACCTGGAGGGGGCCTACAAGAAGAATGAAGAGAGACTGTTTACAAAGGTCTGGAGTGACAGGACAAGGGGCAATGCCTTCAAACTAGAGAAGAGCAGATTTAGGTTGGATGTTAGGAACAGGTTCTTTAGTATGTGGGTGGTGGAACACTGGAACAGGTTGCCCAGGAAGGTTGTTGGGGCCTCATCCCCAGAAATACTCAAAGTGAGGCTCAACAGGGCTCTGGCAGCCCTACCTGGTTGAGGATGCCCTGCTTACTGCAAAGAAGGTTGGACTAGATGACCTTTGCAGGTCCCTTCCAACCCAGACCATTATATGATTCTAAAGACATGCTTCAGAGTTGCATGCAGATAATTGTGCTGGTCATTTTCAGGAATAAAGCTCAGAGTTAAGAAAAGCCAAAATAAAAACACATTCAGTTTTGGTAATCTACATTCTTCCCACATTAACAGCTCAAAATATTCATTATAGACTCAGTTGTTCTTACCTATTTCTTCAACTTGTGAAGTTCAAAATGGACACCTGACAAACTCTATTACAGTATCACAGTATCACCAAGGTTGGAAGAGATCTCAAAGATCATCAAGTCCAACCTGTCACCACAGACCTCATGACTAGATCATGGCACCAAGTGCCACATCCAAACCCCTCTTGAACACCTCCAGGGATGGTGACTCCACCACCTCCCTGGGCAGCCCATTCCAATAGCCTAACAACTCTCTCTGTGAAGAACTTTCTCCTCACCTCGAGCCTAAACTTCCCCTGGCACAGCTTAAGACTGTGTCCCCTTGTTCTGGTGCTGGTTGCTAGAGAGAAGAGACCAACCCCTTCCTGGCTACAACCACCTTTCAGATAGTTGTAGAGAGCAATGAGGTCTCCCCTGAGCCTCCTCTTCTCCAGACTAAACAATCCCAGCTCCCTCAGCCTCTCCTCATAGGGCTAGTGCTCAAGGCCTCTCACCAGCCTTGTTGCCCTTCTCTGAACACATTCAAGTGTCTCAATGTCCTTCCTAAACTGAGGGGCCCAGAACTGGACACAGTACAGTACACCTAGCACAGAAACACCTAGCACAGAAAATACACTGACCTGAAGAGGTACTGCAGGCTTCAGTGTGAGCTGTGCTTACCATCAGAAGAGCAGACCATTAAAAATATTTATCATCCAACTGCACTACTGAAATACAGATTTACAACACTTTCAGCAAAAGATATTTTGTTTAATAATTCAAAGCTAGGACCAGGATACTTTGGAAAACTAGTGGTAATGTACCCAGTGTTGCCCCAAGGATTTGTCCTTTCACAGTGAACCCAAGATGTTGATTTAGAATAACCTTTATTAGAATAAACCAAACCAGGTTGGAAGAGACCTTCAAGATCATCGTGTCCAACCCATCAACCAATCCAACCCACCCAAACAGCTAACCCATGGCACCAAGCACCCCATCAAGTCTCCTCCTGAACACCTTCAAAGACAGCGACTCCACCACCTCCCCGGGCAACCCATTCCATAGCGCAATCACTCTTTCTGTATAGAACTTCTTCCTAACATCCAACCTGAACCTCCCCTGGCGCTGCCTGAGACTGTGTCCTCTTGTTCTGGTACTGGCTGCCTGGGAGAAGAGACCAACATCTGCCTGTCTACAACCTCCCTTAAGGTAGTTGTAGAGAGTGATAAGGTCACCCCTGAGCCTCCTCTTCTCCAGGCTGAGCAACCCCAGCTCCCTCAGTCTCTCCTCATAGGGCTTGTGTTCCAAGCCCCTCACCAACTTTGTTGCTCTTCTCTGGACTCGTTCCAGCAAGTCAACATCCTTCCTAAACTGAGGGACCCAGAACTGGACACAGTACTCGAGGTGTGGCCTAACCAATGCAGAGTACAGGGGTACAATGACTTCCCTGATCCTGCTGGCCACACTATTCTTGATGCAGGCCAGGATGCCATTGGCCTTCTTGGCCACTTGAGCACATGTTGGCTCATGTTTAGGCAGATGTCAATCAGCACCCCCAGGTCCCTCTCTGTTCGGCAGCATTTGCTTTTGTTAAAGCCTGAGCCTGACAGACTTAGAATACTTTTTCTATTCTATATTTTTTATAACCACTCAGGAACAGTACAAACCCCCAAAAGGATAGCTAATAGTCTGTAATCTTTATAAACAGTAATTAGCAGCCTATGGAAAGTGCTGCCACTTATTCAGAACATGGACATTCTGCTACTCATACCAAAACATGGAAACGAGCATCAAGTTCAGCTAAGATCAACTGCATTCAAAATTGGTAGAGGCTAATAAAAATATAAAGGAGGGAGGGCAAGAAGCAGTGGCAAATCCTATAAAAATGAAACAAAATGCTGTATTCTGTGCATTGGACCAGATGATCTCTAGGGGTACCTTCCAACCCCTAACGTTCTGTGATTCTCCATCACTACCAGACACAGCAAGCTACGAAAAGGAGCTGTAATAAGAAATAATAACATTTAAAATGAAATTTAAAAAAGAAGGGGACAGAAAAATTGGTTTTCTTCAAACTAGAAGGGCTTACGTGATGGAATGCTTCCCAATGTCTGTGCTGAAACAATGGCAGCAATCTGAGCACGAAGGAAGGTTAGCTCATCTTCAAGTGCAGAAATTTTCTGGAGTGCTGCTTGATTAATGAGATTGTCTTTTGGGGCACTGTTTTCTGGAACACTTTGTGTTGAATTCATAGATGGAAGTTGGCAATGATGTGCTGTGTTTTTGTTTTTTCTGTGTAATTCAATCCTAGAAAGCACCAAAAGACAGTTTCAAAAGGCTCATCCAACAATGGAAAACTGGAAAATTTCTGCCTGTTCAGGCAAGTTTTTGTCATTCAGCAAGACACAGATTTGCAAACTGTTTAAGAAAATTTTAGCTAATAATTTTAGCTATTAGAACCTTAAAATATTTTAAGTCTCCCTTTGATCAGGTACAATTCAGACCCTTGAAAAGCCATCATAAAAAAACAGTCTAGTTATTTATTCAGGGATAGATTATTGTGTTTCATATTCTAATTTTAAAAACTGTTTCAAGTCTGCAGAAATAACCTTAAGATATAGGATGAGTGCAAACAAATAATGAAGTATCCCAGTATCACAGTATCACTAAGGTTGGAAGAGACCTCGAGGATCATCGAGTCCAACCTGTCACCACAGACCTCATGACTAGACCATGGCACCAAGTGCCACGTCCAATCTCCTCTTGAACACCTCCAGGGACGGTGACTCCACCACCTCCCCAGGCAGCCCATTCCAATAATGAACAACTCTCTTGGTGAAGAACTTCCTCCTCACCTCGAGTCTAAACCTCCCCTGGCACAGCTTGAGACTGTGTCCCCTTGTTCTGGTGCTGGTTGCCTGGGAGAAGAGGCCAACCCCTTCCCAGCTACAACCACCTTTCAGGTAGTTGTAGAGGGCAATGAGGTCACCCCTGAGCCTCCTCTTCTCCAGGCTAAACAATCCCAGCTCCCTCAGCCTCTCCTCATAGGGCTTGTGTTCAAGGCCTCTCCCCAGCCTTGTTGCCCTTCTCTGGACACGTTCAAGTGTCTCAATGTCCTTCCTAAACTGAGGGGCCCAGAACTGGACACAGGACTCAAGGTGCAGCCTAACCAATGCAGAGTAAAGAAATTGATTTTATCTACTCAACATGCTCTAGGTTTTGATTGAAACAAAACCAGACTGTTTCCCTTATTGACCCTATAACTTCAAATCAGACGTGCTGCATTGCTTTCTGATTTGCAGAAACTCTTCTCTTCACACAGGCTCAGAAGTTGTTGGTATTTATTACAATACTTGTTCTTAAAAAACATCCCACAGAGCCAGGAAAGAAGGAATAAAGAAGCAAACCAAGAAAAGAATGAACTTTCATGGATCTGTGATTCAGACTCACTAAAGAACAGCACAAGCAAGAGAAAACAGGCCAGAGCTTCTTTTAACAATGTTCTTGCTCTTGCAGTATATTACAGCTGCTGAAAAAAAGCCTTCCATAACTCAACAGCAACATCTGAAGGATCACAAGATGAGACATAATTCTATCAGAACATATCCAATGAGGTGTGTTATATCAGCAGTTTCTTGTTGTTTCACTACTAGCAAGCAGCACAAAGATCACAAACGCATGGCAATATGAAGGAGGCCTACACTGTCCAACACAGATGTAGTACAGATAAAGTATCCAAATTTTAATCTTGGTTCTGGATCACTCAGCTTCTAATTGTGAATAGATCCTTTAGAGAAACAGTAAGCTAAATTCCTAGTTCTTCTCCAGTGGGGAGAAAAACCCTAAACAAGATTTGTATACTATGTGCCTGTGAATGTCTGGACAATTTGTCATTTCACAGTACCTGCAGTATTTTTAAATTGCAAAAGCATTTCCCTTTTGCCCTCTGGAAAAGCTAACAAAAAATTATAGAGACTACATTCAAGGTAAACTGTTTAAATAAAGAATTGTGGTTTTCTTTCTATAGAAGCAAGCATCAACACATAGCACTGTAGTAATCAATGACAAAAGGAGAAACTCCAATTTTTTTTTCCTTGTTCTCTCCCTTATAATGCTTAACAAAATACTTATAAACTAATAAGGATAAGAATAATCTTATTGCCTATTGCAGTATGCAAATTTTCCTTAAACTCCTTCTCTCACAAAACACTCTGTAAGCAAAACCAAATTAAAATATCAGTAATGCACCTGACATGCTATTAGGCATAGAAAAAAGGGGATTCAGTTTCAGAAATATTTCAGGCAAGAACCTTTTACAGAGTACAAATTTCCAGGCAAGCAAGAACTGCCTCCCTAAAAAACCCCAAAATTTTCCAGAGCTGGAAAGAGCTGGCTTAGCTGCAACCCTGAAAAGGCGAGAGGGTAGAGGAACCAACCAACCAAAACAAAACACCACACAACCAACAACACAAAACACACCACCTCACACAAAACAACTCCTCACACAAAACACAACTCCTCACACACACAAAAACCCCCCACAACACCAAAAAACCCCACCACAACACCGCAAACCAACACAAAACCAACATCAAGGGATAAAAGCACACACTACAAATAAGAGTGACATCAGTTACTCTAATTACTTCGTTCTATGCACACATTCTATTTTTATTTACCTAAGTCTAGTAAACACTTCTTCATCATCATTTGCTACCCACAGGACATCAGCAAGTGATGGAGCTACAGGAGTTGGAGCTGCACTTTGCTCATCATTACACAATGGACTTGACTCTTGAACAAACTAAAACCAAACAAAATGTATGAAGAGAGAACAGATTTAGCACACACTAGAAGTTGTTTCTTTTGCTGAAGCAACTTCAAACAGCACTGTAAGGCAAGCTGAAAACAGCAAGCATAAGGGACACAACATGAAGTACACAAGCTAAGAACGGGAAAGCTATCACTGCATTAATAAACTATAAAACTTAAATAGTTCAAGCATATATATAATAACAAATCACCTACTTGAAAATAAGGTCTTGGGTAGGGCGCCAAGGAAAGAATTGTCCCAAGTCTACGGACAACACTGCGAGTAGATCCATATTCCTTTTTCTGGCAAAGAGCGACGACCTAAAACTCAAAATAACTTTGAATCTGAGAAACAAAATCAAGGCCCTCCATTCTCACAAAGTTATTTAATAATTCGATGTTATATGCAATTAAATGTAAGGCAGTAATGTTAACTTTACTTTACAATGCTCTTCTCCAGCTGAAAGTCCAAAGAGGAATAGGCCAGTATTTACAGGCTGTTTTCAAAATGCTGCCAAGATACAGCCGGTACGCAGCCTATTTTGGAGTGGCACAAAGGCCAACCAAGAATGTAGCATCTACATCAGACAGCCAGTAATATTCAGAGATGCTGACAAAAGCGTGTAGTGAGTAACCACATGCATTTATGTCAGTCATAGGGGGAGACAAAAAAAATAGTAAAGAAGTGAAATAATTTTAATGTACCTTGACCTGATACCTTCTTATAACTGCATACAACCGCTGGAGATGCCTTCTTGACGAGGCTGCTGAAGGAATGCATATTCTGATTGTACGACTGACACTGCTGTTGAGTATGCGGGTTTCCAAAAATACAGCCTGTGAAAAAAACCTCAAGCAATTACTTCCGACACAAAACCAGAAAATAATGCAGGATAGTTCAGACTAGTACTCCTACAAGACCCTTAGCCGATAACATAAACTACATATTTCCTCGGAACTACATGATGCAGCATTGCCTGACTATTGACACCTACCCGCTAGAGCTGCCCCTAAACTGCTCCTCTAACAACAGACCCCAACAACAGACCCCAACACTGCGTGAACATTCACGGTTTCCCAGACAATAGCTTTCCCAGGTGTCTGAAAACACGGATTAACCGCTTCTTGGGAACCGCTATACAGCCTTTTATTTAAAACAGCAAAGTCTTAAAAGGGTAAACTACTGATATTTTTCTTCCCCTGTCCAGAGAAAAAGAACTTTTGAATCGCCGCATCAGAACAGCGACCTCATGCAGCTCCACGCCGGGGCAGCACGTCTGACCGTACGAGCTAGGCTCTCCCATACTGGCAAACCCAGCAGCACGCTAGAAGCAAAGCGGGCGGCGGCTCCGAGGGAACAGCCTTTCATCTCCTCAGCCACGCAGAACGGCCACCCTCGCCTCGAGCTAGCGGGTCTGCATGAGGCTCCTGGTAAGACACAGCCCCGGCTCCTCTCCGTCTTGGGCTCTCACCTGGTCGGGCGGCCAGCCGAAGTACTCCAGCACCCTCCGGAGAAGATTCAGCAGCAGCGCCATGGCCGCCGCACCCGCTACAAGGCAAGAGAGGTGGCCGCTGCGCCGCAGGCAGGCAGGCAGGTCTCTGCGGCACTCTCCCCTCACCAGGAGTAGCCTGAGCCACCGGCGGGCAGGGAGAAGCCGCAAGTCTTACCCCTCGCCGGTACCCCAAGCACCCTTCTCAGGCCGAGGGACACAGCGGCAGCGCCACAGTCCAGCTAAGCTTAGCCTCCCCTGCCAGCAGCACCAATCAGGAGCAGGGACTGGGCAGACAAGAAATCACGCCAATAAGCAGCAGACAGTGCTCAGCGCAGGGCCAATGAAGAGGCTGCGCACGCGGGGGGTGCCGGGAGGGGGGGCGTTTGAAAGCCGCCGCGATGCCAACCGCTGCACGCCGCTCCCGGAGGCGGCCCTGCCCGCTGTCTGTCCCGGCGGACAGCCAGCACCGTGCAGAGGTTTCCAGTGACTGCTGTACAGATGTGCTGTAAGGTGAGGGAGTAAGTGCAGCACCCAGGCTAATGCGCACGCTAGAATGATAGTTGGTGTGAGAAAATGTAACCTCCACCCGTGGCAGCAGAATAAACCGTAGGGCAAGAGGTTGTAATTGAACTCGTGTCAAAGTTGTTAAACTGAGAGGAAATGCTTTAGGTCCCTAACTCCTTTATTCAGGGAACTAAAAGCCAAGATAGTAGCAGTTCCCATACATTTTAAAAAGGAAAAAAAAAAAAACTCTCAGACACTACCTCCCTGACAGCATCTGACTACACTGAGCTCCCTCGTGTGGCCGTGGATACCGTACTTGCTCTTCTCTCTTGTCATAATTTTTGCTGTTTCACAGAACATTGGAAACCTCAAGAAAGCCAGGAGTGTAAGGAGACTGCTACTGAGAGAAGAAATGTGGAGATCTTTTTCCTCCAGCTACACAATGTGTTTTTTGCTCATAAACTATGACTTCCTTCAGGGTCCAGCAACATTAATTTCAAAGCTTTCAAGAAATTTAAGATAAACTTGATTATTAGACATTTTATTTATTTGCCCCTACAGGTGTGTCTCAGCAACAGTTCCTAAAAAAACAAAATTCTCCAGCTGCAACGTACTCACAATGTACTTGTTACTGCCCTTCGTTGTGGTTGCTATGATCCCTAACTTGTCATGATCATGGCTATTTAAGACCAAACACTAAGAAGGAATAGCACTGGTGACAAACTGTAGTAACAGCACAAACCTGTTTCAGGGGTTTAGGAGGGTTTAAACTTGAGCAGATGAAGAGTAAGAATTTTTAATGGATATTTTGAAAACAAACAGAATGTACTTCTCACTCACCCTCCCCCAAAACCAACTCACTAAGGAAGGGGACATGTCAGTACAATTGGATGGGAACAAGTGTTGCATGCAATTCCACACAACACAGCTAAGAGGCACAGCATCCGCAGCAATGCAGTTCAGTTTGCCTGCACCACCACCAATAAAAGGCTGATTTAGAATTGCAGGTACCAGCTGGGAGCTCCTAGAGAGATCCTACAAAACAGCAAGTGCAACTTTGAACAGCACAGATGAGAGCTGCAGGATCTCCTTAACAAAGTGACTTTCTGAAAGGCCATCTTTAAGAAATTAGAAGCGGCCTGGGGCTTAAGATTTAATGCTGCAGCTGGGTAACAGCTCTTCTTTTGAAGCACCAGCACAACAGAACTAATGCAGGAAAGGGTTAATCACATGAAGATGCCCACTGTTGCAGTAATGCCACTGATTGCTCTTGGGAAGAGGATGTGAGACTTCATTCCAAACCAAGAAACTTAGTTAGTGCACAGTCTTGACTAAGAACATAACTACTGGACTCCAGGGGTTTTGGTGCCTGGTGAAATGGATGTCTGCTTTTCTTTAAACTGCAGGGATAACTTCAAACTTCATATGCACATCATGCAGAGATGAAGCAGACTCAGAAACTGCTCCATTGCTGAAGTCAGACAAGCCAGACTGAACTCCTGCACTCAAAGTGTAGTTAGACATTTTATACCAGTAGAATGCTTGGATTCTTTTTCCCCTGAGGATCCACCAATGACGGTCTTCACCTTCCAATGTGAGAGAAACACAACATGTATTAACTTCCATTCCCAGCAGTCCTAACAACTACTTCAGTACCACCAAATGAAAACTTCAAACACCATTTGTCTTGCCACAACAGAAAAATTCACTGTTGATGTTGAAGGGCTAAAAAATACTGAAGCATTAGTTTGGGATTTTTGAAAAAACAATCATCTCAACTCCCACTTAGTTTGTTTCTTACAGCTCTCTGATAGACTGCAACCTGCATGTTCAACCAGATTATTTCAAGAAACCTGCTTGAACTAAGAGAATTTATGGCTGTCACCACATGTTCCATGATCAATAAATGACATTTTTTAATAAACTGCACGGAAATTAAGGATAACAAAAAACCCCCAAACCACTTACGACCTAATTTACAGGTAAGTCTGTAAAATCAAATGCCATTATCTAAGCAATCTCTCATTTCCTTGCTTATTCAGCTGAAGCAGAAAACTTAGTTCCTGCATGATGAGGCAAATCTATCTTGACAGGCTGGAGAGGTGGGCACAAGCCATCCTCATGAAGTTCAATAAGAGCAAGTGCAGGGTCCTGCATCTGGGTCAAGGCAATCCCAGGCACAAATACAGGCTGGGCAGTGACTGGCTGGAAAGCAGCCCTGAGGAGAGACACTTGGGGGTGCTGGTGGACAAGAAGCTCAATATGAGCTCTCAGTGTGCACTTGCAGCCCACAAAGCCAATCAGATCCTGGGCTGCATCAGGAGGAGTGTGGCTAGCAGGTCGAGGGAGGTGATCCTCCCCCTCTACTCAGCCCTGGTGAGACCCCACCTGGAGTACTGTGTCCAGTTCTGGAGCCCCTATTACAAGAGGGATGTGGAGGTGCTGGAGTGTGTCCAGAGAAGGGCCACAAGGATGATGAGAGGGCTGGAGCACCTCTCCTATGAGGACAGACTGAAAGAGTTGGGGCTGTTCAGTCTGCAGAAGAGAAGGCTCCGAGGTGACCTAATTGTGGCCTTCCAGTATCTGAAGGGGGCCTACAGGAAGGCTGGGGAAGGACTTCTCAGGATGTCAGGTAGTGATAGGACTAGGGGGAATGGAATGAAGCTGGAGGTGGGGAGATTCAGGCTAGATGTGAGGAGGAGGTTCTTCACCATTAGAGTGATGAAACCCTGGAATGGGTTGTCCAGGGAGGTGGTCGAGGGCCTGTCCCTGGGGGTGTTTAAGAGCAGGCTGGATGAGGCTCTGTCCAGCCTGATCTAGTGTGGGGTGTCCCTGCCCATGGCAGGGGGGTTGGAACTAGATGATCCTTGTCAAAGTGTATCCAGGTCCTATTTGTTAAACTGATTTTAAATTTTGCCTCATTAGGACAGACTTTAGCACTGCTGGCAACTTTGTTTTGTTCCTTATTCTAATTCACACACACAGTCTGTGTGAGCTTTGCTAATAAGTCCAAGGAATAATCAGTTTTGTATTTCAAACAAACACCAAAAAATGCAGATCTTCCAACAATGGTATAGTTTCTCTAAACACCCATATGGCAGGGATGAACCTCTAGTATCTACTACTGGATTACAAGTATTCTTATTTCCATCTCTACACAGATGCTGGTGAACTAGTGAATCCAAAATACCATTTCTTCAACTACAGTTAGGATTAGTGACAGTACTACATTTTTCTGCCTTCCAGAGTTTAATTTGGATTGGGCAGATGGTGAACTACTCCCTAGCAGTAAAGCCAGTAAAAGGGCTTTTCCATATGTATTACACATGTATTTATTACAAGCACTTCTACCAAAGCTTTTCTGTTCTTTTTTTAAAGGCAATGTGCCATTCCAAGGGGCAAGCTAAGAATAACCACACTTTTAACTCCATGTAACATCAATATTTACGGCATCTATAACATAAGTGTATTTGTTGTATTGGAATGTCCTTGTTCTGGTAATTCAACTATGTTACTGCTGCCCTTAACATTCTCTAGGTTAAAAGTATAGCCACCACTAAACTAAGTTTGTGGGCTTGTTTTTGTTGAAAAAAATAAACCAAACAACAAAACTATTGTAGACTAACTGCTGGATGTTGGCTACAATACTACAACTATTTAAACATCGGTGTCAAAGAAAGTAAGCCTCATTTCTCTTACCTTCTGCTGACTTAACTTTGACCACTGAGCTGTAACTTCAAATTTACACATTCTATGGAATACTAAAGAAAGGTACCTCCAGGGCACTGTAATAGAATTCACACTTCTACACAAAACACTTAGGATATCTGAAGTATCTTTACTGATTGAGGTTGTAACATCTCTTGCTTTTTCAGGGATTTTTGTGGTGGTGTTTCAGTTGTTTTTTCGTTCAGTTTAGTTTCATTCTCCCCCTCAACTCCCAGATCCTGCCCCTCCCCCCCGTTTCACTTAAGTCTGCAAATGTGATAGAATTCACTTATTCTTGCCAGAGTACACAACTGGAGAGGCAAGTCCATGTAAAAGAAGAATCAGGAGACAGTTTTAACATAGCACAATAAAAAAATGCTAATAAAGAAGCTAGATTGATACTGTCACAAATTTCTGAACTAATGTGTTCTGTTGATGATCAAACTATCAACACGAAGCTGAGACAGTTATCAGTAGTAGTGGCGCTGAAAATGCCACTTCATGGACAGCACACATCTTGCAGTGAATTTAAACCCTAGGTTGGACTCAATGATCCTCGAGGTCTCTTCCAACCTTAGTTATACTGTGATACAAGAACTTAAAAACTTCACCAAGTTATCCTTGATACAAGAAGTATCTTTTAGTGACTAAGCAAATCACTAGGTATCCATAATACATGACTTGCCTGTTTTAGACACAAACTATAGGAATTAATCTAGTTGCAAGTAGTTCTGCACTAACTACAGAGATGGGGGAGGGAACTTGTGTTCAGATATGTTTACAAGTTTATAACCAACAGCAGTGACTTGGAAATAGGTTTCTAAACCTTATGTTCCAGAAGGGAAATAATACACTTGAAACTCACTTCAGTATTCATACACCTATGTATCACAGTATCACTTAGGTGGGAAAGGACCTCGAGGATCATCGAGTCCAACCTATCAACACAGACCCCATGACTAGACCATGGCACCAAGTGCCACGTCCAATCTCCCCTTAAACGCCTCCAGGGTTGATGACTCAACCACCTCCCTGGGCAACCCGTTCCAATGACGAATTACTCGCTCGGTGAAGAACTTCCTCCTCACCTCGAGTCTGAACCTCCCCTGGTGCAGCTTGAGACTGTGTCCCCTTGTTCTGGTGCTGGTTGCCTGGGAGAAGAGGCCAACCCCTTCCTGGCTACAACCACCCTTCAGGTAGTTGTAGAGGGCAATGAGGTCACCCCTGAGCCTCCTCTTCTCCAGGCTAAACAATCCCAGCTCCCTCAGCCTCTCCTCATAGGGCTTGTGCTCAAGGCCTCTCACCAGCCTTGTTGCCCTTCTCTGGACACGCTCAAGTGTTTTGATGTATTTCTTAGGCTACTAAAGAGTGACAATTTCACTCTCAAAGACAAATTTCTTGGGTGGAGTTAAGAATCAATGCTCATCACTGACACACTATGTAAATGTGTTTTCCCTGAACTAACCTATGTAAATCAGTGTTCTGCACAACTGTTTGTACTCACAGTACGACTAGAGAACTACGCTTCTAAAAAGTCAACGCGACAGTAACAATCATAAAGAATGCCGCTCCAAGATTTCAGGTGTGCAGAGCTGCAAGTTTACTTCAGAATAAAACACAGACATAGGGGAGAATCAAAACTTTTTAGAGTTGTACTTGACCATATATTTGAACAAAGCAGAATTACGCTGCATATAACAAACAGTAAAATTTCTTAAAAGTTGTTACAAATATTTTACCTTCTACCTGTACGATCATTAACATAGTTTACTATATCAAGATTTTTTTTTTCCTAAAGGCTTAAAACAAAAACAATCCCTCTAAACTACTTTCCAACAGTAAAATTGAAGTAAAATGCTTACATTCATTTAACAACAAAAAAAAAAAAACAAAACCCAAAAAAAAAAAAACCAACCCCAAAACAAAGATATTAAAAATGTTGTGTGGATGGTGCAAGAGCTGCTCTTTCAGCTACAACTTTCTTCCATGGTTACTCCTGTGGAAAGAGAGAAAACAAGTCTTGTTTTAAACTGTTAACAACCAAACTCTGAAACCTTTCAAAGTGATACCCCCAGATGCCCAAATGATTACAGTCTAATTCGCAATTCACTACACTTCTTACCTTTTCCTCTTTGCGCCTGTCCTTGTCTTCATTATTCTCAATTGTTTCTTCTTCATCTTCCACAATCCCATCCCCTTGGTATTTGTCATGTGTCCACTTCGGACTGCTACCAGACTTTTTGAAGTTAAACCGCCCTCTGCCACGCTGGAAAGTACCACGGCCTCTTCCTCTTTTGGCCCAATAATCCACACCGTCATCCCTGTCATCATGCTACAACAACACCAGACAAAGAGTAAAGTTAGAACACCTGTTAATTGTACCCCTTAAATGTTAGTACTCTAATTTATAAAGAGTAAATAACAATTAAGGAAAATTTAAGAGTTCAGATCATAATTTATAGAATACATTATGAAATATTTCCTTGGAATTCATGATTCTATAACTAAACCCACAACAATTAGATTGTCTTAAGAGCCCTCATTAGCTGTGTGTCTACTCAAATGTTTGTGACTGGTAAATTAGTTATGTTGCTTTATCTAGACTAAAGAATTACTCACTGGTTTTAAGGGGGGGAAAAAACCCACAACTGGACAGGAGGAAGCTCTAGGAATATGCAAGGATTTTCTTTTGTTTTTATTTTAATGTAGAGATCCAAGCTTTTTACACTTTAAGGAACTGTAATTGAAGGCACTACTTAGAAATCCTTCTTTACCTGCACAGCATAAGGCAAATGAAGTTTAAACTGTTTAAATCTGACACTGACAACCAACAGTTGAGCTTCTCAGGTTAATAAGCTTAGAGTTTGGTACAGATTCTAATAATCATTCCATGCACTGCATGAACACTACAGACTATTTAATACAGAAAAAGTTTGTATTCAGAAGAGTGAGGTACACTTGCTTCAACATCTGCCTTTTTTTCTTTCTTTTTTTTTTTTACTTGTGATTTGGAAAGAAGTAGGAACTATTAAAATACATACCACACCTATATACAGCATCTTGGTAACAATTTTAAGAACAGTCAAAGCATGGGACTTTTCTGATTGAAGTTTTTATACATTAGAAAAAAAAAATGTTTAATAGTTACAATTTTTGGTAATATTCTTAACCTGTTATCACCTGTCATTCCATGTTTATAGATCAGAAAATGTTATATATGTGAGGAGACCGAGGAGAACTCCTTGTACAAACATCCAATCTGAGATGCATTATTTCTTAGGATTGCTTGTTAACATATTTTTGACAACCCATAATGCTACAGCAGGTCTAATCTGAACACTTAAGGGTGAAACAATATCCTTGCAAGTTTGCATTGCTAAAGAAATCAGCTGAAACAGAGGTTATGCATTCAGTATACTACATGACTTACTGGGTAGTTACATCAACAGTCCTCCCCTTTCATAATCCAAATGGGAAAAAGACTTCAAAACTGAGGTGATTTTATTGTGACTATAACACTAGTCTGTTGGAAACAGAAGGACTGCTAATAACAGTCGGCCTATATACATCCACAATTAATTATTGTTGTTTTTCCTAATCTTTCTCTTAGGCAGACTTTCAGGCAAATCTAAGACAAAGCTCTAATGCCATACAGACAAAATCCAGGAAAACACAGAAGTTTTTCTTGTTTAGAATTTGTTAACAATTTTAGTCTGAGTCTGCCTTCTTCTCCACTCTCACTGATGAAAAGTTTAAGAGATTAATCATGTGTCAGGCCTCAGTTATGGCATCTGACACAGAAAGATGCAAGAGACTGTACAGCAGGACTGTAGCAACGTTGATACTCTCACGGTGACATAACCAAATTCCCTCTGCATTCATGCATGCTACTTCTACACTTGTAGAAAGTCTGAGAAAACAAAAGCATGCATAAGATATCGAGTTCTCCACACCCACCAAGAAGTATTTCTTGCTTTTTGGGGTATATTCAGGATCCCATTCCTCTTCCTTCGGTCTCTTCTGAAAAGTAGTATTTGAGTTGCTGGGACCAGTATTTGTGCCAGCAAAGACTCCTCTGGCTCTTCCTCTGCCCCTAATTCGAAACTGATTAACCAAGATATCATTTAAGCCATTTACATAAAACCACAAAGAAGAGTTCAAGATCTCTACTACTAAAATTCTCTTTCTGTGCTTAATTACAGTAACCGCAAGTGCAAAACCATTTTCAAATTCATGTATAACCTTATGTAATATATTCAAGCATTCACTTTGAAATAATTACTTCATTAAACTTAAATGAAACACACTTGAATTCTTGGCATAAATTCACCCATAACCACCAAAATAAGTTTCTTTTGACTGCTGGTAAACCAGTGTGTTGCAACAAAAGGTCAGAAGACACTTCTGAAGCTGTTCACAGACAAAAAAAAATCCAGAGAAACTAGACTGAAAGAGGGAGAAAACTGTCAGGGGGAAAAGAAAGGTCAGTTATGGAGTCAGTCATAACAGTTATGAGAATGTGGTTCTAGAATTCATAAAAACAATGCAGTCTCCAAATAAGGATTTTCAATTTGTTACTTCAATATTTTCAGTGAGATTCAGAAGTGTACTTTAGGCCAAATTAAAGTTCAAACTGGTAACTTTTTTAACTCAAAAATCAAGAGCATGTCCTGCACAGAGTAGCAATGCTTGTACGAAAAAGGCAAGTGTCTGCAATATTCTTTATAATGAATTAACAGGATTTTAAAGGGTTAGGCTAAAAAGCCTAAGAATTTATTGTTTTTTTTAATTACTTAACCCTGAATACCCTAAGAAGTCATAAACACAGTTCCCTCAGTTGGCAAATTTTTAGCTTGTAGAAAGCATTAAACAAGAGTATATGCTCCATTGAAGGTAAGATGAAAAGTTAGGCTGGGAAGGTAAAACTGCTACACTTTGCAGTTACTACAGAATGTGATTTCCATAAACAGCCAAGTTAAAACCATGGAACTGGGTCTTCAGAGTAAGTGCATAAAAAAGTGACTGGGAATCAGTTTCCTTTGTTAATTGCTTTATGTCCATAAACACAGACTGAAAAAAAAAACACAACCCCCCAAAAAAAACCCCAAACATACAAAGCAAAGTAACAAAATATGTGTAACTAACTCAAAAGAGAAGTATTTATGGTCCAACACTTCCAACGTCAAATTTATGCTGGAGGGTTTTAAAACTAGTCTGAAATCAGACTGAACAACAATTTGTAGAAGGGTTTTAAGACCTATCCAATACTCTGTGGGCAAACAAATAGAAGAGAGAAAAGAGAAGAGCAGAAATTTTGAACTTCCTGTTTTCTAAGTAGCTAGCGTTTCAGCTGGAAGATTCAAACCTTAACTCAGGTGCTGTACACTCCACATGCATTTCCCATGCCCTCATGCATAGTTCAGAACTTACTTTATAGTACTATAAACAATTTAATTTACATTTATACCAAATAATGCCTTTTAGCATTATTTAGTTTTAATTACAGGCTACACTAAGGAATTACTGTGAAAGTATGACGTTACTTCTACTTTTATGTAAGTCTATTTGACAGTTTCTTCTCCACCCAAACACAGAACTTGATTTTTTTGTGCTTTGTTTTGTTTTGTTGGTTTGTTTGTTGTTGTTTTTTTCCTGGGGTGGTGGTGTTTGCTGTTTTAAATTAAAGTGTTCATTATCTTTTCAAGGCCTCCTCTACTGATTCCTAGTCTTTCCTCATGCCTCTGTATGTCCCAGTTAAGTAATTACATTAACAGGGAATTTTAAAATGTCAGTATTTTTCTGGAGACTAACAGTGGTCATGTGTCACTTTCCAAATCACAATGCTAAAAACACATCCCAAAGCCAAATTAATGAGCTTCCATGCTCCTTGTTGATAGTCCAGGCAAAAGAAACACTGAAAAACAACAAGTATACCATCTGCTCTCCTTAATACAGTTGTTTCAAAGTTAATGTTTAGTTTTAATTATGTGCCATTCCTATTTAACAAGTTGCAGGCATCACACAGGTAAAAGGACAGAACTACACTGTAAATGACAGGGAAAAACAGAAGCTGCAGGGAAAGAAGAAATAACAGATCAAAAGATTTAATCTTTACAGAAACACAAACTTTCAGATCCTGTTAGGAAACAGCATAAATAGAAAAACACTAGGAATAACCAAGAAATCATTTTTCCCCACCCTTATGCTAGGGTCTCTAATGGTGTATTTACACACCGATTAACTGCTAACAGCTAGTGCTGCAGAAAAAAACAATACATTTTCAGGTTTGGTACAGCACATGAAAGAACTCAAAAATCATTGTTATGAAGGAAATCTATCCTAACATTTTATTATACTATTACTGCTGATGAAGCGTTCAGAGCTTGGGGGAAGAGTAAGAGAGCAACTCACAAAGGTGCCCCTTGGCCTGCTGATTCCTGCAAAACCAGAGTATTCTTTCTGTTCATGATGGGGTTTGAATTCTTCATCTCTCTCTTTCTTGCAATCCTTTTCTTCTCGAGAACTGGATGAGGAAGAAGATGGGGAAGAAGATGGGGAGGACCGAGCACGGTCTTGATCTCTTTTTTGTTTACTGCAAAATAAAAAGATACACTATGTGCTATTTTAAAAGTACGAGATAGTCTGTAACATGCTACACTAAAAAGGGTCTCTTAATACTTTATCAAAAACTATCCCCTTCTGGTTATAAAGTCACATATATGGTTACATATTTCAGATGTTAAAGGTGAGGTATATTTCCACTTTCCAGCCTCCTCTTAAACATTTAAATGCACTAAATGTATATTATTGCCAGTGAGTTGGAAAGCAGCAGTCTGCAAACTGCAAACAGTTTCTCCACGTTTTGATGCCATCAAGAGATCGTTACTTTTAAGATCTGCCTTTCTTCTGAGGCAGAGAAAAAACAGAAATCGAAGGGAAGAAACCCTTAAGGCAAAGTTTTGCAGAAACATTACATAGTTCAGTTTGCACACTGTGAGAAGACATGGTGTGGGCTTCCCTATGCAGATGGCTGTATGGAATTAGCCAGTGGAAGATAATGTGGATACCGAAGTCAGAAAGTAAATGGGAAACAGGAAGCATAAGTAAAAAATTCATTGGATATACAGTACAAAGCAGGGGGGGAAAAATTCTACAGCAAGGCTTTTAGTAACCCCACAGTGGTATTAACTTAACCCAATTTACAAGATTTAAATATTCTATTCAAAGGAAGCTCGTACCTGAAGTAACTCTTACCACTGCCACAAAGTATCCACTGATATACTAACATTCTTTTTCTTAAAAACAGCCCACTGGCTTTAGACAAAAATAACAATTCCCCTTCTCACCCATGTTAAAACCTAAGTATCAGTAAGAGTCTCATACTCTGGGTGTTATGAGTTGAAAAAGTGCGGAATCAAGCATAACGAGCCAAAGTTCTTACACAAACTGTTTATAGAAATGTATTGCATTGAAGTCCAACCTCCTGATGTAGCCTGGATAATAGGACAGATTAATTTGTCATTTTTTTTTTCAGTGTTAGCTTGCTATTCCAAAGTTTTTGTCCTCATCCACCATAAGCCGTGTAAAAGACAGATAATACATATTTGCTGTAAAACAAATAATTTCAATTGTTTAAAATTTAAATGCTCCATTACACATTGAAAATTGAAAGCAATTAAGCTTACAATTACAAAAGGCTAATTAGAAGCAAAAAAACCTATATAGAGACTTCGAGTATTTACCTGTCCTCTTTGTAAGATTTGTAATCCTTGTAATCTTTTGGAGTTTTCTCCCGCTTCCTTGACCCACTGGATTCCCTGGAACCCTTTGAGTCACCTCGCTCTTTACTTCGCTCTTTTCTACGTCGGTCAATGTCATGGCGAAGATCAGCAGAATCACACTTTAATTTTTTATCTCCCTGTAAACAAACACGGATTTTGGACAAGGCTTTCAAACAAAACATCCAGGAGAAAATCTAAGCGAAAAGGCAAGCTGTGCAGCAATTTTCACAAAAGCAGAACAGGATTTAGCTATTTTTCAGAACACAAATTGAATGCCCTTTACATGCAATGGCTAGGTCTTCAAACAAACATTTCTGTTTCTAGCAAGCATTCCCATCAAGGCAATGTGGCAGCTATGTTTGGATGCAGACAAACCCTAATACATGGTTTGGAAGATGTTTCAGTTATTTGCTTCTTATGGTGTATTGGTTTTGACAGAACTTTTTTGTTCAACCATACTACTCACAGTCCACTTCAGTATTCTACCCCCACACCCTCCTATCCTTTGTCCTTGAGCCCCTAAGTGGCACCAAAACTGGTCAAGAAATACCCAAGAACAAAGGAAGGGTGGGAGAACACTTGACTTTATAGGCCGTACGATCACCAAAATGGCAAAATCATTCTACATAAACTGGCTTGTTACTAACATGTTTTACTCAAAGGAGGAAAAAAAAGTTACAAACATTCTAAATATAAGTACTCAAACACAAGAAATACTTTCTTTTTATTATTTCTGTATGTAAACACAAAGTTGAAGTCGAGATTTAAGGAGAAACACAATAAATTCAGTTTAAAAATACAGATAGGGCATCGACTTAGAACCTACTTTTTGACTTTCTTCTTTAAAGACTCTCTCTTCACCTGCTAAACGGGTATGCTTCCTCAGGGTACTTGGAGAGATGTCAATCCTCCTAAATATAAAATAAAAGCAGGGTGCCATATGTGCATGCAACTGTAAATAGCCTCAGACATTTCTTTCAACATAAAACTGAGAAACAAAACATAAAAAAACGTTTTGCATATAAAGCCCCGCCATCAGACCAGAGAAGCAGGCTGAAAATTAAAACACTTGGTTCTGGTCCATCTGAAGTATACTAAAAAATGCAAATATAAACCCCAGGCAGTTTCATTTTTTTACATTTAACAATAGCTTTGTACATATAAGCAATAAAAAGGAGATCAGTACACGTAGCCAGTTAAAAATCCATTACGAACTTCCTCCCCCCCCGCCCAAGAGGTCAATAGCACTATGATAGGGTGCTGTAAAGCCAAAAATAACAGTTAAGATACTGAATATGGAGATACTATATCCTCACATGCAACACAAATATAGTACACTGCATCATAAACCCATAGTACATGATCAGAAACTACATCAGCATGCCTACCTTCTTACCTTTCAGGCTCTCAGACTTTTCAAAAAACTGCTGTAAATTAACACACACAAACACTAAAGTAGTATGAGATGGAACATTTCACACTGAAGAATAAAGATGCATGTACAGGGCTTCTTTTCATCTTCAAGACATATGCCCCTCAATATTTGAGCACTGCATGTGAGAAAAGTAAATATATCTCAAATGAGATACTGAAGTACAGAAAATACCTGCTACAAAACCACAGATGAAGCCAGACTTGGCTCAGATGAGAGCTCTTTTACTGAAGTGGGTTTTGGTGGGGTTGTTTTTATAGTTTGCATTTACACAGAAATTCAGAAATTACTCCATAAAGATTAGAAAAAAAATATTTTGGGTTCTCAGAAGAAATATTAGCATCTGTTATTTGAAACACAAAGCATTTACATATGCAGTTAACATATACCTATGTATTTCTGGGCTCTTTTGCCGGGTGCAGTGTTCTTCAGTAGCTTTTTGATATGCAGTGAACCTCTCATTTAGGGTCATTCCAGCTGACTTGAAGTATTGCTCTGTTGGTAACAATAGAAAAACACTGTTTCATTAGATCGATTCAAATGACAGGTATTTTACTCCTCACAAAGGCAAGTAGCAGGCAAAAAACAGTACTTCCAATAAAGTATCAGGACAAGCAAAAGTGACGTCTTCCCTACATTCGCACATTCTGTAACCCAAACACAGTAACAGCGCACAGCATTGCTGCAACTCTGCTTTTAAGTATGCTGTGACTGGATGACACCTAATTCAAGCACCAGTTACTGATTGGATTTGCTCATTTTCAATTACATTGTCCTCTAGTGAAAGGAGCAGCTTCTTAAAAGTTATTTTACACTTTGCCCATGTGAGAAAATGAAGTCACTTTGAGTAATGAATAGTTGTAATAAATGTATTTTGCTATTCATGTCATCTTTAACTTAATTCAGTGAAAACGCTTAAGTAAAGTATGCTTCAATAACTACACGAATGATTTAACAAGTAATTTCTTACAGGAATACAGTATCTCGATTTGAAGTTGTGATGATATACGATCCAAGACAATTAACACACCTATCTGTAAATAAATTCATTTAAGCATCTGGCATCTTGGCAAACTTGACAACTTTTCTGACAGTTTCTCTTTCCTTCAGAGACAGTTAAATTAGCAACAGCAAAACTCAGTTTTTAAACCAGCCCAACAAATGTTTAAATGCAATAGAGAAATACATAAAGTCATGAGCTATGAAATGTTACATATGAAGCAAGCTATCCGCTTAACAGGTCAACATACATCTGTATCAACTTACCGCCCGGAATCCAGTATTTGTCTCATAACCAACCATTAAAACTTGAAACGGCCACTACAAGGGTAGTGCCTCAATCATAATTCCATCAAACACAGGAATTTGAGCTAGCAATTCTGTTTTTATGCCATTTTTGCCAGGAAGACAGAAGGTTCAACTTTGCCTGTTTGGCATCTGTATCTTTCAACAGCTATTTTACTTTTGTAACATGGATTTTGCCATTTCAAAACACATTCCAGGACCTAGTTACAATGAAAAAGAAAACATCACTGGGCATTTTCAGCTCTACATTAATAAAGAGCTGTTCAGACTGGTCGCATCACACCAATAATGAACATGATTTCAATTTCTCAAAAGAGTTACGAAAATCTGATCACAGACCACAGTAGATTTGAAACTTAAAAGAGAGGTTCTGCTTTCAAAAACAACTGTAACTGTACATATTTTCTAATAACTTGACCAGATAGGCTGTTAAGCAGTTACATTTACCAGGTATTAGTTTAACATATGAAAGTCCACAGAAAAACAGTCTATTCTGTGATCAACATGTGAGAGTTTCAGGAATACTGTTTCACCTACAGCTCACATATATACTATATAAGCAAAAATTTACTTATTGAGGAGATCTCATTAGACTGAGCCTTAAAATCTCTTTACAAATCAGTAAATAGATACTTTCACAACAAATCATTATACTCAAACAGGTGTCTCAGTAAGATTATTTTTAATCCAATACATCACGATAACCTATTATTGTTGACTGTTACTTTCTTCTTGATAAATAATTTGAAATGCAGGAAAACATTTGGCATTAGTAAACCAGATTTTGCCAACAAAATGAGACTTTTAACACAAATTTATCACATACTTCTACCACACAAATCTTTGCGATTTTAGAAGATAAAAGCATCTTAAAATGCAATGCTTGCAGGCAGATATGCTGAAACTGGTCACCTAAATAAGCATTTCCATTTTTTCCCCTTTGTATAATGATATGGGAGAATTATTTTCACCAGTAAATACTTCCCTATCATCTCAATACACTGAACAGAACAACAATACAACAGCCCAGTGAAACAAAGTAAATGGTACGGGGGTGGAAAAAGCCCCGAACAACAAAAAATTCTCCAAATATCCTCACTGTATTTTAAGGAATTATCTACTTTTCCATCAGAATAATATGACAGGATACAGGACCTAAACAAAACATATGTACTTTGATGGCTTGGTTTTTCGGTGCTTTTTGGGGTTGATTTTTTTCATTGTTATTAGTGGTGGTTGGTTGGAGTTTTTGGGGTGTTTATAGTAAGCAACAGTCACTACTGTTAAATTAGAAAATAAATAGCGTGTAATTAATGTAATGGATGTTTATTTAGCCATTGCCAAGTTCCTGTAAGTGAAATTTATGGCTCCAGCACTACAAAACTGTCAGTAGGAATAAACAGCACAGTGGGTTTACATGCAGTTTAGAGCACAATTTTTCTGAAATCTTATTATTTTGACCAGTAAGAACCTAGAAGTGAGCTATAGGGTGCTCCAAAAGGAATGCCACTGTATCTGCAGTGAAAAAGACACCTGTCAGCCAACACTGCACCACTTAACATAAAATTGTATGTTAGGGTCATTAAAATAAAACTAAGAAAAGATTGACAAGTATAGTATGTTTAAAGCTACACCTCAGAATTTCAAACTTCGTATGCTACTTAAGCTCAAAAATTTATCCAGAAACACACTACAAATGCTGCTGTTATACTCTGCAATGCTTGAGATTTTTCTGTACTAGCTTCTGTGGCTATTAATTTTTAAATTATTTTTGTGTCTACTCCAAAGACATCAAGTCTGACTAACATTGAAAGAGGGCTGAAATCTTCCTGTACTAGAGACAGCAAACAGGCATAAATGAAGTTGCAAGATATGTATTCGGCACAATAAACTGAACACGTACCTTTGACATGATGAACCAACGACACAATGTGCTGAATAAATGACTCTGACGTGCTTTTGCTGGCCTGTGGCAACTTAATGTGGTCAAAGATGGATCGGAACTCTTGCTCCTTCTTGACGGAATGGACAAGTGTGCTAGCAAGCAGCCTGTCTTTAGTCAAGGAAGCAGGTCTAAAAATGCATCAACAACAAAAGAAAGACACAAAAAGAAACCGCTAGTTTAAATAAGGATGAATGATAGAGCAGGCAGGTAGAGAACCATGCTGTAAAGTAGAATAATTTACCTATTGGAATCATCAAGAGGTACTGGTGCCATTTTGAGTTTTACTTCAGGACGATGGGAATCACTGGCTATCATTTTGATCCTAAGTGGGCTCTCCTCTCTGAAGGTGGATTTTTCTCTCGCATCCAGATTCTTGTGTAGAGGGGGACTGTAATCAAAGAGTTCTTTGAGCTTTTCAGACTTTACCTGCTCGGGTGACTGAGTTTCTTTCTTCATCATTAGTCTCTCAGAACTCTTGTCGTCTTCCTTGTGCTTATCTTTTGTTGCACTAGGCCTTTCCACTACATAGCCAGTCTCTTTTAGCTTAAAACTTTTCTCATCTCTAAATCCATCACTCTCTCTATTGCCCTTGATTGATACTTTAGATTTGTATTTGGCTCCTTCCTCCTCAGCATTCCGATGAGATGCAGTAGGAAAATTTTTACCCTGATCTGCCAGGACAGACTTTCTGAACTGTCTGTAATCCTCTGTCTCCTCTGTGTCCTCCCCTTCAGAGTCATTAAACTTTTCTTTCCCAGTCTCTTTATCAACGAAAAAATCTAAGGTTTCCTGCTCCTCCCATTCCCTTTCTCCCTCTGTCCTCCCTTTTTCTGATCCTCTCTCCTTCTGGGCCTCCTTCTCCCTGGTATTACCCCTATCAAGCAGGTATACTCTAGACTCTTCATCTGTGTACCTGTGAACAGCAAAGAAGAGACTGGTAACTCTGGATTGCATTCATTTCAGTTCACTTGCATTCCTCTTTTTGCCAATCCCACACAAATAAGAAAATACATTCCCCTGAGCAATTCAACTTTAGCATGCAATGCTTCATACACTATTAACAGGGCACCCAATCATTCATGTATTGTTGGAGGCATCTGAAGAATATAATGCTTTTCCACAGAATACTTAGAAATTATCTGCTTAAGTCTATTTAAAAAACTAGTGGCTGGTTTGTTTGTTTACTCTTTCACACTGTCTTACACCAGTCATTAGGTCCATCAAATTCACATTAAATTTTATAATGCAGATTGCAATCATTTTTTGTACTACTTTTAGTGAAAAAAGTTAGAAAAGTACCAATTAAAAGTTATTAAATTTTGAGATCCTGCACATTTCTAAGACAGTTCCAAAATCTGACTCAGGTTTAATGCATTCACTATATTGGGTAAAAACAGGGAACCTTTAGAAGGCAGCTCTCCAAAGCACAAAGACACAATTATTTCAGCCACTGCCTTATCTATACACCATTTTCACATAGGTCCCACTACATTCACCAAGTCAAGTACATCTAACCCAGGAGAAGTCACATTTTTGCTATAAGCAGTGTATTTTTACGTAATAATTCACTGTCTGGACAAATTCATTCAAAAGCCTACAATAAAGTGCCTGTATACCATAGTCACAACTTTGCTCTGTAATTCACTTTATAAGCAATCTGCTGAAGTCATGTTAGAATGAAAGTCTACTGTCTTACTAAGACTTTGTAACTTTTAAAAGTTACTATGGTACTAAACATTTAAGAGCAAATTTAAGAATTTTATATTAATTGGAAAACATACATTTAACTTTAAATACATTGTCTTTCACATCAACAGAATTATGTGCCAAGAATACCAAGACCCACCCTCTTTCATAAATAATGCAAGTCAAAGTTTTTTCACCACACAATTAGCAATTGATGCTGTTTATACTAACAAAGAAATCACTGCACATCTGCATTTTCAGACTTCCAGAAGATTTGCATTTCAAACTACATGAAGCATTCAAATGTTAAAATACTTGAACAGAATTCACTATCAAACAGGCATCTCTGATGCACTAGTCCAATTAATATTTTTCTTAATATTAAAGAGAGTGCAAGAATATATACCATAATGGAAAAACACACATCAGTTTTTCCTCAAGGACACATATCCCTATGTCCACCAGCTAAAGGCCAAGAACCTGAAGCATCTCAAGAGGAACATGCATGTTTAAAGCTTGACTGCAATCAGACTAAAATTAGCAGTATTTATTCCATAGTATTTCATACTGCATTTTCCAAGGCACAGTGATGATGTTTTCAAAACTCTCTTAAGAGGCAGCATTTTAAGAGGCAATGTTAGAGTTATAATTTCATTCTTACCTTTTCATAAACTTTCCACCTTTTGCAGTTTCCTGTTCACCACCCTCTGGATAAAATGACCGCACTCGAGTCTCCTCACGGGGAGCATTCTGTGATGGGATTGTCTTTGCAGGGCTTCTCCTCGAAGGGATATGATGCAATGGGCTATTCTGAGAAGGACTATAACGGCTAGAACCGTTTCCAAGAGAACCAGAGCCAGACCTCTCGGGACTATGCTGAATGGAATGGGAATGTTGAGGTGTGTCCTTTGCTGAGTGGGCTGTGCTAAGCAAAGGGGCATCAGAGCAAGACGAACTCTGACTAGGTGGGGTGGCAATAGAAGGACTATGGGGTGACCTTGGACTGTTATCATACGCTGAAAGGCCAGGCCAAATGTCGCCAGAAGCTGCTGCTGATTTGTTAAAATCGTCAAGAGACTCGGATGGGTCATGTTCAAATGTATCTTTCTGTTCATCTTGTGATTTATTTTTCAGGGGACTTTCTTGTAAAGGAGCCCCTTCAGTTTTCTTTGCCTGCTTTTCCAGAGACGCACGTCTTTTGGAAGAGACAGGTGATTTGCTGTATGGAGATGAAGAACGAGATGAAGAGGACCTTGGTGATCTGGAAGATCTGTAAGATCGACGAGATCTGCTCCGGGACCTCTGGGAAGACACAGACCTTCGTTTTGGACTTCTGGAACGTGAACGGCCACGCCTAGGGCTTCGGGAGTGTCTTCGGTTCCAGACGGGCCTATAGCCTCCACGATGGTATCTACCACCTCCTCCTTGGTAGTACCCTCTACCTCTTCCTCTGTAGCCATAGGGGCGTCTCATTCCTCTATTATTTCTGTAATCTCTGCGATAATCTCTAGAATAAACACGATCCCTGCTGCGAGATCGCGAGTATGTCCTGGATCGAGACCTAGAACTAAAATTAAAAAGCAAATGTTAACATTTGACAATTGGAGAACTACACAAAGAAAAAAGGCACTAAATGCTAGATTTCTCAAAGGCAATCAAAATGGTAAACAAAGAGGATTAGCAGCCTTAAAGCAACTTCTCCTATCTTCTCCTATCTATTATTTCAGTCTCAAAGGATTTTAATAAACATGTCCATAGTCCAAAGGACTGTGAAAGTTAAGCTTCAGCATCACATGATGATGAAATTAGCAGTCTCAGTGGCCTGTACTGCCATTTCATTAGAGATACCACCACTCTGAAGCATGGCATTTCAGTTCCTCAGGCACCATGTTTCACAGCCTGTAACAGGAAGTTACAAGACCACCAGTTTAATATACCAGCCTGTGGACAGCAGCTGAGAGAGCAGTAAACTTTCAAATTCAGCCACTACCTTTATGGGAGATGGTAATGTCCACTAGTAAGCCAGCTAAGTAAAAGGCTGGAGGTAACTGAGAAGACAAGATAGAGCAAATCTTATCTGTTGAAGCCTTAAGTTACTCCAGATCTCAAAAGCTGCATGAGAAATACAAAATAATTCAGAGGGAAAGAGACTAGACAAAGCAAACATCATGTGAAGGGGGAAAAAGAGCATCAAACAAGCTACAAACCACAAGGAACAATTAGCGTCTGAAATTATCCCAAGATACAGGAAAAGATGAAACAGCCAAGTATTTAATAATCAAAGTAACAGAAATTACATTCAAAGCAGAATTTGCCTACCACCTTCAATGACCTAAGTGCCCAGACTCACTTTTGCCACAGCATCATGCAAACAAAAAATAAGGCTAATATACTAAACCAACTTTCCATGCAGTAGGATATCAATTTACCTGTATCTCTTTTTTCTAGAATGTGATCTTGATCTTGACCTAGAGCTGGACTGAGACCTGGACTTTGATCTTGAAGAATGTGATCTAGAGTTAGATCGACCCATTTTTTCCAGTAGATACACTCCTTCCCAAAAGGAAAACAGTGAGAGAGGAGAGGAAAAAGAAAATACCAATTTAGAGTTCATGCAAACCAGGTAAATGAACTTTTATATGCTAAAAATAGGATTAGAAAGAGTTAACAGCATTTCCTGAACAGAACTCTGAAGAAAAAGTTGTTATTAAAAGCTCAATTTAAGAATTTAACATAACTACAGAACACAGTTTGTCTAAAAAGACAAAAGCATAACAGTAAAAGGTTTTCCAGACTAAAATGCAAACAGATCCTGTAGAAGGAAAGAGAAAGCAACAGAAAAAAACCCCAAAACATTGCTGCAAATTAATGCAAGAAATAACATTGTCTGAACAACTGCACATTTTAACATATTTTACATAAATTTCTTGTCATTTTTGTGGTTTGTAGTTTCCTTGCATTTTCAATGCACCAATCCTTCTCTACAAGGGTTTTACAGTCCTCTGCAATGCACTTTTTACAAAAGCAAAGAAAAATCCCTGAAATATTCTCAACCAAATTTTTGCTTTGAGCCAGAAGTATTACTTCTCTTGACCACATGCACTAAAACTAATCGCTCTGATCTGATTTTCCACCAGTCAGTATGCCCACCCTCTGCATTTTCAGGTTAGCTTCACTTTTCAAACATGTAAAATGCATGACCAACTTAAAAGATCTTAACATCTAGCTACGTAATACAGGTTGCAACCGAAATTTGACATATTTTTTTAACTCAGATTAAGCTATGAAAACTACAATTAATTATAAAGCAATGAGTCCAGAAAGAAAATACTTATCTAATTTTTCAATATTTATAATTAGTTAGTGCTGAACAGGAAAAAAAAAAATACACACCTTTTCCTTTTCTTTTCAGATCAGTGGCTAAAAATCCCCAATTTAATTAATAAACACTTTCACCCATTACCATTTTCTTTTGAATTTGCCCAGCTTTAAAGAAAACAAAAGGGTCACATTAGACAACCTGAATATAAACTGTGAACAAGTAAGTACACATTTTCAAGCCTTTGTACACTCAATAATTGTTCAATAATAATTAAGACAAAAATGGAAAAATTCTAACATTTAGTTTTTGTACTGCAAGCACACACAAAAACCTAAAATTATTGTAGTGAAAATACAAGACCAATGCAACAAGAACTTTCTGTCACAATGTATTTTATGTAATGTCTTGTTACCTGGCTGGTATTTCAATTATGTAAAGGCAAATTAGCAGCATTAGAACTTAAAGTTAATAACATTTTAGAGATTGTAGACATATGTAAGAGAAATCAAAATAAAAGAAGCAGACCAACCCTCCTCTTACAAACTTGGTCCTTCCTGCCCTAATGAATTTCCCCATGCAGCACAAGAATTTGCATGGCCCCAGAGACAAACTCACCTGAAACTAACACAGAAAAAAAAACAAATAACCACCTAACTAGCTTTCCATTTAACTAAGAAAAAATTATTTACCTTGGTGAAGACGACGTTGAATTCTATCTTTTATTGGCTTCTTCCATTAAAAAGCAAATTTACCTAACCTATATTCAGAAGGTGGCTTCTAATTCACTGTGTTCAACTAAACTCAAGAGAAAATGGCTTATACTCTGTTAGGCTCATTTACTCACAGGCAACAAATTAAGGGGTTTAAACTGTTGTAAGACATGAAGCATACCAATTTTCCAAGACAGACAGAAAAAAACCTCCTTTCTTGCTATTACAACCACTTTTCAGACCAAACTTCAAATGTACAATACATCTGTAATACGAACCAACTTCAGCAATAGCTTGCTTGATTTTCCCTTTACTCAACATTTATAGTTTTGCATCCTACATGTACATATATACTGTACAACAGTTAACCTTTGTAAGGGACATATTTCAGAAAGCTTTAGCTACTGTCATTTCTTACTGCAAGCATAAATTTTAGAGAAAAACAAAGAAGGAAAAATAAAATCAATTCTCATTTTAAATGCTTGAGTTCAATCAGAACATTTAAGAACATAATTAAGTGAATCTTACCTCAAACTGTCAGTTGCCAATGAAGCAATTATTTCAAAATTCTTTATTTGTGTTCTCCTCAGTACTGATCCCTATAGAACAGAAAAAAGAGACAGTCAAAGACATGAACTTTTACAAAAGGTAATTGCTTTTCCTTCAATCAGTTAAAAGAATCTGTTTAGCATGGAAAGATAACACAAAAAATGGTGAATTTCTTCTTGAACTCAGGGAAGCTGAATGTTAAGACTGAAGCTGCTCAAGAGCTAGCCACTGCCAACGGAAAAATCCTATTCCCCTTCCATGTATGATCACTCCCCTTCACGAAGCCTTGCTTACAGGGCTGTATACTGTACTATCCTCACCTTCACGACAACACTGACACCCTTCAGGTCCTTCAATGAGCAGGCTATTGATACTCAGAAGTCTCTTTCAAATGGCTAGGTTAGTGATCTGGCTTAATGAAGGGCAAAACAAGTGCCAAAGATCAATTACAGGGGAAAGAACAGCAAACAACCAGGAGGAAGGGGGCATAAAAGAAAGTGAAGTGGCAAACTGTTGGACCAGTTTGAACTCTTAACATACAGTTTTGCACTTAACTAGTGCTATCTTTTTTGGAGGGGGAAGGATAACAATGAAAGCTTTATCTGTAGGTCTCTTCTGCAGCATTTACACAAGCACTATTCTCTTATGTTTTCTTGTTTAAAATGCATACACATAGGAGTTTACCTAAATAATGACATTTTCTTCTTCAAAAATACGCTCTTTTTCAGGTATACAGAAACAAAGCACAACTGTAATAATGAAACCAGACTCAAAAGTACAAACTTTTCACTGGCCTCAGTTTTTAATTACCTCAAAGCCTTAGACTATGCAAACATTTGTAGTCTGATTCAACATTAAGCACTTTCCTGTTCCACTCAACCAACTCAGAATTTGGCCCCAATTCAATACAGACAGGACGAATCTTCCAGAAATTCTGAATCTCAATAATTTAGTTATTAAAGCCAAAGTCATAAGACATCCACTGCTCCTAAAAGTCACTTTCACGCTTGTTCACAGATGTTTTCAATGTTTTCTTCATCTATAAGAAGAATATAGCACTTGTGTTCAGAAACACTGCTTTCAAAAGTCCACTTACCATTCACTAGTAGTGACCAAGATATTTCCAATTTCTACAAAATATATGCTTTAATAAGATAATGTTTTTACTTCTCATCATCAGCAAGCATGAGTCTCTGAAGGAGCACAGTAGTGTATCGGACCATTTCAGATCTTGTCTAGACAAAAGGTGAGATGGTATTAGCTAGCAAAGATTAATTAAGGCATTCAGAAGTCTAGTACAGAAAATGTAACACAAACTTCTTCTAAACGGTTTTAGTTCAATCCAAGATCTTAAATCAGTATTTAAATAACCTCTGCTTCTGACTTCTAAAACCAGTTTGTTGGTGTTAGCTGGAATCCAAAATCCTAATTTAGACAAGTCTTTAGATCCTGGGGATACAGAGCAACAGAGTTACTTTACCTTTAAGAACTCTAGGCAGAAGGTAGGATCTTAAATTACTATAACTTGAACTCGGGCAGTCACTTCATCACAGTTTGGGGAGTTTGATTAAGGTGAGAAGTAGCTACACGTTTTTTCCCCCTGTCAAACAGGTATACCACATCCAACTATGGCAGCTACTCTTCTTCCTAACTTCTTTTTGTTGTCATTAAGAGGAGCATGGATAAAACATCTTAAAAAGAAAAATTCTTTTAATAGAAAACCTTAATCATTGAAAATCAAAATAACAACTTGAACTATTTGCAGCTTTTGTTTCCATTTAATTGTAATACATAAAAGGATGACAAAAAAAATTCCTTTTCCAAACCACTTTCGTTAGGAACAGCAATGAAAAGGCTATAGACAAAACTTTATTCAAAAAAGAGCTGTGTAAACATTTTCACAATATGCAAGAATCTAAAATTTTATAAACCTCTATTAAAGTTAATTTAGAGTAGAACAGTGGTAGATAAAGAAATACACTGGAAAATAGCTCCTTGGTAGCAGTGTAAACTACATGCTTCACACTGGAAAGCATCACAACCACAAAATACTGTTTCATGGTATCAAGTAAAATTACCCATACTCTTCCTGTGCTCTCTGTTGGTCTGTGGTAGCTACACAAGGGCATGAGTAGTAAAGAACAATGAAAAAGAAGGGCTAAGAGACATATGTTGCTACAGGACATCATCAATCACTAAAATACTAATTGCCCCTCTTACTTCAGTGCACAAAGCTTACTTCTGGACTAGTCTCAGAAGAGACCCAGAGCACACCAAAGACATGTATTAAGAATGTATCACAAGATGTCATCACCAACACTTAGCATTGTTGAGAGGACCACGACCACTAAGATTATAGTCTATGGTTAAAATGTCAGGGTCGTAATCCATGCACTTTTGCAACTGAAGCTTCTTTTTCCTCTTGGTTTTTGTCCTAAATATGTGAAAGGGGGATGGCTGGCTCTTGGCCATTAAACTCCCGTGTTAGAGAATCTGGATATTACAAAGGAAGGTTCTGCAGCTCCACAGTACTTCAAAACAGAATAAACTAGCACCACTAGTTTAAAGAAACAGTATTATCTGTCCTATCCTTTGTTTCCTCACATTCCTAATGATCTTCTCCCTTATGCCCCTGAAAGTATTTCTGTAGCCACATAGTGATTTAGATTAAAACATATGAACCACATGGATTAGTTTCAATACAAATAATTTTTCTGATAAGGCTCATGAGACCTCCACAAACATCTGGGCCAAAACAAGGACGTTACAACAGCAGCCAGGACTGCTTCTTTCCATCAGCAATAACAAACAACAAAACCCCCTTAATGCAGAAACCTAAACACGCACATGAAAACAAAGAAGTCCACTACCTGTCACATTCACGAACAAAGGAAAGTTTCTCAACAACATGACAGCAGGATCTTTGAATGTCTTAAATCAGTCTCAGTCAGCAAGTGTGACCATCAAGGAAAACCAAGATACAGTCTTATCCCACTGCAAGCAACACAATAACGAAATAAATGTCACTGCTAATATTTGTTATGTTTAAAAGAAATGGGAAGAACAAACCCCCCCAGTTTCCAATTCCTTTGAAATGTTATTTTAGAGAAACTTTTCTAAACCACTGATGTCACAGTTTTCTTGGAGTACACAGACTGCAGATGCAACACATAATTTAACATGGAAGTTCTTTTAAGATGTTCTAGAGCAGCTAACCTTCCCCACTTACACTAGCAAAACACTGCTTCCTATTAGCTTTATTATTTTAGCTATCTTTCAGTTACAGTTATTTAGTAGTAGACATTTCTCTTGCTTAAGCATTACTTGAAAGCTGTCAGGAAGGTTTAAATCAAAATCTTGTTAAAGTAATTAAAAAGCTGTTGCCAAAATGCATCTCCATTCAGATTTTTGGGCTTCAAAAGAAATGAGGATTATATAACCAGGACAAAGCAAAACAACAGGACAATCTTCAAGTAACCCCACAGAATTTGTAATGTTCTCTCATAACACATATGCTGAATTAAAAACTGTCTTATTGAGAGAGTAGTGTAAGCATCTATTTGGAGCCTGTACACCTGCCAAGTTTTTTTGATCTATTCTTTACCTCCTAGACAGCCTTTCTCTTTTCTAAAATGCCCACAAAGTGAACAACAGCACATCAAAAGTAAGAATAGAACGCATTTGATTAGTGACTGTAAACCCGTATCAATCAGATCACCAATGCCTAAAATCTTAACAATACTAAAATACCATAGGAAATTTGTTCAAAGTATCTTGGAATGTACAAGATCAGGAGAGCATTATCCTCCCTCTATTTTTCATTCCTGATATGTAACATAGCCTTCATAATATCCACAAAGACGAAACAGACCTATGTGAAAATTACAGCATGAAAGTCAGCTGGAACAGTAAAACCTACAAGGCCTTTTTTCCCCCCCAATAATTCAATTCTTTATAGAAAACAATACAAAATATTTGCAAATTAAGTCAACAAACAGCATCCTAGTAACAATAAAATCAGCTCTGCAAAACCATCACGTGATTGGTAGTTGTTCTTCTATGCAATATGACTGGCAAACAAAAGCAGGTTTCTCCTCCAACTAAAGACACAGAAACTGAAATGACTATTTCTAAGAACTCTCGATACACAGAACTGTCGATACACAAAAAGGAATCAGCACGCTTTTGGCTACATATTTTTGGATAGTCTTTCTTGTTACTTTTCTTGCTTAGCATTTTAAACAATGTGGTTTCATATGCTCTCACACAGGGATTTCTGCAATATTTTTGCTACGAATGTTTCTGCAGAAAAGTGTATCTTCCCTCCCTCGTTTGTTTCAAGACTGATATTCATACAGGTGAGCTGGAGTAGTGAACTAGTCCAGAAGAAGACTACTCTGGACGAAATGACAAAGTTGACTTTTCAGCTTCATCACCTCCAAGATCCCACATACCACAAGGCTGCATGGAGACCAGCGCCAGCACAATGAACAAGACAGCGATGTACGTTTTCAGAACACCTTGGGAGAAACTCTTTGCACAGATAAACTGTATTCGGTTGTAACCTGAAGGTTTACTTTGTTTAGTAGGTCCCTTCACCTATCTCCACTGCTTCTAAAGAATCCTCAACTATTCCCTGGCATTCCCCAAACCGCTACACCACAATCTCTCCTTGACAGCCAGCCCAAAACTAACACATCCAAATACCTGCACCCTAGCTCCAAACAACAGCTCCCTGCTGACCCTTTCTGGATTTATGCAACCACTCCTTGTTTTCTGCATCACCAATGGCAACAAGCCCTTGCCCATGGTACATGCTCCCTCCTAATTCTCCCAGGAAAGATTCCTTTAGCCACAGCCTTCACCTGATGAACTTGCTCCAGCTACAAAGCCAGTGCTCAGGAGAGAGGCAATGACATCCCCAGGTACTGATATATGTAACACATTAAACCTCTTCTGGCGATTCAGCACAGACTGTCAGCCAACATCAAAAGGAACTAGCAGGAGCAAGCAATTCCTATCATCCCTGCCACAAGCTGCATGCACTTAGAGCACACCAAGAAGCCAGACTACCTACCTTTTTTCTTATTCTGCCCACTATTGTCTAAAGCAATGAGATTACTGAAGGGAAAAAAAAGAAAGGAGGAGACAGACAACAGCTAGACAGCATTTTCCTGTAACACTGCACTTCTTAATCAATCCTTCCCACACCAAGCACAACTATTCTTATGTTCTTATACGTTTCTAGTAAGCCCACCATTACTCAAGCGATGACTACTTGCAGTGTCAAGAACACCTTTGTTTTACTTGTCCTCGAGTCTTCCTGTAGTACAATTTAACTGCTACAATTAAGGTAAAACTTTGATCCCAGATATAAACGGGTGACAGGTTGTACTGACTTGGTAAAGATCACCACAACACACAAAACAAGAATGCGATTTTCATAAGAATTAAAAGCCGGAAGTAGGGGACTTAAAAAGCAAAGGAGAAACAAGAGACAAGATCCTGGAAAGGTCCCTGCAATACAACCAACACCAGCACCATAACAGCCCCTTCATCAAAGCGCACAAAGCCAACCCCAGCCCCTCAGCAGCTTTTGAGAGCATTTCTTAACAGGCCAGTGAACGCAAAGGCAAACAGGAGCAGAGTATCGAAGGCACAAGCACTCGAACGGCAGTCATGCCCGAAGGGAAGTTCCTCCAGCTGGCTAATCCAATACTGGAAAGCATCCTTTCATCCCAGCACCGTTTCCCTCCTTAAAGTCACACCCGCGAGAATAACGGGGAGATTTTCTATTCCTGTAACTAGTGCTGCACGGCAATCCCCTCGGGCCTACCTCCCACAGGGTGAACGGAAAGACTACACACCCAGGACGGGCGGGGTGGAGGCCCAGCGGGGCAGGTCGTTCATTCCGCACCCCCCACCTCCTCCCACGGTGGGCTTCCTGATGCTGCAAACATCCAGATGCAGCTTCACGGCCGCCTCCCGCCCCCCAACACCCTTCCCTCTCTACCTTCGCTCCCCGGGGTGCCGACACCGGTTCGGCCCGACTCCCGCAGGAAGCAGCGGCAGCCCTCCGCAGGGCGGTGACGGCGGCGGCCCGGCCCCTCAGGGGAGCGCTTGTGTCCGTCGCTCAGGGGCTGGCGCGGACGGCGCGAGAGGGGGGACGCGGAGGATAATGGCTGCGGAGCGCCAAGATCACGCGGCGAGAAGGGCGGGACGGCGCGGCGCGCGGGCACCGCGCGGCCACAGGGGGAGGGGAAGCGGGAGGTGCGGCCACGCGCGGGGGGGAGAAAGGAGCAGGGGGGGTAGGCGGCTCCCCTTCAGCCTCCCCCCGCCATTTCCAACCTCCCCGGGACTGGCTCGGCCGCGGGTACCACATGCCACTGACCCGCAGATCTTCCCCGCGGCCCCTTCACCTCCACCACTTCCTCACCTGGCGGACGGAACTACCGGCGGCCCCGCTCCCTTATCGCAACCAGGCGGCCATTTCCCGTCTCGCTGGAGGAAGAGACGCGGGGCCCACAGGGAAAAATAAAAAAAAACACCATAGAGAGCTAGGGGCGGCCGCCGCCGCGGGGGCGTCACTTCCGCCCTGGGCGGCGAAACACAAGCACCCCTCACCATCCGAGCGCCATCTTGGTTTTGGGTAGTAGTCCGCAATGAAGATGGCGGTCAGCGGTGCTGGTGGCCGTCTGCAGGCCGGCCGCGTCCCTGTGTCCCAGGGGAGCTAATGGCGGCCTTTCCCTATGTCCCCTTATACAATCCTGCGGCTGGGGGCTCCGTGCCTTACCGCCAGCAGCTCTTGACTCCTTCCGTACTGCTGCGCCTGAAAGGTGTCACTTCCCCCCCGCCCTCCCAAGAGCGATTCGAAGGGTTAGGGCTCCGCGGCCGCTGCCCGGTTACCTGTCGGGCGGGGTGCGCATCCATCCACAATTGCTGCTTGGAAGGGCCTGTCTGTAAAGCGAAGCCAAAGCAGCGGATCACCATCAAGAGGCATTTGCGTCCGATGCCCCGGCGCAGCAGGAAGGAGATCGCGTAGCCGCGGTACTTTACTGCAGCACCTTTTGCAGCAGATGTCTGCGTAGAGCTTGGTTGCAGTACAGCAGCGCAACGTTTGGGGAAAGCGTGCCCGGGCTTTCTGTACCACCCGGAAAGTGCAGTGAAGGGCTGTGAGTGAGCAGTGTTCACTGGTACATAGATGCGAGTCGGCTGAGAAAGCTTAAAATTGACGCTACACAGATCATACGCAGCTGATTGATTTTTAAAAGGCTATCGCATATTATTTCTGAGGCAAGAAGAGCGCCTATAAATAAAAAGCGGGAAAGGAAACATATGGGCAATTTTAGCTGAGATTTTTAATTCGGGGCACAATGACTGGGAGGCAGCCAAAATCAACTGATAGAGCAAAAAGGCACGGAAGATGGAAAGCAGACATAATGCCCAAATCCTGCGCTGCTATTTTCTCTGTAAGGAAAGGCGTGCACTGCTTAGATGTATTTCTTTTGGCTGTTAGAGCTGTAGAAGCAGCAACCAATGAGTGGCTGGTACTGAAACACAGTAAAAGTTTTTAGTTACGACCAGTTGTGGTTAGCTGATTGAAAACCTGTCTTGGAGAGACAGACAATTTCCTTCCTTTAAGCTTTTTCTTTATGCAGGTCACTTACCTGTACCTCCATTGTAACCAACAATAAGACACAAAGTGGAAACTAATAATGGATTTGTGGGAGTATAACAGCAAATAGAGTAGGGTAATGAAGCAAATAGAGTATAAATAAACAAATATGAAATAGGTCGATGAAACAACTAGAGCCCAGTAGAGAAGCCATAATTACTAGTTTGTTAGCCTTTGTTTCTTTGCGATGACGCAGAGCACAGCTGGAAGGAGATCATCTTTGTAGGCCTCAGATAAGGAGATGATGAATTGCAGAAGGAAAGGTAATAAATTGTGAAGTAAGCCATCTTCTTGAAGATAAGAAAGAACAGAGTCTTCTAAACAATTAAGACTATCACTAATGAGTCTGCACCTCTCTGAGCATGTGTGAACCAGCAAACAGTCTGATGAAGAACGTGGGAGCATAGGAGGGGGAGGAATTCAGGCAGGGATTCATCTTGAAGACCCTTCACCAAAATTTGCCAGAGGATGGGAGTGTGCATGTGGGAGAGACATTTGCATATATTAGCATGAGCTCTGAAAGACTGATGAATATGTTAAAGATTTCTCAGAAAAGTGATGAATATGTGTTGATGTGTGCATTAAATGCTGTAAGGAGACGCCCTTAGCATGTGGAGACTTAGTGGGGGGATCTTTGGTTTCAGATCTGCACATCCAGATCTGAAACAAATGCCTTTTTTTGCTCCCTAGACCTTCAAATTGGTCTTAGAGAGTTTGAATCTGATCTTTTCCATAATAGGACCATTCAGATTTCCAGAACAATTGTGGGATTTGGCTACACACAACACACACACACACACACACACACACACACACACACACAGACGTATTTCTCAGTGGTTCTGAAGATGTGTGGGATGCTCATTTCCTTTCAGTGATGGAGAGCACTTCTCCATTTTTCTAAGATTCACAGGGTTGGACTTGATGATCTCTGAGGTCTTTTCCAAACTTGTTGATTCTGTGATTCTATCTATGATTCTATTCTATGATTCTTTAATTCTTCAGTGCAGCCCCTTGTTAGCAAAAACATCAGGCCATGCACCTGTGCCTTGAAACACAGCTCACCAGTGGTTTCTTAAAAGTATTGATGTGAAACATAACCTGAGAGGCCTTCCTTGACCTCTGTCCTGCAAGCTGGTTTACTTAAAATACTTGATGCTCTGCCTTTGAGTAGTAATTTCAGACTTGTTGGGTTTTTCTGGATTTTTTTCTGTAATAGTTTCTTCAGACTTCTAAGATATGTAGGCACCTCTGTGCCACCTACCTTTGTGGCTTTTGAGTAACTCTCTTTTGCTACAGATCTAAAAATGTGTGGATAAAACCTCACAACAACCCACAAAGCAACCACATGTATATGTTTATTTTCATAGGAGATAGTAGCTCTGGACATGACACAAAATGCCACTTTCTTTGAAGTTCAAGGCAATGGGAAGATACATGAAGATGAAGCAGCATAATACTGTGTCACCATGGTCCCAAGACAAACTGGCTGTCTGTTAGCAGATAATCCTCACTCTTTGGTGAGTCAGCTGAGCACTTGTTCATCTTCTGAGGACTAATGTTGAAAGGGGATATGATTAGGAAAGTCTGTGGTTAATAGTCAGAAGTGAAATCACATTTCCCCATCAGGGAATGCTTCTCTTAGCTGTTACTAAATGGTGATTTAGTCTTGGTTCTAAAGATTTTTCATGAAAAAGAAGCCCAGAGTGAAGCTGGTTCAGTCTCTTCAGAAAACCGGAGCATAGGCTTGCACAAGTGAGTGGTATTTATTGTCTTTGACCTTTACATGCAGCTGTTACTTTACAATAGAGATTCACACCTAAAACAGCTTCTCTTCCTATTAAAATCTTCTACAATTTTACAACCCTCTTGGGTAGATTTTGTCAATCCATGAGTGGGACAGGACTCAAGCGAGCTGTGTAAAAGAGATGCTTCAGTAGATGGCACTGTCCCTCTGAATGAGGATGAGCAAATACCTCAGCCAAGGAATTTGGTTCAGTGAGTGCAATTTTATTTACAGAAGTTGCAAGGAATGCAAACAAAGCTAGCTCTGCCTAGCTAAGCAATGAAGTAACCCCTGGCAGTTTTTTCTCACAAATCTGGCTCTATCAAGTCCTCATACCAGTTTTTCTCACAGTGTAAATGATTATCGTCTGTTTCTGTTCAGCCTTAATTCCTCATGAAATCTTGTGAATATATACATAAATATATATACACACACACATGTTTAAAAGATACATATATGTATAAGATATATACCTCTATATATTTGTGTTGTATTATATAATATATATTGTCTAGAATAGACTAGACTAGACTAGAATTAACCAGGTTGGAAGAGACCTTTGAGATCATGGAGTCCAACCTACCATCCAACACTATCTAATCAACTAAACCGTGGCACCAAGCACCCCATCAATTCTCTTCCTAAACACCTCCAGTGATGGTGACTCCATCACCTCCCTGATACATATATGTGTGTGTGTATATATATATATATATAGATAGATATACATTTTAAAGAGTTCACTGGTAATGTAAGTTGCACACATCAGGGTTTAGAACTGTTTTGCTTCCTCAACCATTTTTTTCTAATTCCTGATTTTATTTTACTGTTCTATCAGTAGCAGATGCAGTATAAGAACTTAAGCCCTGTTGTTTGTCGATTGGGTTTTGTTGTATTTTGAAGCAGTGCAATTGCGCTGAATTAACACTAGTGAAGAGGCCTTAACTGCAGGTAAGGGGGCAATAAAGATCTGTTAGGCGTTACGGGAGCTATCACCTTTTTCAACCAAATCTGCTGCTAACACAGCAGTAATGTACAGCCATCATCACACAGCTTTATAAACCCTACAGTGTTTTTCTCACCCCTGAATAGAAGGGTGAGAAAAGAGAGTGAAAGAAACACGTGTTAAAGAAAGGGTGTAATAAAAAAGAAATATTACATGGGACAAATTCATAAAATGTGAATTTAATTAGTTCTCTTTTCCTTTGTTTTTTTTCTATTGTGGATTCTTGATAAACATGACTATATTCTTCAAGTTACTGCTGTTAAAACATTCCTGTAGGTATCTATTTTCTTCCTTGACTGGCACTCGAGTCAAATTAGACTCCGTATGTTCTCAGTCCTTGCCTCCCTCCTACACTGCCCCAGAATCCTTTTTCCACTGATTAAAATCACAGTGATAACATAATTTCTAAAATCCAGAACCTGGAGCTATCATTTTCTTCCTGGATGAGGGAAGCATTTGCTACTATAGCTCAGATAAAGATGTTGACCCATTTTTCCAATATTTCATGTCACAGCCTGAAGGTTTTTTGGGGACTGTTAGAATGCAGAGCCCTTAGGGTTATATATCAAAGAGGAGTATAAAGAGTATCTGTGTACATCTCTTCAGTGCCAGTCAATTTTTAAGCAATCCAAAGTTTTGCATCATTGCAAACTAGATAAAGGACTAGGTAAAATAAGCCACTATTACCAAGGAGTGGTTTAAGCAGTGGTATGCTATACAAGTAAAACAGTGGATTAATTTGGTGATAAATAAAGGTTTTTAGATCTTCTCCTCTTAGTTAAAAACTTAACCTACTGAAAGTGTTGAATGCCTATGGGACTGTGCCCAAAGGCAAAGTTCTGTGTGGAGAATCAGCACAGCAGATAAAATGCTAGACCACTGGAAGCTCTTTGTCGAAAGCACTGTTTAGCTGCAGCATCCACCTAGTATTTGGCAAATAGATTTAAACTTCCAAATGAATTTTATGCAGAATTCCAAATGGTCTGCATGCAGTAAGGTTACTACTTGGGGTGTCTTTTGCATGCAACTAAACAGAAATATTTTCAAGATTATTTTTTGTTAAGAGTTTACAAAGGAACTTTTGGTTGGGTTTGTTTTTTATCCTTTGGGAAACAAAAAACCCCAGGATATACAGCATGGGGCTTCTAATATTTTGAACATGTTCTTTAGAAGAATAAAATCGAAATAGTTAACATTACTAGTAATTTTCCTCCTATTTCTGCAATCTTCAACTGACATTTTGTTCAGTCAGACAAGGAAATATCTAGGTCATTAAACTAATTTCGTTTATGGCTGCACCTTTCCCTTTACAGCAGCCATCTACTCTATCAAGTAGTCCTTTCAAGTCAAAGAATGATTTGGTGACAGAGTCATCAAAGTAGGCATTGGGACACGTGGGTTTTATACCTTTGGGCAAACTAGCCTAGTTTTCAGGTGTGGTGCATTTCACAGTATCACACAGTATCACTTAGGTTGGAAAGGACCTCGAGGATCATCGAGTCCAACCTATCAACACAGACCCCATGACTAGACCATGGCACCAAGTGCCACGTCCAATCTCCCCTTGAACGCCTCCAGGGTCGATGACTCAACCACCTCCCTGGGCAACCCATTCCAATGACGAATGACTCGCTCGGTGAAGAACTTCCTCCTCACCTCGAGTCTAAACCTCCCCTGGCGCAGCTTGAGACTGTGACCCCTTGTTCTGGTGCTGGTTGCCTGGGAGAAGAGGCCAACCCCTTCCTGGCTACAACCACCTTTCAGGTAGTTGTAGAGGGCAATGAGGTCACCCCTGAGCCTCCTCTTCTCCAGGCTAAACAATCCCAGCTCCCTCAGCCTCTCCTCATAGGGCTTGTGTTCAAGGCCTCTCACCAGCCTTGTTGCCCTTCTCTGGACACGCTCAAGTGTTTCGATGTCCTTCTTAAACTGAGGGGCCCAGAACTGGACACAGGACTCAAGGTGCGGCCTAACCAAAGCAGAGTACAGTGGCACAATGACCTCCCTGCTCCTGCTGGCCACACTATTCCTAATGCAGGCCAGGATGCCATTGGCCCTCCTGGCCACCTGGGCACACTGCTGGCTCATATTCAGGTGGCTGTCGATCAGCACCCCCAGGTCCCTCTCTCTTTGGCAGCTCTCCAGCCACTCCGACCCCAGCCTATAGCTCTGCATGGGATTGCCGTAGCCAAAGTGCAGCACTCGGCACTTGGACTTGTTGAATGCCATCCCATTGGACTCTGCCCACCTGTCCAGTCAGTCGAGGTCCCTCTGCAGAGCCTTTCCACCCTCTAACTGACTAACATCTGCTCCTAACTTGGTGTCATCTGCAAACTTGCTGATGACTGACTCTACCCCCTCATCCAGATCATCGATGAAGATGTTGAAGAGGACAGGGCCCAGCACTGATCCCTGGGGGACACCACTGGTGACTGGCCGCCAGCTGGATGTGGCACCATTCACCACCACAATGGTGTTCTTTAACCATTCACCACCACAATGGGTGTTCTTTAACACCCATTTATTTCAGATGGAGTTACATGAGTTCAGCACCTCTGAAACTTGTTTTTAAACCATTTGGGGAATATCTTCCTTCTAGATACATTAGAAAGCTGTTTTAACATCTGTAATACTTTTTAAAATGCTTAGTAAGAATATGTTACAGATATTCACTCATTGCTTACCAGTGTCTTGTTGAAACAGTCCCATTTTTAACTCATCTTAGTGCAGTACAGTTCAAACTACCATATTAAAAATCTCACAAAAATTAAACTGTGCAGTTCTGTAGGCAGGATAGAGCAAGACTCACAAGGTGGATGGGATGGATTCCCAGGGATCACAGTATCACACAGTATCACAGTATAACTTAGGTTGGAAAGGACCTCGAGGATCATCGAGTCCAACCTATCAACACAGACCCCATGACTAGACCATGGCACCAAGTGCCACGTCCAATCTCCCCTTAAACGCCTCCAGGGTTGATGACTCAAACACCAACCTGGGCAGCCCATTCCAATGATGAACGACTCGCTCGGTGAAGAACTTCCTCCTCACCTCGAGTCTAAACCTCCCCTGGCGCAGCTTGTGACTGTGTCCCCTTGTTCTGGTGCTGGTTGCCTGGGAGAAGAGACCAACCCCTTCCTGGCTACAACCACCCCTCAGGTAGTTGTAGAGGGCAATGAGGTCACCCCTGAGCCTCCTCTTCTCCAGGCTAAACAATCCCAGCTCCCTCAGCCTCTCCTCATAGGGCTTGTGTTCAAGGCCTCTCCCCAGCCTTGTTGCCCTTCTCTGGACACGTTCAAGTGTCTCGATGTCCTTCTTAAACTGAGGGACCCAGAACTGGACACAGTACTCAAGGTGCAGCCTAACCAAAGCAGAGTACAGGGGCACAATGACCTCCCTGCTCCTGCTGGCCACCTCACTGCTTTCAGGACAGAATCTGAAGGGTGGAAGATCACAAGAAAAGGTGAAGAGCGAGTGGTGGCAGAAGCAGTACTTGATAATGTGTTCTTTATACTTTAGAAGATCCCTACTGACAGGATCCATAAATACACTGAGAGAACAGTAATGTTAGCCTTGCTGTTGATAACAGAGAGAGATCAGAACTGAATGGGCTTGCAGAGCTGGTGGTGGAAGTAGCCAGAAATCTTGATTCTTTGTAACGGATTGTGTTGTGCCATAGAGGTTGCTCACTCCTTTTGGTGTACAGGTGTAGACAGGTTTATTTGTGCCACATGGTATTTGTGTTTAGGAAAATTGGATCACATGTAAATAAAGAAATGGTGGTAACTTGACAGACCAGTTAGACTTGGATGATGCTATTCATCAGTGTTTGGAGATGTGTGCAGAACAAAGAATTGATTTTCAAACACAATTTATGTAGAAACTTAAGATCTGTTAAAGGAGAGTGAAGCTAAAACTTACCAATAAATGCATCAGATGGAAGTTAGAATAAATGCCTCAAATCCACAGATAAAGCTTAAAAAAAGTTAATAAAAGTGAACACTTAGCAGGCCAGTAGCTACTGGTTCCCTAATGAGAGTGATCTTGAATCAAACCAGATTTTACTGGAAACCTCAAGAATATTACAGGTGTAATTTCATTCTATATTTAATTAGAATGAGGTAATTTGTAAAACTGGTCAGCTAAGGGTGGGCACATGCTTCAGGCTGGTGAATTAAGAAAATGTAGTTTGAAACCACTCTATGGTTTTGTTTTTGTTTGTTTGTTTTCAATTTTATTTTGTTTTCCTTCACTTTTCTCTTCTTGCTGGCTTGCAAAGTCTCACTTGGTTGAGTAGTGAGCTGTTTGCCCAACGGGACTTTTGTTCTGGTCTATGCTTCAGCGAAAACTGGAAAAACACGTTTGTGTGCTTCTTTTTTTTCCTTCCTGCTCTTCCTCTCTCATTGGCAGCTGCAGCTTGTACACATGCAAACAAGGTGGTGCCTACCTTTCATGTGGAAAGCTGCCTTACAAAAACTGAGGTTGGCTTTTCCATTATCCCAGAGCTCTTCTAGCCTCATGAAGGCTTTGGTGGATGCTCCCGGAGTTAAGCTCTGTTTGTTCTCCACAAAATGTGTATAGGACACCATTTTATTTTTCTTCAAGCAAAGAGAGGGTGTCTAAATGTGGCTACAGTCAAGCCTTTTAAATAATATTTTTTAGACCCTGGGATGTCTGCAGAAACCAGCCTCGTTGTGCAATGTAGCTTCTTGCATCCAGAAGCTTGTCTGCTTTACAGCAGCTGCACACGGTGTAGTCTTAACACCTTTAAGACAGGATAAACATTCAGGAGCATATTAGTGCAGAAGTGGACAAGTTTTCATAGGATCATTGAAGCTGAGAAGAAACTTTTCTTTCCACCTTATTCCTTGTCATCTTGGGTTTGCTTCTGTTGAAACGAGAATGGGTCAACTGTGCGGACGATGCATGCAGCTGTTGTGTGACTTCATGGCCTTTGTTCAGAGGATGTCCTCCAGCTTGGTGCATGGCATCAAGGAATTCTTAACTCTGATAATAAAATGCTCCTGCTTAAAACAAAGCAGCTCTAAAACCAGACAGCTCTACAAGCCCATCCTGCAGCCTCATGAGAGGGTGACAGTGCAGGAGTTTCTGCAGCATATCGAAACAGGTAAGAAGGCTTTTTTTTTTTGTCCCCTAAAGGGTCTTGAAAAACAAAGGGAATTTATTTTGCGCCTTGAAAACAGATTGATGACTGAACTGTTGTGGCATGCTACAAAGCATTTTCTTCGTGTACAGGGCACCGAGGGCTCAAGTGGTGTCACAATTGGATCTAGGTGGAAATAGGCACTTTCTTGCTCTGCCACCACCATTAATACATGACCCATGTAAGTGTGTTTCATAACAGTGAGTCTTTCTTGTAATTAAAATTATTTTTTTAAAGCCAATTTCTGAAGGAACAAAGTTGGAAACAGCCTGTACCAACACTGGGTCCTACTGGAGTGCCAAGCTGTGAGCAGGCAAATCACTGTGTGCTCGTGGGTGAGTTGTGCACATCCATGTCAGCTGGCTGCAGAACACCTCGGCTTGCGCTGGGAGTGCATTGTACATAGGGATGGCCAAAGTCACTCAGAGACAAACACCCTTGAGTTCCCAGGCTTCCAAGCAGCTAGCTTGCCTAAGTGCTTTTGTGCAAACACTTTAGTCACAAGGCTTTAAAACAGTTATGGGATTCTTCTTGAATTAAAGTAGATCTGTAGCTCTTTGTATATCTCCTCTGCTTTACAGGCTGCCTGACTAATCCTGGTTTATCTGTGATATCCTCTCCTGTCCTAGTCACTGTAGTCAGTTGTCCAACCTGAAAACATGCCTTGTCTCAAGCTTAGGCAGGATTGGTAGCTTGTTTGGGTTTGCTTTGTCTCACAGCTAATCCAGTATATTGTTTTAACAACCTTGGGCTAAAGCTACTACACAAAATTGCATATTCTTCTGTTTTTATTTTGTGAAGGGTGTGGAACACAAACTATTTCTGACCTTACCTTTTTGGGGACAAAAGAACATTTTGTAAGGGGGACCTGGAGAGACATTTTTCCTTGGTGTGACACAGTTAATGCTGTTTTAAATGATCTGTCATGAAACAGCCTTTGGAATAATCACTGTGATGCCAGTTGTTACGAACATCAGTGAATCAGCTAGGTTGTGTTGGCAGTATCTCAGCTCAGTTGATGCATCAAGTGCAGTGAAAAGATGATCTGGAAAAGTGCTGAAGCCAGAACTGCCCTTTGCTGCTGCACTAGTGCTTCCTGAAAAACCTAAGTGTATGTTTCTTCTCTCAGATGAGTCTTCAAAAGGCTGATCTGTCTTGGATCCTCAGGACCTGAGGTGCAGCAGGAGGGAGTCCAGAGCTTCTGTGACAGCAGTATGCCAGTATGCAGATAGCAGTGTGTGCTGTCAGGGCAGACACAATGTCTGTGATAGGACATACACAGCAGCCAAGAAGAACAACCAAGGATAATTGCTTGAGTGGCCAAGTCCTGATGCCAAGATAGCTGGAGGCAGGGAAGCCTCACAAAGAGTATCAAGACACATCCCTCTTACACTCACCTGTGTATTTAATTGCAAGATGGAGCAAGCCCATCCTCAGTTCTGGACGAATTGTAATAAGAAGGAAGCCAACATTTGGACTATTTGGGAGCAAGGAGAGACCTCATGGTTAAATGTCGTACTCAGCTATTAGCTAGGGCAGCAAATGCTTGGTGTTATAAGCAGGTGAAGATTCTGAGTGGCTTCTGCTTTATCATCCTCTGAAACAAGAATGCACAGATTTGTGGGAGATTGATACAGTCAGTATGTAAGGAACTAAACCTTGCATGCACTGGCTAGTCCTTCTCACTGTGTCTATTGTTAATTATTAAACTAAATTTCTATGAACTAGTTTTGTGAAGCATACTTATCTGATCCTTGAAGTTGGAGTTTGCCACTCTTGACATGTCAGCAGCTTCTAATAATGACTTGAGATATTGGCTGAGTTTTGCACTGGGGCTTGAGCTCTCACATCCTTTGCATCCCTCATATTTGTTTATCCTGTGGGAAGCTAGATTTTGTTCACAAGGTATTTAAATCCTTCATGCACTGCTTTAATCTGTTGTCTGAAAGCGGATCTTAAAACTGTTGCTCCACTGGTCAGTTTATACTGTGTTACCTTTTCAACTGTTTATACTGTTGAGCAGAGGTTCAAGGCCCATCCCCCTTTTGATTTTTCCTCTCTGCTGCTCCATTCCACACATTATGATTACATTATGCAGTGCCTTACAGAAGTCATGCATGGCTGCCATTGCCTGATGGCTATTGCTGAACATCTGGTTTATTCATAGTGGAACTATCACACTCAAGACCAGGTAGAATGTTAGACATTTCAGCCTGAGGCAAGCCCATTTGCAATCCATGTTTCTGTTCTCTGAAATCCTTTGTTGTAATACCCAGGAGAGGAAACAAAGTAAACTTAAAATGTAGTAAAGTTAAAAAATATGTACTCTTTCTATAGCTCATAACTATAAGCACTATGGTCAGTAGAGATATTTTAAGAAAGCTCTTCTGTGATGCAGGAAAAAGATACTTTTAGAGAACAAGAACTCCTGCATTTATATTGGATAGCATAAAAATGTCTAAAGGTTATAATTTGTCTTGCTTCCAACTGCTAGGTTTGTGAGCTTCACAAGAGGCATGGCCAAGGACAGGTTATTCCAGATTCATGTATTGTTCACAGAAACATGAACAAGGATACATGGGCTGTATGGAGCTGTTGCAGTGCAAAAAAATCCTTAAGTGTTTGGGTTGGTTTAATTTCTTTTTGTAAACTAACCCATTTCAGGTGTAATTGAGTCTGTGCTGTCATTGTACCTCTTCAGGTTTTGAAATGTCACCACTTGGGAAGGACCCTCTGGAAGCTTTGAGGACCTTAGCCTTTTCAGAAAACCCAGGTTTACAGCAGTCTGCTGCCCTCTATTACCTGCATATGAGTCAGCACAGTAAGTTATATCAGTGCATGAGAAAATTTTCACATAATTATAAGTATTCTTTCCAACTGTGAAATTCCCTTTGATCCATTAACCAAAGTCCTCCTTTGATGCTGTGTTGTTTGCTAAGGAGAATGGAAATGCTGTCATTGCCATGTTTTATTCTGGATTTTTGCTATGAGGAGATGCCTCTCATGAGACTGTCATTTATGCAATTCTAAACTTCTGGGGAAATCTTGGCAGAGCCCAGAGTAGTTAAAGTCAATGTATACTGAATCTCCCGAGAGCAACGCAGTCAAAACTGTGGTGGAAGGAATGGGAGGTGGTGATTGTTTAGGGTTTTATTTTATATCACTTTTGGAAGAGGACAAAGCCATGGGGGCCAGATTATAGTGGAAACTTTATGCAGGGAAGATTCTTCTTGGCTTCTACTATTCTGTGGGAACACAAGACTCCTGGGGTAATTAGTAATGGTTAGAAGTCAGCCTAGACAGGCCAAATAAGGTTGCAGCGAGTTTGGGTCCTACAAAAAGGTAGAAATTCAAGTGACAAGCAGGCTGTGATTTATTTATCTGTTTGTTTGGTTTAAAATTACTTCAAGAAGAATATTCTGCCGTTTAGCTTGATAGCTTTATCCTATGTCTTTTTTTCTGGCTAAAAAGGGCACATAACCATGTCTTCAGGACCTGCTATGAGGCCGAATGACCTGTTTGGTAGCAAGTCACATTGCTCCCTTTCTCTGATGTTTTTAAGTAGTTGATTATTCAAAGCCTTTTCAGGAAACTTGCCCTGTTTCGCTGGTAGCATTGGAATTTAAATGAAGAGGAATACTGCTCAGCCTATGTATGGTAGCACCTGAGGCTTAAGACCATCGGGAGAAAAATGTGAGCAATGAGACTCCTGAATTTTTCCTGTTATTCCTGCAGTGAACATCCCCCTGCCTGTGGAGCATCTGGAACCCTTCTATGCTTTGTTACGATCTGCTGACCTGGAGGTGCAGCAAATGTCTTCTTTGTCCCTTGTCAACTTCTTGCTGGAAGGAAATGGTAAGCAATTAACAATGCATCTCTCTTCAGGTGAAAAAGTATCTCTTCAGCGAGGCTGAGACAAGGGAGGACACATCTGAACATCCAGATCTACACAAATCCAAATTCAGGGTTTTTGTGTTCCTAACAGGAGAGGTGTGAATATGTTTCTGTCTGCAAGCCACATCATAGATTCTGCTGACACCAGGGTATATCACTTCCCTGCAGCTAGATTATATTATGTAGCAAGAGATCTTGGATCTGTGTACAAAGGCTGATAAATTATTCCCAGGCTAGTGTGGGAAAAGCTTATACTATTCTCATTCTTGGATCAAGAGCCCACCACTTACCCTTTCAACAACACACACAGCTGATAATCAGACAGTTCTCATTTTCTTGTTATTTATTACCTGGACCTTGCTCTTGCATTGCTTGCAGATTAAAAAAAAAAATTCATTAAAATGCTTAAAGGAATTGATTTTCTTCTGTAGCTAACAGAGCAAATGCAATTGAGATAGGATCTGGGAGCTGCAGATGAAAAACTTCCCAATAAAGTTTATATTGATAGACAGGGCAGAAACTTCCCATGCCTCACTGACCTAGTCTTTGTTGCATCCACTGCGCCAGGGGAGGTTTAGGCTGGATGTCAGGAAGAAGTTCTATACAGAGAGAGTGATTGCCCATTGGAATGGGCTGCCCAAGGAGGTGGTGGAGTCCCCATCACTGGAGGTGTTCAGGAGGAGACTTGATGGGGTGCTTGGTGCCATGGGTTAGTTGTTTAGGTGGGTTGGATTGGTTGATAGGTTGGACGTGACGATCTTGAAGGTCTCTTCCAACCTGGTTTATTCTATTCTATTATTATGGTTCAGTTGATCAGATAGTGTTGGGTGATAGGTTGGACTCAATGATCTCAAAGGTCTTTTCCAACCTATTTTATTCTGGTCTATGCTATTCTGGTCTATGCCCAGGCACCTGGGCCACAACAGGTATTCCATCTCACTATCCAGTAATAGCAGAAGACAGGGTCAGTCTTCAATGAAGATGGCTTTTTGCCTTTTTTTTTTTTCTTTAAGGATCTTACTGCAAATAAGATCACATCACTATTTACAAGTGAATAAAAAAATAAAAGAAAAATGTAAAGGATATTGTTGAAGAGAAAAATGAGAGGGCTGAGTAAATTGTGGACCTATTGGACATCTAGCTGCAGTTGCACTTTCCAAAGTGAACTTTGTGTTTGAAAACAGAATTGCTTGCAGAAATATATGGGACCTTCTGAACTAGAAGCTGTGAACATCTCTTAGGGTCTTTCATGAGTCTGAAGAGGAATTAAGCAAACCGTGCTAGGGACTGTGGGTGCCTTTCAGGCTGCTTCCATCTTAGGTCTGTTTTGTATAATGATAATATAGACCTCAAAGCAGTCAAAGGGAGATCACAGAATCACAGAATGTTAGGGGCTGAAAAGGACCTTGAAAGATCATCCAGTCCAACCCCGCTGCCAGAGCAGGATCACCTGTAGCAGATCACACAGGAGCACATGCAGAGGGTCTTGAAAATCTCCAGAGAGGATATATTCTTTGACAAATGCATTCATGTTTGCTTTTCTGTTTGTCCACTTTTTCTTGACTTTATGAATAGTTGATAAAGAATTAGTTGTCCAGATGGGTCTGCTTGAGCCAATTCTCGATCTGCTTGAGTCAGAGGATCCCACTGTCCAATGTAATTCCTGTGCCTGCATCATGACTTTGGCTGTTTCAGGTGAGTGTGCTGTTCTTTCTCTTTATCCTCTTGAAATGGGGAGATCAAAACCTAATAGCAAATAACAATAGCAAAACAGTCAGTGACTCTCCTTACTTCACTCTGCAGTGTATTAATCCAACTCTTACCTCATATTTCAAGGTTAAAACGACATATAATTGGTGTAGGAGTCATAAAATGCAGCAGCAAATTTTGACATTCCCACATTATAAATTTAACCCCTTGGGATTCCAGTTAAGATTTTTTTCTCAGTTTTTCTGACCTTCATTCTTTTCTGATTACAACCCTTTTCCTGATTTCCAACCTAAGTATATTTGTGACCAGCTTATTAGCCTCTACACTGGCTTTTGCTTCAGTGGTTCTGTCTCTCTGATGTCTGTGCCAATGAGGCTCCTTCGTTTCACTAGACTGAATAAGCCAGGCTTAATTAAGGCTCCTCTTGTAAGCAAGGCTCTCCATTCATGTTCATAGCCCTTCTGGGTGTGAATTATATGTTCCAGAAATGAAACATAGCAATTTTATCTGCTGTCAGGCATTGTTACAATCCCAAAATGTACACAAATGCTGCAACAATTCCATTTTAAACTGATCTCTTCTGAAGGAGAAATCACCAGAAATGTGCAGTATTTCAGCTGGGGTCTCACCTGTGTCTTTCATCGTGGCATCCAGGGAAATGCATTTCGTGGTACATCTATCACTCCTGGGGTTTGTTTGTGATTGCATCATAGTGCTGTTGCCATTCTGCAGCTGACTCAATCACTTAGACTTTCTCCTCCTCTGTATTTCCAAAAGACACCAACTATTAAAGGGTCTGCAACAAATGTTTCCAAGTGTACATCTCTGCATTTTGTACTGTAAGGTTTCATTCTGTTTGTGTTGCTTCAGTCTTCCTAGCTTGTCTGTTACTTGTAAAATACTCCACTCCTCCACCACATTCACAGTGCTCCACTCACACCTTTGTATTAACTTCCTGGTTTAAAACCAATTACAGACTGGTTCTTGTGGAACTTCACTTGTAGCCTCCTTCCAGATGGTATTTCCCATTCACACAACTTGTTGCCAGCTTGCTTTTAGTTAGTTCTTTACCTATTTGTCACTAACTTCTCTTGTATAACTATGCATATATCACGATATAGATATTTTCTTGGCATCCAGACAGATAAGCTCAACTACAGTCATCAAAAGAAAGGTTAACAGGTTAGTCTGGCTTATTCTACCTTTTGCTTTAGATGTGTTCTTCCACTGTGCAAATTGTGCAAAGCCTGTATAACAGCTATGAATAACATTTATTTCCCTCCCTGTACTGCTTATTCTACTTACTTCCCTCTCCAGCATGGGAAGTTGCAATCAGATGTCCCAGGAGGCTGCGAGAAGCATGGTGAAAGTGTTACTTTCTCACTTGAGTATTTATGTAGCAAAGGGAGAGTGGATAAACAGGATTCAACTACATAAAAGTGCTGATTTTAATTTCATTCCACTGTTCATTTATTTATTTGCAGATTTAAAAACACCTTTCCCTTTGAAAATTATTTGCATGTTATTACAGCCAGATTAAGAGCTCCATAGTCTACATTACTTTGAGCAATGTAAGTTGCCTCACTTAAATGTCTAAATTAGGCATGGCATCACTAAAATATTAGGTACCTGGCACTAGAAAGACTTTCTTTGTGTGTGGTTGGTGAAGTTACACCCTAAAGATCTACAGAGAAACATCCCTTCTCCTGTTTCAAGCAGCCCATGGAGAAAGCAACTTCTTTGAGCACCTAAGGATGTTTCTCAGACTTGAAGGCCCTCTGGCCCTTTTAGATGTGTCTGGCTTTAGTCCAGGGTATAAAGAACCTGCAGCCACTCCTGATCTAACCTACCTTCATTCCCTGTCTGGGGTGGTCACCTAGTGCCTTTGCACACTCCCTTAAGTGCCAGTGTACTTCTGAGCATAAATAGTTCAAATTAAGCACTCAGGATGTTTTCAGTCTGGATAGGAAGGCAGCTGCTGGACAGAGAGGTAGGTTGCTGCCTGGGTTTTGATCAGTGTTGAGGATCTCTGTCCCAGTTTCACTAGGATTCAGATGGACTGAATCCATAAATTTCTTTTTCAGAGTATATTTAGCTACTACAGCAATGAGACTAAAGCAAGAGCCAGTTCTCTAGAGTTTATTTTATTTTTAGCTCACAGATTCTTGTTATTTAAAGGGTTTGCTTGGGAAAAATACACTGTTCAGTCGTGTCCTTTAAGCAAGCCACTCATGCTTTAGAGTGATTTTAAAAGATAAATATGGAAGCACAACCAGTTAGGAAGAACCTTAGATATCTTTAAGGTGACTGAAATTCTAAATCCCAGAATGGTAATGTGTCTTAATTCTGCTGCAATAGACATGCAAGCCTTGGTACTAAGTGTAGCTATTCAGCAGTATGTCTGCAAGTTACACATAAACTGGATTGTGTGGCATTTACCAGCTGCAGTATATAGCAAAAAAAAAACCCAAACCCCCAAACCACCAACCAAAAAACAAAGAAAAAACCCAAAAACATTTAAGCAGCAAACAAACCCTTTCATATGAAAAGATTTGAATGTCAATTTGTTCCAATATCAGCATGAGGCTCAGGGCAGACCTCATTGCTCTCTACAACTACCTGAAGGGAGGTTGTAGGCAGGAAGGGATTGGTCTCTTCTCCCAGGCAACCAGCACCAGAACAAGAGGACACAGCCTCAAGATGCACCAGGGGAAGTTTAGGCTCATGGTGAGGAGAAAGTTCTTCACTGAAAGAGTCATTAGCCATTGGAATGTGCTGCCCAGGGAGGTGGTGGAGTCACCATCCCTGGAGGTGTTCAAGAGGGGATTGGACGTGGCACTTGGTGCCATGGTCTAGTCATGAGGTCTGTGGTGACAGATTGGACTTGATCTTTGAGGTCTCTTCCAACCTTCGTGATACTGTGATACCAAAGACATTTGTCCTGCTAGTTTTCCTGCTCCAGGCTCACAGGATGTGGCAATAGCTTCTTTTTGCTTTCCCTGCTTCTTTTCTCCAGAGTCCAACCGAGAGGCTATTGGTGCCGCTCGAGGAGTTACACCCCTACTGTCTCTTGCCAATTCCTACGATCCTAGAGTCCAACAGAATGCAGTTGGTGCTATTCTCAACCTCACACAATCAGGTACCTGCTGACTGATGGTTTGTCTCAAAACGCTGCCAGAAAAGCTCCCAAATGGTTTCCTTTTCCGTATGGCATTCGTGTTGGTACCATAGGCTTAGGCTTTGTTCAGACGCTCTGTAGCTCATACAGACCCTTTTTTTGTGTTGAATACTGATGTAGAAAGGCTTCATTTTCAAGCCTCAGGAGCTAATAGACAAGTACTTAAATCATCAAAGAAATATTAAAAACAAAAAAGAAAAAAAAAAAAGGTTAAAGAAATAACTTGGCCTAAAAGGTTACCAGCACATTCAGTGATACTTTGAAGCAATCTCTGAAGGTTATGCAGCAAGGTCAAACTCTTGGAACGTTTTGGCTTGCATCCCTAACTTGATGTTAGGAGATGCAAAATGTAACTATTATGGGCCAAGCATTAATGGCTCCTGGGATGTCTGCCAACAGCTTTAGAAAAAAAAAAGCAGTAAAATCAGTCTTCCAATACATGCACCACCACACATTAGCTCTGAACTCCCCCCAGCATTAAATCTCACCTATCTAGATGACACCGTTATCCCAGTCAGCATAACTGCTGTAGTGCACAAGCTCGAAGATACCTGCTCTCCAGTCACACTGATTGACATATATTTGGACATCATCACCACTCTATAGAATCCAGTGATGTGCATATCCCTTTTGAATAGTGCCTCCTGAGGAGGAGGAGGGAAGGGGAAAGATACACTAACAATACTTTCCTTTCCCTTTCCCTTTTCCTTTCCCTTTCCCTTTCCCTTCCCCTTTCCCTTTCCTTTTCTTTTCCAGAGAAAATCCAACAGGTCCTGTGCAAAGAAGGAGCCCTGCCAGTTCTTGCCTTGCTGCTGGACTCTCCTGACTCAGAAGTTCAGGTATGGCTCAAACAAGTCAGATTTTTAAATAGTAACAGTGTGACTGTAAGGAGAGCAGAAACCACAGCGTGTGGAAATGAAAAAATGGAGAGGAGGGAAGGTTTCTCTAGAGAAGTGGGAAAACGTGTGAAAGCATCTTGGTGAAACTCAGCTCAGTCAGATAATGCATATACAAAACAGTTTGCCTAGCTCCACTGGAGAAGGGTTATGATGCAGAAGTGCACCTGCCAGCCCACACAAGATCACACCCCTCCCCATTGTTAGACTGTTACCTTCTTGTGTCTTTCAGCTCATCAGACAAGATACAGATAGGCCTCTTCCTCTGGTGCTTTTTTAATCCTAACTTTGATCTTTCACTCCAAGCAATTTTACTGAGTGCTCTGAGAGGGCATAACTTCAAAGATATTTTTTTTTGTTCTTCTTGTAAACGTCTGGGAAATCTTCCTATTTTATGCCTACCACAGACACCACTTTGTGATTCTGCATACTGAATGGAGAGCTGGTCCTCATTCAAAAGTATGCAGATGAAAAGCTATGAATCAGAGTCATAAACCTTCAAATCCACTAGTTCATTCACTGAGTCCTTTGAGTAGTACAGGATTGTTCCCTCCATTGGTTTTGTTGTCTCTGTTGAGATTTCTTTTGAATGCCTGAAGTGATAGAGCCTCTGGAATTGCTTTCTCCGAACTGTTTCAACATCATCAGCCTTCTCTGAGATTCATCTTGAAGTTTCCTTCTCTGTAGCTCAACCTGTTTCTTCTAATTATACCTCCCTAGTAATACATGCTCTTATAGGTATAATCCTCCTTAGCATTGATGTTTAAATCCTTTGAAAATGTTCTCTTGGTGTACTAAGGCAATGACTACTTTCAGCTTGAGTAAGTACATGTAAACATATAATAGAGTAGACACAGATGACCTGGGTGTGGTGCCAGCAGCAGTGCTGCTGCAGGAGCACAGTATGTTCCCAAAAGCCCAGAGTCCTAGTGGATTTGTACAACATACAGTGACACAGCACAGGCACTGTTGCAGCTCTAGCAGATTGCATCACTTTTCCTAGAGGAAGCCAACTTAGGCTCTTACCACATCTACCTAAGAAAACACCTTTAATATGAAACAGCACTTTACTGTCATCAGCTCCAAATCTGACCAGTTCTCCAATTAATTTTTATTCTCTTCAACACGTCACCACTGTGACCTCCTCTCTCTGCTTTTCTCTTTGTTCTCTGCAGTATTACAGCTGTGTTGCACTAAGCAATGTGGCAGCCAATGTTCAGCACCATGAAGCCATGCTGAGACCCAGCAACAGATTCCTGCTGCATACGCTCATCTCTCTCCTGTCTTCTTCTGTGGATAAGGTAACGCTATAGCTTTCTCTTTGTGTAAAGGCTTAGCACCAGGGTAGAGCTATAACTTGGGCTTCCAGTTTTAGTCTTACACAGTTCTGCTCATCTACTGTGTATGTCCCTATTCAACATCTTTCCTATTAGAAAAGGCAGATGCATTCGTAGATACATAGGTTCTACAGAGTTAATGTATGGACAAAGAGAGGGGACAGCATCAAAGTTATTCCACAGCTCTGCACACTTTCTTTAAACTACAATGAGCTGTATTTTTTACACTTGAAACTACATGTGTGAAATGCTCTGTCCAGGCTCTCAACTATCTTTGATCATTGCATCTGCAATGGAAGGTATCTGGAGCATCTATTATGCTACCTTTTTTTTTTCCCCTTCCCCTTTTTGGTATCCTTAACTGTGACTATATGTTTTCAAAGAACACCACCTTGAAAAATTGGCTTTGTTGGGAGCCACACCAAAGAAACTTCAATAAACCACAGTTCAGGATTTAAAGGGTGGAACCTTAAATTGAATGAAGTGACAAAAAGGTAAAGTGAATGACATGAATTAATTCCTTTCACTTTCCTATAACTTACCTGATGTTTTAGAATTAATTAGCATCTGAAGCCATGGGCTCTTCCTCATCAGCTACAGGATGACTGATACTAGCAGAGGCTGAAAAAAAAAAGAAGCAAAAACTTTGAAAAAAACAGTCATGGCCCAAAATTTGTTCTCTGAAGATAATATGTTAGCTTGATAGCATTGTTTATACGTGTCCAGAGAAGGGCCACAAGGATGATCAGAGGGCTGGAGCACCTCTCCTGTGAGGACAGACTGAAGGAGTTGGGGCTGTTCAGTCTGGAGAAGAGAAGGCTCCAAGGTGACCTAATTGTGGCCTTCCAGTATCTGAAGGGGGCCTACAAGAAGGCTGGGGAGGGACTTCTTAGGATCTCAGGTAGTGATAGGACTAGGGGGAATGGAATGAAGCTGGAGGTGGGGAGATTCAGGCTGGATGCGAGGAGGAGGCTCTTCACCATGAGAGCGCTGAAGCCCTGGAATGGGTTGTCCAGGGAGGTGGTTGAGGCCCCGTCCCTGGAGGTTTATAAGACCAGGCTGGATGAGGCTCTGTCCAGCCTGATCTAGTGTGGGGTGTCCCTGCCCATGGCAGGGGCTTGGAACTAGATGATCCTTGTGGTCCCTTCCAACCCTGACTGATACTATGATACTATGATATTGTATGCAATAGGCAAGAACATGCGCTACTGAAACAGCTCTTTCTCCCCATCTCTTTTGTTCTCCCCCCCCGCCCCTGTTTTGGATAAGCAGGTTTCAAGCCAGGCATGTGTTTGTCTAAGAAATTTGGCTACAAGTGGTGAGTAATGTCTTGATAATAAACAAACCACACTGTTTCCTCTTCTTTCTGCCTTTCAGAGTGAGCACAATGGGCTGGGAACCCTTCGTAGTAAAAGCAAAGAGAGACCTTCTTTTCTGCATTTTAATTGGGAAGAGAGGGGTGCAGCACAGACACTACATAAATGTGCCTTGGAGCTCCCAGGTAGCAAGGGATGCATCTGGACACAGTGAGAGAGACATCAGAGGTCTTCATATGCACAGAGCCTTTGCACTTAATAAATTATTAAGTTTTTCTCCCTTACATGTATCCTAAGCATTAAAACAGATTAGGATAGAATGTCTCCTGAAATTTCTGCTGAAGTGGGGATCTGCTTTCTCCCAGGGCATGAATCTAGCTATCATTAAATATAATTTTCTCCAAAGCATTTGTCATACTCTTGAAAAAAAATCTATCCTATTAAATGCCCAAGATCTGTTTCAACAGCATACTTGGGGGATAAAAGCAGAGGACTGGCATGCTCAGCACTAGAGCCTGAGGGTCCAGGGCAGAGAAGTTCGTCTAGAAAATGTAGAAGTGCTTAATTTTCAGGCAATCACAATTATAGCGGAGCTAGGGGTGAAGGAATTACCGGGCTGCTCGCTGGCGTAGTTGAAAAGCGCCGACCTGCTTGGCGTTTTGAGGCTGCTGCTCCATCTGCTGGCTGCTCTGGAATTGTCTTTTAGCACCCAAAAGCGCTCATGGGGCTGCAGGGACGAGTAGGACATAAGGATTCAGCCAGGTTGCCTGATCTGGTCATTCTGCCCCTGTATGCTGCACTGGTTAGGCCGCACGTCAAGTACTGTGCCCAGTTCTGGGCCCCTCAGTTTAGGAAGGATGTTGACTTGCTGGAACGAGTCCAGAGAAGGGCATTGGAATGGGCTGCCCGGGGAGGTGGTGGAGTCGCCGTCATTGGAGGTGTTCAGGAGGAGACTTGATGGGGTGCTTGGTGCCATGGGTTAGTTGATTAGGTGGGTTGGATTGGTTGATGGGTCGGACACGATGATCTTGAAGGTCTCTTCCAACTTGGTTTCATATTCTATTATTCTGTTCTATTATTCTGTCTCTCTTCCTTGGCTGACTATGGCTCTGTGAGATAGGTGCTGCTTGAGGAGCTCTTTCCGTCTGTGCAGTAGAAGCTACCACCCTCTTACCTAGGCCTTATGCCAATGAAGGACTCAGAAAACTCCCCTCATTTCTTCTTGCTGAGGTTCAGACACGAACTGAAGGGTGCCCCCAAACCTACATTCTGCTCTCAAGCCTACTTTAATCTTTTGGCAAAAGAACATAAAACAAAGCTTATTTTTATACCCAAACATCCAGTGTTGCCCCACCCCACAGAGATGGGGAGGTACCCTCTAATTTCATCAGTGAGGAACAAGCAAATGTTAGTTGAGGCCTGAATTCTCTTCATGGTGCCCTGAACCTTTTGACCTTGGTCATTTTCCCAAATCAGCAGACATCCAGGCCGAGATGGTTGCTGAGGATGTCCTGCCCAAGCTGCGCTCTCTCCTGGCATCTAGCAGTGAGGATGTGCGTCATGCATCCGTTGCTCTGCTCTGGATACTGTCCCAGCACCCACACAACCAGGTAGGGGAGGTCATTTCCCAAGCCCAGAGAGGTAAGAGTAGTTCTGGCTACCACCTAGTGTAATGCTCTGTAATGGCAAAACTGTATAAGAAATGCATTTTGAGAGTGACCAACTGGCTCTGTGAGACTTCCCAAACCTTCTGCCTTCCACCCAAGATAGCAAAGTCTGGGCTACTGCAGCTATGCTGTCACTGACTACTGGAGTCTATCTGTTATGGTGAGTGGGATCCAAATAATCCCAAGGATCCCACAGATAACAAAATTGGCTGTAAGAGGACCAGGGGGAGGGTAGAGGGGAAGATGGGTGTCAGATACCTTGGATGTAGAAACACTGCTCTGCACTCCTTACAGTCCCCTCAATCTGCAGACTGTAGGTCATCAGATGGGGGAGTACAAGGGCAGGACACAGGGCGAAGCGTGAGGAGAGACTGTAACCATGAGGGCAGCTGAGGAAGTGGTTCCTCAGCTACACATTTCCCTGCACACTGAAAAACAGAGAAACTAATTTAGAGTGAATTAAAGTGCACCAGTGCAAAGTGAAATGCAAAAATACTTTACTACCCTGTGCGGACAGCCGTTCAAAAGTACATTTGCATAAATGTAACACCTTCTGATTTAGGATCAAGAGAGCAAGGGGGGCTAAGACAATTTCAAATCCTTATCTATCTACAGCTAATTCACTAGAACTTTCCTGTGTCCCCTCATGTCCTTAGTCACAGAACAGTTCTTTTGCCCACATTCAGGGTAATGTCTCAAGCTGCACCAGGGGAGGTTTAGGTTGGATGTTAGGAAGAAATTCTTCATAGAAAGAGTGATTGGCCATTGGAATGGGCTGCCCAGGGAGGTGGTGGAGTCACCATCACTGGAGGTATTTAGAAGAGACAGGATGGGGTGCTTGGTGCCATGGTTTAGTTGATTAGATAGTGTGGGATGATAGGTTGGACTCTATGATCTCAAAGGTCTCTTCCAACCTGGTTAATTCTATTCTATTCTATTCTATTCTATTCTATTCTATTCTATTCTATTCTATTCTATTCTATTCTATTCTATTCTATTCTATTCTATTCACCAACACTAGTAGTGCAACACTGGGCAAATACATGAAGAAGTCTGACTAGAAATAAACTACAGTAAATAAACAAACCAGACACTCCTGCTGTATTTTCATCCTCCACATCAAACAGCAAAACCACTAAGTAGCAAATGAGAAATTACTGTTTTGAAATGTGCTTTTCCCCTACAGGAATTAAAGGCATAATTAGGAACATGGCTATGACAGGTTTCTGATAGGTGTCTTAAGCTAACAATAACCTTTTAAGTGAGATGGAGTTCAAGTAGATGAAGCAAAATAACGTGAGAACTTTTCCTGTCACATTGCTTTAAGCACTAGTGACAGACAGTCTGAGTAACCACATCTGGGCTTAGGTGTTTCTCATAGGTGAAATACCCTCAAAGTCTAGTTTGAAATTTCCTCTGGGTATTGGAAGCCCAGTGCCTTGCATTTCAGTTGCACATACAGAGCACAGTATGAACCAAATTGCACCTCCTCTAAGTCTGGGACATGATGGAAAAAATGAATAAGCTCAATGCCTGGGAAGCGGCAACTAGAGCACAGAGCTTTTCAAAGGCACTGTGGCTTCCTAGGTTTTGTGCTGGCTGCATTTAGTACCAAATGTCCTCATTGCTTGTCAAACTGCCTCGTGTAATCAAAACACAATTTACTCTCAACAGGCTTGCAACTTGAAATACACTAATTTAGCTGGAAGCTATTTGCACATAAAAATGTTACTCGGTATGAGGCACTGTCCTGGAACATTGTCCTCACTTGCATTTGCTTTTCTTGCCCTCAAACACCATTTGTACTTTTTGTTCTCTGAGCACAACTCCTTTTCTCCCTGATCCTGAAACATGTCTTCACCAGTGCCCAGCTACAAAGGGCACAGTGCAGCATCAGTGGGAACAAAGGCACTGAGAGCTCAGCCTTGTTACCCAGCAGTGAAACAGCCCATCCTTCATGGGGGGAAAAGGGTGAGCAGCAGGAGGCTGGAAAGCAAAGCATCACCTTTAGGGGTTTATTCTTCAGTGAGAAGTATCTACACCACAAACTTTGTTCTAGTGAGCAAACATGGCTGTCCCTGACTACTGAGTGTGGCTGCTTTGTGTGAGCAAGCCCTGGGCACTCTGAGAAGAGTTTGACCTCTCCTTACTCATATGCTGCCTCCCACCTCCATGCCTTTTCTGGCCTATTTTTCAAAGCTTTTCTTTCTCTAACTCAGCCTGAATTCTCTATGAGTGAAAGAAGGTCTTCTCCATGGGAACAGCTGTTAGAAAACAAACCATTGAACAAAGCTAACCTTTACAACCAAGTCAAGTGATGCTTGAATTATTACAAATACTACCCGGGATACAATAGGGCAGAATTCATCTGCCCTTTCGTTACCATGAAGCAACCCCCCAGGAATGCTTCACAGGAGCTTCTCTCCCTGCTTAAACCCCCTTTTTTTGCCATCCCTTGGCCAGGCTTTGACAGCAACTCCCAGCAAGTGCTGGAAGACTTCCCTCTTGCAGGGAGAATTTTATTCAGCTGTCCCAAGGACAGCCCAGTCCTGAAACACCAATGAAAACATAAGGCTTTGTGAGAAAACACCATTTTAGATAACATTCTTTTGAGCAAAGACCTAAATGTCAAGGTGGGCAGGGGCCTCTCTATCCCACATGATGCCACTGACTTTCACCTCCAGGTACAAAAGAACTTTGCCTTCCCACATTTCTTCTTCTGATATGGGATAATATTTATCTTGGCAAGAAATCCCTGGGCAGGGGGTGTGAGTGCAGCACTGCAATTGTAAGAACAGTTGCTTCTGGAATGATTTTTCCTGCCTTTTTTTTTTAATACATACAATCTTGGGAGAAATTAGATCAATACATATCTCAGTGACCCGGTCCATTTTGATTCTGAGGTTTCTTGTGATTCTCTCACGCTGCGCAGAGCTCAGCCAGGAAAAAAATGAAATAAAGAAAAAACCCTGGGATGCCAGCCATATGCCAGCCAAAGCAAAACAGTTCAGCAAAATCTGAAGTACTGTCACTTGCTAATGCAGGTCCTAAATAAACAGAAGAGCTTGGCAGGGAAGTTACTGTATGTTAGGGAGTTCATTTATAGTCTGTAGAAAACTTCCTCCTGTCAGGCTGTAGCAAATCGATGAAGGGTCCCATAGGATTACATAGAAATGAGGACACCTGTTCCAAACCCAGTCACCAATGGTAATTTAATTGCATTATCTAAAATCATACTGTTTCTGCCTTTGAAGAGAAAGACAAATAAAACTTGAGAAAATTTCTATATATAGGAGTCTGTAAATGCCCTGAGTTTAGGCATATCACTGCCCCTTCACTGGAGGTGTTTAGGAAGAGACTTGACGGGGTGCTTGGTGCCATGGTTTAGTTGATTAGATAGTGTTGGGTGATTGGTTGCACTCAGTGATCTCAAAGGTCTTTTCCAACCTGGTCTGGTCTGGTCTGGTCTGGTCTATTCTATTCTATTCTATTCTATTCTATTCTATTCTATTCTATTCTATTCTTATTTTTCCTTAAAGGATTGGTGGGTTTGACAGTGCTTAGAATGAAGACAAGTGAAGATGTCAGCTGATATCAAAACAAGATACACTTTTAAAGTGTAACTTAAGTAAGAAAAGGATGCAAGTTAAACTAATTTCTAAAAGCATGGGCCTTTCAGGGCTGCTTCAGTGCAATTTTTCTCTGCTGTATACAGGACTGATGATTTGTTTTACACTGAATACTATTGCTAATGTATTACTAACATGTAATGTATACATCCTTAATGCATACTATATTGCTAATGTTGTGGAGTCTCCCTCTCTGTAGACTTTCAGAACTTGCCTCGATGCATTTCTGTGCAACCTGATCTGTGCTAACCTGCTTTAGAAGGGGTGTTGGACTTGATGATCTTCAGAGGCCCCTTTCAAGCCCCAGTATCACAGTACATTAGAGGTTGGAAGGGACCTCCAGAGATCATCGGGTCCAACCCTCCAGCCAAAGCAGGATCACCTAAGGCAGTCTGCACAGCAATGCATCCAGGTGGGTTTTGAAAGTCTCCAGAGAAGGAGACTCAACCTCCCCAGGCAGCCTGTTCCAGTGCTCCATCACCCTCACTGAAAAGGAGTTTCTCCTCACATTGAGGTGAAATCTTCTATGTTCAAGTTTGAGCCCACTGTTCGTTGTCTTATTATTGTGTGCCACCAAAAAGTGCTTGGCCCCCTCCACTTGACACCCATTCTGTGATCTCAGTTTCTAGGTAGCACAAATAATACAGCTCATTGATAATGAACATAAAAACTGCATAATGAACTGGAGTACTGTGTCCAATTCTGGAGCCCCTATTACAGGAAGGATCTGGATGTGCTGGAACATGTCCAGAGAAGGGCCACAAGGATGATCAGAGGGCTGGAGCACCTCTCCTATACGGACAGACTGAGAGAGTTGGGGATATTCAGTCTGGAGAAGAGAAGGTTCTGAGGATACCTTCCAGTATCTTAAGGGGGCCTACAAGAAAAGCAGGGAGGGACTTTTTAGGGTGTCAGGTAATGACTGGACTAGGGGGAATGGAAAAAAAAAACCTAGAAATGGGTAGATTCAGATTGGATGTTGGGAAGAAGTTCTTCACCATGAGGGTGGTGAGATGCTGGAACAGGTTGCCCAGGGAGGTGGTGGAAGCCTCATCCTTGGAGGTTTTTAAGACCAGGCTGGATGTGGCTCAGAGCAACCTGATTTAGTGTGAGGTGTTGCTACCCATAGCAGGGGGATTGGAACTAGATGATCCTTGAGGTCCTTTCCAACCCTGACAATTCTATGATTCTATCAAATGCTTTCTGTCCTTTTGCCCTGGGCAGCTCATGGCTCAAACTAAGATGGAATTTATAAGGGAAAGGGACTGAAAGAAAACACACTCCCAGGAGGAAGTATTTTGTTTAAAACCTAACACAGAGCCTGTTGAAATAAGGTTTTTCTCTGTAAAAAGTGGTGGCCCCTTAATCCATATTGTTGTTGAGAAAGCTACCCGGGCAGTAATCTAAACTCACAAGATCTGGTTCAATAAATAATAGTGGTAAATGGAGGGAAGACTGCATGGAGGAAGGAGTAAGACTCAGTAAGGTCCCTCTAAAGTAGCCACCAGACACAGAGAGAAATGTACATATAATTTCAGAATATGCTGTTCAGAACTAGAGTGGTGCTTGATCACAAACTGATCTAAGCATACAGTCCATTACTGTAGGTAATCAGTTGCTGTGGTTATCAAGGGCACACTGCTGCTGCTACTTCACTGTGTACTTTTGCCTTTCTCACACCTAAGCTGACCAATTCAGGATCACCTGTCCTTCCCCTGACTACCAGCAACTTCTGGGAGGTATTTGATGCAGACAAAAATAAACTACCAAACCTTAAAGACTCCAGATTTCCACAGCAAGTGCACTGTAGATCAGTGTCAGTCAGTAGGTTGTATGTTGAGAGAAAAAGCACAGGACCCATCTGCTACACCACTGGTTTCAATGAGCTGAGCAATGCTCTTCTTGCAGAGCTAAGATCAATCTATCTACAGTTTGCTGCAAAGCTGCAGTGTGTGCTGTCCCTACTGGATGTAACTGTGATACTGGTTGCTCTTCTCAGGACACTCTGGCATGCGCTGAGCTACTGCAGAGCCTGGGGATGCTACTGTCAGCACATAAAACAGACCCTGTGATTGTTGGCCATACTGCTTGTATCATCAAAAACCTGAGCCTTTCTCAAAACAGGCAGGTAGGTGCCCAAAATCCATCACTGAAGTACATACCCTGGGAGGGTGGAGATGTGTTTATACTTTATGATCTCGAAGGTCTTTTCCAACCTGGTTAATTCTGCTCTATTCTATTTTATATTAAATCAGCATTACCTATAGAAAGAGTTAATTTTTTTTGTAATGAAAGAAGGAAATTGTGTCTGTGAATGAAAGGACCTGAAATGAAAGAAGGTTTTTTCATATTTTTCCATTACAACACAAAAACACTAAGAGAGGTAAGAAATATTTAAATTCTCCTATGAAGGATGGTGTTCCCTCATTTAAATGACATTACACAGGTATAAAATGTACTAGCAAGGATATTTCATACTCATTAAAGGAGCCACCTAGGAAAATCTGAGGTCTGTTATAAACTGAATCTTCATTTCCTAACTCTTGCTCTTCAGCTTTGCTACCCAGCTATCACAGCCAACACTGAGCTAATTCCACTCCCAGATTGTTAAATATAACCCAAGCTACTGATGCACATTTTGCTTGTTTGGCAAGATACCAGTTACACCCAGATGCTATAAAGATCTCTGTAGCTGACTTTGCTTGTAATGAAATCCATATCCACAGATGCACTTCCTTTCTCCTTGCATTTTAATTCAAACAGTCCGAGTATAACAATCAGTATTGGGGAAAAAACCCTCCCCAAATCCTTGTCTCTGCTTTGCCCCACTTTCTAGTACACACTTTTTGAGACTCAGTCTCCTTATTTCTTCCCTTTTTGTCTGAGATCCAGTTACCACTAGTTGCAGAGAAGGACCACAGTAAGACTTAAAAATGGATCCTTTTCAAAGCTGGCTTTAAAAAACCACCATGTTGGACACTTAAATTCTGTGACTTTATTCTGTTATCAGCAGGGAGCTGGTTCACCTTTGTAAAGCTCTAAAATGAGGACAGTGTTTAAGCTCTCACTGCACAAGTGAATCCACAGATAAGGGTGTGTGGTGAAATTTCCTCCCCAGCATTAAATTTGCCAGACCAGCTCAGCTGGAAGCAAATGAAAGCTGTATTGACAAGCAAAACTACAATCTACAATGGAATGCAATGAAGATGTACAAAATACACAGTATTTACAATATTGACAGGTATTTACAATTAATAAACAGCAGAAGGACCCCCCATGGCCAAAGACCTTACCCCACTTACCTCCCTATACAAAAGGGACAAGAGAAAGAGCAGAGAGACATTAGACTTAGCCAAAACAATGCAGCCAGGGTCAAGCAGAAGCCAGTTAGTATCTCCCAGCCTGAGGAAGTGAGAAGAGAGAGAGATTGTTCTGGTAAAACTCTTTTAAGTCCCTTATCTCTTCCAAAGGGATTGTTTAGAACTATCATTATTTTCCTTTTTACACCCAATAGTGAGTTATTTCCATTTTACTACTTTCTGTTCAAGATCTGTGAAGCTTTTTATAAAGGCATAGCTTAAAACTACCACACAGTGAGAATGCCAGATTCTCAGGGTCAATTCTAAGGAACCATCTCTCAAACACTTCAGAGTCCTTGGAACAAGAGGAAAAATATGTTCTTATGTCAACAGGATATGAACAGAGAGGGGGAGCTTGAAAGGCAACAGTCTGGAATTCAACTTCAACTTCTAAGCAGCAAATTGAAACATAAGATGAGCACACACACAAAGATATTCCCTTTTATTGAGAGATACCTGAGTACTCTTGTGGAGGTGTGAGCAGTTTCCTTTGTTAGGACCTCCCAGGTGACTCATTCAGGATTCATTCTTTGGCCTTATGCACTTTGAATGTAGGCCAGCACAGGCTAGGTCTCCTAATGGTTTTCAACTCAGTCTCCCCAATATATATTCCAGTACAGCTGTCCAACACCACTCTCAGAGTAGCAGATTCAATCCAAAAGATAAGGGACACACAGAGAAATGTTTAATTCATAACATTTCTCTTCAGAAACAGAACTTGCTAGGTGAGAGGTCTCATATTTCTGCAGATCAGAGCATTTCAACACCAGAAAGCTTTCAAAGCCCTGGAGGCAAAAAAAGAAAAACTGAAAAAATCCCCCAGTGCTTTGCCCCGGAGCACTCAGCCTGTTCACCTCTGCAGCAAGACTGGAGCAACTGACAGCTTAATGCTAACACACAGTCCTGGTGCAGCAGCAGGTCAGGAATTCTTTGAGCTCTGAGTGATCTGTGATCATGAGAACAGGCAGAGCAAGCCCGGGGAAATGCCTAACATTAAGTGATCTCTGAATAAGCCAAGGTGTTTCTTACCTTGCTGTGGTAGGTCTGTGAGGAGACATTTGCACTATTACTATTGTATCCCTCAGTATTGCTAAGAGTTAGTCAGTACCTCTGAATTCCTCAGACACCAGTAAAACACAACAGCAGTGCTAACCACGAATCACCTTCTTGTTGCAGAGAATCCTTGAGAGCCCATGTGTTGAAGCTCTCCTCCAGACCATGCTTTCTACTGACACTCAAGAAGACTCTCTTCATTATGTGACATCTTGCCTTGCTGAACTAGCGAAGCAAGGTAGGGAAGCAACCCCACCACAACTGGCCTCATCTGAGAAGTGTGTGTGTCCTTTGTTAATGCTAACAGGAGAAGCATCACAGGTGGATGTACAGCTCAAGCCCTTTAAATTCACTGGGAGTTTTCCCTGGCAGGACACATGGGCTTGGTTGCTTGCACACTTTTCTTGTTGAACTGCTTAAAACTTTTAATTCAAAATTCTTTGTTCTGACCTTTAGTGCTGTCCATGGCCTGTCTACTTGTGTTGTAACATCACCCAGTTTCTCATGCTGAATTCATTTCACAATGGCAGAAACTAAGATAAAAAAAGGAAAAGACTAGAACACAAAGCAGCTCTGGTTTTGTATGTATAAAAGACCCCAGATTAGCACCCACAGAAGGTAGAGCACTCCTCATGGCAGAAAGGATCAGGATCAGGGTACATTTTCCTAGCTTGCCCCAGCTTTGGAATTTGTCAGTCAAATGTTTCATCTCTTGTACCTGGTGTGATCGCCACACAGCTGGCAGCATGTCACGTTTCATTTTGCCCAGCAGCTGCTGGCCATAGGAGGTTGGTGTAGATGAGCTCTGAGGTCCCTCTGAATCTAGACCATTCTATGACAGACTGAGCCTGCTAGGCAAGAGTGGATCTCATACATAAAGTGATTCATCCTTTCAGAACACATACCCAACAAAATAAAACTCCACTGATTTTTCTATGAATCAAAGCCATGGGCTTATCTTCCTGAGAGCGTAATCTCAGGACCTGGCATTTTCCCTACCACCTAAGCATACTTACTGCACAAGTTCAGCTCTCTTGTTGCTCCTCCAGCTGCAGGAATGATCTCCTGTTTAGGCAGTATAGTTCAGGCAGTACAGGCATACCTCTCACCTTCATTTCTTTGACACTGGAGCTTCTGTTTACAGACCACTCTCTTACCTTTCTGTCTTCCAGAAGGAGCCACATTATGCATGGTCCAATGGATGGATGAACCCTTGACAAAGTGCTTGGTGAGACTGGCTGGCCAACTGGAACATACTGAGCCATCCTTTCACGCTGCCTCCATCATCCAGCACATGATAGGTCACGGTAACTCTCACACAGCATTAACTGTGCTTTCAAAGAGATTTATGGCTGTCTGGAGTGGAATGAGCCTTTTCCCAAAAGAGTTAGCTGTCAGGCACTGACCAACCCCTAGCAATCCTTTAGCATCCTCTATCTGATCTCTACACTTTTATTAGCATAAAAGCAACTACAATCACTCTTGAAATACACATAAAAGAATGCTTGAGGGATGAAAATGGACTGTGGGTATGACTCGTGTTTCTTGTCTTATTCAAGCACTATCATGCTGCACAGCTAGTCTGTAGGCACTTCTAAGGGCCTCAAAACCAACTGAAGTAGAAAGGTGGGAGAGCACAGAATACTCCTTAAGAAAGGAAAGATGAGAAGATGTTTGAGACAGGAGTTTGACCCTCCGTTTCAGTACATACAGTGGTGGCATTCCTCAGATAGGAGCAGAGCTTGGTAGAGATAATTACAACAGGATGCTTGTGTAGCAAAATTTTAGATCAGCTGTACTTCCTGACCAGCAAAAGGAAAGCATCTTACACAACCAACCCTTGCCATTGTAGTTCTAGACAAGATAAGCAGGAGCAGTGGAGTGGCTTTTAAGAATATATATTTTCATAAGTTCCAGTGAGAGTGAAGAGAATATTATTTTTTCCTGCAGAAGACAGCTTTATGCTTAATGTAGTTGTCCCATGCAGCTAAAGCCTTTAAGACCTGCAAGAAAAAAGGTGTTCAGATGATTCTTGCCACATTCTCTAAAAAAGCCTGGTTAGATTTTAATCCTTAGGTGTGAGAGAAACTGAAATTAGTCATGAGTCTCCATTAACAGAAAATGCAAACCAGTTTCAATTCTACCATCAACGATTTGCAACAGAGCAGGCTCTCCAGTAGTGAACAGAGTCCAGCAGCATAACTGCTTCACAGATGGGTTAGCATGAGAGCTTCATCAGCCCATGGCTGGCACATGCCTCACACAAGGAGCAGCTTCCTAGCACAGCAGCCCTTTATTTGTCTGTCAGCAATGCCATTAGAGGCTGCAGTACATGGAAGTCCTTTACCCTTCTCTGCAGTAGCATTGGTTGTAGATGAAGGTAGTTGAGTCATTAACAACCTGAAACGTTACAAAAGTTGTTTTCAAAGTGTTTTAAAGGATTGATTGATCTCCAGTGGTTCTCCCATTTATGCAGGAAAAACGATGCTGTTGTTGAAGCAGCGCATGGGAGAGATTCAGGCCTACCTCAGGAGTTTCCTTACCCACCAAGAGCTCCGCTTTCAGCAGCTGGGCATCTCTACATTCTGCAGACTAAGAGAAGGTAATGTTCTCCCTGCTGGGCTGAGCATCCAGGCCCTGTCAGATGCTGCCTGTACATACCAGCTGCAAATGGGCACTGCTTGATAACAGAAATGACAGTGCTGGGAAACTTCCTCTGGCAGGTCGCTTAGCTCACTTAAGTGAGCAGAACCATCTCAAGGGTAGCTGTTACCTGGTTTTAAGTAACTAGGAGTATCTCCTGATAAAGATGGGTGTGTGTTTGATTGGCTTATTTGCTTTAAAGGCTTTTTGATCAGCAGAGAAACAGGACTTCAAGTAGATATGGTTTTATTCAATACAAAAATGTTTGGCACCAGACATAGCCTAAAAGCTTTTCAAGTATGAGCTTAGTTTCTTTTTTTGATAGAGCAAGCAAACAGGCCAGCTGTATGATTAGCTGCTATTACAGCTGGGAAGTTCCACATATTTGTCATACTTTACATTTTGCTCCTTGATTTTATTTTCTATTTTTGATTACTTTTTTTTTGCCTTTTTTGGGGGGGGGAAGATTATTCCATTAGGTGGAAGATGATGAGTACAGATGAGAGTTACAAAAGGGTAATAAATGTATATAGCATGTAAAGCCAGAGCCAGGACCCTGCTGTATCTTGACACATACCTGTTGCATAAGGCTGAATTTGGCAACTGAGTTTTAGACATCTGGGTCTGGAGAATTTAGCAGCAATCTTGAGTGGTCATAGGGACAGAAACTAAGTTAAAATCTGCTTTCTGTGGTCTAGGTGAAGCTGCTCTGACAAGCAGGTTGGACTAGGTGGTCTCCAGAGGTCACTTCCAATCCCTGCCATTCTATGGTTCTGTCTAAGAACCATCAATTGCATCTAACCTGAAATACAGGCTAAGCATCTGCACTGAAATACAGGGAAAAAAACCAGCAAGCTGCCTAACACTTGTTTTTCCTCTTCAGATCCAGAATTTTCATTAGCATTCAGAAAAAGCCAAATGGCCAAACTGCTTGAGCAAGTCCGTCGACAGACAGAAGAAACTCAAGAGCTCCTTAGGGTAGCTATTTGCCATGAAGAAATTTAATATTTAAGCCACATGGCTCATGAAAACTTACCAGATCCAAGAGCCTGATCTTTCAGAGAAGGCAATTCATTCATTCATTGGCACCTGCAGTTAAAATTTTTCTGCTACATACAGTTTCATCTCACAATGTGGTAATTTCAATAGCAAGAAACAGAGTGGATCAACAGACAACCCCTTAAATGCTTTGGCTGCCTGCTTAAGCGTGCTTGAGGACTACAGCTGCATTCCTTCCAACTGTTTGGAGAACACCTGTTATGCTTAGGTAATCTTCCATCATTTGTTTTGGGTTTCCTCATGCCCCCCTCCCCCTTCAAGAACACAGTGCTGTGCTCATAAGGTTTTATGCACATAACAGGCTGATTATATTGAACAGGCCATGTCTCAAGTACTTAGGTTCCTCTGCATTCATCTTTATTTCTCTTCCATGTCCCTTATTTCAGAGCGCCTTCTAGGGCTTTTAGAGGATAACTGAATTACACGTAGTATAAAGGTAGCAAGCTGCTGGCACTCCAGTAAGGAACTGCTGAGGGAAAACTCTGAAAAACTGCAAGAAATTTGTAAGAAACAAGAACAGGGGAAGCCTTAAGGCTGATCCTTAGAGTTGTGAGAATCGTGGGCACAACTCTCCAGCAGAAGAGCAAAGGCACACAGATGCAGGTAAATGTGGCACAGAGCATGTTCAGAATAGAGCAGCTACCACAAAAGATTTGGGTGCTGTGTGCTCTGATACAGAGATCTGTGTTCCGCAAGGGATAAATTACCTCCAAAGGTAGTTGCAAGAGGGAAAAAGTGATCAAATCTGCCAGGGTTAGGGAATGATCTTTATTTTCATGTATTTCATTTGAAAATGAGTTTAAAAAAGATAGCAGTATTTTTGAACTTGATGGGTTTTCTGACATGTATCCAGGATACTGAAGCCTTCCCTTCAGAGGGAGAGTGTCTCACAGACCTTTCAGCCAATCAAAACATCATCTTTCAGGGAACAAACTGTAGCACAGAGCCTTGAAATTATGGGGCACTGTCTTTTTAATGTAAGTTTTCATTTGTAAGGGAATAGTAACCTAATCAACAGCAACAGTAATCCTCATCTATAGGCAATCCAAGTCCACCTTTGATCAGTACACTTGTTTTTAAATACAAGAATCCTGCTGGAGCTTCACATTGACCTGGAATACTGGGATTTTGGAACTACTCCTGTGGCAAACCTCTAGTCCCAAGTAGCACAGTTCCTCCTGAAATCATTTCAGAAGAGTTTCCTGTCTTTTGAGGTGCTTCTGACCATGGTGTAACTCTTACATGCATGTAGAGCTTTAGAGCTGTTACTGGCTACAAACACAGAATGAAAGTGAAATTAAAAAAGAATAAATTCTGTTACAACAAGGATCTCAAGGTTGCATTTTACTGTGGCCCAAACCCCTAAGCTTAGTTTGGGTGCTTGGGAGATACATTTCTGTTAATGATAAACCAACCCAAAAACATACTCAACAGCCTCTCTGCAGTGCAGTAAAAAGGCCTGTTAGAGACCAGGGCAGACAGGCTTCAGGTGAAGCAGTGCAGCATTTGCAATACTCACGTGGGACAGGAATTTTCTTTGGAAATCTCATGTGAAATTGATGCTAAGCTGTGTGCAGTTTGGCTTAGTAGAACAGAGGACTACAAAAAGCAGAGCTAGGCAAACTTCAGGCCACCTCCTTTGGTGACTCTAGATAACTTTCTAAGAATAAAATCCATGCAGTATCAAGTAGTGGCATTTAGAACTCTGTTTGCCTGAGCTACTTAATTGCAAAATATACATCCAGGTCCTAGCGAGAAGACAAACACCGAAGCACTCTTCAGCAGGAATGAGATGAGAGACATGAAACAAGCTACTGGTGAACAACCCAGCAGTGGTGATATACTGAGCTAAACTCACTGAATGGCACTAGCCTAAGCACTTCAGTTGTGCTGTTAGGAGAAAAGCAAGGAGCTGAGTCTTTCCAAAGGACACAGTGTAGCTGCTGTGAAAGGTCACTACTCCCTATCTTCCGACTAGCTCTCTGGCTTCTGCAAATGCTAGTTCTGAGTCAGTGAGTGGTTACACACAACAAAAACAGTTGCAATAGCAGGGAAAAGAGCTGACCTTCATTTGGTACCATATTTCATTGTGAAGAACAATGTTCAACAACAGAAACTGTTTCCCCCTGCACTTAAAAAAAGGGGTGAACAAGACTTAAAATGTATTTCTTTTTTCTTTAGTTTGGGTTCTTATGCCTTACTAATTCTATTCCAAATTCTCTAGCTTTTTATTTGTCAAGTCCTTGGAAAGGAGGAGATTTTATCATTTGAAGCAAACCTGGAAGTAATACAACTATAAATTGCTGTTACTGCTGTCCTGTTAAAAAAATAACAACCCACTATATGTAAAAAATTCATCAGGCTCTTTATCCCTATGCCTATGACAGAGCCTAAGTAGACCAAGATCAACATAATTTAAACCGGAGCCTGAATGAACCATAGAAGGTCATCAGGTCCAACCCCCTCAAACTTAAAGTGCAATCTAAATCTGACTGGCTCTTTCTTTGCTCTGCCTCTACCTGTAAGGTGATCTCGTACTGATTTTGTAGTAAAGAGGTGAAAGGAAACCTGAAGAAAATTTGTTAGCAGACTAGGAGTAGCCAGAAGAGTTTTCCATCACAGAGGGACTTCTGTTTCAACTGTGCAAGAAAATGAAAATATAAATAGAAGTAAATATTTCAAACAAGTTTTATTAGATACTTACATGCTATATATAGATTTAAGGAAAAACTACATATTTTGGACACTTCAAAATATTGTGGCTATGTACATGAAAAGTTAAAGAAAGCAAGAAAAGAACCCAATTAATTTTACTGTGTCACAAGCTACTATTGGAAGCATTCTGACTGAATGGCTGTTTTTTCCCTTCCATAAGTATTCTGACAGGTGAAGTCTCTCTTGCATTGCATTTCCATTGCTTTTATCCCATCTGCTGTATAAGATGAACACTTGGCAGCAGCACAAAGCAATTTCTTCCAGAGTTCTTCAGCACTTATCTTAGAGGGTTTCTTCAGCTAGCACAGACTTTCTGCACAGCTTCCTAGAGGCCTAGCTCAGCGCTCACTAAAAGCAAGAGCAGGAATCTGCTCTCTAGTACATTCTCTGGTAGCATGAACTCAAACCCCATCAGCCTCCATTTCCACTACCCAAGGATCTGCTCACTGACTTCAGCGAGCAATGCATCAAGCCCCAGTTGGTGCTTCCTAAAGTAAGCTTTCCCTTGTAACAGCACTGCTTGTTGAAGCACAAAAAGGTGCACGTTTTTACAGTTCTGCCCAACAGCAACCAAAAGTGAGGGATGAAAAAAAACCACAGTAGAAATCAGCATCAAACCGAAGAGAGAGCAACCTCCATTGCTCCTCTTCCCACTCGAGCTGCGTGGCTTGATGAACGTCAGGCGCCACATGAAAAGCACAAACGACGACCGCCTGCCACTTGCTCTGAAACGAGCAAAGCCGAAAAAAGAAAAAGGAAAGAAAACACCCAAACAAAACCTCAAAAAAACCTGCTTCATCACCCCAAAATCATATATTTCAGGTTTCACACAGTCTTCACTAGTCTGATAAGGCAAAATCTTCCATCATTTGGAACAGCAGCAATTTACAGGACTCAGACCCAGGTGTGGCCTCGCCGGTGCGCGCGCCGGGGCGGACACATCTTTTGTAGCGTTGTGAATGGGGATGGAACTAAAAACAAAATAATGAAGTTTGCAGTAGCATTTTTTTTGACCACATTTTGCTAATTTATTCATGTAAAGAATTTATTTCTGCACTGAACAAAATTCATAAATACATCATCTAGGAGAACAGTAGGTTTTCCTCTTGTCCGTGAAAAAATAGCGCTTTCAAACTGTCACATTTCAAAACCTGCCCTGGGCTGTGTTTTGTCAGAGAAAAGGAGAGAAGATCATAGTGACATCTCAATTTACAGAATGTCCCTGTAGGAATTACATTTACAAGAACCTAATACAGAAGCCTATACTTTGCCCCCGTAATTAGAGTTCTCTGCAATAATATTTAAACCACCAGGTTTAAGTGAAACACCCCGGTAGCTCTACTTGTAGAGCAATGAGGTATTTGTGTTTCAAGTATTAGAACCACGAAGTGTAAAAGATTCTTTGCCAATTTTACAATTATGCCTCTTAAACCAACACCCACCTTTAAAAAAAACCCTCAGCTAATACATCAGTCCCACCACCCGAATCAGCTCATTGCTTTCAGATTCCAGTGTCTTGTGTCTTAAGGAATGCGGAAACATCCATTTACTAACAGCAAAAAAGCTTGTTGGAAAAAGCCGTATGGCGTAATGCAGGTGAAGCGTGATTTCGCTAGTGATGAAAGCTATTAGAAACGTGATCCAAGTCTATGCCCGTCATTTCTTCTGCTGGTTGTACTAAAGTTCTTCCAAAAAAGATACTCAAGAAATCTTTAGAAAACTGGAGAGAAACAAAAAATAAAACTCCTTCATAGCATGGAAGAAATTCCACTGACTGCAGAGATGATCACATCACCCTTTGGTTCTTCAGAAGAAACAATCAGATCACTTCTACAACAGAAGGTAGCAAAAATGACAGGTCAGCAAAGAGCGACAAGGCTTGCTTACAAAGAGCTGTGCATTTGTACAACTGTTTTATTGTAAGATGATTTTCCTTACATTTTTCCAGCCATAGGGAAGTGTGTGGGGGGGGAAATAAAAGCCCAATTTAATTTACAAAATTAGGATTTGTTTACATAGCAACTTGTAAAATTTGTGGTGTGATTCAGGAAAATGCAGTGTGCTGCAAAGTGGCCCTCGGTAGTCATGTCAACAGGAGCTTCAAGAGGGAAGTCTATTCAGAGCTTTACATGGGAGGGAGGTACCAACTACCTCCTGCATGCACAAAGCAGGTATTGCCCTTGCAGAACTGGAACATGATTGCTGATCACAAGCTAGCAACAGCAGTTGTCACTTGTAAGTTCTGTCTGAAAGCACAGGGCAAACATTGTCAAGCAACTGCAAGTGAGGGGAAGCCCAGTGTAACTGATAAAGCCCCCTCCAAAAAGCATCTCTATGTACTTGGCATATGTAGCTCTACAAAGAGGAGATGAGGGGGTTAAAAATGCTCAAATTAATCAATTCATATCAATTAAAAGCTCTAGGGCCTCTGTCAATTACAACACAAGTGTTAATGAACCAAGGCAAACTTACCTGCTGTTTGATGTGTTTGAACACTATCTACCTGAGGCAAAAGAGTCCCCTTCTCTTCAAAGGCTAGAATTGGATTCAAAGGAATCTCAGAACTATTGCTTCCATCATTGTTCATAGCATCCACCCGGGATGGTTTAGAACCAATAGGCAGGTTTATGATCTCTTCAAAGCTATCATTCTGCATAGACATTCCATTTTCATTCGCATTTTTCTCTGGATTGAGATTGCTGAAAGAGAAAGGGAGGTGTTTCCTCACACACTTCAGCTAGAACAGAAATGTACTGCTCCTCAAAGCAGCATCAGGAATGGAGAAAAGCCTGCATTAATCCTGAGATTCTCTTATCCAGTGGACAGGATGGGTTGTTATATTTGGCCATGCAATACCCAGAAACACAGAGAGGTTTGTGGGCACTGCAGTTCTGAGAAGTTACTGCAAAGGAAAGCAGTTCAGAAAATCCCTGCAGCACCATCACTGCTAACTTCAGCCACCCTCCTAATGCAGCCTGCTGCCTCTAACCTGTTTTTCAGCTCTCACACCCCTTGTCATACCCTTCCTCTTATTGCAAATTAAATGTAATGGACCTTAGAGAAGATCACTGTAATTTTGGTTATTTCTTGGATCACTTCCTGCCTCTGGTTTTGAGGAGCCTCTTTTACCTGCCACCCAGCAAGAAACAAAACTCCCTTACCAATGCAGTTCTCCCTTCAGTTCCTCCTCCCCTACAAGTTCTTAGGGCTTATTTTCAAGGCACTACCCAACTGCATTCATCCTGTTGATCAAGCCCAAGTCAAAACAAACACCTCCCAGTATCCCTCTTGTCAGTCTGCGCTTTTTCCACCTCCCACTTGACAGATGCCTTATGAGCCAGCTCTTGTGCATCTTCCCAATGAGGAGCAGTACAGGCACAGATGCACTCTCCCATTATACACACCCTCCTGAGAAGATACATGGTCATGTCTTACAGTCATGTCCCTCACTCCCAACCCTGTTATTAGGTGCTGCACTGTTGAATCCTGCCATCTTTGCAGCTGGACTGCATCATCTTGCCAGAGGAGGGGACAAATCGAGGTGCTACATTAGTGAACAGGATAACAGGAATGGGACCACAGGCACCTTAAAAAAGAGCAAGTATTTAAATGACACTCAAACCCCACGGGATCTTTCACAGGTGCTCCTTAAGGCCCTCAACACCTAGATTCTGACACTCTTGGTACCGGTTCCCTACTCAGATCACATCACAACTGTTCAGGTTTGGAAATGCTTCAGCCACACAGGCCCAGGCACAATTCTCCTAGACTGAAACTAGGCTGCCAGTTTCCTCAGGCCATTTCTGAGCAGGTGCCTTGGTTTCTCCTGATGGTACATTTACTCATCTTAAAAAAAAACCCTGCTTGTCAGTGGCTCATGGTTTCACTTGCTGGTTTCTGAGTTGTGTAACTCTTCACAAGCAATTAGAGAAAAAAGAAATCCTTTTACAGTGCTTCCCAAGAGACAGAAAGTAATTATTGCTCTTTGGAAGGTGGCAATGCTGTACCTAAACCCTAGATTTCCTGTGAGAACGACACACTAGCTTTCACATCAAGCCCTTCCTAGTTTTTCAAACCTTTTCAGAAAGGCACTGTCTTCATCTGTGGATATACTGAGCAAGTGCTGGGTTCTGCACATTGGCCAAAACAACCCCATGCAGTGCTACAGGCTGGGGTCAGAGTGGCTGGAGAGCGGCCAGGCAGAGAGGGACCTGGGGGTGCTGGTTGATGGTAGGCTGAACATGAGCCTGCAGTGTGCCCAGGCAGCCAGGAGGGCCAACGGCATCCTGGCCTGCATCAGGAACAGTGCGGCCAGCAGGAGCAGGGAGGTCATTCTGCCCCTGTACACTGCACTGGTTAGGCCACACCTCGAGTACCGTGTCCAGTTCTGGGCCCCTCAGTTTAGGAAGGATGTTGACTTGCTGGAACGAGTCCAGAGAAGGGCAACGAAGTTGGTGAGGGGCTTGGAACACAAGCCCTATGAGGAGAGGCTGAGGGAGCTGGGGTTGCTTAGCCTGGAGAGGAGGAGACTCAGGGGTGACCTTATTGCTCTCTACAACTACCTAAAGGGGGGTTGTAAACAGGCAGAGGTTGGTCTCTTCTCCCAGGCAGCCAGCACCAGAATAAGAGGACACAGTCTCAAGCTGCGCCAGGGGAAGTTCAGGCTGGAGGTCAGGAGGAAGTTCTATACAGAGAGAGTGATTGCCCATTGGAATGGACTGCCCGGGGAGGTGGTGGAGTCGCCGTCACTGGAGGTGTTCAGGAGGAGATTTGACAGGGTGCTTGGTTACATGAGTTAGTTGATTAGGTGGTGTTGGTCGATAGGTTGGACGCGATGATCTTGAAGGTCTCTTCCAACCTGGTTTATTCTATTCTATTCTATTCTAAATTTCAAAGTGAAAAATGTTTCAGTGCACTGAGTTTGAGAAAAGACATAGAAACCCTACTGGCTGCTTGGTAGAGGTCACAAGTCACTTCACCCTTTTGTGCCAGAGATCCATAGCTGTAAGATGAGGAGCAAAATCTGTGAAATGCCTTATGACTAATAAAACCTGAACCACAATGTATATTTGTTAGGGTGTAATTCACTATAGGGTATCCTATTATTTATTTTATCCCTATCTACTGCCAATAACCTCACCTGAGGTGGGATTACACACGTCAGGTATGATGGATGGGTTAGGAAAGAGGTGGAAAGAGAGCAACCACTCATTTGTACCAATTAAACAGTATAGTATTTAGAATAAAAAATAAACCAAACCAGGTTGGAAGAGACCTTCAAGATCATCGTGTCCAACCCATCAACCAATCCAACCCACCCAAACAGCTAACCCATGGCACCAAGCACCCCATCAAGTCTCCTCCTGAACACCTCCAATGACGGTGACTCCACCACCTCCCCGGGCAGCCCATTCCAATGGGCAATCACTCTCTCTGTATAGAACTTCTTCCTAATATCCAACCTGAACCTCCCCTGGCACAGCCTGAGACTGTGTCCTCTTGTTCTGGTACTGGGTGCCTGGGAGAAGAGACCATCATCCGCCTGTCTACAACCTCCCTTCAGGTAGTTGTAGAGAGCAATAAGGTCACCCCTGAGCCTCCTCTTCTCCAGGCTGACCAACCCCAGTTCCCTCAGCCTCTCCTCACAGGGCTTGTGTTCCAAACCCCTCACCAACTGTGTTGCTCTTCTCTGGACTTGTTCCAGCAAGTCAACATCCTTCCTAAACTGAGGGGCCCAGAACTGGACACAGTACTCGAGGTGTGGCCTAACCAGTGCAGTGCAGTACTTCCACAAGTATTGGTACAATGAAGAAGCCTCTTGCTTCTGCAAACTTATTATTGTTGTCTGTCCACCTCATCACCTGACTTCATAGATAAATAGTTCTTTGTATTTATTTTCCATCACACAAGGAAGCAGCATTACATACTGAGTTACACCAGGATTCACCCACTTGGATGATGTCTTTTGAGGCAGAGGAGACTACACAACCACAAAGATGGTATAGAAGAAGAAACCATAAGTATAAACCTTCTAAATGTTGTGCTATAAAATCTTTTCTATTTTACTATTACTAGGGGGACAAATGTAGAAGAAACAAAGGGGAAAATGGAACTCTGGAATTAACTTCTACTGGAGATATTAGAGGCTGTAAACTCAAAAGGAGATTAGGCAAATTCCTAGGAGATTGGTCTGCCCTCCAGCTTCTGGTAATTAGCAGCTTATAGAGTACTTGAGCCTATGGTTGCCTGTGGAAGACAATGCTTAACCCTTCACTGACCAGATGATCTCCTGCTACTTGCCCTTTTTCACCTTTACACTCTCCCCTAAGCGACTGCTACAGGCCATTAAAACAAAGAACACAACGAAGTGATGGAGTTTAGATCTGCTACAGCTTATGTAATGCTATCTTAGCTTCAGTGTCCAACGCAGCACTGGAGAATATCCTTTTCAGGCATACAGGACTGCATGATTTTGGCAATCTAACATATTCTGCAAGTGTACTTGCAGCAAGACACCTACGTAGTTAAAAAAACCTGCCCGAGTTTTCAGACTGCATTTCCAAATACAGCAGTCTTGTGAGAGTCTGAAGGACAGCTTCAGGGCAGCTAAAATCCATCTGGGATGCTTTGCATTTTGATCTGGACACATTAACAAGACTGACCAGAAGCTGAGAGAAGAACTGCTAATGTAGTTAAAGGAACTGGAACAACCAAGAAGTTAAAAGCTAGAGGAAAATACATCTGATGTAAATAATTTTAGCTGAAGCTCTGTGTAGACATAATCTGTAAGGAATTTGAGGGTAGTGAAGAAGAAAGACAGAAGGCCAGAATTTCCTATCTCTGTTTTTGATCACCCATTGGAATTAACAGAATCACAGAATTGTTTTGGTTGGAAAAGACCTCTAAGGTCATTGAGTTCAGTCATTGACCTAACACCACCACAGCCACTGAAACATGTCCCCAAGTGCCATGTCCACACATTTCCTGAACACCAACTTGGGCAGCCTGCTCCAATGCCTGACCACTCTTGCAGAAAACAAATTTTTCTCACTCTCTAATCTAAACCTCCCCTGGTGCAATTTCAGGCCATTTCCTCTCATTCTGTCACCTGATAATGTGGAGAACAGACCAACTCCCATCTGGCTCCAACCTCTTTCCAGGGAGCCAAAGACCAATCAACACCTACTAAGAACAAACCAACCACCCCAAACCCATCTTCTAAGCCTTTGTGCCAGAATGTCCCCACAGCTGCTATTCCTGATCTGAAAGACAATGCCAGTTGCTTCATTTATTGACATGATTTTAGCAGAGGTATCACAGATAGATACTAACAACAAACCAACCCCAATCCTTGGGATGATTTAAATAAAGCAGTATCTATTTTAAATCCACTGGGACAACAGCACTGAAATCAGCCAGCAACAAAGGAGCTGGAAGCTTGGAGAAGGGCAGGTTGTGCTAAAGCAAATTTCAAGTTGGCTAACCCATAGACTGAGCAAGGAAAACTTACATAAGAATTTGAACCCAGGAATAGAATAGAATAGAATAGAATAGAATAGAATAGAATAGAATAGAATAGAATAGAATAGAATAGAATAGAATAGAATAGAATAGAATAGACCAGACCAGACCAGACCAGACCTAACCAGGTTGGAAGTGACCTTTGAGATCATCAAGTCCAACCTATCATCCAACACTATCTAATCAACTAAACCATGGCACCAAGCACCCCATCCAGTCTCTTCCTAAACACCTCCAGTGATGGTGACTCCACCACCTCCCTGGGTATTTCTACAAACTGGTTATCTCATCTACCCAGCTAACCATCTCCCTTTGTACAGGATGGAAGCATTCAGATGAGGTGATCTGCTCTCACTGAGGCCCACTGATGGCATTCATGGAATGCAGCAGAAAAAAATAAACAAACAAAGGAATTACAGGAAAAGTAGCATAAGGAAAATATTGTCAACATAAACCACTGTACTGAAACAACTTTCTGAGAATAGCACACAGGACCTCACTTGGGCAGAGGATTAGAAAGTGGAGAACATGCAAACATCTGCAAGTGTGAGATGGATTAAGCAGCTGTACTTCTTGTCCAGCTCCAGCTCCTGTGCTTCTTCCAGAATTCTGCTGTTCAGTACACACACACAGACACACACAGAATGTCAGGGGTTGGGAGGGACCTCATAAGATCATCGAGTCCAACCTCCCTGCCAGAGCAGGATCACACAGTGTTACAGTGTTAGGGCTATGCTTAATTGTAAATAAGGCTTTCCAGAGGAAAAAAGTCTAGGGGCTGGGCAGAATAATGAAAGATAGGTTTAGCTTAATCAGAACAGAACAGAATAAACCAGGTTGGAAGAGACCTTCAAGATCATTGTGTCCAACCTATCATCCAACACCACCTAATCAACTAACCCATGCAACCAAGCACCCCATCAAGCCTCCTCCTGAACACCTCCAGTGACGGTGACTCCACCACCTCCCCATGCAGCCCATTCCAATGGGCAATCACTCTCTCTGTATAGAACTTCTTCCTAACATCCAGCCTAAACCTCCCCTGGTGCAGCCTGAGACTGTGTCCTCTTGTTCTGGTGCTGGCTGCCTGGGAGAAGAGACCAACCTCTGCCTGTTTACAACCCCCCTTCAGGTAGTTGTAGAGAGCAATAAGGTCACCCCTGAGTCTCCTCCTCTCCAGGCTAAGCAACCCCAGCTCCCTCAGCCTCTCCTCATAGGGCTTGTGTTCCAAACCCCTCACCAACTTTGTTGCCCTTCTCTGGACTCGTTCCAGCAAGTCAACATCCTTCCTGAACTGCAGAGTTCATTTTTCCATTTGTTGGGAAAAAGCCCAAAACATCCCAAACCCAGAATCTCGGCAGAAGTTAGCATGCCATTAATAATATTGTCATATCCATGGCCTACCCGTTTTCTTGGCATTTTTAGATCCTTCACTACAGAAATGGAAAAGTCCATTTTAAAATGTAATTGATGTTGTTCTCTCTATTGCTCCACACCTGGATGAGAAATCTTCATTGAAGTTCAGTTGCGAGCCTCCTTACCACAAACTTACAGGTCAGATATAAAGCCTCTCCATAATAATAATTCAAAGCTTTTCATTACCATTCAGGCATTCAATTGGTTAACTGAATGTATCTGTGGAGAAGACACTCAGAGGTAGGTGGCAAAATCACAGTATCACAGTATTGCCAAGGTTGGAAGACACCTCAAGGATCATCGAGTCCAACCTATCAACACAGACCCATGACTAGACCATAGCACCAAGTGCCACGTCCAATCCCCTCTTGTACACCTCCAGGGATGGTGACTCCACCACCTCCCTGGGCAGCACATTCCAATGACAAGCGACTCTCTCGGTGAAGAACTTTCTCCTCACCTCCAGCCTAAATTTCCCCTGGTGCAGCTTGAGACTGTGTCCTCTTGTTCTGGTGCTGGTTGCCTGGGAGAAGAGACCAACCCCTTCCTGGCTAAACCTCCCTTCAGATAGTTGTAGAGGGCAATGAGGTCACCCCTGAGCCTCCTCTTCTCCAAGCTAAACAATCCCAGCTCCCTCAGCCTCTCCTCATAGGGCTGTGCTCAAGGCCTCTCACCAAAATGAGAATCTCTGCAGCACCACTTAGAATTACATACCACAAAAATCATGATCATGTTCAGAAACATAATTTTAAGTCAACTGTGAAATAGAAATGGTTTCTGTGAACCAAGAATTCATATAAGAGCTGTTTGAAAACTTGAGTGCCAACATGGTAAACCACCTCAACTCACAAGCAAATTTATCCAGGTTTCTTTTCTCTTTCGTGATGCAAAGTGAAGACGCTTGAAGCCTAGGGGAAATCAAGCAATGCTCATTTTGTTTAAAACACAGGAGCAGGAACACCAATAATAGATGATGGTGCCAATCTACCCTCTGCAATAAATGTCTGTTAATAAAACTAACAATTGTTGGCAGTAGATATATAGGAAATAATGCAGCAGAGCACAGCATTTTCCTTAGGGTTTATGAAGATCAATTGCCTTGAAAAGCTAATCCAGTTCCAGTCCAAGACCTGCACTGCTGGTCAAAAGCAGCAGCAGAGAACAGTGTAGTGGTGAAATCAGCTGCCTTCATTCTGCCAGGACTCTTGTTCTCAGCTGTAACTGAACCTCAGTCACAGAGCTGACACATGACATGATGGGGAGGAACAGGGATGAAGGTTCAGCACAGCAAGCAGTCAGACAACTTCCCATCACAGAACCACAGAATCATTTTGGTTGGAAAAGACCTTTAATATCAAGTCCAACCATTACTTAACTCTACCAGGTCTGGTGCTAAACCATGTCTCTTATCACCACATCTATGCATCTTTTAAACACCTCCTGAGATGGTGTTCAACCACTTCCCTGGGCAGCCTATTCCAGTGTTTGATAACCCTTTCTAATATCCAATCTAAACCTGCCCCTGGTGACACTTGAGGCCATTTCCTCTCACCCTATCCTTTATTGCTAGGGAAAAAGCAACACCCATCTTGCTACAGCCTGCTTTTAGGTAGTTGCAGAGAGCCTCCTTTCCTCCAGTCTAAACAAATCCAGTTCCCTCACCTGCTTCTTGAAAGACCTGGTCTCTAGACACTTCATCAGCTTTGTTGCCCTTCTCTGGACATGCACCAGGACCTCAATGTCTTTCTTGTAGCAAAACTGAACACAACACTCAAGTTGTGACCTCACCAGTGCTGAGTACAGGGGGACAATCACTTTCCTCGTCTTCTTTGTCACACAGTAGTGATATTCTAATACAGGCCAGGATGCTGTTGGCTTTCTTAGCCACCTGTGCACACTGCTGGCTCATGTTCAGCCAGCTGTTGATCAACATCCCCAGGTCTTGCTCTGATGGGCACCTTACCAGCCACTCTCACCCAAGCCTGTAGCTTTGCCTGGGGTTGTTGTGATCCAACTGCAGGACCTGACACTTGGCCTTGTTGAACCTCATACATTGGCCTTGGCACATTGATCCAGCCTGTCCAGATGCCTCTGTACAACCTTTCTGGCCTCAAGCAGATGATGTTCCCATCTAATTTGGTGTCATCTGCAAATTTACTGTGGGTGCACTCAGTTCCCTCACCCAGATCATCAATAAAGATATTAAAGAGAACAGGCCCCATTACTGTGCCCTAGGGAACACCACAAGTGACTGGCCACCAACTGGATTTGACTCCATTCACCACCACTCTGTCAGCCTGGCCATTCAGCCAGTTTTTTTACCCAACAAAGAGTCCACCCATCCAAGCCATGAGCAAACAGTTTCTCCAGAAGGATGTAGGGAACAGTGTCACATGCTTTACTGAAGTCCAGGTAGACTATATGTACTGCCTCCTTCATCCACTAAGTGGGTTGCTGTGTCATAGATGGAGATCAGGTTAGTCAAGCAGGACTTGCCTTTCATGAACCCATGCTGACTGGGCCTGATCACCTGGTTGTTCTGTACATGCCATGTGATGGCACTCAAGATGACCTGCTCCATAGCCTTCCCTGGCAATGAAGTCTGTAGTTCCCCAAATCTTCCTTCTAAACCTTCCTGTAGATACAGACTTTCCAATCTCCAGTCAATGTGGAGATAGCCCTGGTTAGCCAGGACTGCTGGCAAATGATAGAAAATGGCTTGGTGAGCACTTCTCAGTACCTTTAGGTGGATGCTGTCTGGCTCCACAGACCTGTGTATGTCCAAGTGGTGCAGCAAGTCACTAACCATCTCTTCTTGGATTATGAGGGCTTTGTCCTGCTCCCTGTCCCTATTTTTCACTTCAGGTGACTGGGTAGCCAGTGAACACCTGGTTCTGCTACTGAAGACTCAGTCAAAAGAGGTATTGAGTACCTCAGCCTTTTCCTTATCCTTGACCACTTTATGTGCCCTGCATCTAATAAAGGATGGAGATTCTTAGTCCCCCTTTTGTTGCTAATATATTTGTTGCCTTTAGTAGCACAAGACTGATTAACTTCTACTTAGGCTTTGGTCTTCAACATTCTAATTTTCTCTCTGCACAGCCTCACAACTTTGTAGTCCTCCTGAGCTGCCTGTCCCTTCTTCCAAAGACCATACACTCCCCATTTTTTCCTGAGCTGCAATCAAATCTCTCTATTCAGCCAGGCCAGCCTTCCTCCCTGCCAACCCATCTTTCAGCACATGGAGATGGCCTCTTCCTATGCCTGTCAAACTTTCTTCTTGAAGAATGTCCAGCCTGCTCCAGAACATAACTCCTTACCTTCATGAAAATCTGTAGTAGCCTTTCAAATCACTGCCCTCCAACACTACTAGTGCAAGGCACAGAGTGCCTGCATTGTCTGGGGAGTAGCCCCCAACTACAGGTATTCTGACCCCAAACACAGGTATTCTAGGTGTGGTCACTGAACACCATCACCAGTCCTGTTCAAAGAAACACATTCAGGCTAGACCCCAGTGCTCCATAAAACAGACCCACTGACACTTTAACTGTCTTACACCCAGTGAAACTTTCCACACTTCCTGCAAGACTGTTGTTCTAGGACTGAAAAAGACTCTTCTCCTTCACTCCCTGCTTTAGCCATACAAACACATGATACAAAGCACACAGGCAAAGATACCTTGCATTTGAAACATGCTCAAGTCTTCTCCAGACAAAAGTCAAATCTTTCTGGGAGCTGCAGTGAGACCATTTCCACTTGCTGTTGTGTGTATTACAATATCAGGTATATATTGATGCCAGACAACTGCAGCACATGGGATGCAGCAGCAGTGGTGTTGGCATCTGTGGCTTTACCCAGGTGTAAGATTTATGCTGCCACATACTCCTTACAATGGTTTTGCAACCTGCCTGGGCTAAGCTTTACAGTGATGCTAACAAGCACTTCAGCCTTTGCCTTCCTAGCCTGTGTCAATGCACCTCTAAAGCAGAGTCCCTCCACATCCCACCATGGCTATTCTTTAGTATCATTTATTCATTCGTCAGGTTGTCCATTCTGAGGTTTCCTCCACACAGATTACAATGCTACAGGACAGTGGCATATTTTAGATTACAAATATCAAGGTGCACATAAGGCTGGGAATGATAAACACTTAATAGCTGCTCAAGACAATCCTGAGGCAGCTCTGTGCAGCTCATCCAATGCAGTTCAGTGCTCAGTGTCACTGACAGTATTTCTCTCAACAGCAGCATTGTGTCAGTAGGATAGGAGGCTAAGATCCCCCCAGGCATAGGAAGGGGCCAAGAGAGGGCAAATTCCTTCTTCAATTAGTGCCAGTCACACTCTGAAGCGTATTGCCCATTACAGACTGTGTGATGCCTTCACACATTCAAGTTTTTCTATGCATATTCTGGTACTACCTGCATAAAACATGAAAAGACTAAGGCACTCTTTGGCTTTCTGCATTACTAAAAATGAAATAACTGACAGCTCATGCTTATGTAACAGATTCCTCTCAGTTCAGCATCAAGATTTCAAGCATTTCAACAATTTCTCAAAGTCTGAGTGACTTGCTTTATGGCTACAGAGAGATTCCAGTATTAAATACCTGCCTCCCCAAATTCTCCTTACAGAGGACAAGAGGTCAAAATGAGTAGCTTGGTATCTCACATGAGGGACTTCTGGTTAGCAAGCACAACATGATAATATTTCCAGCAGTTCAGAAACCAAGACATCTAGGTTGAAAGCACAGTGCTCATTATCCCAATCACAAACTAGCACTGCAGATCCAGAGTGGGGTTTATGAAGCTTACTTTATGGAAAAGAGCAGGGGAAAAAAGCCCTTTCCATTAAGTTTCAGTTTATGTAACAAACAACACATTGCTCCAAACACTGCAACGAATGTACTGTACTGCTACAAAATTCTTCCCAATCAGTTGGCCAAAATGGGTTACTGCTACGTGAAAAATGAGAAAGTTCTTTTCTGAACACAGGAAACATTTAAATAAGCAGGAAACAATGCAGATGGAACAGCTGTCTCTGAAAAGAATTTATTACTCTAGCCACCCTCCTCCTCTAAACATCCCCCAGCACCTAGCAGTGCTCTTACCTGTCCATGCTTAGAGGGGCTTGGTGTGAAACAATCACATGTGAGCAGGTGATGGGCTGCCCATTGTGCGGAGACTGCGCTTCATGCTGGAGCTGAGATCCTCCCGCAGGTTCCAAGGGAGATGCAGGACTGGTTATCACTACAGAGGGAAAACAGATTTTCATAAAAGCAAGTGACATCATCTACCTGCAGATTAGGATAAATCATTTCCTATGAAAACCAACACAGTCAAGGCAAGCTACAGTTTAAAAAATAACATCCCACGCCCTTCCCTCCCACAGCCCACTGCTTTTGTCCAGTTTTGGGGCACATGAGCAATGTTTCAGGTCAGAAGTAGAGGCTACAGATTTCAAAACTATTGCTTTATGGACAATGAACATTTTACAATGAAATAGAATAGAATAGAATAGAATAGAATAGAATAGAATAGAATAGAATAGAATAGAATAGAATAGACCAGACCAGACCAGACCAGACCAGGTTGGAAGAGACCTTTGAGATCATCACATCAAATCCATCATCCAACACCATCTAATCAACTAAACCATGGTACCAAGCACCCCATCCAGTCTCCTCCTAAACACCTCCAGTGTGATGACTCCACCACCTCTCCAGGCAGCCCATTCCAATGGCCAGTCACTCTCTCTATGAAGAATTTCTTCCTAACATCCAGACTAAACCTCCCCTGGCACAGCTTGAGACAATTCCAACACATAAATCAGTGGTCAGAGCAGGCTGCTGTCTGACAGAACATTATGCTGGCACTTTTCATGCAGCAAAAGAGAAAGGAATAGATCACTGGGAAATCATCAGTTTCATACACTAGTATTTCCTGGTTCCCATGTTGATCACTGACTGTAACCCAAAAGATAATCAAGAGGTCAAAAGTGTCCATGGAAAGAATACTCCTTTCAACAAGTGCCAAATCACTACTATAAAATCCTGCAGAGCGTGACACAAAATTAGAGCATCCTTGTGCTTCATCCAAGCACCACATGATAGATGTTACCGGCCTGCCTCAGGATGTTCCTTTAAAGTACAACTACAATCTTCTGCTTTGTATCTACAGCCACACTAATTCATATACAGCTTGGTAAACAGAAGCAATTGCACAGGAGGCAATTGCACACCACCCATACCAGCATCTGCTATGATAATCATGAGGACATATTTCTTGGTTACCCCATAGCTCACCTGAGAAGACTCTCCTTCGGCTGCTTTTGGTTTGCTAAGCTCTAAATGCTTGGCCTGAAGTCTATTACACCAAATGTCTTCATGTGATATTTGGCAAGTTTTTGCATGAAAAATATTAGCAGTATAGGTTTCAGTGTTTCCACAAGTGGAACAAGAGAGAAAGACATTTGCTTTAACATTGAAGAGAGAAAGGCATAAGAAAGTGCTGCTCTGGAAAGGCAGACTGTGTCTTATTTGGAAGCAGAGGCCAAATAAATGGCAAAAACTAATGGATTTTTGTTTTGCTGGGCTATATTTTGCCAAACAGTGGGACTGAAAGGAAAAAAAGATCACCATTTGTGTGTGGTCAGAAGTCTGTTAAAACATAATACATGAAGTCAGAGTTGACTGTAACACACCCATTAATTCATACCTTTAACTCAACAGCATATCTAGCTAAAGCAAAGCAGCCCTGAGGGTTTTTTCTTTCACTTGGAGCAATGAAGGTCCAATTTTCTTGTATGCCTTAGGAAACTGACTACTACTATAGTCTTCTACTGCTTTTTACCTCGTTCAGAAAAGCACTGGTCACAGGTTATAGAGTCTTTTATAGTTTCAAGAATTATTTAAGTGGTTTGTAGCACCATCAGCACCTGCAGCAAAAGATGGCATCCTGGATGCATTCTGTATTAGCAGCTCCCAAACTTCCCCCTTCCCTATCTCTAAGACAATACATAATCAGCTTCCATACACTTGTAATAAAATCTGTGTCAAGAGGTTTCTTGGCAGCGCTAATTTCAACATGAAAAAGAAGTCTACGCAGCCACTCCTCCATGGTGAAATGAAGATCAGCACCATTTAATCTCTTATGCTACCAGAGGGTAAAGGCATTTGATGGCTTGACTTCAGTGTTTTTAAATACTGCTAATTCATACTTGGTGACTGTTGGATATGGGTTACATTTTATTTTGCTTCCTTCATTGTAAGTATTAAACTCTTACATAAAATTCTACTTAAAATAGCCAGGGGGAAAAAAAAAAGATAGGAGAAACAGACAGGAAGACTGCAAGTGTGCATGTGACAGGGAAGCTCTAAACTTCTGAGGGAGCTGAGTTTTAAAGGAAACAGCAAAGCAGCAGGCATAGAAGAGGGAAATCACAGGGAGATGTCTGGGTAATGAACGGTTTGCTTTGGTGACTGAGACAAGACAGTGGAATCTGCCACAACCACATCTGTAATACTATGCAAAGGAAACTTCTACAGTCAGAATGAGGAAGGGATTTGTTTCTTTTCACTTCATAAATAAACTCAGCAGGCAACTGCATTAAACACTCTTGTGACTAAGCTGCTAAACCAGCTGACTCCTTTAGCAATGGCTACCTACCTATACAGAAAGGCTAAATACATAACATCTGCTAAGATTTCAGTTATACTCCCCTCACGATTTGCCCTACTGCAATGAGTGTGCCACGTTTCAGACCTGTGTCTCAGACCAACGTGCTTAGTAGGCATTGATTCACCTATTTTGCTCAGAGCACAGTTAAGCACAGTACCTGCTTCCCCAGGGCTATTTGCCTTTGATATATGTCCATTTTGCTGGTCACTGGTTTTCTACAAAGGAAGCACAGTTTTGTAAATTGAAAATAGCACTAAGGAAGTGAAACATGTTCAATATTTATGCCTGCTAAGTAGAAGCACTGACCTTATCTACAGCTTCTACACGCCTAGTTCTCTTCATGATCTCCTCAAGCCTCTACAATGAAAAGCAAAAGGGTAAATAGTGTTTTCTGGCATTAACTTAAAAACATCTCCTGACCCACAACTACTTGCCATTTATCAGTTGCATCAGCTTATTGCAAGAATAATAATGATAATTTATTACTGTTGACAACTTTCCTTTCACCTTCACATCAGGCAGACGAGGGTAGCAGCTCTTCTGAGGGTATATTTATGTCACAGTATCACAGTACCACAGTATCACCAAGGTTGGAAGAGACCTCAAAGATCATAGAGTCCAACCTGTCACCACAGACCTCATGACTAGACCATGGCACCAAGTGCCACGTCCAGTCCCCTCTTGAACACCTTCAGGGACGGCGACTCCACCACCTCCCTGGGCAGCACATTCCAATGGTGAACGACTCTCTCGGTGAAGAACTTTCTCCTCACCTCAAGCCTAAGCTTCCCCTGGTGCAGCTCGAGACTATGTCCCCTTGTTCTGGTGCTGGTTGCCTGGGAGAAGAGACCAACCCCCTCCTGCTTACAACCACACTTCAGGTAGTTCTAAAGGATAACGTTCTACAACTGAGGTACAAACCAACTGCTATAGCAAAATGAATTGCAGTTTCTCTGCATGCACTGAGTTACCTTCTTCCTTTCCAAGCGCTCTTGCTCTTCTCTTTGGAAATGCTTCTCACGCTCTAATCGAATCCGCTCTGCCTCTTCCCGTTGGCGAGCCTCCTCTTCTTTCTGAGTTGATGGTAAAAGAAAAAGAACTGGGAAATAATTTACTACTTGAGGGTAAATTTAGAATAGAATAAACCAGGTTGGAAGAGACCTTCAAGATCATCGTGTCCAACCCAGTGCTGGTTGCCTGGGAGAAGAGACCAGCCCCTACCTGTCTACAACCTCCCTTCAGGTAGTTGTAGATAGCAATAAGGTCTCCCCTGAGCCTCCTCTTCTCCAGGCTAAGCAACCCCAGCTCCTTCAGCCTCTCCTCATAGGGCTTATGTTCCAAACCCCTCCCCAGCTTTGTTGCCCTCTGCTGGACACATTCCAGCAAGTCAACATCCTTCCTAAACTGAGTGGCCCAGAACTGGACACAGTACTCAAGGTGTGGCCTAACCAGTGCTGAGTACAGGGGCAGAATGACCTCCCTGCTCCTGCTGGCCACACTGGTCCTGATCCAGGCCAGGATGCCGTTGGCCTTCTTGGTCACCTGGGCACACTGCTGGCTCATGTTCAGCCTACTATCGACCAGTACCCCCAGGTCCCTTTCTGCCTGGCCGCTCTCCACTGATATCCACACTCATATCTGCTCTCTACACTGATATCTGCTTAACTATGCATATCTATAAGACCCTGAAAAGAAACTTTCAGGGTTTACAAGTCACCAAGAACCTTCTTCAGACTGAATTGCACATTTCTTGCTTATTCTCCATGTTTTGTATATCATTAAGAGTCGTATAGCTAAATGATGGACATCATATTTGGTTCTGTGCTTGTTCTGGGGCACATGCATGGAAACACATCCGATGAAAAAGAAGGAATAGATTTCCTAACCTTCACCATTAAAGCAGCAGCCAGGAAAGTATTACAGAGATTCACATTTTGAGTGGTGGATGGTTTTGAGAACCAAACAAAAGCAGCCGAATTTTGGAGGGAAGTGCATATAAGAAGTAAGAGGATACATGAGAAGAAAAGAACCCTCACCCAAGTGCTTACTGCAGCCTCTCCTGAAGTCAGTAAAGGAACAGCATTCCCATCCAATATGAGAACACTTGAAAGACAGTACTGTGATTTATTTTCTCTTAGGTCTTTTGAGTAGCTGCTCTGATACCAGGACTGTACTTCTTGACTTGATGAAAGTGATCAAAACCCGTTCCTCTTACTTGTTCCACACAAAAGCAATATTGGGCAATGTCTCCAACACTCTGAATAGTTAGTTACCTTGGCATCTAGACTTTTTATAACTGTGGGGATAAAACATTCTGTGGCATAACACCATTCATTAAAACCCTCCAACACTACTCTACTGACTTTTCCATCACAATCTATCAGGAGTGGGAAGGGATTTTTCTCTAAGTAAATAAACTATACAGGGAAAAAACCCAAACCCAAAACTCATCTCCCTACCACATGTTTTTGTCAAGAAAAAATATCTTCACTCTTTGAAGCACTCTGTGGAATGAACTCTGCCCCAACTCTATTCCCTTTATACGCTGCACTTAAATTTTAGAGATGCCTCTAATCCAGGTGCTGCATAAGAGATGGTGCTTCATCCACTTCACTGCCATCCAGAGTGGCATGGGAACTGCAAGAGGGGAGCACACCTGTTTTTGAATGCGCTCCATCTCTTCCTTCTCCTTCTGTTCTCTCTCTTCTGCCTGTCGGCGCAGACGCTCTTCCTTTTCCTGCTCCTCCTCTGCATCCTTTCTTTTTTGTTCTGCTTCCTGCCTGCGAGCTTCTTCCTCTTCTCGCCTTGCTCTTTCTTCAGCTATCCTCTGTGATAGCTCCTCCTTCTTTTGCCTGCAGTCGTGAAACGAGCATAAGAAAAGTAAGGGGGAAAAAAGGAAAGGGAACAAAATACAAACCAAGCCACCAGACTTCTGATCCAAGACACCAGCACTGCAGAGCAGCTGGATAGAGGCTGAACTGCTGTCTCATTCATAAATTATCTGTGCTGCTTCCAGCAAGGGCCAAAGGAGATTTATGGAACATAAAAAACTTTGCAAGACAACAGCAATGCCTCTCCAGCTTGTGCCTGGTTTCACTAATATATGTCTTGCATACCTCTGCCTCAGAAACAGTGTCAATGACTTCAACACATCTTGCAAAGCACTTTCTGCAATTTCACTTTGTCATATTTTGAAATAGTCTACATTTTCAGAACCAAGCTTATCTTGATATTTGAATGTTACCACCTCACCTCACCTAAAGCTTCCTCTGTCCTTGTGTTACGGGTGTGAATAACTTTTCCCCTTCATCTTTGATATTAATACAATTATTTAGGACTTTGTAGGTTATCAAATCCCCACTCAGAATTAGAGGACAGATGGTCTTCCCAGTTTAAGAATCATCATCTGTTTAGTAGATTTTCATATGGGAGCTGTTCTATACAGGTGATATTCAATTGATGTCTCTCTGCAGTTACTTTCCTAGTTTTACTATCTCAAAAAATATAAAACTCAACGTTAAAGACATGGATTCACTTTGGATAGTTCAGGATGGTGTTTTCATTTCATTCTACTTGTCATGGTAGGGCCAAATGGGCCCAGCACAAACCCAGACAGGCTGAATGTGTCTAGACATAGTCCCCCTCTCCCTCCTGCTTCCTGCAGAGAGTCAGGGTAACACAGGAAAAGGAACAGAGACAGGACCATGCATGTCTGGGGTAAGAGCATGTGTACTGGCCACTGCTTCTCCCTGACCAGGCCTATATTTCTGCCTATAATGGCCACAGCTTGGCAGAATCCCTTTTTGTTGTGTAACTGTTTGTTGGCTTCAGTTGCCTTGTTGGCCCAACTGAATCTCAGGCAAGATATATAAGCAGGCTGACTTCTAGTCACCTTTGCCTTGCTTGAAGCCTTGCCTCAAGTTGCCCTACATGGAGTTGCCTGGTCCAAAGCCTGGCATAAAAGCCACAAGCCTACTCACTGCAAGCTAGAGAAGGCACAGGTCTTAGGAGCCAGAGCCAAGCCTTGGTTCTCCTTGTAACTAGAATTTTGCCATGTCTCAGTTTACCCAGGAAAGCCAAGAGCCCATTGCAGTGATAGCATCATAAACAGCCCATGTCCTGGTGAAGCCAGACCAGCCTGGGACTGCCTGGCATCCCTGCCAGAACCAGAGGGACCATGCTGTGAGTGAAGCTATTCTAACTGGTCTTGCCTTGTTCCTACATTAAACAGTGTTGTTAAAGAACTCAAGTTCCAGAGGCACAGCAGTCCTTTAAAAGGGTGCTCAACCACTGTTATAGCCACAGTAATAAGTATTCAGATGGCCATTCAGTTGCTAGTAGTAAACGAGACACAGTACCAATCACCCTCCAAGACTGCTGGGAGTCTTGATTTTGAATGAGAAGACAAAGAGGTTTAAGTCACAGCTGCTGACACCTAAATACTATCCATGGTAGAGGTCTTACAATTCAAAGTAAGAGTCATTGTGTCAGTCACACAGCTTGAAAACAGCTGTGCAGTGATCTCTAGCTTCAGAGTATAGTTTTGTTAATCTCTGAGGAAACAATGAACCACTGCAACAAGGATCTGTTCTTGCCTCCTGTCCTATTTTAAAGGACTACGTGGGATAAGTTTCAACCTTACAGATCTGCTTATGTGTACATTGTGCCTATGAAATACCTCAAGGGTAGAATTAGTCTTTGGGAGCAACTCACAGCTCCTGAATTTCAGTATTGTGCTTCATACATCACAATATAACAGAATATACCCAAGGTGCTAGGAAGCTGCTAAAAACATATCTTCTCCACTGCAGAAGTCTAGAATCACCTTTCAAGTTCTTCTCTCTCCCTCCTTTCTTGCTCCTCCCGTTCCCGCTGCTCACGGGCAAGGCGCCTCTTTTCAGACAACAGCCTTGTTGCTTCTTCAGGGTCAGTTGTACCTGCAGAGGTCTTTGTGGGGACTGGTGGTGGAGAAAGAACTGGTGGAGCAGGAGGTAGGGATGGGCTAGCTGCTGAAACAGATGGGAAGGAAAACTTGTTTGTACAGACGCAGCAGGTATTTTGAACTGTCAATGGAATCAGATTCCGACCTTGGGGAGATACATGTAAAGTCAGTCATCAGGAACTGCCAGGAGATGATTTTACATCTACATTTCCAACCACCCTTTGAGATGTTAAAGCATTTTCCTCACCCCATTAACAGCTTCCTCCCTGATTCCCCTCTCCTACACCTCATCATGTATACAAACACAAATTCAGCTCCTTGCTCTCTGCTGAATGCTCATGTGCTCACTCCTGTGCAGGTCTTTCTATAACTGCTTCAGGCCTTTCACCCTGTATTCAAGTGATATCTGTACACCAGTGAATTAAAGAGTGTCAGGGCCTGTTCACTAGCCCTGAGGTGAGTCGGCAGTTTAGCCTCAGCCAGAGCACTGTTCTCTCACATTACCAAACAGGTATTCAGCCCACCCCTAGGGAACAGTCCAGGCTTAGGCTAACCTCCTAGATGTTAGCTTGGAACTCAGAAAGTTCTGGGATGGTCAGATATAAAGAGGTTAAGTAATCTGATCACCTTACAGCTTGAGAACCCCTTTATAGCTATACTCTTTGTAGTTCAGGAGACAGAAGGTAAGAAAATGTGGGACTACAATTACAATCTGGATCAGAAACATGCTGGAGAGCCTTTTTAATAGTTAAACAGTGTAATAACAGAGTCCCTGCACCTCAGCCCCTTTTAATTTACTAATATTGACAGAGGCAGGGCTGTCACTCTCCACAGGAGAACAGCTTTGTACTACTTGGGGATCACTTCTTGCCTCAGGTGCCGAAGCTGGCAGCATAACAACTGGTTTGTTTAATGCACACCTGCCCTGCTGTCAGAGAAAATGTGACAACAGCTTACACAGGCACACCCAAAATGCCTTTAAAACTTCACTGGTATTAGTGAAGTCATGTGAGATCTGCCTGCAACACTTTAAAGAGCTCCATCAGTGATCACTACCTGCTGACCTGGCTCCTGTAACCACAACAGCTGGCAGGTAGCTGAGCCAGACATGATGAAGGCCAATGCAGTGGACTGAAGAAATCAGCTAATTTTGCCTGCAACACAGACCTAGGAGAAGCAGCAATATCCCTCTAGCCCCAAATGCTACACTTGCCCCTCTCTTTAGATTCTTGCAAGTTTGGGGAGTTTGAGCCTTTTGTGCAGTACAAAGCCTGCCCCCTAATCTCACATGTGAAATGCTTAGCCTGAGGTCACAGATGTTTGGTCTCAACCATCACTTCCTCTGGCTTTGGTGAAAGACACCCAGTTTGAAGTGCCACTCACCACTCCTTCTCTTCTGCCTCTCTCCACCAGTTTCTTTGATCTGAATACAAACTACTTCACTTCTCAGTATCTTTATCACACATACCCTGTTTCCATACTAAGTGTCCTTCTTTCAAACTCAATTTTTGGCTGACTCTGCAAAGAAGCTGAGCCTCTCTTCCTCCAGAGCTAACCCAAACAAGCATTGCAATGTTTCACTTGTACTGGGGAACTATGACTTGTAAACATTTGCAAAGAGATCTTTGCAAATCCCTGAAATCCTTCTAAATGGAAGCTTTCTCCTAAAAAGGAAACAGGCAAAAAGGTTATCAGAAGAGCAGTGAAAACTCACGCTAACAGGGCAATTACCTCATCACTTCTTTACATGCCCATGGCCAACAGATGCATCTGTTACAGTAAAACTCTAGTTTTCTAGCAGGGTTGTGCCCTGTGTGATAGCACCTGGGTATCCCCATCCAAAAGGACAAAGAAAAGGATGTGAATCCACATTGTGTGAGGCAGGCCTGCATGTTGTTTCAACTGTTACAAGCAAGAGGGCTGCAACCTGCTTACACTTTCCTCATCATGACATACCTGTGCAGGAGTGTTCTGAAGAATTTAGACTAATGTTTGATAGAAAAGTACTGAAAGCTATGTTGTTGCAGAGAAAGAATAGAAGAGATTCTCGGACAATCTAAAGGAGGTTCTCTCCTTACCTTGAGTGAGCTCTGCCTGGATAGTGAGTTCTTCCTTTGCAGATTCTCCTTTACTCTCTTCTGTCCTCTCCTCACTGGCCTTTTCAACTTCCTTTTCTGGTCTTTTCTTCTCAGTCTCTGGTTTGACCTCCTTTTTGACTGGCCGGATGTTGCCAGGAGAAGGAGGACGTGCCTGAGTAGCGGAAACTTTGGAGCAACCAGGTGGGGAAGTTATCTGCTTGGGTGTGCCAGGCAAGAAAGGCAAAGACTTTGATGCATGCCTGTTAACCAAAGAGTGCCAACCATTAACAGACATGCTCTGCTGGACATCACCTACATATCACTTCTACAACTACAACAGCTAAAAATAAAACAACTTCTCTGTTTCCCTGCTATCAAGCAGGACCGCTTGAGCAACTGAGTAGCTTTCAGGCAAAACACTTCTCTTTACAATTCTCCAGATGTGTGAGCACTAAGCCCAGCCAAGAGGATAAAAAACACCACCAGCTATCTTCTCCTTCCTCAAAGCAGTAGTAATATTCTTCTGAAAGCAAGACTGTCTTTCCTTTGTTGCAGAGAGAAAACCCCTAAATGACCAAATAAGTTTGCAATGTTTCACATTTAATTAATAGAATAATCAGAGCTGCCTATAGCTCAACCCCTAGCTAGGCATGTACTTGTCTTACCAAACTGGAGAGGGAGCTGGTGATCTAGCTTTGGGGTTGGAAGAAAAATGACCTCCTTTAAAGCTGGCTGAGAAGCTGGATGACAAATGGTCTCTCTCTTTTTCTTTTTTGTCAGTCTATAGTTCATCAAACAAAAAGACAAAGTCAAGCCAGAGTTCACATGGCTAAGGAAAGCAAAGCAAGCTCAGTTAAGGATATGGGGTCGGGGAGCTGGGAAAAAGCAGTGCTGAGTCAATAGTTTCTACAGCCTGTTTAACAAGTTCATTAATAGAGACCCTGTAATCTGACACCACCTTTGTCAGTAAGTATGCATTTGACTAGAAGAATTCTTCATCATGTTCTCTACTATCCTAAGACATGTAATGGGCTTTGCAGAGGCTGATTTTTACGTATGCAAAAGATTACCTTTTAAGGTTTGAACCTTGCTGATTGCCACAGAGTACCTTCCAATACTCCCCATCAACCCAGGATTTCTTCTGAAGAAAGGGCAAAACATTACCTGCCCCCTGCCCAGGCTCACACCTAGTCACAGTCCCCACAGAGCACAAGATTTTTGCTTCTGTGGCTATATGTGAACATCACAGATGCCCCCAAAGCCCTCAAATGTGGTACAACAATTATCCCTTTCATTTTTTTTAATGATTTCACAGCACATACCTTTTTTTTTGCCATTGATTCTTATACATGGTAGCAATTTCCTCTTTATTTCAACTTAGTTTTTAGTTTTTAAAATATTTCTGTTATAGCTCTGTTTTTTATCAACAGAACTACTGGTTTAAAGATACACATTGGAATTTTGGCATCTGTATACTTCCTCTATTTAACTATAGATGGAAAACTACAGGCTTTTGGAACAATGAGCTCAGACTTCACTCTTCTCACATTCTAAACAAACTCACCCTGTAGAGTACAAGGAAAAATGTAACGGCTCACATTCAGCAAACAGTATCTGAACTGGAGCTGACCACATGCCATTGGCTTGGAGCAGACTCAACATGAATTTGCCTGCATCACACTGTTCTGATCTTCCCCAAAAGCTCAGCTCAGTCACAGTACTGCTACCAAATAATTCAGAATGAACAACTGATCTGTGGCAAACCTCATTTACAAACCATGCATTTAAACCACCCTCTTCCTTCTAAATGAGAAAAAGTTTACTGTCTTGATCTCCTAAGAAAGTAAAGCTGAAGTGACAGTGGTCTCAGAGGATATGAAATTCTACTGGTTGCTGGGAAAAACAGATTCCCCACTGAGGGAAAAGCTGCATCACCAGCTTGGGCCTTACAAGAGAGAAAAGAATCCACACTGTGAGTGACCCATGAGAGGATGAGGCATCCACTCTGCAAACATGGGTGTTTGGCAAACATAGGTGTTTGTCCACATTGATTCTTCAGTGCATAATCAGCCCATGTTACCACAGTACATAGTATACTGCAGTTAAAAAGCAGTGATCTACAAAAGACATTGGAGAGGGTGGGAAGGGGTGAATCAGACTTAGGCAAGTACCCTTAAAACTCTAGCTGCCCTAACAAGCAGTGCAGTCAGGAGCTGAAGGCATGAAATGCTAGCTTACGTACAACCGGCATGCTTACCCCCGCCAGATGCGTTGTTCTCCTACGTCCAACAGCATCAGTAGAGGCATAAAGTTTTGCTCGCTCTGAATTCCTACAGCTCATGGTCTTGTAGGACAGAGGACTGAGGGGGCTGCAAGATGCTGAACGGGGACAAATGGGGATAACTACGGTGTTTGTTGGGTTTGTTAGTTACACATTTCAGTTAGAGAGCAGCATTGGAGAATTGACAGAGGAAAGCCAGCAGGAACAGAAATAACCGAGAAAGACAGAAAAGAAAGAAGGTGTTAATATACAGAAGAATAGCTAATTATCAAGTCAGAATCATCATTTGATACACTAGCTTGGACACACAGAGTAGGGGTGCAATTTCAATAGGCATTCAGGCACTTTTCCATTTGTAAACTACTAATTTCTTTTAAAGAAGTTAAGAAGTATGCCACAACTGGGTAGCAGAAGGTAACAATGTCTTTCTGTTGAGTTTTCATACAGCTGGTGGTTGTGAAAAAGCAGTGGACACAACAGCTGATCTGACTGGCTAGCTTGCCTATGCATTGACCTGAGTTTCAATTACATTCAGAATAGAAACTGATCAAACTAAAATCAGAATGCCTATTAATTGGTCTTGGAAGTGAAGGAACATTTCAGGAGATACAAAGAAAGATCAAAACACATTAACAATATGGCAGCTTCAATGCAAAGGAATGCCACTGTCAGAAGAGCAGATATTTAGAATAACCTTTATTTAGAATAAACCAAACCAGGTTGGAAGAGACCTTCAAGATCATCACGTCCTACCCATCAACCAATCCAACCCACCTAAACAACTAACCCATGGCACCAAGCACTCCATCAAGTCTCCTCCTGAACACCTCCAATGACGGTGACTCCACCACCTCCTTGGGCAGCCCATTCCAATGGGCTTATTATACTTTCTATTCTGAAAGTATTCTTAAAATGGAAAATCATCAATGTAAACAATGGAGAAACTAGTCTGTGCTTTGTAAAATGTAATTTAAATGGAGATATATCTAAAGTCTTTATGGTTCACCTCGCCACAGCTTCAGACCAGTATCAGGAGTATGTAGTTACTGAGGGTCTAATGCTTCCAAGGAAGCAGAAATGGGTGCACAGGGAAAAAAAATATGGGAGTTTCCTATTTTGCACCATGAGTACTGTCTCAAAGCCTTGAAATCTGTGCTCAAGTTGCACCAGGGGAGGTTAGAATGGATGTTAGGAAGAAATTCTTCACAGAAAGAGTGACTGGCCATTGGAATGGGCTGTCCAGGGTGGTGGTGGAGTCACTGTGGAAGTGTATAAACAGGACTGGTTGGGGCATTTGGTGCCATGGTTTAGTTGATCAGATGGTGTTGGGTGATAGGTTGGACTTGATGATCTTGAAGGTCTTTTCCAACCTGGTTAATTCTCTGTGTGATTCTGAGTGTGTGTGATCTAGGAAATCAATGAAATTGCTACCTACAGCTTCTAGCAAGCAGTGTGTTTTTAAAAAGCCCTCTTCTAGGAGTAGCTAAAGCCCACTCACTTAAGAAGTTTTAATATGTTTTGCTATAGCTAAAATAGCAGCTGACTTCAATACAGTCTCAACAAAAAACTTTGCACACATTACAGAAAGCAAGCTAACAGCAACAAATCAACTTGGAAAGTAATTTTTGAGTAACCAGGATAGCAGGTTTTGTTGGTTTGCACAAAGACAAAGACTGCTACTGAAAGAGCTCTTCCAACAGCAGGTTAGCAGATATACAATGTTCTGATTACATATTCAAAGAGAATTTTGACACTGCAAAACGTGTCATGGGGAACTTCTTGCAGCAAAGTATTCCTGTGCTTTCTCTTGGGTTAACTGAGAACCAGGACTGGGAGAAACTATATTATTACTACAGAGGGTTTTTTTTAAGTAAATGAGATCTACATCCTCAGTCTCCTTGGTAAAAACCCCAACATTTCTTGCCTGTAGCTCCCTCTAAGCACACCTGAAAGAATGCAGTGCCACATATGGTTAATTCTTCCAGTCCTACGACAGCACAGCTGCTGTTACAGGAAGAGCTCACAGACTTCACAGTACTGAGAATATTCCTGCATTGAGACATTAGCATTATGAATAAAGAGAGCCTCATGTGTCACAGCAACAGCACTCATGCTTGCTTTATCATTTATAGGGATTTATGTTTAATGAGGCATTGTAAGATGATTGACATTAAAAAAAATCATAAATCTCAAACCCCAAGAAAACAGGGATTTTTGCTTCTGTGGGTTTTTTTGTTAAGTGTATCCAGAATAGATAGGAGACAGTGGCACAACATGGAATCATAGAATCAACAAGGTTGGAAGAGACCTCAAAGATCATCGACTCCAACCTGTCACCACAAACCTCATGACTAGACCATGGCACCAAGTGCCACGTCCAATCCCCTCTTGAACACCTCCAGGGATGGCGACTCTACCACCTCCATGGGCAGCCCATTCTAATGCCTAACGACTCTCTCAGTGAAGAACTTTCTTCTCACCTCGAGCCTAAACTTCCCCTAGTGCAGCTTGAGATTGTGTCCTCTTGTTCTGGTGCTGGTTGCTAGAGAGAAGAGACCAATCCCCTCCTGGCTACAACCTCCCTTCAGGTAGTTGTAAAGAGCAACTGAGCCTCCCCTTCTCCAGGCTAAACAACTCCAGTTCCCTCAGCCTCTCCTCATAGGGCTTGTGCTCAAGGCCTCTCCCCAGCCTTGTTGCCCTTCTCTGGACATGTTCAAGAGTCTCAATGTCCTTCTTAAATTGAGGAGCCCAGAACTGGACACAGTACTCAAGGTTTTAAACACATGTATAAAACAGCTTATAACTTGCATTGTTCTCACTCTAAAAGTATCAATTCTCTAAAAGTATCAATTCTCTTGCTGCAAGTTGGTTATCTGAGGGTACCACCAAGGATGACAGCTTAAGCATAAAAGACAAGCACCTCATTTTCATTTGCAATGTTGCCAAACAATGCTTTAGGCAGCATTCCCAGTGAATCCTGTACATACAGGATTACATCTATTCAGAGGAGCTTTTGATATTATTTAAAAACCATTTTGGTGGGTTATTTTTTAAGAGATCCAGATGTACTCTTATGCTGGATGCTTCTAATAGCTCACTTAAAATGTGAGGACGTGAATCCATATTTAATTTGATTTTGGGGTTTTTGTATTGTAATTTGTCCTTACAGCCAAAGGGCAGGGTAATTTTCTGGGGAATAATGACAGGCTGGGATGCGCCGAGTGCTCAGAGCACAGCTGTCAGCCATTACCACCACCTGATCATTAATCTCCAGGAAGTGTCCTGCATGAAGGAACTGCAGTTACTGCTCCTAGAGAATAATACCTGAATACAACTGGCAAATGGATTATTCTGCTCGGTGGTACAGCTCCAGTTAGCACAGGGGAGAGAATTAACTCAGCCTGATGCCTGACAAGTCAGTCATTCCTGCTACTTGCAATTTTCTCAATATTCCACTCAGTTTAGACTAGCTTATTGTGCAGTACAAACAACAGCAGTCTCTCACACACACAAAATCTTCATGCTTGCTCCAATAAAGTAGCCACTTTCAAAATTCAGACACTGCTTTCTCAATTATTCCCTACTGAAGAGCAGAGCTTCCAATACCCTGTTTGGTAGGTGACATTAAGTTTAGAAGCTGTTGTTTGTGAAAAGTGGAAAGGATTTCTTTCCTTGTCAGTTTCACTGTCTGTAGAATATCATCCATGGTTTTGCTCCTACAGTGCTACCCCTGTTGACGTGTACTGCAGCCTAATTAGTTATAAGAGTTCTTAAGTGAAAGATTCTTTGAAAGTAATCTTAGCAGAGCTCCACTCCTTCTCACTTGCTGTGTCCTTTAATTAAAATGAAAGTCCTGTTCACCTCAGAAAGAAAGGCCCTGTCTAGAGTTAAAACATCTAGCATACGCAGCAATACACTATTGTGGTGGCAGTGTCCAGTGCATGACCACGAAACATCCTATGATAAAAGCAGCAGCTGTCACCTGCCTAAAATACATGATAAACAGGTATGCCCTAGTTGTCATTGGAATACGGTTTTCCCTGGGCTTTAAGTGATGATCTATTTTTTTCATTTCTGCATGTTAATTTTCCTTTCAAGAAGGACATTAGAGAGCTGCTCTGGGGTTGGCAGAGGACTTGACAATTATTACAACCTCACTAAACCTGCTCATTTAGCTTCACATGTCTTAAATCCCCTGGGACCGGTCCCTATCTTTCTTCAAGTTTAACTTGTTCCATGTGAGAAGTGTCCTGGTAGAGTGAAACTACTCTTCACAGCAAGCAGTACACAGCTTTAGCAGTGGGTGTACTGAACCAGCTCTTTCCAACCTTGGGACATTTCCTTAAACAGTCATGTACAGTGTGACATTGCTGCCTTGCGTGTGTTGCATTCATTTATTGTGTTGATAAAGAGGCAAAAGAAATTAAGAAAGAGGTGGTGAGAGAAAGAGGAATTGCAAAGTGCACAAACAAGCTTTCATGCAGTGTAATCATGGACATTCCAGCTCATTTTAGGATGTGACCATGCACTCATGATTAGAGCAACAGCTTTACAACATCGCACAGGGAATCTGGAAAAAGAAGTGGTTGAGACATGAAGCCTCTGTTTTTAGTTTACCTGCATCTCCAGACAATGCAGCAGTGCTTTTACTTCTGGCCAGGAATGAGTGAGTGGGCGTCAGGAGCCTGCTAACGATGCTGCTCTCCCATGGACTGAGCTGCAGACGGCGAGCTGAACGTGCACCATACAAGCAAGATGTTAGTTCAGACACCGCACAAATAACTGCATGCTGCAGAAGTATTATGTCCTTACTGCTGCCTACCACAAAAACCTTGTATTAGACTTCAGAGATGAAAAGCTTACAATCATTTAGTGTTTTGATTCTACTTTTACTCCATTTCAGTAGAGGAATTCCCATAGGAACACTTATATCTAAACATTTACTTTGTGTTACTTTCTCTGGCATCGTTGAGAATTTTTATCACATCAATATCGATATTTTGCACATATGCCAAGTTCCCTGTTAGGAGGGATCGAGTAATTTTGTACTAGGAAAGCAGCTGCCACTGCTAAATACAGACTTTGACAGAGATGTTTGTGTCCCAAACTCTTTCTACACATGAGGTACAGAGTCTTCTAGTTACAAAAAGATCAATTACTAAAGCACCTTCCTAAGTCTGCCAGCCTAGCTAGATAAAAGCAAGGAAGGTTGCTTACTACTAGAACTGTGTTAAAGACAGAGGTTTTATCAACTGCAGGTACCCAGCTCTACAGCTACGGTTGTCTCAGTAATAAATGAAGCCACAAAAGGCAGTAAATACATTTGATCATTAATTCTCTGTCAAAAAATCCTACTAATGATAATTTTCAATTTAGAACTGTAGCATGAGCCTGTTTTCTGAATCATTCTGTCTGTTTTGAAAGCACACTACACACTGACCTGCTGTAATTACTCCCTTCCCTTCCTTTCCCCAGTCTTGCCTCATGCAAATTTAACTTGGCAATCAATATATTCCTTTTAGGTTTTAAAACTGCTTTACTTTAAAGAAAAAAAAGGTCCTATTTAAACATTGAAATTTTAACTGCAAGAGCCCTGCAAGTTATTTTTTGTATTGAATTAGAAGTTTCTTTGATGCAACAAGTTTATTGCAATGAGCATCACCAAATAAAACATTCAAGTAGTTCCCATAGTAGTTCATTATGATAATTTTACATCATAGCAGTAATCTGGGTGTTGCAAGTGAAATCAGGTTTTCTTTCATCTCAGCATTCATTGGCTTTAGATTGGTGTTTATGGCAACAAAACTGAAGCTTGAATTTATGAGATTGTCTCCAAAAAATTTCATTGAAATGATTTGCTGTAATACATTTGAGATTAATTTGCATTTTAAAAGGTAGAGATCCATCACCTTTAACAGCCATAAGCCCTGAATCTGTCTTTAACCTACTCCATGCTGAGCCCCGTGAAAAGAGGGGCTGATCTCAACCTCATCCTATGCAAACATAACTGCCAAAACTGTCCTCACTACTGTTTTTCACTTCTCAAATTGCTTCCCTAAAGTCTTCTATCTCAATAAGGGGCAGTACTACAGGACTCTCAAACACAGCAGGCCCTCTGGATGAATACCCTTACAAAACGTACTACTGCCAGAGCTTTTTGTGATTAATGGTTCCATTTTACATTGGGACAGGTTATACAGAGAAACAAAATACCCTGTAGAGACCACCATTCTACCCCATACATTATCACTGAAGTTATAATTTAATAATGATGAAAGATAATTACAGAACTACCATTAAACAGGGTGCAATAGTAACACAATATTGGCTTCTCTTCTCTCCAGGCACCATGCTCAGAATGATCACTGTTTAAAGCTACAGTTGCAAGACAACAGATTCTGTTTTGTGCTCTCAGGCTTTCCTAGGTGAGGCTCAGAGGCATGAGCATGGATGAACCTAGAGAAAATCTTCTGCTGTAGTTTAACACAAAATTCATACAACTTCAGAAAGCAACCTCTGAAATTTTAGGCCAATAAATCAATCCTATGTATATTGTCAATTTCTTGGAGTTCATCTGTCCAGCTATAAACAGCTGGTAAGCAAATGTCACAACGTAATATGGCCCTGTTGGTCAGCTATAGACCTTACACACGAGGTCCCATAGGTGAAGTAGTTTCAAGAGAACACAGTTAAGAGACTCACAATTTAGAACACTAACCTGCCTTGTCTCACCTATCTCATGTCACTTGTCCTAAAGGTGAGTATGGTTTCACTTTCTTTGCCTCAACACAGGGGAGCTTATATCAACCTTATGTGCTGGAAGCAATTCTGTGCCCCCAGCATCCAACTAAGAGCACTGAAGCAGTATTTGGAAGTGAACTAGCTGATACGCAACAAGAGTGAGCTAAGGGAGACCAAGAAAAACTCTCTTCTCCATACAAGCAATGGTCTGGATTCAGAGGTGTCAAAATAGTTTTAGCCAGGAGCTTGGAGTGAAGTCTCCCAAAATCCCTAAAATGGGTTTTGATTGGAGTTAATTTTAAATACACCTTGGCTTTGTGGATGAAGGTTGTCACATACTGAGGCTTCTAAATGCACAGCTGCTTGAAAGCATCATATCTGACACTTTGAGTACATACTCTATACAGTCCTTAGCATCACCATTAACCTCCAACAACCAAACAAGCTTTTGCCCAGCCTTCCAGGTACAACAGTATTAACACTTCAAATCACAGAGTCCTAGAGTGGTTTAGGTTGGAAGGGACCGTAAAGATCATCTAGTTCCAAGCTCCTTGCCCATGGGCAGGGACACTTCCTATTAGACCAGGTTGCTCAAAGCCCCATCCAACCTGCCTTTGAACATTTCCAGGGCTGAAGCCTCCTCAGCTTCTCTAGACAATCTGTGCCAAGCCTTACTAGCCTCACAGGGAAGAATTTCTTCCCAATGTCTAATCTAAACCTAGCTTCTTCCAATTTGAATCTGTTTTTCCTTGGCACATGCCCTTGCAAAAAGTCCCTCTCCAGCTGTCCTTTAAGTCCCCTTCAAGTACTGGAAGGCTGCTATAAGGTCTCCTCAGAGACTTCTCTTCTCCAGACTGTAAAAGCCCAGCTCTCTCAGCTTGTCTTGATAGGAGAGGTGTTCCATCCCTCTGATCATCTTCATGTCTTTTCTCTGGACTCACTCTTAACAGTTCCATGCCCTCTTGTCTTGGAGACTCCAGAGGTAGACACAGTACTCCAGGTAGGGTCTCATGAGAGCAGAGCAGAAGTGGAGAATAGCTTCCCTTGACCTGCTGGCCACAATTCTTTTGATGTAGCCCAGGATTCAGGTGGCTTTCTGGACTGCAAGAGTACATTGCCAGCTCTCATCCACCAGCAAGTCCTTCCCAGGACTGCTTTCTATTCATTCTTCACCCACCCTATATTTGTGCTTGGTATTGCCCCAACCCAGGCGCAGGACCTTGCACTTGGCTTTTTTTGAACTTCATGAGACTGGCATTGGCCCACCTCTCAAGCCTGTCAAGATCCCTCTTGATCCAGTGTGCTGAACGCACCACACAGCTTGGTGTTGTTGGCAAATTTGCTGAGGGTGCACTTGATCCCACTGTCCATGTCACACACAAGGATGTTTAACAACACTGGTCCCAGTACTGACCTCTGAGGAGCACCACTCACCACTTGTCTCCACTCAAGCACTGAGCCATTCACTATCACTGAGTGTGATCATCAAGCCAATTCCTTATCCACTCAATAGTCCACCTGTCATACCCATGTCTTTCCAGTTCAGAGACCAGGATGTTGTGGAGGACACTGTCAAAAGCTTTGCATGAGTCCAGGAAGATAACATCAGTTGCTCTTCCCATGTCCATCAATGCTGCTACCCTGTCATAGAAGGGCCACTAAATTTCTCAGGAACAATTTGCCATTAGTGAAGCCATGTTGGCTGCCCCCAAACACCCCCTCATTTTTCAGGTGCCTTAGGCAAGTTGCCAAGGAGATCTGCTCCATGATCTTGCTGAGCACAGAGGTGAGACTGCCTCAGGTCCCATGGACTCATGCACCTTCAGATTCTTCAAGTGGTCTTTAACCTGATCTTCGCTTACAGTGGGTGGCTTTTCATTTCCCCAGTTCTTGCCTTGCACCTTCTGTAACATGGGTGATACGGTTAGAAATGCATTGAGCTTTGGTGTCCAGTGCACACTGAAGAAAACTGAATATAAAACAAAGAACATCCCAAAATAACAAGATCAACTTCAAGACAATGAGGTCAGGGTTTGTTTTGGGTTTTGTTGTTGTTGTTTTGTGTGTGGGTTTTTGGGTTTGTGGGTTTTTTCCCCCTTGTTTTTTTTTGGTTCTGGTTTTAATGCCTCAGGGTGATGTTTTCAGGATTTAGTTCTTCAAATCATTTGACAGACAATGATATTTGGAAATGATTGATGATTGACAGGAAATGATATTTTTCACTTGCATGCTGTGTTAGACTATCACTCTTATGGCTCTTTGCTCCTTTTTTCCACACCATAAGCATGCTCCTTGTTTCCACACATAAGGTGGTGTAAGGAAGTACCCCTACCCCCAGCTACAAGAAAGTTAAATATCTTTCTAGCCTAACTTGTAAATGGAAAGTCCCAGGAGGGCAGCAGCAGTGAACTGATACAATAATCTGTATTTGTTTTCAGGATATATAAACTGAACACTAAAAAGTTGTTTAGCAGCAGAATAAATTGCAAGTACGCAAACAGAAGTATCTGACTAGTTCTAGGAACAGATGGGAGGCAGGGATTTACCAGGCTTCCTGATGAACATCACAAAGGAGATTCACTGATAACAGTGGTGTTTGCTCATACAGAGCCACAAACATGGTGAGGAGTAGATGGGGAGAATATTGCTCTATGCTTAGATTCCCTTTCAATAGGAAACAGTATCACAGTATCACCAAGGTTGGAAGAGACCTCAAAGATCATCGAGTCCAACCTGTCACCACAGACCTCATGACTAGACCATGGCACTAAGTGCCACGTCCAATCCCTGAATTTCTTTGGTAAAGGTGGCAGACAGAGGTGATACAGTGATTGAGACCATCACCTGTTCAAAAGAAGAGCACTGCGGAGAGGAGGAGGAAATCAGCTATGGTGCAAGCTTTGCTTTTCAAAAATAAGCAAGTGTGTAACTCCCACATCATCTAAGTATTACCTACTTGCTAAGCTTTCCTTAAAGAAGACAATTATCAACATTTATTGGTCAACAGGAGCTTCCTCCACTTGGATACCTGTTCATGCTTTCAGTTTCAACCACTCACACCTGTACCAGTAATATAAAAGCATGATAAGAAGCTTGGTTTAGCTACCTGATTGTAAAACTATGATAAAGAGCTACATAGCAACACTATACTTGAAAAGGAATTAACCAGGCCATTAGGCAATTAGATAATGAAAACTTTTGCCTTTTGCTGGGCCAAAACAAACAGGGGAAAAAACTGAAATCCTGTCCTTCAAATGGTAAAAAAGTGCTGTTTAACAAAAGACTTGTTCTGGATGGTAGCTATGAGGCACTTAGGGTAAGCTTATCATCCTTATCTCCAGATTGCTGTTTCGCAGGTAAGAGTATGCATTACAAGGTGTGATTGGGTGCCCCCTGAAAGGTGAAATAGGGAGCAGGAAGAACATCTCTTAAGACCTTGAGGCCACTGGAGAGGTCAGTGGTATTTCTCCAGGCATGTGTTCAACTAGATTTTAGGTATATGATTTTGCACAAGAAACGGAGCATCTCTAGTATTTGGTTTGCCTTCTGCCTTGGAGTTTGCAAAAGACACAAGAAACTTAGGAAGATTTCTGTGCTGTTTTCATGAAAATGCCATCCAAAGAATGCCTCAACATTTAAAGTTTTTGACATATGACCATTGTGTTCATATTCCTTCCATTTCTCTACTGCTAGACTATCCACTATTTGGTCTGTCGAGGGTTGAGGTCACATGGTCTAACTTCTCCTGAATTTGAAGTGGGTGGCAGGAATTAGAACACAGTAAGTTACAGTCTATAAGAAACTATTCCTATTTAATGTCTACTGCTCTCATCCCCTCCAACCACTACCAAGATCCTTGAAAAGGAGCATCCTCTGGCAAAGAACAGCAACTACCTGAATCTATCTATCTATCTATCTATCTATCTATCTATCTACACCTATAAAGCTAACAGAAATACAACTAACTGGACTCCAATATTTGGAGGAAAAATAATGGAGTTTTGGAATAAATTATTTTCTAGTATAATGCTGATTTTTTTTTCAAGTTACCAGACTCCACAAAAAAGTTAGCCCACTAGGATTAACGTGGCTCATCAAATCAACCAGACACACACATACATGCATATAAAACATGGCACTTGGTTAAGACACACAAATAATGATGTCTAACCATCAGTCTTACAACACAACCAAAATTGCATTCCAAACATTGCTTTTGAAAACATGCATTTGTCTGGATTGAAGTGGGACAAAACCTCTTGTTCTCAGTCGAGGACAAGAAAAATCCCTACCAAGTTCTTTTCTGTAAAGCTCTTTGCAAAAGTTATACAAGAGACATTATTTTATAAAACTCCTTTAAGCTCAATGCTTCAACCTCATAAATCCTCAGAACAGAGGCAGCAATTCAGCTATGTTAATTTTTTTTATGAGCTTGATGGTTTATCAGTTGTGCAGAGTCGTAAACATCAAAAACATACACTGAAACAAAGCAATCTTGGAAGAGTAACTGGACACAAAAAGTCAATAGACAGACCATGTAAAACACTCTCATACCTCTTCAATAAAAATAAGAAGAAATGGTAATAAAGTAACTGCGTGAAAGCTTCATGCAATATGTTCTTAAATATTCAGTCACTACTACCAAAGACAAAAAGAAAACAAAACAATGACAAAATGGCCTAACGCAAATAAAAGGTCACATGTGACTGCATGCACCGTGGAGCGATGTATTCTTTCAAGAGTTGTACCTCATTTACTAAAAACCTGACAGAAGCACTGCTTTCATCATTTGCTAAAGTAAAATTGTTTAGGTAAGTTCTCTTGTTTTTAAAGAAACAAGAAGCATATGTTTCTTCTCACAGGAAAAAATGTTCAACCATTTACTTTTCACATTTGAAGTCTTTTCACTCCCACTTAGACAAGTATAGAAAACGACTTCAGAAGCTTGTTTTATGTGCAAAGTAATACACCAGTATAGAACATTCTTTCTTGCTTTTTTTTTTATCCTTTTTTTTTTTCCTTTTTTGGTTCTTTTTTTTTTTCTTTTAATCATTTGAAACTGTACCTCTGTCTGGAGAATTTAGTAATGTTGCAGATGAGGAGGAGAGCCGCTTGTTAATGACTGGATCAACATGTTTCGAAAGGTTCATTGTTGAAACAGATCGCCTGTCTGGATCTAAAACAAATGGAGATAATGCTAATTGACAGCCCACATGCAAAAGTGCAAGTTCCTAGCTCACTAGTGGGAGGAGGAAAACATGACTAGGTCATTCCTGATCTACCACAAGAACTTTCAAAATAGAATAGACTTCTCAGTAGGTGTTGTACAGGTGACTCAAAGACTGGGCACAAAACCATTCAGGTTTCAAATAATCTGCTTATTGGTTTTCATTCAACCAGGTTGCAATTGAAGACTTTACAGGAGGATCTAAGCTGGATGACAGTAGACAAAGTGATATTTTCTCATTCCTTTCAATATTCTTGCAAAAATCTTGCTTGTGACTCAAAATAGAAAGCTTCTGGGAAGGACAAACATGCTTGGAAACATTAACCGTTAAATAAAATCCCCAAACACAGAAACCCTTAGCACTTGAAAGAAAGGCCACATTTGACCAGCACTGTCACTAGGCTGAAGGTCAATATGATGACAATACAAGGCTGAAAGATTAAGAGAAGACTAGCTCACAAGGGAAGCAAGGGTAAGCACAAAAGGAATTAAAAGATTTAGTTAAGAATCCATAACTCAGTAGTTATGTGTAAGTCCTGAACTTCCCCCCACAGGGTAGTTTTCTACCCGCTGTGTATGAAGTAGCAGTTAGTCAATCGAAACCAGCACACAGCTGAGGAGTTAAGGAAAATGAGTTTCTGTGGAAGGCTAGACTGCTTGTAATGTTGTGCTTAATGTGTAATACTAAAGGGGTTTATTTTTCCTTTAAGTTCTGTACATTTTAGAGCAGCATTACATCATTTGCCTGTGCCCTTCTGAGGGGGGGGATGGCTGTTTCAAGAATACACATTGTACATGCATAGTGCATGTATGTTCCCTCCATGAAACCTGCTATCAATGGCAGAGGAGGAGGACTGGACTGAACAGACCAGCTGTATGCTTTCATTCTCTCAAAAATACAGAGCTACATGCATCAATGACATGTCCTCCATTTCAAATTTCCACTTGTAAATCCAGCATTCACAAGACACTTGGAAAATCAGTTCTGCTTTTGCTTACGTTTTAGCACGTACTGAAGCTCAGCACTGCTCAGCAAAGCACTCAACCATGCTGAAATTCAGTGAGGCTTGAGCATATGCCTAGATGCTCTGCTGATTCATATTCTTTGTGTGCAAAAATATACCTACGTACTGTTTTGGAAGCTGATACAAACTCAGCACACTGACAACAAGAAGAAGGACACTGTGGGATTGTTTCTTTATGACAAATCAACATTGTATTCCTTGTTCTGATCTAGTGGATAGAAAAAAATGTCATAAAATATGTAAAAAAATTCATAGAAATACAGTTAATGAAAAAATGTGTTTACTCTCCTCAGACCTATGAACTATACAGGATTCACTGTAACTGGCTGGGGTGAAGAAAGGTTATTTGCTGACTGTGTAAAGTTAGAATGACTCAGGGAGGGCACAGAATTAGGAAAAAGGGTATTGGAAGGTGGATAAAACTCAGAAAAGGGTTTTGGAAGGAGAAATCTAAGTGTTATAGCAAGAACAAGACTTCTTCAGGCTGGCTAGATTATGTCTATTAATCTGTGGGGCATATTGATGAGTGCTGTGTGACAGTCAGTAGTGGAAACAGGATACTCGGGCGTGATGTGTCACAGATGATCTTTGTTAGAACAGTATTTGTGGGAAGAGGGGAGGGTTTCTGGTCTCTTACACCTAATGTATGGCTGAGAAAACCCACAGCATATCAGTGCAGCCATTTCTACATTTGGCATAAAGGATGTACTGCATGTAACGGCTTTCTGAAGACAAATGACATTATGCAAAGTCACCTCTTGTGTTTAGCACACCAACACTTGTCTCACGTCTATAAGCATTATTTGCTAAATGAGTGAAATTCAGCATGTGGATTTGTGTCTGAAGTGCTGTCAATATGAATCCTATAAAGAAGATTCATAGAATAGTCCAAATGCAATCCATTGCCTAGAAGATTGCTGATTCCTTTGTTTAAAAAAACAATCAATCAATAAATAAACTAATAAACCAAAACCAAACCAACAAACCACACCAACAATAAAAATATCCACGAGCAACACATTAGCCAGTGAAGCTGGTTACATGCCTGTGCTCATGTGGGGGAAAAAATTGGCAATCCTGTGTACAAGCAGTTGCCAAAAGGGTTTTAGAAAAGACAACAATATTTGAAATGAGTCACCTTGAATTCCAGCAGGCAGAATACTATGCTTCATTTCAGTGAATTGTGCCAAATCTTTAGAGTCAGCCAGTAGTAATTCTCCACAGTAAAAATAGGTAATAATGAAAAAAATCTGTTACTAACTACAGTTCTACTCTATCAGCATGATGTTAAGCATGCATTGCAACTACATGAGGGTGGTTTAGTTACTGATGATCTCCTCTCCTGAGGACTAGCTATGGGTGAAGGAATCAACAAACCACAGCAATTATGTACCAGGTTTTCTAGCACCACCCAGAGATCTGAAGTGGTGCTCCAGGCCTGCTAAATCGAGAAAGGTGAATGATGATTCAAAAAAATAACCTAGGGACAGAATGCAAGAAAATGATTTTTCACAGTAAAGAAAACAAAAATCAAATAAGTTATACAGAGTTAAGCAAAAAATTACTGTTTGTTGAACTTAAATAGGACAAAGATTTCAGAGCATTCTTTTCTCAACTGTTTTGTTTTTTCTTCTTGATGAAAGGTTGGACACATTGACATGTATACAGAGTAAAAAGAGAAGAATTCTAAGTACCACTTTCTGGTGAAAGAAAGGAAGGACAAAATCTCTTTTTTGAGTTTGAGTCATATTTAACAGGGCATTTACACATAATGATTGGCAGATTAAGTTAGAGAAGATGATGGGGGGAAACCCATATACTTACAATTCACTTAATTTGCCCATCTTTAAGTTTTTCTAAGTTAAAAAATAGACTTCAATCTCCAAAAGTATCTGTACAGGGGACAGGTATCTTACTACAAAGAACAATCTTTCTTCCTCATGTCTGTTTTAATCTCATTATTTGGTAACTTCCACCAGACCTTTCCTGAGCCATGATATTTAGCATTTGCAGAGAGCAGCTCATATCGCAGGACTGACACAGCACAAGCACACCACAAACACAAAGGACAGCAAAGCAGCAGAAGCAAGAAGCTGTAGCAAGGTAAGAGTTACAATCAGCTCCTGAAACAAATGTCGACTTTTGTTCGGCTTTCTCCTTGTGAGAAACATGCCACTGCTAGCAACAATAAGATCAAGAGCAAAGAATTTAAACCAGCATACACTGAATCATCCTTCCTTTTAACGGATGCAAAGTAAATTCCAGTCATTTGTCAGGACAGGGAAACTGGCTAGCAAACCAAGCCTCCCTCCTTACCTGAGTTATTAATGCGGCTGTGCAGGGCTCCTCCCCAGGACCACCTGTTTTGCTTTTGTTTTGGCTTCTGGCTTCTTTCAATTGTGCGACGTACAACAGCCTCATGTCGTTCCTTAAGAACAACAGGATTATACATTTGGATATCACTGGGTTAGGTTTGTTCTCATCACAATCTGCTCCCCTCCACGCACCTAGAAGGCATCTTGCAGTTGTATTCAAGCTTACGTGCTGCCTACTAAGCCACAGGCTGGGAACAGGATTAAGCAGCAATTAAGTGGTAAATAAGTAAAAATATTAACTATGATTTTGAAAATTAAGATCTGTTTGAGACCTGCAGAACTGTAGAGAGAAAACAGTTGCCCTACTATGGCAGCCACTACACAAACTTACCCTAGGACTACTTCCCACCTTGTATCTCCCACCTATGAAATATTAGAACAGTGAGAGAGATTGGAAACAAATATCCACAAGGATGAGCCAGCTTACATAGGATTTATACTACATGGAGTTCTCAGCTTAACTGAAACAAATCAGCCAAGAACACATTTCACTCTGGTTTAGAGAACAGATACATTCATGGAATCACCCAGGTTGAAAAAGACCTCAGAGATCATCAAGTCCAACATACTACCTAACCCCTCCTGACAACTAAACCACGGCTCCAAGTGCCACATCCAAGCCTTTTTTCAACACCTCCAGGAATGGTGACTCCACCACCTCCCTCTTAAAGGTTTTCTCAGGGCAACTATTGTTTAGCTACCCTTATACTAAAAGTCTAAGAATGAACAGATAAGCATACACAATAGCTCAGTTTTTACTTTTCTGCATGAGCTTGTGCACAGCCATAGACTGTGACCCTGACATGCTCAAATTAGCTGCACTTGACTGCTAAAGGACACTTTAAGAATCAGTATCTGAGTAAGGCTTTAAATCCTCTTTTGCAAGCTCTTTCATTCTGACCATGGCTTATGTTGCATTTTTTCGCTCAACTCTTAAAGAAAAAGTTTGATAATCACAGTATCTTATTGTAAAATCAAGCTGGAAAGGGCTTTCCTGACATTTATTCTTACCTTATCTTCTTCTAGTCTCTGCCTTCGCTTTTCCTCTACGGCAGCTCGCCTTCTCTCTTCCTTTAATCTCTGCTCTTCTAGCTTCTTTCTGCGTTCCTCCAGGTGTCTTTCATAATGTTGCCGGGCTCTCTCTTCTCTTTCTAACCAGATGGATTCTCTTGCAGCTGTGAGAAAAATCAGAAATAAATGCATAAATATGCTATATGTGTTTAAACCTTTAATACAACTTGAATAACCAAGCTGTGTGGAAAAGAATTCTGGCCTCATTTTCTTAGGAAGACATACATAATAACCCTAGTCTCTTCATCTACTAACATGTTGTGTACCCTGGTCACACATACATTTCATTTAATCTCAATTTATTTACTATGAATTACCACTAAAAAATAGTGAAACTATTGGAACACATAATTTCTATGTGGAGGAAGGAATTTTTTGTTAGTTTAAAATACCTAAGTCAGATCTATGTGACCACACTTCTATTGTACAAACCATGATCATTTTCTGCAATAAGAGAAAAAAATTAGAGAAAACTATCAATACAGATGTCCTACAATAGAAATGGTTGGGATGACAATTCCAGCACCTAGACTGCTAGCCATACCAACAAGTGACCAGAAGGAAATAAGTTACCCACAAAGACGTTAGACTAAACGTGAACTTTTCTGACCTAAAACTCCACTGCTGTACAGCTCTGAACAATGCTTCAGAAGTGTAAATTTAGACAAATTAAAAAGTACTACAACATAAAGTTTGCTGCCTGTCAGAGTTTGACTTTTCGTTAAGGTATTATAAAATCATAGAATCAATAAGGTTGGAAATTACCTCAAAGAGCATCAAGTCCAACCTGCCACCCAAGACCACATCACTACTAAACTATGGCACCAAGTGCCACATCCAATCCCCTCTTGAACACCTCCAGGGATGGTGACTCCACCACCTCTCTGGGCAGCACATTTCCACGGCTAACAACTCTCTCTGTGAAGAACTTTCTCCTCACCTCGAGCCTAAACTTCCCCTGGCACAGCTTGAGACTGTGTCCTCTTGTTCTGGTGCTAATAATAATAATAATAATAATAAAAACAAACAACCAGGTTGGAAGAGACCTTCAAGATCATTGCGTCCAACCCATCAACCAATCCAACCCACCTAAACAACTAATCCATGGCACCAAGCACCCCATCAAGTCTCCTCCTGAACACCTCCAATGACGGTGACTCCACCACCTCCCTGGGCAGCCCATTCCAATGGGCAATCACTCTCTCTGTATAGAACTTCTTCCTAACATCCAACCTAAACCTCCCCTGGCACAGCCTGAGACTGTGTCCTCTTGTTCTGGTACTGGCTGCCTGGGAGAAGAGACCATCATCCACCTGTCTACAAACTCCCTTCAGGTAGTTGTAGAGAGCAATAAGGTCACCCCTGAGTCTCCTCTTCTCCAGGCTAAGCAGCCCCAGCTCCCTCAGCCTCTTCTCATAGGGCTTGTGTTCCAAACCCCTCATCAACTTCATTGCCCTTCTCTGGACTCCTTCCAGCAAGTCAACATCCTTCCTAAACTGAGGGGCCCAGAACTGGACACAGGACTCAAGGTGTGGCCTAACCAGTGCAGTGTACAGGGGCAGAACGACCTCCCTGCTCCTGCTGGCCACACTGTTCCTGATGCAGGCCAGGATGCCATTGTCCCTCTCGGCTGCCTGGGCACACTGCAGGCTCACGTTCAGCCTACCATCGACCAGTACCCCCAGGTCCCTCTCTACCTGGCTGCTCTCCAGCCACTCTAACCCCAGCCTGTAGCTCTGCATGGGGTTGTTGTGGCCAATGTGCAGAACCTGGCACTTGGATGTGTTAAATCTCATGCTTTTGGATTCTGCCCATCTGTCCAGCCTGTCGAGGTCTCTCTGCAGAGCCTCTCTACTTTCCAGCAGATCAACTCCTGCCCCCAGCTTGGTGTCATCAGCAAATTTACTGATGATCGACTCAATGCCCCCATCCAGATCATCAATAAAGATGTTAAAGAGGATGGGGCCCAGCACTGATCCTTGGGGCACACCACTAGTGACTGGCCACCTGATTGTCTGGGAGAAGAGACCAACCCCCTCCTGGCTACAACCACCTTTCAGGTAGTTGTAGACAGCAATCAGGTCTCCCCTGAGCCTCCTCTTCTCTAGGCTAAACAATCCCAGCTCCCTCAGCCTCTCTTCACAGAGCTTGTGCTCAAGGCCTCTCACCAGCCTCACTGCCCTTCTCTGGACACGTTCAAGTGTCTCAATGTCCTTCCTAAACTGAGGGGCCCAGAACTGGACACAGTACTCAAAGTGTGGCCTAACCAGTGCTAAGTACAGGGGCACAATGACTTCCCTATTCCTGCTGGCCACACTATTCTTGATGTAGGCCAGGATGCCATTGGCCTTCTTGGCCACCTGGGCACACTGCTGGCTCATGTTTAGGCAGCTGTCAATCAGTACCCCCAGGTCCCTTCCTGTTTGGCTGTTCCCCAGCCCCTCCGACCCCATTCTGTAGCACTGCATGAGGTTGTTGTGGCCAAAGTGCAGCACCCGGCACTTGGACTTGTTGAATGACATCATGTTGGACTCTGCCCATCTGTCCAGCCAGTCAAAATCCCTCTGCAGAGCCCTTCTACCCTCTAACAGATCAACACCTGCTCTCAACTTGGTGTCATCTGCTGGAACACAGAATCCCAGAATACATCCTGTTGGAAGAGACCTCAAAGATCATCCAGTCCAACCCTCGACCCAGCCCTGAACACAAGCTCAAATTGTAGTACAAATTAAATCACTTACGTGTGAAACCCTGGACCTCTCCTTATTGTTGCCTTCAGAGCTTCAAGGCAGAGAAATTTTTGTGTTCTAAAACACCCTTTACATGCCTTCCCAAATTCCCAGACATGTGACTCCAGCCTTTAATTGGCAGAGATACCCTGTGTGGTTTGGCACAACCACATACCAAACCCAAAAAATCCAAATGCTTCTAGGCATTCAAAGGAGACCCTGCAATCACTTCTTCTAACACTACAACTCATCTTCACCAAAATGTTCTTCTGCACTTTTCTGCCTACTCAAACAAATCCCACTCTACCAAACGAACAATTTAGATTACACTCTAAACCTCACTCTAAACCTGGTCAGTTGATATGCCAGAGGGACCGGATGTCATCCAGAGTGACCTGGACAAGCTGGAGAGGTGAGGCCAGGTGAACCTCATGAGGTTCAACAAGAGCAAGGGCAAGGTCCTGTGCCTGGGGCAGAACAATCCTTACTATCAATATGGACTCGGGTATGAGGTGATAGAAAGCAGCCCTGTGGTAAAGGACTTGGGGGTGCTGATGGACAAGAAGCTGGACATGAGCAGGCAGTGTGAGCTTGCAGCCCAGAAGGCAAATCTCATCCTGGTCTGCATCAAAAGATGTGTTGCCAGCAGATCCAGAGAGGTGAGTGTGCCACTTTTTTTCTGGTGAGACATCACCTGGAGTACTATGTACAGGTCTGGAGCTCTCAATACAGGAAGGGCAAGACCTGATGGAGAGGGTCCAGAGGAGGGCCACAAAAATGATCCAGGGTTTGGAGCACCTCTGCTATGAGGACAGGCTGAGGGAGCTGGGAGTGCTCAGCCTGGAGAAGAGGAGGCTCTGGGAACACCATATAGCAACCTTCCAGTACCTGAAAGGGGCCTACAAGAAGGATGGAGCAAGACTGTTTACAAAGGCCTTTGGTGATAGGACAAGGGACAATGGCTTCAAACTAGAAAAGAGCAGATTTAGATTAGATGTTAGGAACAGGTTCTTTACTATGAGGATGGTGGAAGACTGGAACAGGTTGCCCAGGGAGGTTGTTGGGGCACCATCCCTGGAGATATTCAAAGTGAGGCTCAACAGGGCTCTGGGTGGCCTGATCTAGTTGAGGATGCCCCTGCTGACTGCAGAGGGGGTTGGACTAGATGGCCTTTGGAGGTCCCTTCCAGCCAGGACCATTCTGTGACTCTACTTGTTGACAAAATCTCATGAGAAATCTCTAACCTGAGTAAACCAGTTCATAGGGAGAGTATCTCCTGTCAGAAAACAACTTTCTACCAGTTCAGACATGAAATATTTTGCTGAGAAAAGCAGAAAGCATGTATGGTTTTGCCATGGGATACAAACTAACAGAGAGAATTTGCATCAGCAGCTACAAGCAACCCTTAAGGCTCCCTTTTGGCAAGATGGATGAAAGTTCAGCAACATGTTTGCAGGAAATAGAACAATCATAGCTAGAGTAATTACAGCAACAGGGAATAGTAGAGTTGCTTAGATAATTGCTAACAATAATTGGCACCTACAAATGTAAAACACCAATGCAAGAGCCAGGGGAAGATTTCTAGAAATACTTTTCTAGATATGTAAACTGCAGACTAGGGCAGAAAAAAAGGGGGAGAATATGGCAGAAAAAGGAGCTTCCAGGCCAAATGAAATCTGCAAGGCTCCTTCTTCTATATAAAAGTCTTACAGCATCGTAAGATTGGTGCTCCAAATGCAAGATGGATTAGTAAACCAGGAACATTCATCTGCTGCCCTTTCTTGAGCCAATAGCTGACCAAGAGAACAGGTGGACAGAGAGATGCCTCTCACTATAGTGTACCCTTTTCCTGGAACCACATGACCCTTCATCATGCTGTCTTTCAATTGTCTAGGTCCAGAAAAGTCTGACTCCATCTTTCCCAACTGTTTGGATCAATGCCACCTTCCTGTTTCTCCTGTATGACATGTCGCACACCTAGCTTAGGATATGTTTTATCCAAAAAGTAATTCTTCCAGCCCCATCAGCAGAACAAATTACTCTATACTGGCCACCCATCTAAAGGCAGCAGTTTCACAAAAGGCACAGGGAGGCTGGGAAATCATGTCACCTGCTCACGAGGACACAAAAGGAAGCAAAGAGACATTCAGAGCTCAACTTTGCAGGCTTGAATAGCTAAAACATTTTACTCCATAAAGCCAAATGTTGGCAGAACTTAACTAATAATGAACTGTGGACAACACAAGATTATTAATATTTTCCCCCCTTCAAACACCAGGTTTTAATCTTTCTCTTGTTCCTCAAGTAATTGTTCATTAGTGTTAGAATGCAATGTTAAATAAGTGTTAAATACCATTCCTGGAGGCTGTGGTGTTACTCTCTCCTACTGTTCATTCTGTATAACTACTTCCTGTGAAGCTTTTTTTGCTAGCTTTCATCGTCTGATTTTTTTCTGTTTGAATCTACTGTTACATTTCATTTATGACACTGAAAGGTTTGTTGCAGTTCTGCAGACAGCATTTGAAGATACATATAGACAGAAAGCTTGTAATACTTAAGTGATTTTATGGACATACACAAACTATAACAACTAGTGTTAATTTCTAGTTCTTATCATTTGTTTATCTGTAGAAATCATGGAAATGGCTCTTCAGGAAAAATGAGAATCACTCCCTGTTCTCCTCTTCTAAGGAAATCTGGATCCCACTTCATTTATTGCATATCAGATGTGCACAATTTGATGCTTTTCTAAGCTTCAGCTTCCCTAGCTAACAATTCAAGAGTTGAACTAGATCGTTCCCTTGTGCAACATCATAAGCTTTGCAATCTAAGTTAGACCCCCTTTGCACAGGGGATGCTCTAGAGTCTTACAGCATCCCATCACCATGGTGCTGTACAAATTAATTAAAACCCAAACCAAAACAAAGCAAAACCAACAAGCCACTGCTGCAAGCATAAAAGACTCCCACAGACCCTGAGATCAGCTGGATCTCCTGTGCTTGGAATCTGCTTGCAACAGCAACCCAGCACAAAAAGGCTCTTTTGTTCTCTGCTGAAAATAAAGCACTTCCTAAAGGATATGAGGAGTTAACAAAAGCAAAGACTAAAAACCCAACAAATTTCTTAGCTCATGCCACTAGTTTATTAATTTGCCTATATGTGGTGGGTTGAAATTACCCCCTCCCCAACAAATTTGAGAGAACTAGCCCCCAAAATAAAATTGCCAGACTAGCTCAGATGGAAGCAAATGAAGCTATATTTACAAGCAAAACTACAATCTAGAAATATGAAATGCAATAAACATGCACAAAATATACAATATTTACATATATTGACAATTTATAAACAACACAAGAACCCCCTTGGACAAAACCAGGGGGCTCCCAATAGCTTCCCCTCTTCTTCCCATATCCCACACCCCCTCCCTGTATGAGGGAAAAGAGAAAGAGGAGAAAAATCAGAGTAACTTGTTAGTACTTAGCCACAACAAGAATGCAGCCAAGGTCAGCAACAGCCAAACAAAAACACCAGCTAGTATCAGCTAGAGTGAAGAAGCCGAAAGGAGTTAGTTTATACAACTAACTTTATGCTAGTTATCAGACCAATAGGATTATTTAGGCTTTATCCCTTTACATCCAGTTGTGATTTATTTACATTCTACCACTTTCTACTGAATCTGTGGAAAAATTTCCTGAGCATCTGCCTAAAACTACCACGCTATAAATGATAGAGATTGTTCTTTCTCTCACTGATGTAAATGGCTAGACTTTCCTGAGGCATTATTTGTGGTGATTTCCATTGGCTTCAGCCTGCCATGTTATTCAAAAAAGCAATGAAAATAGTACATTTGAACTTTCAAGACTAAACCTGGGTAGAATAAGGCTGAAGGCATTTTTATGTTTTAGTATTTAAGAGAGTTAACTTTCACATAAACCCTTACTGCTGGGAAGACAATCAGAATGCTAAACCTCTGGACAGAACACTAGTTTTCAGCTTTCTGCTTCTCTGAGAAGGGAATAGTGTCATAGTATCATAGTATCAGTCAGGGCTGGAAGGGACCACAAGGATCATCTAGTTCCAACCCCCCTGCCATGGGTGTGGACACCCCACACTAGATCAGGCTGGCCAATGATCATACTTTGGTGATAAGGAAAGACATTTCAGTAACAGAACCACACATTAGTGATTGCTTAATGAAGGTAAAAGGAAGTGTTAGGCTGGACTAAATAACAACAACAGAAATGGATCTGATATTGAACAAACTTAAAAGCCACCTCTTTCCATAATCTTTAAGTTACAGGCAAAAGGCAGCAGAAAATAAACACCCATTTGTTAACACGAAGAAGCTTTTAAGCTTAGGCTTGGACCAAGTATTTAACTAGTGTATAAAAGCATGATTTATGATATATCTGTTTGCTGAGAAAAAGAGTAATATCTATTTTAATTTTTTTGAATAGAATAGACCAGACCAGGTTGGAAGAGACCTTCAAGATCATCACGTCCAACCCATCAACCAATCCAACCCACCTAAACAACTAACCCATGGCACCAAGCACCCCATCAAGTCTCCTCCTGAACACCTCCAATGACGGTGACTCCACAACCTCCCTGGGCAGCCCATTCCAATGGGCAATCACTCTATCTGTATAGAACTTCTTCCTATGAGGAAGAGTTCCAAACCCCTTATCAACTTCATTGCCCTTCTCTGGACTCGTTCCAGCAAGTCAACATCCTTCCTAAACTGAGGGGCCCAGAACTGGACACAGTACTCGAGGTGTGGCCTAACCAGTGCAGTGTACGGGTACAGAATGACTTCCCTGCTCCTGCTGGCCACACTGTTCTTGATGCAAGCCAGGATGCCATTGGCCCTCCTGGCTGCCTGGGCACACTGCAGGCTCATGTTCAGCCTACCATCGACCAGTACCCCCAGGTCCCTCTCTGCCTGGCTGCTCTCCAGCCACTCTGACCCCAGCCTGTAGCACTGCATGGGGTTGTTGTGGCCAATGTGCAGAACCCAGCACTTGGATGTGTTAAATCTCATGTCATTGGATTCTGCCCATCTGTCCAACCTGTCGAGGTCCCTCTGCAGAGCCTCTCTAACCTCCAGCAGATCAACTCCTGCCCCCAGCTTGGTGTCATCAGCAAATTTACTGATGATGGACTCAATGCCCTCATCCAGATCATCAATAAAGATGTTAAACAGCATGGAGCCCAGCACTGATCCCTGGGGGACTCCACTACTGACTGGCTGCCAGCTGGATGTGACACCATTCACCACCACTCTCTGGGCTCGGCCATCTAGCCAGTTCCTAACCCATCGCAGTGTGCTCCTGTCCAAGCCATGGGCTGACAGCTTGGCCAGGAGTTTGCTGTGGGGGACGGTGTCAAAGGCCTTGCTGAGGTCCAGGTAGACTACATCCACCAGGCAGGTCCTTACAGATAGGGAAGTTTAAGTTATTTTAAGTATTAATTCCTACATTTGCTCTTATTAGAAAATCAAAGGAGAATATCTTCTTTTTTTTCACTGCTTCCTATATGAACTACTGACATTCTTCCATGACCTTAAGGGTTGGTTTTGACATCTACAAGGTAGATCAATACAGAGACGTGTCAGTGTCCTTAGATATATGATGATAACTTCAGGGAAAATCCTAATATAGCATTCTTAAATTTCATTCTTATATCCTTATTTATGAATTTGCAGACATTTTTTTCCCCCTGCTGCTACAGACAGAATTTATTTATTTATTTATTTTGAAATTACTAAATTGCATTCCAGGGTCAAAAAAGCCTCCTCTGAGATAAAAATTAGGAGGATTAAGCCCTGTTCTGAATACATAGATGCACTTCTAGAAGCACAGCAAGCCATGTTTTATAGAGACACATGTATCACCTTGCTGGTAGCAGAATGAGTCTACAGGATATAGAAAATACCTCTAAAATGTCCAATCAGCTTGAAAGAGCGGCCAATTTGAAGGATGAGGAAGAGTAAAATACCTGCTTTTATGATAGCTCCTCCAGAAACTATGCCCAGTGCTGAGCTAGTGTTGAACCCCAGTATAGGTATGGTCCAGCAAAAATGCTTTTTCTGGGGCTGAGCCTTAAAAACTTCATGCACTTCTCACCCTTGTAATAACACACATTGCCTGACAGCATGTGAGAATCAAAGAAAGCATGCTCATCATTCAAATAGTAGTTGTGTGTTGAAAGCTGAAATGGCATAGGAACATTTATATTTAAACTGGAAAATGCAAAGAAAAGTCACAGCCTGACCTTGCTCTATCTCATTATTTAGTAGAAACTACAAATATGAATACAGTCAGGTGATGGAAGAACACAAGATTAGAGCATAAAAAGAAGGCTTAGAAATTGAGCCCTGTCAATACCTTCTTCTTGTTTGCAAACTAGTAATGCTGGATTAGATTAAAAGCAAGATACTGAATGCTGTATTTCTGGCACCTCTGGAGTGAATAACAGTGCAAAAGGAAACAAGAAAGAAACATTCCAATATTAAGAGACATGTGAGACCTGAAACCAATCAATTTTACACTAGAATTAACTGATGTAATGTGGGAGATGTTAACTTCCAATCATGCACATTTCTTTTGTGGAAATCATGTTGGATTTTCTTTCACCAGTCACGCACACAGCCAGAAAGCCCTTCTTTGCAGGGGTTTTAGGCTGTGAGGGAAGGGGAAGCATGCATTAAGTGTCAAAGCCTCTACTTGATCCATGTGAAGTAAGAGATGTCCCTCCAGCTCCTCTTTTGCTATCCTTTCTGCTGTCTCCACTTCAGTACTTTTCCTTCTGGTTTACTGCCTATGTAAAAGCAGATCATTCCAGCAACACACTTTCCCAGTCTGCCTTTTGCATCCACTTTGGACGGACAGATTACCTGTGTAAAGATCTTATAGTCTTTGTCAATCTTTCCAGCCTTTATCTTTTCTGACTTTACAGCATTGACCTCAGCTTTCTCCTCTGACCGCTGTTTCACCTTTCCTCACTGCCAGCTCTGCATTGTCTGAGACTGTGATTGCCTCCTTGCTACATTAGCAGAAAAATGGATCATGATGCTTTAACCATACCTAAAAATGGGGACATTCCACAGAAATGGCTGACTGAATGAATTAGAAGGTGAACTTCAGAGCTGCGATTAAAGCTCAAGTTAACATTAGATTCTCTAAGCCAACCTTTCCCCAATAACCATGCTTGGAGGGATATTCAGCACAGAAACCATTAAACTAACCTTCCTTAAAAATTGTCTTCCTGTCTTATAAGCACTTCTGACACTCAAGTCCTCTGAGGACATCCCAAAATTATTAATATGCTAAAGTCACTGAGTGTAGGTTTCTGTGGGGCTCCTGACTGGAAATATTTGATAAAGTTCTGTCACCAAATGCTAGAAAAGAGAATAAACCAGAGGGAATTCACTGACAGGAAAAAAAACTGCAATTTTTATTAATGTCTATTTATTTAGAGGACAGTCTCAAGCTGGTCTCTTCTCCCAGGCAACCAGCACCAGAACAAGAGGACACAGTCTCAAGCTGCACCAGGGGAAGTTTAGGCTCGAGCTAAGGAGAAAGTTCCTCACTGAGAGAGTTGTTAGCCCTTGGAATGGGCTGCCCAGGGAGGTGGTGGAGTCACCAGCCCTGGAGGTGTTCAAGAGGGGACTGGACGTGGCACTTGGTGCCATGGTTTAGTAGTCATGAGGTCTGTGGTGACAGGTTGGACTTGATGATCTTTGAGGTCTCTTCCAACCTTATTGATTCTATGATTCTATGATTTTGCTAAGGCTCACTTGCAAATATCTTAATGTGATCTTTACAATATTATTTTGATGCACTGTACATATTAAAAGAGTTTAATGTATTTCACCAACCTGAAATTCAGGCATATTCTAAAAACTAAGGTTAGTAACTCGTTTCCTTATGAAGAGTTAACTAAGATGGCAGGATTACCATCTCTTGCTCCCAGTGCCAAAAAGTAAATGAGCCATGTGCATTTGACAGGATCATAATAGTGATAAAAAAGGTCAGTGTTTAAGCAGGAGTAGTGTAGATAAAACATACACAAATGTAAGACTCAAATGTTTTTCTGATGAATCAGGGACTGCAAAGCAAACCCAAGAAATCTCCCAACTCTTCTTCTTTGCTAGGCCACTACCTAAGCCTATCAGAATGGAACTCATTTTAAAATCCCAGCAACTTTCCCTGTTGAAAAACACATTTTTATTTTTCTTTCCAGTTATGAAGAACCAGGTCTATGCTGATAAATGGAAAGTGTACAGAGCCTAACTGGCATGGACCAACTTCTACCTGTACTATTAAACTTCCACCCTGCAAAATGGTGCCAGTAGTCAATCAACACATGGGGGAAGCCCATAGGGCTCCCCTGACAATCCCCAAACCTTGTCTGGGAGTGAGTGGGGAGACAGCTAGTTGGCTGGAGCCAAAATCCTGCCAGGAGCCATTATAAGAGTTTAATAGTAAGAACAACTGAGTTTCAGCACCAGGAAATGCTCTTCAGTACTGTTTAATCTGCCAGTACAGATTTGATCAATATGGCAGAGATAAGAGTGAAGCCTCTCAACTGAAAAAAGCAGTAGCTTTTAGTAAACTTTCCAGTTTGACCAGGCCACCAACAATGTTTGCATTCACAAATAACTCAGTTCTGACATGTGTCTCACATAGCCTCCAGTGCCAAACACAGCCAGTCAGCATGACACATGCAAAGAAGCCTATGATACAAGCTGGAGCCAGAAGTGTGACAGTTGCTTTCACTCAGTGCTCTAAGAAGAGCCACATTTGACAGCTATCATCTTCACCTAGCACCACCCCTCTTGGGATTTCCATCTTGAACAAGCCAAGAGGGCTAGTCTCACAGAGAGAGATCTGATAGTTGTATTTTAAAGGACAGATGTTAACTTCATATATAGGCACTGTGGGAAAGAGTGCTGACAAAGACAGGGCAAAATTAAAACACAATTACTAAAGAGCAAATGACACACTGGAAGCATTATTTATAGAATCAAGTAAAGATTACCCTAATAACCTTTTAAAAGCCTGAATGTACACATCATCAAGTAATATAAACATTACCACATGTCAAGGAATTAAAAAAAAACTTAAACATGACTGCTGAGCA